>NC_138377.1:96195445-96216325 GCF_054177405.1 Leptonychotes weddellii | reverse complement strand
GGGGGGTGGGGGTTCCTGAGGACCATCTTCTCTGCTGGAGGGAGGAACATGCCCATGGGGAACAACATCACCCCCCAGCCCCTGCCCAAATACCCAGGTCCCAGCCCTGCCACAGAAAAGGCTCCCCAGCTGTCTTCCACCACAGATGCTGACGAGGCCTGGCCCCCATTTACCAGGCTGTGAGCCTCCTTGAACATCAAGGGCACCCGAGCCAGATGGAAACAGCTGGAGGATGAGGGGACAGACCTGATGGGGATGCCACTTTATTTTCTTAACCCTTTGCCTCCTGTCCATGGCGCCCCCAACTCTAAACTCAAACTGGGCAAAGCTGACTGGACACAGTGCTTCAGATATCTTGAATAGTTTTTCACATGCCTCAGGTTAAGCAACAATAACAACACACACAGACACACAAAATGGAAAAGAGAAAACAAATTCCTCTTGCACGGAGCCTTCTCTGTCCCTGTTTTTAAAGCCCTTGTGTATTTTCAGAGAAATTTAATCCATATGACTCTAATGCATGTACACTGAAATCATTAAATCAGTTGGTTTTTAAGACCATTTGATGTTCCAGAAGCTTCAGCGTAGGGTTTGTGGAAGGCCTCTCCAAGCCTTCGGTCCCCCGGAACAGGAAGCCTCCTGGTGCTGAGGAAAAACAGAGCCGGGCCCCACAGGCTTCCAGTTTGTCATTGAAGCTCTCACCCCTAGAGAGAGAAGCTTCAGCTCTTGGCAAGGCAGGGCATTTGGCTCTCTCCCCTCGAGGGCATTGGGGAGCGGGAGCCAGACAGCCCTAGCGGGCTTGACGAAGGGACCCCTTTGGAACTCAGTGGGCTTTAAAAACAAGAGGGCATGGTGCGTTCCCTGGGGTGCAAGTTCAAGAACAACATGAGCAACTTGTAAGAGAAGTCGGCTTGTCCCCATTTTACAGGTGGGGCAACTGAGACTCAAGAGAGAGAGAACATAATTAGTAAGGGTCCGAGCCAGGTCTGGAGCCCAGATCTCATTAGGCCCGAGGGGGGCCAGAGCAGAAGCAGCCCCAGCCCTGAGGCCAGCTGGAACCTACAGGCTTCCTCCGAGATGCCCCTCCCCACTGGCCCCACTGCTGGCCCTATGAGAACGGAGGCAGTGGTGTCCCCAGGACCCAACGCTAGCAGATTCACATAAACGTGCTGAGGCCAGCCAGGAAGGGAGGGTGTATGTTCATAGAACCCCAGTCCCCCATGATAAATACCAAGGGAGGGTGGGAATTCAGGAGGCAGAGGGAATCAGGAGAGGCAGTGGAGGAGGGAGCTTCCAGATGGGTAGGATTTCCATGGGCAGAATGCACATGGGTGAGAAGAAAATAACTGGAGGGCACAGCATGAGTAGTTGTACAGAGGTGAAAAAGAAAAGACCACATTTAAAGAAAGGACACCATCCCATGATGCTGGAGGAGAAGGTGCAGAAAGCCGAGCAGTGAAGCCAAAGGCTGGGAGGGCGAGGAGAACACCAGAGCAAGGGGACTGTATCTGGGAGGCAAGGGGGAGCCAGTGGAAGTTTTAGAGCAGGAGAGTGGTTCACCAGAGGTGTGATGTTTAGGGTGCTCAATTTGGCTACTATGTGGAGGAGGGAACTGAAAGAGGAGAGCCTGAGGTGAGAAGGCTGGTGGGAAGGCTATGGAAGTCTGAGTGGAGGCTTGAGGAAGGCGCCTGCTTTGTGAGTGTCAGTAGTTCATTCATTCATCCTTGAGAACCTGGTGTTAGGTCCTGGGAATTCAATGGTGAACAAAACGGCAAAGTCCCAACCCTGATGGAGCTCTTCTTCTAGTGGGACAAGACAGGTTGTTAGTTTGTCCATCGTCTGTCAAATGGTGATCCGGGCAATGGAGAAGCATTAGGCAGGGTAAAGGGGCTTACAAGTGGGGGGGCGGGGGGTAGGTGAGTGCTGCCACCTTATGCAGGCCACCAAGAAAGGCCTCAATGCTAAGGGTGACAGCCACCAGAGACCCAAAGGAAAGGGAGAATCTGAGACAACATGGCTACCTGAGAAAAGAGTATTCCAGGTGAGGGAATGGCAAGTGCAAAGGTAGGAGGTAGGAGGTAGGAGGATGCTTGGAATGTTCAAGGAACACTGCGTGTGGCTGGAATCAAGTGAGTTAGGGCAAGAATAGAAGGAGGCAGATGAAACAGGATGAAGGATGACTGAGGGGCAGATCCTGCTGACCGGGAAGACAACGAAAAGGCAGAAAAGCAAAATCCGGCAACAGGAGACTGACTTTGGGGGAACAGGAGCTAAGCTTTGGTCCCACGGTTTGAAGTATCCGACAGTCATCAGGTGCAGGTGGCCAGCCAGCAGCAGGGGCCAGAGACCTTCAGCTTGGTGGGGAGATCATGGCCAAGACTCAGATGTGTGCTGGGAGCACTACATTCACAGAGGAGCGTTCAGAGAGAAGGAGGGGGCTGGGGAAAGAACCCTAGGATGCCTGTGGGTGTGAGTGGGGAGGAGGGAGAGAGAACTGTCAGAGGTGGGGACAGAAAGGGGTGCAGTGTCCCAGAGGGCAGAGGAGAGGGGAGAATTGCGAGACAGAGGGGGTGGGGTTATCCCTGAGTGCCCCTCCGGGAAGCAGCGGGCGGTGGGGGAGCAGCTGGGGAACTTGCAGCGCTGGGCAAACCCCTTACAGGACCGGAGCCCTTGTAATGGATGGAAACGCTCATGATGTGCACTTACGCACGCAGAGTAAGTCAAGAGCTCTCTCAAAGACTCACTGCAACATCTGTGAAATGTCTGCACTTACTACTCTAGAGCAAGTGGTTCTCAAACCTCAGTGGGCACCAGATTCCCCTGGAAGGCTCATTACGTGGGATTGCTGGGCCCCAGGTCCAGAGCTTCGGAGTCACTAGGTCTGGGGTGGGACCTGAGAATTCACTTATCCAGCAAGTTCCCAGGAGCAGCTGGTGCTGTCAGTCTGCGGACCACACTCTGAGAACCACAGACCTAGAGGTTTCTGCTCCCGGTATCTTAAGCTGATGACAACAGGCAGACACAAAATGACCTGAACCGCGTAGGTGCTCCCATGTGTGGGGAAATGGGGACTTGGGGAGCCCAGAGTCAGCTCGGGATGGGGCTTGAGAAGACCTGCTCACACCTCACTGTCATCCTCCTGTCTCTCTTAGCCCTCCCTCTGCCTTCTCTTACCTTCCAATTTTCTTTTTTCTTCTCTTTGCCCATTTCCTCTTCCTACTTTCTGGATTTCCCACCCTGCTCCTTCCTAGGTGATATCTATTTCAACTAAGTTCTAATTGGGGTAAGGTGCTGATTCTTTTATAGCATGGACTTTCTGTATGGACCTTCTCAGATAACAAGAGGCCCACTCACATAGAATATTCCAGTCCAGTGGACTGGAATAAATCCACCAACTCTGGGGTCAAGCCTAAGCCCAGGGTGCCCTCTGGCCCTGCCATTCTCTCCTCTCCCGGCCCCGGCGGGTTTCCAGCCCCTTCCCTCAGGGTTATGGCAGGTCTCACAGTTGACACAGGTATCCTGCCTGGGCACATAAATGAGGGTACACTGAGGGGGCTTTTTCCTAAGGAGACGTCTAAGCTTCAGAGCCACACAGACCTGGGCTCCCTTCCCTGCTCAGCCACTTTCCAAGCCAGGGGAACAGAGCATGTTACAGACACTTCCTGGACTTCAGTTTCTTCATCTGTGAAATGGGCATGGTGATGCGAGCCCAAAAGGGTTCTCATGAGGGAGAAATAGGAGATGGTGTGCGAAGTGTCTACTGCGGGCGGATTTTGCTGGAGTTAGTTCCCTGCGCTGGCCTATCCTCCACAAAAGGGTATGGTGTCTGGGGAAAGGTTTCGAGGAAAAGGGCCCCGGGGACTGTTGTTTGGGCAGAACAGGCAGGTCTTCTGCAAGCCCATCCCTCCTC
This sequence comes from Leptonychotes weddellii, assembly GCF_054177405.1. Lineage (NCBI taxonomy): Eukaryota > Metazoa > Chordata > Mammalia > Carnivora > Phocidae > Leptonychotes > Leptonychotes weddellii. The sequence goes on along the minus strand of NC_138377.1, from coordinate 96,212,415 downwards.
CTTGGTGCCCGAGCGGGCTGTCAGGTCTGGGGCAGCCTCAGCCTTTGTTGCTGTAGAAATCGCACTGAGGAGTGGCCCGAGCTCTTCTCCTGGCTCAGGCCCCCGGAGCAGGCTCCCAACACCGCAGTGCAGAAGTGCCCTCTGCTATTTTCTCTTGGAACAAATAAAATCCGGTACCATGACTCATTCTGGTTAAGGGATAAATCACTACAGAAGCAAAGCCCAGGGTAGCATGAAATCACCCAACGCACCAAGAGAGGAAGAGCGAGAAAGAGAAAAACTGTGCTCATTGGCCCAGGGCCCGGGGCCCGGGCACCCAGCAGCCCCTGGCAGGCAGCACCTGCCCCAGAAGAGCGTGAGCCGCGGCGGGCTGGAGGAGTGGAAATCCAGCCGGTTTCCTTCCAGGCCGGAGCCGGGGGCACCTTCAGGCCCTCAGAGACAGAGCAGTGCTCCGAGCCGCCAGGGAGAGCCCGCAGCAGGAACCCCGGGGCTGGGGCCGGGCGCACATGTAAGACGCAGTCGGCAAACACTTACCCGGCCCCTCGCATCTCCAGATACTGTTTCTCTTCTTGCCTTGCTCTCTCTTCCTCTCTCCTTTCTTTCTTCTCCTTCTCTTTCTTCTTCTTCTTCTTTTTTTTTTTATGCCACAACCACACAGGAAGTCCAGGGACTTGAAGAGTATGTCAGCGAGGGCTCAGGTAACCCCGGGCCACACACACACACACACACACACACACACACACACACACACACAGCGGGTCAACCTGAGACGGCGCTGAGGCCGGTCCTCAGGGTCCCAGAACAACCTTAGTGCTGAGCTTGGAGAGGCGTGGAGCCAACCATTGCATGCTTTGAGGGTAAGTGGAAACGCTGAAAGGAAAGTCTCCTGGTTACTAACCTCCATGAAAGAAAATAAATTTAATTTGGGCGGTTCAGGGAAGCCAGAGGGCGGTTCAGGAAAGCCAGCATCTTCTCCACGCGCCCCGCCCCCCGTCTTGCCCCCGCCCCAGGGGCCTATGGACTCTTCCACCTGGCTCCTTCTGGGACCCCCAACGTCCTTCCTGGGTCCAGCACAGGACAGGGAAGGAGGGCTCCTCACATGACGTGGAGAACAAACTAATGCTGACATTCACTCCATCTTGAGAATGGCTTTCTATAATTTCATAGGTTTGAATTTTCAAGACTGGTTATTAATTTCACCTTAGCACTTTATCTGCAATTCTCATAACTGACACTAGGGGGAGCAAAGCTGGCCGGTAAGGGCTCCTCACGTCTATTACCTAGGCTTCCCGTTGATGTTACTAACAGCTTAGGGCTAGCACGTACTTCCATACCGCTCGGCTATAAAATGTGAAAGACTGAGCTCCTTATTGAAAACCATAATTGGAATAAACATGTTTTAGAGTTATATTCAACTATAAAAACAAATCAGTGTGCTATACATGCTTTTTCTCACTAACCTCAACTGTGATGGACCACTGCTTAACCTAAGCCTTGCTTTCTCCAGACTTGGATAGAATACCTCCTTCTAAGGGCGCCTGGGTGGCTCAGTCATTAAGCGTCTGCCTTCGGCTCAAGTCATGATTCCAGGGTCCTGGGATAAAGCCCCGCATCAGGCTCCCTGCTCAGCAGGAAGCCTGCTTCTCCCTCTCCCACTCCCCCTGCTTGTGTTCCCTCTCTCTGTGTGTGTCTCTCTGTCAAATAAATAAAATAAAATCTTAAAAAAAAAAATTACCTCCTTCTAGCTTTTCCTGACTACTTCATGAAGAATCAAGGGCTCCTCAGGATTTCAAACTCTTTCCCATGGCGCTTGTTCTCTTCCACACGACTGCATCCCTCAGACACATGGCCATTGGCAAATGCTTGTCATTGACTCCAGACCATCTTGACAAGGTTGCTCTTGCCTTCTGTGGAATCTCTAAATCCTTTCTCGAACCATTTATTCCTGGTTTAGCTGTGATTAGTCACCCTAAGCCAATAATGCAGACAGACGTGGAGAGTTGTAGAAAAAGCCAATTAAGAGAAGTCGCAAAGGGCCCCCAAGGGTAAGGCTCGCCTTTGATTCATCTCTGCTTGGCACAGACCCACAAAAGGAGAAGGGGAGAATGGTTCTAGAAGTCAGGCTGTGACCTACCTAAATCTCAAGGCAGCCCTAAGCTGGACGTTCTGGTGGTAAAGAGCCTGGGGACAGTGGCCCCACATGAGAGAGGTTGGTGAGAGGCTGAGGTATGGGAGGGGAGTGAGGCAGGCAGCAGGTGGGGGGTGAACAGGAGTCTGGCCCCACGCTGGTGCCTACTTCGCAGCAGCAACTCCTCTCTGCACTGTCCTTTCTGCTTCTCCCCGACCCCCGAGCCAGGGATTTTGTTACCCAAGAGGGAGGATGGTTGCAATGATGTAATGACAGACTGTACCCTCCAGTGGTTCAAGTGAGTCTACAGCCTCTTTGCTTTTTTATGGCTTCTCCAATAATAATTCTGTAAGAAGAGCCATTACTCACAATCCAGAAGGGAGAGGAGGGAAATAAATCTGAGCTTTGAACCAGACAGAAAGTACTTCGAAGGATTTTGCATAGCCAGTAATTCCCTGATGCAACTCAGGGCTGGTCTCTGTGTGTCCTGCCCTCCTGTGCCCAGAGACGGGGAGAATGAGGCCATGGAGCTGCTCCTTAGCCAGCTGGGTGACTTGGGTTAATGTCCAAGGAAGCACCTAGCACAAGCCCAGACACATCATCAGCTGCCCCAAACAGTCCTTTATGCACGCCTTAGTTTATTTGCTTGTTCATACAAAGTGCTTTGAAAGTCGATGTTTGTTAAGTAGTGCTTGTTAACTGTTTTTGATTGGGCATCCTGTCCCCAATTCTTATGTGGCCTGTTTTCCATTATTTCAAAGCCTGGTGATCACCTGATAATATAATCTAGGGGTTCCTAAAGCAGGCAGAATTGCCTGCGGAAGGTTTAAAAAGATTCTTTAGCCCAGTCCAAGACTTACAAAATCAGAATCTTTGGAGATAGAAATCCATACTCCTGAACATCCCCACATAAGTCAGATGCCCAGCCAAGGTTCTGGAACCACTGATTTAAGGGGTCTGGGAGTTCTCGTGGATTCCGTGGGTTAGCCGGTTCCAGGCTTACTTTGAGAGTGACCCTCAATGCCTGAACCCAAAGGGGTGGCAAACTGCAGGAACTTAGAGACTCTGGAAAGTGGGGGAGGGAGACAGGGAGGTTAATCTGATCAGGGAGAAAATGCAATGGTCCTCAAACATGTAGGCACTTAACCATCTATCTACACTTCAGGCCACGTTAGGTAGAGTTCTCTACACAAACGAGGGGAGAAGGGTGGGAATTTGGGGTGTCGAGGAGATGTGGGTGGGGAGGAAGAAAGGGGATGAATGGCGTGAGCCCAGCTAAGGATGACCGCACCCCGAGCTCTGTGAAGGCAGGCACTTGTCTGTCTCCCCGGGTCCATCCGTGGCCCATGGAAGCCTTTGCCACAGGAAGTGCATTAGAATCACACACATCAGCCTGGCACCGCCGAGACTCAGCTGTCATTCCTCCCCATGGGCCCCAGTCCCTCTTCGCCTGGGGGACACCTATTCACCTTGCAAGTCTCCATCGAGCAGTTGCCTGCTCCAGAAAGGCTTCCCAGATGGCTGAGCAAGTGCCCTTCCTCTGTGCCCCCACCACACCGGGGCCCCGTCTCGTAGCACTGTCCCCCACCCTGATATCATCGGGTGCAGGTCTCTTGGCCTCCTCCACATCAAGGGTGTGGACTGCGCTCCATTCAGCTTTCCATCCTCAGTGCCCAGCTCATAGTGAGCATTCAGTGACTCCTTCTCTGAACTGAATCTGCCCAAGCTCTATTTCACAGATGAGGAAACAGGCCCAGAGAGGGCAGGGGGCTCCCCCCAGGTCACTTAGCCTGCCTGGGAGGAGATCGGAATTAACCATAAACGTGACAACAGGCCCCAAGCTGAAAAACAGCATCTGTTGTTTTGCCCCTTCTCCCCTTTTGCTCCTTTCCCCAAGTCCTGCTGGCGGAAGGGGCAGTGGACTCAGTAGGACTATGGAGTATCCCAGCTGTGCCTCAGCCTCTACCCAGAGCCTCTGACATTCTCTGGGCCTTGCTGTCTTCTTCAGCCAGATGCAGATGAGTTCTTGTGTGCTTGCCTCCCCTGGCCCTGGGGGCAATGCCATGAGCCGTGGGCTGCGTATGGTGCTCACATTTTGAGTATCACCAGCCTGATCGTGAACCCGAGGAAGCAGGCCTGACTGGGAGAGAGAACGGGGGCTTCCAAGGCCCCTGGCCCTGCTACCAAGTACGGACTGAGGAGCTGCCACGACACTGAAACCATACATTCCACTGAGCAACATCTGCCCAAACTATCCATGTGTTTACATTTCATTTTCGGAGGACAGAGTTGTTATAAAAGTGGGGGGAAGAATCAACCCTGGGCGTGACTCAGAAAAACAAGCAAGCTTGTCAGACATTTTGAAAAGAGAAGCAGGGGATCCCTACGCTCCCCTCTCCGAAGGGAGGCCAGCCCACAGCCACCTTCCTGGGGAGCACCAGGCCAAGGGCATTCCAAAGTTGGAGGCCCAGCTGCAGAGGGTGCCCAGAAGAACTCAGCTCTGCTCCTAGCTACCTACCCCCCAAGAAGTTGAGTGAAGATTCAACTCATCTTTGCAAAATGAGCAGCATCCTCCAGCTGTCCATCTGTATATTCACTCAGGAAGCAATTATTAAGCCTAGACTGTGTTCAAGGTACATTGACCAGCACCAAAAGGGAGACTTAAAGGTGGATCGGGGTCTCACTCTCTGCTATCTCGAGGCAAATTTTCTAAAGGAGAGAAAAAACAGACAGGAAGGTAGAAACAAAGCTTCATGGGAAGTGAGAGAGAGCTTTCAGCTGAGAGATCAAGGAGGGGGTCCTGGAAGAAGAGGCACTGAAGAGTGGATGGAAGGGGGCAGGCTCAAGAGTTTGGAATCAGGGGACTGCACACACAGAGGCAGGAAGGAGAGTTCCAGGTCTGGTGAAAACTAGGACAAGTGGCCCTGGGAGACTGGCATCCGGGTGTGTGAAGGGGAGGGGCGCTGAGCTAAACGGCACAACTTGGCCACTCCGTTCTTCACGGTCAGTGGGTCAGGTTCTCGTTTTCCCGTCCAGTGGGCTGAGATTGTCCTTTGCAGTCACTTTCCCTCACTCTTCCCTCTTCTGCAACTTGGGAAAAAATGCTGTTTGGATGTAAGCTGAGTTGGACCCAGAAGTTTCCAGGAACCAAGCAGAAAACCAAGCTTGTGAAGTCAACAGCCGTGATGATGTTTGTCAGGCAGGCTCTGTGCCCGAGACGACGGGGGCCAGCTCCAGAGCCTGCCTGCACAGTAACAGGCACGGGCTTTGTCCCCACTGACTGCACTGTCCCGAGTAGCTACTCGAGCATGGAGCCTTGTTTATTCACTAGTGCTGATGAAAGGCTGCATCTCGAGCTCTATCCATAACCCCATCGAGCAGCCACTCCTCTGCTAGCCTTATTGGTGGTAGGATCTGCCGTCAGAAAGACCCGTGGAAGAAGCCTGTCCTGAGCTGTTTGAGCAGGAGATTTCAGCATCCCCGCACCCAGACTGGGAGGCCATGGGCTCTAGGTGTCCTGTCCCTTTGACGCCTAGGACTCCTCACCCCATGGGAGGGGGCACAGTCAGAGACGGGTCAGAGTGGGACCCAGGGCAGGGGCCCAGAGACCAGGTCTAAGTGTGGCATTGATATACACTGACACAGACACTTGTTCAAATATAAAATAATTAAGTGAAAATAGTTCACTACGGAACCATGTGTGTAGAATATTCCATTTTCCAAATTCGCTCCGTAAATGCCTGGAAGGTTTTCTGCACCCCTGTTGCTAGTGGTCGTTATCTACAGAGGGCTGGGTGAAGGAGGGGAAGCCTTGCATATTATACTTTGCACAATTCTGCACTATGAACATTAAACAGCAAGCTTGTATCACTTATGTGTTATGTTACGTGTTTTCTTGTGACCAAAAGAAACAAATTAAAGGAAAAAGAAAAAAACATTCCTGGACAGTTAAGAAGGTTGCCGTGATCATGATCCCCAGATGTAGTAAAAATTCCTGGGACACACGTGCTTTTTCACATGTCCACATATTCACATATCTGCTCCCTGCCTGAACATCTGGGAGCTTCTAAGAATAGATTCCTGGGCCCTGTCCCCAGCTGGCTGAATGAGAACCTTCTGGATGTGAGACCCAGGAACCTGAATTGGTAACTCCCCAGGTGCCTGTGATGACCAGCAAGGTCTGGGGCGCACCACCCTCAAAACCCTAGTAGCCCAGGTGTGTTCGGTCCCATTCAGTAGATGAGAACACTGAGGCCCAGGGCAGTTAACAGCCTTATCTCGGGTGTTGGCTCCTCCAATAGAGCTTGTTCCACTCTCCCAGCCAGATTAACAGGTGTTGGGAGACCAAAGAGGGCCTGTAGTCAGTGGTCCCAAATTGCAGGCTATAGGATTACAGTCATCCCGCTCAGGTGATTGGCTAATTCATCCAACAATTGTATTTTGGGGAGCTACTCTGTGCCAGGCACTCTCGTGGGTGCTGGGGTGTCTAGAGATGCAAACCTGACCAACGAGGTCCTCACCCCCCTTGCAGCTCACATTCTACTGGGAGATAGGGATGATGAACAGGGGGCACCTGGGTAGCTCAGTCGTTAAGCGACTGCCTTTGGCTCAGGTCATGATCCCAGGATCCTGGGATCAAGACTCACATTGGGCTCCCTGCTTGGCGGGGGACCTGCTTCTCCCTCTGCCTGCCGCCCCCCCAGTGCTCTCTCTGTGTCAAAAAATTTTTAAAAAGATGAAAAAAAATTTGTTTTTAAAAGATGATGAATGGGAAAAAAATTAAAAAGGCATTTTCAAGGGCACCTGGGTGGTGAAGTTCGTTGAGCGCCCGACTCTTAGTTTCGGCTCAGGTCCTGATCTCACTGTAGTGAAATGGAGCCCCACATCGGCTCCACACTGAGCCCAGAGTCTGCTTGAGATTCTCTCTGTCTTTCCCTCTGCCCCTTCCACTCATGTTCTCTCTCTCTCTCAAATAAATAAATCTTTAAAAAAAAAAAAAGTTGTCTTCAGAGACGGGGAAGTGCTATCGGAAGCTAAGGCAGGGTGGTGAGACAGGAGTGGCAGGTGGTCAGGAAAGGCCCCTTGGGGGAGGTGACATTGGAGCTGAGCCTCAAGTGACAGACCCAGCCATGCCACATTCAGAGCCACCCTGATAAACGGGGGGACAGGCAGGTGAGCGGCAGTGGGCAAACACAGAGCATTGGCAGGCAGAGTAAAGAAGGTGGATTTTACTGGAATGGATTTAGGGCTTTGAGCTCAGCTAGGGTTGCAGGTCACCCTATGTATTATGATTACATGCATCAGCATCCCCTGGAGGGCCTGTTAATACACAGATGCTGGGTCCCCCTTTTAGTTTCTGATTCTGTCAGTTTTGGGGTGGGGGGTGGAGGGCAGGATGTTGCATTTCTAACCAGCTCCAGGGGAGGCTGATGCTGCTGGTCTGGGAACCACTTTGAGAACCACTGGAGTGTTGTAACGACCTCTTAACCTGCCTGTCTCACTGGGGAGGCTCCTCTGGAAACCTCCGGAAGGCAAGATGACATCATGTGTGTTGTCATGCCCCCAGTGCTTGATGGTTTAGCAGGGGCTCAAAAAATGCTCATGATTCATGAAAGAATGAGGGCATGGATCACCAGGAGCAGCAAATACATGCAAAACCCTTAGAACGGAACAAGCACTATGTAACTGTATTAGGGTTCTCCAGAGAAACAGAACCGATAGGATGTGTGTGTATATGTGTGTGTATACATATACATATATAAAGAGATTTTTTTTTAAAGATTTTATTTATTTATTTGACAGAGAGAGACACAGCGAGAGCGGGAACACAAGCAGGGGGAGTGGGAGAGGGAGAAGCAGGCTTCCCGCGGAGCAGGGAGCCCGATGTGGGGCTCGATCCCAGGACCCTGAGATCACGACCTGAGCCAAAGGCAGACGCCCAACGACTGAACCACCCAGGCGCCCCTATATAAAGAGATTTATTATAAGGAGTTGGTTCACATGATTATGGAGGCTGGTGAGTCCCAAGATCTGCAGGGTACATCAGCAAGCTGGAGACTCAGAGGAGCCGATGGGGTACTTACTGTGTGAAGGGCCGCTGGCTGGAGACCTAGGAGAGCGGAAGTTTCCATTTGAGACCGCAAATAAGAAAAAGCCAATGTCTCAGTTCCAAGGCAGTCTGTTAGGAAGGATTCTCTGTTACTGGGGCTAGGGTCAGCCCTCTTGTCTTCAGGCCTTCGACTGTTTGAATGAGGCCCACCCACACGAGGAAGGACAATCTGCTTTCCTCAGTCTTCAGATTTAAATGCTCATCTCATCCCAGAACACCCTCGCAGATACACCCAGAATAATGTTTGACCAAATATCTGAACACCCCTAGCCCTGTCAAGTTGGCACATAAAATTAATCCTCACTGTATATGTGTTTGTTTCAAATGCACACAAAGGATTTCCACCTCTGATGGGGGTTGCACAGGGGCAGAGGGAGTTAGGGATGTGCTGGCAAACAGAGGAGTCTTCATTTTTCTGGCCCCCAGGAGTCCAGGCCTTGCCAGGCCTCTGAGCCACAAGCCCCTCCGACCGAACCAGGAAGATCAGCAGGTGCCAGGAGGGCTCTCCTTCCGCACCCTGCCCCCAGCCAATACAGCCCCAGGGCCCCCGCCCCAGCATGGGGTTTGCTGCACTCAGCACTTCCCCAGCCCCATCTTGAACACATTAACCACCCTATTCATGCTGGCTGCAGGAGATTACATTTTCCATGGAGAGAGAGGGAGAGGAAAAACCTCAGTAAAGGAATAGTCTCTCCTTTGTTCCCCTGAGCTCTCTGCTCTTCAAGTGGACCTCCCTCCCCGATGCCCCTATCTGATTTCAGGGAAGGAAAATGGAGCCAAGAAAAAAATGGAGCAAAGGGCCTGGGTGGGTTTGAATGGAGTAGGGGTGCTGGGAGAGAGGAACAGGTGAGGGAGGGAATAGAACGGGTGGGAGAGGAGGAGGCAAGAGGCCCCTGGAGGACAGGCCCAGCTGGCTCCAGGGGGGCAGCCCCTCTCCACGCTGAGCCTTCTGAACTGGCCACTCTTTCACAGTGGTGGAAAGAGCACTAGACTTGGAGTCCCAGTGTCTCTCCACAGCCTTGTCACATCACCTTCTGAGCCTCAGATACTAACTGCCCTTCCAGCCTCAAAGCTGTTCTGGTGATCAAAATCAAGTGCAATTCAACGACACCAAAAGGGTTTCATTAAAATGAAAAAAAATAATCAATGAGCCTAGAGCCCCAGCCCCTGCCCCCATGCTTTCCACCCTCCCGGCTTTGGGGGACCATTGCCCTGGGAATCAGGATGCCATGCACCGTGTGCTCTGAGACCTCAGACATTGGAATTCCCTGCTCTGGCTTCCGATGACTCACTGTCATGTCGTGAGGCTGACCCAAGGAACCTCTCAGTTTCCTCTCGGCTCCAATGGCCTGCCCGGTCAGTTACCAGGTACCCAGAAACCCCAGGAGTGCAGAGCTCCCTGTCCAAGGAGCTGTTGTAAGAGTGATGCACATAGAACAAAAGAATTTCTGTTCCCACAAGGCTGGACCAGGGGACGGTTTTATGCATTCAGCTAAACAACCAGAGAAATAATATACGTGGTGTCTCTGAATCCACCCACCACTCGTGGCAAAGTAAGTCTATGCCCCAGATGGAGCAGGAGCTGAAGGATAGGAATCTGCTCCTCTCTCTTTGGCCTTGGATGTCAGGTTCCTCTTACAGCATGGTAATATATGGAATTTCTAAGGGTAATTTTAACTATGTGGATTTTTTTGGCACACTCTAGTTAGATGTCTATGGTTATAAATACCTGAAAACTCAACCCAAACAGGTTTATATGTAAAAAGTAGTTATGGCTTCAGGTAGAGTTTGATCTGGGGGCTTACAGTATCATCAGGACTTCAGCTCCTTCTCTTAATGCTTCTCTCAGCCCTCCCTCTGTCCATGCATCAGCTCACAACTCTCGTTGCCACAAGGTGGCTGCCGGCAATTCCACGGCTTACATCTACATATGGCGTCCAGAGAAAAGGAACTACTTTGGTCCCTGAGTCCCAAGCAAAAGTCCCGAGATTCACTCTGATGGGGGTGACCCTGACTTAATCACTGCAGCCAGGGGATAAACTAGGCCTCGCCTGAGATATGTGCTCAGTCCCTAGGAGCTGGGAATGGAGCCAGGTTCCCTGGATCCCCAAACAAAAACAAGGACTGTGGGAAGAGAGACATGGGACCCAGGGAAGCAAGCAACACTGACTCTAAATGGAAGCTGGATCACTCCTTTGCACAGAAAATACTCCATTTCTCAGTAACCCTTTTTCTGGGCACTGAACTTGGGGCTCCTCTTAGGTCTGAGGCAAAGCCAAAAGCTCCGGAAGCCACTGCTGCAGCTCTGGACCATCAACCATAAGGTCAGAGAAGCTGATAGGTACCTCTTTACCGAGGGCCTTCCAGACCACCCAATGCTAGTCCTGGCAGCAAGGCCAGATGAGGACATCTCAGCCTTCAAGGAATTATGATAAACTACTGGCCACAGCAGGCAGGAGAGATTACATGCTAGTTCATGTGGGAAAGCATGGGGTAATCAGGGAGGACTTCCTGGAGTAGGTGGGAATTTTACCGGATCTCAAAGGGATGGTGTCCGGGGTGGGATGTGCACTCCACCGGGCATGGGTAGGACAGTATACTTGGGGCACAGAAATAAAATGATTCAAGTTCTATTTAAGTTTATATTTTACCTGGAAAAAAACCATTACTGATATTTAAGATACAGACTAACAGTTTCACAGTAGTATAATTTACATATAAATTTATACACATTGGAGGTACATGTTACCTTTTTTTCTGATAGGAGCATGCGTTTGAAAAGGTTCAGAGGCTGAAATTGCCTTGAAGGATGGAGCCAAGGATAAGCGGAGGTCAGGATGAGTTCCCATGGGGCCCTGTTGGAGAGGGTGTGAGGTACAGAGCCAGGACTTGCTGGGAGCCACGGAGCCCGGCACCCAGCAGGGCCACACCTGCCTTCCTCAGGTGGCCTTCTCTCCGGGGAGCCTCCTCCCTTGGCAAGGTCCTGCTTCTATAGAGGGCAGCCAGCAGGGAGGGGTCCCACAGGGCTGTGGCTGAAGCCTGCCACCAATTCTCCCACCCGCAGCAGCCCTGATCCCAGAAGAATGCCGGGAGCCCACAGCCAGTGAGTCACAGCACGCAGCCCATGGAAAGGGCCTGATGCTCGCCATGACCTTTGGGGTTTGTCTTGCTGTCTGGTGTCCACACCACAGGGACTGGTGTCCTGCCCCCAGAGGCATGGCAAGCCTGAGGCCGCAGATGGCTATATAAGGCTGAGGCCACAGGGGATGGCCAGGGCTGCCAGACCCCAGGAGCCATTTGGCTGGTCTCGGTGGTGACGCAAACATTTTTCCTGGGCTTGGGCAGTTACCCCCTCGCAGTGAGATTGAATCATAGCCTTAAAACCTCAAGCCTGACAGGCGCACGTAACGGTAAGACTCGAGAATGGTAAAGACGGCTGACCCAGGCCCTCACTGCATGGCAAAGAAATATTTGGGGCAACACAGACAAAGCTGTCCCAGGAGAACCAGTCCTGGCTCTGCCACAGACAGATTGGGGGGCCTGGGTCAGCTCCTCTCTTGGGCCTCAGCTTCTGCATCTGTAATATGGGGACAGTATGCCCTGTCCTGCCACCTCGTGAGATGCCAGCGTCCCCCAGGGAAATCAGGTCTGGAGAATGGAGAGGGGAGGTAGGGGCTGGCCCTTGTTCTTTGAAAAGAACAACACCTGGTCTTGAGGCAAGTTTGGGGTCACAATGATTTGGTGGATTTAACTGCCAGATTGTTACATGCTGGACATTGCCAGACCACATGACCTTCGTCTTTTTTTTTTTTTTAAAGATTTTATTTATTTATTTGACAGAGAGAGAGAGAACACAAGTAGGCAGAGAGGCAGGCAGAGGGAGAGGGAGAAGCAGGCTCTCCACTGAGCAGGGAGCCCGACGTGGGGCTCGATCCCAGGACTCTGGGATCACGACCTGAGCCGAAGGCAGCCGCTCAACCGACTGAGCCACCCAGGTGCCCCATGACCTTAGTCTTTCTGCATAGGCTACTTAGAGATAGCCCCTCTGGTTTCTGGATGACTTTTGACATCTGTGACTTCGCACAGAGATAGTACGGGGGTTGATAACCCCATTTCACAGCTAAGAAAACCAAGGTCTGGAAAGTTCAATGACCTCTCAAGACCACACAGACCACAGCCCCTACAATCTCAGCCCAAAGGCCTATCCCTGTGTTGGGGGCCCCATCAAGTAGGCCGCTAAGGCCTCAAAGTTCCACTCCATAAAATGGGCAGAGTTGTGAGGAGTCCACCTTATCAGGCTGCTGAGGTGTTTTCTAGAAGACACATGGAGACAGGTTTTCTAGCAGATGGTCATGGTTTTTCTGACCTAGAACCTGCTGCACCTAGTTCTCCCAGGGGCACCCTATGAGGTATTCCTCAAAAGCATTCTTTCTAGCAAGCACTCACCAGCAGGCGGTGGGGCCCTGGAGGGAACATCCCTTTGGAGACTGGGTCACATATCAGGTTGACCTTGAAAACTAGAGCAGCCAGAAAAGCAAGCTTGGAGCCCAAGGCTCACTTACTGATAGTTCCCTCTCTCCCCACCTCCCTCCCTGTCTTCCTCTCTCCCCACCTCCCTCCCTCTCTTCATCCTTCTTTTCCTCCCTCCTCCCTGGCTTTCTCTTCCTCTCTCCCTCCCTCCCTTCCTGTCTCTCTCCCTCCCTCCCTGTCTCTCTCTCTCTCCTCTCCCTCTCTCTCCCTCCCTCACTCATTCTCTACCTCTCTCCTTCCCTCCTTCCCTCCCTCTCTCTTGGTCTCTCTCTGTGTCTCTCTGTCTCTCCCTCTCTCTCCCCACCCCCCCTTGCTGAAAAAAATGCAGCAGCCTTGACCACACAATCGCTCACAGAATTAAGTAGCCAAAAATCACATCGTCTAGACAAACAGATTTTATGGGTCCAATTAATTCCTGCTGGTCAAAAATAGGCATGCTTAATAAGCGGATATATTTAGAATCTGTCATTATCTGGTTCCCAGGGGAGAAAGCTCAGCTCTTATTTCATAAACTCTAATTTCAAACAGAGCTCTGTTAACCACCCCCTTCAGACCTCTCACGCTTCCCTGAGAGCAGAGAGAGGTGGGCAGGAGCGGGGGCCGGGGGCAATCTGACCACAAGAAGCCACTGGAGTCCTGGGTAGCCTGAACCTCCAAGCCTGTCCTCTCTCAGCCAGCAGAAGTCAGAAGACACGATTGCTTCTTTGGGCAAGCAAGGTCACAAAGGCAAAGGCCCAAGGCGGAGGCCCCAGCTGGGTGCCTGCCCCTGGCCATGTTTTAGCCCCACTGGGTGCCTCGCCCACCTTGAGCAAAGATTTAGTGGCTCGGGAGGCAGCCATGAATGACCACTAGGCACCATGCCCCCCAGCGCCTGGGTCCGCAGCGGAAAGACTGTCACGTACGATGAGGAATGAGGCCCTCCACAGGTCCTAACACATGGCCAGGACTCTATGGCTCCAAAACCATCATTCCTCTGCCTGAATGACCACCACTACCGCTCTCCCACTGTTTGACAAACTCATCATCACCCGTTAAGACCCAGGCCAACCACACCTCCCCCATGACGTCTGCCCTGCTCTCTTCTCCCAGGGACTAACCTCCATCCCATTTGTAGCAGAACCCATGTGGTCTTCATCTCTGTATCTCTAGATCTTGGCAAGGGCCCAGAGTAGGTCACAGGCCCCATGACTTCGTGCCAAACACCTGGTGTCCCTCTCCCTGGGAGACACGGTTCTGAGTTGGAGGGTCTGCACACGGCTGCCCCTGAGCATTTCCTCCCGCCTTCCTCACCCCATCTTCCCCTCAGTACTGCCCTCCCCGTTCCAACCTCTGCCAGGAAGAAGCACCTCCTCCGGCGTCTTTACTTGTCTTCTTTTCCTTCCCAGGCTGGTCGTGGGTGCTCCATTGGAAACCAACGGCCACCAAAAGACGGGAGACGTGTACAAGTGTCCGGTGACCCATGGGAACTGCACCAAGCTCAACCTGGGTAACGTGAGCCTCTGGTCTCCCCACAGTGAGGCCAACCACCGTCCAGGGCGGGACAGGCTTTAAAGCACGTCCATGCCCACAGTCACGCTGGCTTCTCCCACTCACCCTGGGGTCGCTGCCCCCATTTTACAGATGAGCAAGCTGAGGCCAGAGGGAGGAAGCCACTTTCTCAGAGTTGCACCAGTTTGTCAGGGGCCAGCCAGGATGCAAACTTTGCCCTCCAGTGTACCCGGCCGTTGCTCTTTCCGACTCCCTCACTGCCCCTCAACGCAAGGCTTTCTCTCCCAGCGGGAGAAAGACATTTCCCGTCTTCTTTCCAGTTTTGAAGTAATAACAATAGCGAATATTCATATATCTTCTATAATGTTCCCTGTGTGCCTGGCACTGGTTTAAGCACTTTTAGGGATTTTTGACTCGTTTAATCCCCTCGACGACCATTCGAGATTTAAGGTAACAAAGGAGGGAATGGCAGCGGGGGGAGGTGAGGGCATCTGTCGAGAGTCCCCTAGCTAAGAAGTAGCGAGGCCGAGGTTCCAATCCAGGCAGCCCTCAGCCACCCTGCCGTCAGTGAGCAGCATGGCCTTCCAGAAATGAAGGCGTTGTCCTCACCCAAGAGCCCCGCAGGATCCGTGTGTGCGTATGCGTGTGCGCATGTGTGCACATCCTTGTGCATCTGTGAAAACACCCATGCTAATCCTCTAAAGCACTTCCACTCTGTCCTAAACGTCACACCATGGCTTTGCTTTCAGGAGGGAGCGAAAGTTCCATTTGGGCTGAGATGCTGCCGTCTCAGCCCTGCCGCTAAGGCTTGCCTTCCCCAGAGCCAGGACCCTTGGCCTCCCCGCCTTCTAGGAAGGCAGCCTCTGGCCCCCAGCAGCCAGCTGAGGGGTGGGGCTCCCTGGGGAGGTGAAGCCGGGGAGGGGGCGGCCTGGTGGGGGAGGTGGCAGAGCTTCAACAGATAAGCAGATGGAGGCAAAGGCCCGCATCAAAGAGAAAGCCCAAGAACCCAGATCCCCAGGGCGGCCAGCTGTCCCATCACATGGTGCCGGACGCTCCCACTGTCCACATCTGCGTCAGCACCGTGGGTGGGAAGTTCAAACCCCTAGCACAGCCGGGGCCCAGACTCCAGTAAGGAAACAGTCTGGGGGGAGGCGGGAGCCTCGCTGGTGGCTCACAGAACCCAATCACCCCCACCCTGAAGGCACAGGCTTCTGAAACAAGCCCCGCTGGGTTTCTCCTTCCAGCTGGACAGTTTCTGCACTGTGTGTCCATAGGGAGTTCACATCCTGTCTCTGAGCCTCGGTTCGCTCATATGTAAAGTGAGGAGGGTGGACTCGATGACCCTAGGATCTATTCCAGGTCTAATATGTCCCCAAATTTTACTGAGAACCTAGTATGTGCCAAGCACTGTGCTAGTTTCTGGGGATACAGCAGGGCACAGGAAGCCAAGGGCTCTCCTGGGAGAGGACAAGAAGCAAGCAGACAAACTAGAAATCAGGTAGAGATAGACAGGCATACTGCTACAGGCAGGGATAAATGCTGTGTGATCAACCACAGAGCTACGAGAGGAGAGGCTGGGGAGGGAGGTGGTGGGGAGGGGATTCTACCTCAGTAAGGTGGTCAGGGGAGGCCTCCTTAAGCAGGTAACATTTGAGCAAAGGTCCGATGGCAAGGAGTCAGGTGGAGCCAGAGCATGCCAGGCAGTGGAAGAGCACATGCAAAGGCCCTGAGGTGGGAATGAGCTTACTCTGAAAGAAGGGCCGCACAGCTGGGGCAGAGGGAGTGAGGAGGGGGTGGGAGGGGTGAGCACTGGGTTCAGGCTAAGGCCGCTGAGAGAAGCTCCTGGTCCAGGTGGGGACATAGACACATGAATTCATCATTTAGTTTCCTTTACTCCTCTGATTTCCAGTGTGGATCCTATTTCCCTCCAAAGGAGGAGGAGCCCCTGCTGGCAGTGAGAGCCATGAAGCCATCAGACCCTGGAAAACATTCCCGAACTGGGGCATAAGCTGGGAGGTGGTGGGCAGCAGAGTGAGTCAGAGTAGAGGAAAAGAACCGATCATGAAGCCTTTCATTTGGGGAGTGTTTCTTTCCCTCCCACCAAGGAGAAAGTGTAAGGCAGGAAGACCATCTGTCAGTTTATCCCCACAGTGGAAAACGCAAGGCTGGGAAACCTGACTCCTGGGTTTTCCTATGGCCTTTCCAGGCTGTGAGCCTCACCAAGCCAGGAATGTTCTTTCTTCTCTCTCCAGGGAAGGCTAAATGGGTGGCAGACATTCACAACTCAGTGTGAAAAAGCCTGTCACTGGCACTTTCTTCCCAACACCTGGATGAAGTCGGGGTTTTAATGAAGGGCAGAGGCTCAAGCAGAGGATGCAATTCTGGAAGGCAGGCTCCGCGTGAGGAAGGGCTTGTGCCACACAGTCCTCAAACAGACCCACTGAGAAAGATGCTAGTCTCTCCTGCTCAAGAAGGGGCAGACCGAACCCAAGAGAGGGTGGTGACTGCCCCAAGTCCACAAGGCCTGTATGCAGCAAAAGCAGGATGTGAGCTTGAGTCTCCCCTACCATGTTCATCGGCTTCTGGGTCAGCAACCTGACTAAGGACTTAGTCACTGAGACCAGGGGGAAGGAGATGGTACACAGTGAGGTGAGGTGAGGCGAGGTGAAGTAAGGTGAGGTGAAGGGAGGTGAAGTAAGGTGAGGTGAGGTGAGG
>NC_138377.1:96101086-96194945 GCF_054177405.1 Leptonychotes weddellii | reverse complement strand
GGTGAGGTGAGGTGAGGTGAAGTGAGGTGAAGTGAGGTGGGGTGAGGTGAGGTGAGCTGAGGTGGAGTGAGGTGGGCTGGGGTGAGGTGAGGTGAGGTAAGTTAAGGTGGGGGGGGCATGCCCCTGACACAAACGGAGGGCAGAAGTCTCCAAGCTGCTGAGGGGTGGAGGTTGCCCAGTCAGGGCTTAGAGCTTCCTCTCCAGATTTCTCACTACCACCCCATTGCCACCACCGCCCTGCCATCAGACAGGACAGCTCAGGATGGAATGGTGCACAGCCTGGACTCACGTCCCCACTCTCTCATGTACCAGCAACTGACCTTCTAGAAGTCACTAACCCTCTCTGCATCTCCATTTTCTCATCTGTGAAATGGGAATGTTGACTCCTGGGCCTCCCAGGACCAAGATGCGGTCCTGGGAGGGCACATGTGGGCAGTATTTTGTAAATGATATAGGCATTATAAAAACACAGGGTTATTACTATTCTTTTCTCTCTGGCTTCTTTGGACAGACAAAAACAAAACAACCCCAGTCACTCAGTCTCCAGCCAAGAGGGGCTGGATTTCAAAAGGAGCCTTACTACCAACTGGGGGAACCCAGAGAGAAAAAACAACCAATGCAGCTGTCCCCACCCCCAGCCCACAGCACAGTGAGGCGTCGAAGCTCGGGCCTCTGCTAATGCCTGGCCCCAGGCCTCTCTTCAAACTGACAGCCACCACCGAATCCAGATGCAAACCATTCTCAGTGGAGGCCACCCAAATCCTTGGAAGTCGGCAGGGAAGACATCTACTTGCCCCTCACAGTACAGGAAGATTGACCTGCTCTGCATTTAATGAAATGCCCAGCTCACTTCCCCCCGAAACGCTACGCCCTGCCACATGCCCACACACGTGTGTACACCCCAACAGCCACTGACACTTCTGGGGGAGCCAAGCTTGCTTCCTTCCCTTCAGTGGTCTGGTGGAATGATTTTGTCAAACCTTCACAGAATCTTTTTGAGCAATTCTAATCTGCCCCAGCCCTCTCCTGACACTCAGCTGGCTGATAGTAATCCTGCTCCTAATCAGTTCTCTTGACAGCCAACCACAGAAGGATGTTCTCGCAAGACCTCACACACCTGTAGAGAGCTCTTGCTGTCCTGGGAGAGAACTGGTTATCGTATGTCAGTTTATCAGATGAGCAGAGAGCCAGGGTCACGGGAGGACCCGGACCACTAAGTTTTGATGGCAGACGGTCTTGAAGGAAAATGTGGAGGGGACGCTGCCCAGAGGAAGCCAGCCTAAGTCAGGCATTCTGGAAGATGCAGGACAGGACACATGAGGAATGCTAGGGACCGGTCAGATGTCTGGAGGAGGAAAAATGCTGGACTAGGCAATGCTCTGCCTAGTGCTTGCTGTGTGACCTTGAACAGGTTGCTTGGCCTCTCTAACACTCAGTTTCCTCATCTCACAGGGAATTGTGAGGAAGTACTAAGACCACGTCTGGGCAAGACCTTAATATAGCATGGAGGGCTGCCTGGACGTGCAGGCGATCAAGGGTTCCAGAGGGGCGGGGAGAATCAGGAAGGACTCTGGTGGCTGACAGCTGCAGGGGGCTCTGGGTCGGGGTGGGCGGGGGGAGGGGGGCTGCTGGCTAAGTTTCTCCCTCCCACCCCAGGAAGGGTCACTCTGTCCAACGTGTCTGAGAGGAAGGACAATATGCGCCTCGGCCTGAGCCTGGCCACCAACCCCAAGGACAACAGCTTCCTGGTAAGAGCCACCCACCCCACCCTCTCTCCACATCCCCGCCCCTCTTGCCCCACAGACCCTCTGCTTGGGGCCAGGAGAGGCAGGGGGTGAGTCACTGTGTCCTTACACGCTCACACTCTGTCCGCACGCTCAGGGAGCAGCTCTGCCCCAGACTTCCTGCCTGTACCATTCTGCCAGGGTACCCTCAGCTTTTGAGGGGGACAGCCCCGGCAGGAAAACATATTGAGCTCTTTTGTGGGCACACCTTGGGGATGCAGGATGGACAGCCTGAAAGGAACAGGAATAAAGACGGCCAACTGTGTGAAGGGAGCGCATCCCTCCTTCTGGAGAACCAAATTTCTGAGGCGGGGGTGGGGGAGGGCGTGAATCTCTGCTCCAGGTTCGGTCAAAGAAACAGGACACACCACACACCCTAAGAAGTCTCTGAAGGGGGGGCGCCTGGGTGGCTCAGTCGTTAAGCGTCTGCCTTCGGCTCAGGTCATGATCCCAGGGTCCTGGGATGGGGTCCCACATCGGGCTCCCTGCTCGGCGGAGAGCCTGCTTCTCCCTCTCCCACTCCCCCTGCTTGTGTTCCTGCTCTCGCTATCTCTCTCTCTGTCAAATAAATAAAAAATATTAAAAAAAAAAAAAAAAGAAGTCTCTGAAGGGAATCCATAAATGAGAGAACACAGATTTACGACGACAGAGGGAAGAGATACAGAGCACTGGGACCCCCGGACTGTGCAGAAAGCCCGGAAGGCTTTCTGGGGGAGGTTTTTTTTTTTTAAGGATTTTATTTATTTATTTGACAGAGAGAGAGATAGCGAGAGCAGGTACACAAGCAGGGCGAGTGGGAGAGGGAGAAGCAGGCTTCCCGCCAAGCAGGGAGCCCGATGCGGGGCTCGATCCTAGGACCTCAGGATCATGACCCGAGCTGAAGGCAGACACTTAATGACTGAGCCACCCAGGCACCCCTCTGGGGGAGGTTTTTTATTTGCTTTTCAAGAAGAGACAGGGGTCTTAGCAGGGAAGAGAGAGGAGGGGGTACTTGTGCTGAAGTGGTAGGGACATTTATTCATTTCAACACCAATGCTTTGAGCCCTTACGATGTGCTGAGCCCAATGCCGGACACTGGGGATTCAGCAGTCAACAGAGCGCCTGCCTCCCCTGGGGCTTCAGTTCCGGTGGGGGGAGAGCTGATAAGCCAACAAGGAGTGTAAACATGACGTTGGGGCAGGAAGGCCTGTCGTCAGAGGTCTCTGCACCCTGCACACAGTCAGCAAGTGTGGCTGGCATCATGGCGGACGCTGCCTGCTCCTTGCCACCATGGGCTGGGCAATGCTGGAGATGCAAAACAGGATCCAGCTGGGACAGAGAGTTCTAGAGACAGCTACAGGAGAAGAATTCAGAGAAACATTACCCCAGAAAGCCCAATAAAATGAGCCACTCATTTTAAGATGGGAGGGCTTGTGTCGCTCTTTGTTCTTACCCAACAATATGTTTCTGTGGACAGGGGCGCCTGGGTGGCTCAGTCGTTAAGCGTCTGCCTTCGGCTCAGGTCATGATCCCAGGGTCCTGGGATCGAGCCCCGCATTGGGCTCCCTGCTCCGCGGGGCGCCTGCTTCTCCCTCTCCCACTCCTCCTGCTTGTGTTCCCTCTCTCTGTGTGTCTCTCTCTGTCAAATAAATAAATAAAATCTTAAAAAAAAAAAAATGTTTCTGTGGACAGATGGGACATTCAGGGTGTGGAGCACCAGACAGCAGGACAACAAGATGAGTGGGATGCTCAGGGGCTGTGGAGAGCATAGTGGCCCTGCCAGGGAAAGTCCAGAGGTGCCTTGGTGTGTGGTCAGCCTGCAGCCCTTCATCATCCCAACGAAGGGCAAACAGGGCCCTGGGTCCTGTCCACACACAGACCTATCAGGGGCTTTTTTGCTACTCCTTTTTCCTTCTGAGGCTCCTTATCATGTTCCTACCAAATTGATTTCATCTACTTCACAAGGTGGATGAAGGCCCAAGAAGGATTGTATGATACACCCTCTGGGGCTTCCATGGATTGGTTAAGTCCCTGGTTTATAAATGGCAACATTTGTTCACTCATTCACTCATCCATTCATCCATTCACTCATCAGTCCATCCTCCAACCAATTGTTTATCTCTCCATTCATCTATTCATCCACCCATTCACTCATCCTTCCATCCATCCCTTCCTACACCCACCCATCATCCATTATCCATCATCCATCCATTCATCCATCCATCCATTATCCATCATTTATCCACCCACTCATCCATCTATCATCTACCCACCTATCTAACCATCATCCATTCATCCATCCATCATCCATCCATCCATTATCCATCATCCAGCCACCCATCAATCCATCATCTATCCACCCATCCATCCATCTATCATCTATCAATCTATCCATCCATCATCCATCCTTCCACCCACCCTTTCATCCATCCATCATCCATCCACCCACTCATCCATCCATTATCTATCCATCTATCCATCCATCATCTATCCATCTATTCATCCATCCATCATCATCTATCCATCTGTCCCTCCAGCCATCACCTATCCATCTATCCCTCTAGCCATCATCCATCATCCACCCTCCTTTATTCTCCCCCTACTTCCAGAAATAATTTACTGCAGCTTCAACAAAGGACAGAGATAAAACAAAACCCTTAAAATCTGACTAAAAAAAGAAAGCTAATTAAAGAAAGAAATTAGAAATGGAATAATTATTTTTCCAGACCAAAGGAAATTATAGGACAAAATTTAGTCCCGGGTTTCCTGGCAGCAAGACAAAAATGGAGGCATGTGGCTGAGCTTTCATTTTTAATGACCCTGACCCTGAGGGGGACTTATCACTTAATCTTTAAATGAGAAGCTGACATCAATGTGTTTGGTAGCAAATTTCAGAGAAGGAGGAGAAACATTCTTCTTTTTTTCCCAGTAAGATACATGGGTATATTGTTGGAACCCAGTCCTGGAAGTTTTCCCAGTAAGGACCTTCAGGTGACCTCTTCAGACAGAGAGGTTCTTCTAGTGACCTTGAAGGGTCCACTCTCATGGATGATGCTGCATGGTGGGTAGGGTGGGCAGGAAGGGTGAAGGAGAGTCACAACTCTAGGTGATGGGATAGAGAATGGGACCCTTGAAAATGCAACAAAGGAGGACTCTAAGATTAGTTTTTCTCCATTCCATCTGAAGCAAGAGAACTAAAACACATTAGAGCAAGAAATAATTCAGTTAGACTCCAAGAAGACTCTCTAAATCCTTGGAGTACCAATACTCAGATAGAGGATGTCTATCTTAGGTCATGGAGGTTGGGCTGGGCCAAAGCCTGTTGGGTCTGGACCCTCCTGGAGATCCCCCAATGACTAGGGGTCTGCCCTGTGCTTCACAGGCCTGCAGCCCCCTCTGGTCTCACGAGTGTGGGAGTTCCTACTACACCACAGGGATGTGTTCGAGAGTCAACTCCAACTTCAGGTTCTCCAAGACGGTGGCCCCAGCTCTCCAAAGTAAGTAGCTTCAAATCTGCAGACCCATGCTGAGTGGCCGACGGTCATGGAAGGCTCCGAGCTCTGATCCCCCCCACCCTGCAGCTACAAAGCAGCACCTGGACTCGAGCCCCGCCCTGCTCCAGAACCTGTGGGTTACCCACAACAGAGTGTTGGTAGGAGGCCAACGAGCTGAGGTTATGAAGACAATCCTGGCAGGCAGAGAGGCTCACTGCAAACCCACTGTGAGTGAGGAAGAGGTTGCTGGGCCACCATGTAGAGCAGCAAGCCCATGCTCAGACAATTCTGGGGACCTTGTTCACTTAGACTACAATGTGAATGGTGCCCTCTGATGTTACGCGATGCAGTTGCCTTGTAGGTGGAAGGCCAAGGAAAACAGAAATATCCCTGGTAACGGCTCCCTCTGACTGGTGTTCCTGGATATCAGGAAGTTCTGCCCAGCTTGCCCAGAGGCTCATGGAACACAAAACCTCCCACTCACTCCCCACCAGCCAAGAAAATCTGGAGAAATAGTGTTCAGACCTTGTCTCCTGCAAGCCCAGACTACTTGGCTCCAAGCCTCACTATTTCCTCTGGGCTGAATACCGTCATCCAAGCAGCTGCTAACCCGTTTTATTGAGGGTGAAGGGATTAGCACCTCTGGCCGGGGAGGGGGTGGGTGGCGGGGGACATCAGCACAGCAGGGGCTAGAAAGTGGTCCTTTTAAGGGTGAGGAGAAGGTGTCGATTCTATGCTCACAAAGTGGCCAAGGGAAAGGTGGTACTGTGGCTGGCAAGTTCGGTCACATGAGGTGTGAATGGGGAACCTCACCTCAGGCCAACAAATGACCATCTAAGCCTCCAGGACCTCCTCTGGTGGAGGCCTGCTCATCTGGCCCACCAGCAGCAGTGTGCTGGGAGCTTATCAGACACAGACCCCAGGGCACCCCCTCTGGAGGCTCTAACTCAGTAGGTCTGGGACAAGCCCCAGGGTGTGTGTACGTGGGAGTGAGTGAGTGTGTGTGTGTGTGTGTGTGTGTGTGTGTTCCCTGGAGTGTTCAGTCCTGTTTAGGAACCACAGATCTAAAGCAAAGTTCTTCCCAAGATGCTTTCAAAAAAAAAGTGAAATAGCACGAAAGAAATCAGCAGTAATAAATGCGTTCTAATAATAAAGATGGCTTAAAAATAAAAGAAACCTTGTTCCTACCACTGGATTAGGAACTCCGCCTAACTAAGGAGTTTCTGTCTCAGTCACGTCCGTGGCCGCCTGCACCACACAGCTGGTGGCAGGCATTAACCAGGCTGGAAAAGGACAAAGCTATCTGGCTGTGTTAGCCCAGAAGAATTGGGCCATCACATGCTGCACACAGCATGCAGGTGGGACGAGAATGTCTACATTCAAAGCCGCCACCTTTTGTCTCTGGTGAGCACTGACTTCAACCAGCTGCACCTTCATGATGCAGGAGTTACTGGAATGGTTAACACACAGAAGTCTCCTGCCATTTTGCTATAAAGTAGATTTTACAACAGTGTGAAAATTCTCCAGTAGAAGTCAGCAGATACCCAATATTTCAATATGATATAATCTAATATAGTATGTATATATCATATATTGGGACATCTAATTTCAAAGCAACCCTAACTGTTCACCAATAGAAATAAGTTACTTAGATTTTAAAAGATTGTTGCATTTGTTGCGGTACCAATGTTTCTTTGATGGTTTTTAGTGTTCATTTTAACTTGGTATTAATATTATAAGAATATAGAGAAACCTTTATGCTCAGAGCAGAAATAAAGGCACAAATGCTTGACCTGATGATGTCATTGTCACATTTACAAAGTACTTTGCTTAAAAATAAATAGAGGGGCGCCTGGG
Organism: Leptonychotes weddellii; assembly: GCF_054177405.1. Lineage (NCBI taxonomy): Eukaryota > Metazoa > Chordata > Mammalia > Carnivora > Phocidae > Leptonychotes > Leptonychotes weddellii. Next base: position 96,187,831 of record NC_138377.1, on the reverse strand, counting down.
TGGCTCAGTTGGTTAAGCGACTGCCTTTGGCTCAGGTCATGATCCTGGAGTCCCTGGATCGAGTCCCGCATCGGGCTCCCTGCTCTGCAGGGAGTCTGCTTCTCCCTCTGACCCTCCCCCCTCTCATGTGCTCTCTCTCATTCTCTCTCTCTCAAATAAATAAATAAAATCTAAAAATAAATAAATAAATAAATAAAAATTTTTTAAAAATAAGAGGATCCGCTAAGATTTCTTGGGCACTGACTTTGTGCTCAGCCCTTTAGAAGCCTCATTTCCTTGATTCCTCCTGGCAACCTTCTCCTATCACCAAGCCTGTGTTTGCAGCAGAGATAACAGGCACTGAGAGGTTAGGTGACTTGCCCAAGGTCACACAGCTAATGCCTGGCAAAGCCGGGAATCAAACGGTCTGTTGCTGGATCCCTCATCCTAAGCCATCACCCCTTACTGCTCTCCTAAAAAGTGAAGCTCATTCATTTGGGCTGAAAGCATTAGCCAGCTGATGGTAGGTTGGTCCCTGATGAAGAGCAGAGGGAGTCAGGGTGGACTTAAGCTTGGTTCAAACAGCCAGCACAGAGTGGCTGAGCAGAGCCAGGAATTCCTGGGCTCATCATTCATGTTGCCCAAATAAACTACTAGCCCAGGGAATTACATGCATGTGACAGGGTCCTTCTTCTATTGTCCCCTGGACCCACACCTGGAGAATCAGAGACTGAAAGCACTGAGTTACTGGGCAGCCATGACCATGTCCCCACTTCCCAGGGTGCCAGACCTACATGGACATCATCATTGTCCTGGATGGCTCCAACAGCATCTACCCCTGGGTGGAGGTTCAGCACTTCCTCATCAACATCCTGAAGAAGTTCTACATCGGCCCTGGGCAGATCCAGGTGAGTGTCTCCTTCCTCCTCTGACCAGGGCTCCCCAAACCTATGGAAGACTCTGGCCTGGGCCGTGGAGGAGCATCTTTGCACGTGCTAATGAGGTGTAGGTGCAAGGGCCAGGCTCAGGCCCTGCAGCCCAGGACGCCCACCTCTGCTGGGTGCATCCAGGGACGGTTCCGAGGAGGCCCCACTTCACTGGCCAAACCCGTCTTCTGGGATAGATGCCACCTATTAAGAGAAACTTTTCCTAGAGAGAGTAAGAAGGAAGGCAGGGACAGTTGAGTGGATCCCTGCTGAGTGAGGCGCAGGGGAGAATTAGACACACAGATCTTGAGAGAAGACCGAGAGGGGGAGGGAGGGAGGACATAGGTACCAGCAGGTGTCCGAAACGCCACCGGGCTAAAGAGGGGGTCGATTTATTCTGTATTGTTTTGGGTGGCCAAGTGAGGACTGACATTTAGGAGGCACGAGGTGGCAGATTACAAGTCATTCTAGGAAATTATTTTGTAACAATTAGAGCTGTTAAAAAGGCAGTGGGCTTTCTCAAGAAGTAATGACTTGCCCACAACGGGAAGGTCATCTTTAGGGTCTCGTGCACGAAAGTCTGGCCTTAAAAAGGCACCAGATAAACTTGGGGCCCATCTGACAGGAAGGTTTTCTCATTCCAGTCCTACTATAGGCCCTTAAGGCTTTTTGTTTATTTTGAGGCTATTAATATTGTCTATATCTTATCAACCTTGGCGATGAAAGATTCTCCTCCAAGTTTTCAGGAACCTTGGTTCCAGCCTTTGGTGAAAAATGCCATGGCCCTCCAGTCATTCTGCTCCTAATATTTTAGGCTTCAGTCCTATGCTCAAGGAACATAATCTGTTGGGCCTTTCTTTATTTTTATTGTTTTTTGTTTTTTTGTTTTAAGAGAGAGAGTGCACAAGCTGGGAGGGGCAGAGGGAAAGGGAGAGAGAGAGAGTCCCAAGTAGGCTCCACGCTAGACATGGAGCCCGACACGGGGCTCGATCCCACCTCACAGTCTCCCCTCTGGAGAGGCACCTTCCACCCACCTCACCAAGCCACCCATTCATTCCTGGAGCTCTGCAGAACTATGCAGAATAGCTTCCCTTCCCAGTGACTCTTCCTTGGGAAGTTTCCCCGCCCTTCGCACTCCCCAACAGTTGCAGACAGAGAGATGACTCTGGGAAGCCTCACCGCCCACAGCACAGCTTTCAGGGGTCCTTTCTCTTCCCTCACAGGTTGGAGTTGTCCAATACGGAGAAGACGTGGTGCATGAATTTCACCTCAATGACTACAGGTCTGTACGAGATGTGGTGGAAGCTGCCAGCCACATTGAGCAGAGAGGAGGAACGGAGACCCGGACGGCATTTGGCATCGAATTTGCTCGGTAAAAAAAAAAAAAAAAATCCCAATAAAATAGAAATAATGATAATTTACTTAAATCTCAGATAACTTGTCTAGTTCTACATTGCTGTGTAACAAACCTCCACAAAATTCTGTACCTTGAGACAATAATTTATTAATCCCTCCAGGTTCTAGGGTTGACTCGGCTCGGCTGGTCCATTCTCTCTGGGGCTCTCTCCTATGGGTGTAATCCGGTGTGTCAGCTGGGGCTCTTGTCATTGGAGGGACTGACTGGACTGGACATCCAAAATGGCACACTCATGAGGCTGGCAGTTGTCTCGGGCTGTTGGCTGGGAGCTCAGTGTGGGCTGGCGACCTGAGCACCCACACGTGGCCATGTGGCTCGGTTTTCTCGTGGTGTAGCAGCCAGGCTCTGAGAGGGAGTGTCCCAAGAGAGCTTTCCAAGAGGCCCCCACAGGAACTCTGAGACTGCCTTGACCTAGCCCCCAAAGTCCCAGATATAACGTTTGCCATATTCTATTGATCCAGCAAGTTATTAAGACCGGCCCAGGTTCAAGGGGAAGAGAACTTGATTCTGCCTCTTGATGGAGGAATGGCAAGGTCACATCACAGGAGAGCATTTGGAATGGGAGGTATTGTTGCAACCAACTTTGGAAAATGCACAGTGCCACAGAGACCCGTAAAAAAGTGGATAGGTTCCAGGAGGGCAGAATCTTCCATGGAGTCCGTGTCACAGTGGAGTGCGAGGAACATCGTTAAATGTAACTCCTAACTCCTGAGGTTGGAGACTCACGAGGCTGGCTCCTTAAAACCACACCAGTACCCACTCATCATGAAGATGAATGTTGCCTCTAGACAGCACCCTCACAGATGGCTCCGTGCTCTCCAGTGACACGGCCATTGCTCAGAACATTGTGCTCACCCCCACTGAAATCAGGAAGTGACTTTAGAAGCAATTCCCCAAGATCTTTTGAGCTGAGGCCTAAACCCCTAAGGTGACTACATCTAAGGCTAACGGATTTTAAGTGTATAAATTCTACATCTACAAAGATAAGCTCTGCTATGTCCATTGAGACCACAGGCCCATTTTCGTATAATCCCACCTCACGTCGGATAAGCCAACGTGTTTAATAGAATTTAGCAGTAACGTGATTTCATGCGGTCAAACGATGAAACTTTCTCCAACCTTATAACTCTTTATAATTAAGTTACGGCTCCACTAACATAATTCTGTTTGCTGATAAAACTTGCTCAAATGTTTTTCCTAAATGAACCTGGCTCTTACTCATCCTCACAAAGAATGGGCCATGAGCCTCCCTCCGTGTGAAGATGGCTCTTACTCACCCTCAAAAGGAAGGGGCCATTTTTCTGTTTTGCTGTCACTGGGATGAGTCCCTGAGCCCCCCACACGCACTCATGGAATTGCTAGGGCAACAGAGGAAGCCGGTGCCCACTGGTGATCATTTCCTCGGTGTGAACTAACTGACTCATACAGGGATGCAGCCCACCAACCCCAGGTCAATTACGAGTGTGGGACCCACCTAGTAGTTTGAACCAGTCGTGACTCATGAGCACTGCTGGGATATGCAATCTGGGCCTCAAGTGAAGTTTGAAATCTGATCTCCTCAGCCTGCCAAGTCCCAAATTACAGGGGGTGTGTCTTAAAGTAAAAGGTTTGCTCTCCTCACTCAGTTATTCACAATGCATTTTTTCCTGTGTGCACCTGCAAAAGTATGAAGATCCAGGCCATGGACTTGAGGGTTACAGAGATGGTAACCCGTGGCCTCCCCCGGCCCAGTCAGGAACTCTGAGAAGCATCAGCCTAAATCAGTGAGGATGAAAGGAGAGGATCTAAGGGAGGACTTGCTAAGAGGGGCTGGCATTTGGCTTGCCCTAAGAAGACCCCAGGATTCGATCAGGGAGAGGTGGAAAGAAGACATTCCATCCGGTCAAGGATGGAAGAGGGGGAAAGTTGAGGAATGTTTATATTTGGAGCCTTTTGACAATGGAATGGGGTTCCTGTTTGGGGGTATTGGAGCCAGATTGTGAGAATGATAATGTCATGGCTAAAACAACCATGAGTGGCCATGGAGGGCTCTTAGGCTCGAGAGTGTTTTCATCAGATATGCACATAAAGGTGAATCTGGTAGTCATGTATGGCTTGGAGGCCATGGGGACAATGATGTGATTCCACCTTAATTCACTCCACACTTTTAATTAAGGGGAAGAAGCAGGAGGAAGGGCTCAGAAGGACAGAGGGATGACCGGGCCAGATTATGATGGGTTGATAGGCCATTGTCAGGACCCGAAAGAAATGGGAGTCAGTGCAGCTTTTGAGCAGAAAGGAGACATGATATGGCCTACTTGTCCATAGATCATTCTGACTTCCAGAATGTGAGTTGAGATTATCAAGCTCTCACTGCTCTCAAGGAACTTATGATCTGATTTACAAGGGAACAAATCCAAGGTTTTTTACACAATAAAAAGTCACAATTTTAAATTTGATGATTCATGTCAATATTCACCCCATTGCAGATTCATACAGATGTTCACACAATTCCACTATATGGAAATATGAACCTGAAAATTCTTGGCTCCCTATATAATAAAACCTGTTTCTCCCCTGCCATACTTTTTTTACATGGAGTTTTGTGCCTGGGCCTGATCCTTCAATGAGGTGATGGAAACATCTAGAATCTCCTTTGAGGGACTGGCAGAATTCTCACTCCACTGGGTCAGGCTGATGCTCAAAATTTGCTGTAGTCACATCAAGTGTACCTCTGGCCTCCTTCAGTTCATAGCTCATATTAAAACTCGATGGTCTTTGGGGCGCTTGGGTGGCTTAATCAGTTAAACGTCTGTCTTCTGCTCAGGTCATGATCCCGGCATCCTGGGATCGAGCCCCGCATTGGGCTCCCTGCTGAGCAGGGAGCCTCCTTCTTCCTCTCCCTCTGCGTGGCTGCCCGTCTGCCTACTTGTATCTCTCTCTCTGTCAAATAAATAAATAAAATCTTAAAAAAAAAAAAAAAACAAAACTCAATGTTTTTTTTTAAGTCCGTCTATCCACAATATCATAGAGCTGAGAGAATGGCAGATGGTCTGTTCTCTTAACTGGGAGCTTGAAGATGCTCTGAACTAACTTTTTCCAGGTTTTGTGAATTCCTCAACATCTAAATCATGCACATCAGTTCATCAGCGTGCCGTGTCACAAGAGATACCTCTGGTGATGAGCTTTAACCTAGCATCGTGGAGCCTAAATCTGTGGGTCAGACCCAAGAGTCTCAGGGAAACATTTATTTTCAGACCCTTACTGGAAAATCCTACCTGCTGGGCCAGACTTTGGGTCCAGACCATGTCATTCCTATTCAGAACCTCACGGTCTAAAGGAGGGTTGGCCACAGAGGCCCCGAGAGCCAGTGATGGTTCCAGAGCCAGGTTTCCTGCTTCTGAGATGGGCTGCCAGCTCTAAGAGTCTCTCCACAGTGTGGTGGACCAGCAAACCAGGCCCCGGCCCCTGGCTGGATGGTCCAACAGGCAGGCCAAGCACCTGCTTCAGGCACTGAAAACAAAATAAAAAGCAAGAAAGAGGAGTATTTGTCACGGAATTTGATACTTAATATTTCCTAAAATAGAATCAAAATAGTCCTCGTGGGAAAAGTCAGAACTTCGTTCAGGCTTCATTCCGTGTATTTTATGGATTAGTGTTGTTTGGGTGTTGAGTTACTCTGGCCCATCACCCTTTCAGTATGTAGGGAAGTGGTTCTCAGCATCAGTATTCATTAGATCTTTGGAAAAATACTGATGCCCAGGCCATGCCCCAGAGCTTCTGATCACATGCCCAGGTGGGGCCTGGACATCAGCATTTTTTAAAACTCCCCAGGTGATTCTAATGTACAGCTGGGTTTTTGAACCACTAACTTAGGGTGTCTAAAAGTCCCCATCTGGGGAGCCTGGGTGGCTTAGTCGGTTAAGCGTCTGCCTTTGGTTCAGGTCATGATCCCAGGGTCCTGGGATTGAGTCCCACATCAGGCTTCCTGCTCAGTGAGGAGCCTGCTTCTCCCTCTTCCTCTGCCCCTTTCCCCCCACTCGTGCATTCTCTCTCTCTTTCAAAGAAATAAATAAAATCTTTAAAAAAATAAAATAAAAATAAAATAAAGGTCTCTATCTGACCTTGAACTTTCCTCCCAAGCCCACCCTGTCCCCTTCGCTTGCCCAAAACAGCATGGTCGAGACCCTAAAGGGGTTCTTTAAAGTCGCTTTTTAAAGATGAGCAAGGGCGCCTGGGAGGTGCAGTCGGTTAAGCATCCGACTCTTGGTTTTGGCTCAGGTCCTGAATCTCAGGCTCATGAGATCAAGCTGTGGTCGGGCTCTGCGCTCAGCACGGAGTCTGCTTGAGATCCTTTCTCCCTCTCCCTGTACCCCTCACACTTGTGCTCTCTCTCTCATAAATAAATAAATCTTTAAAAAAATAAAAAAAGAACAAGCAGATACGTGACCCATCTGAGCAGCTGGTGAATGAGTAGTGTGGGCATCTCAACCCAGCTTCTTCATTGGTTCAAGATCCAACCCTGTTGGGTTGCTCCCTCAGGGGAGGTGAGTGGGCTTGGCCCTACTTCTGTGGCTGCCCCTCGGGAGGAGCACTGGAAGCTGCCCCATCCCTACATCCTTCTTGTGACCCTACCCCCCTGTGCTATGGTTTCAGCTCAGAGGCTTTCCAGAAAGGTGGAAGGAAAGGGGCCAAGAAAGTAATGATTGTCATCACAGACGGAGAGTCCCATGACAGCCCAGACCTGGAGAAGGTGATCCAGCAAAGCGAGAGAGACAACGTGACCAGATACGCTGTGGCCGTGAGTCCTGCCCCGAGTGTCCCACACTGCGCGCCCCTAGAGGCTTAGCCATCAAACCTCTGGGGAGTCTCAGGGGCATTTTCTGGGTAGTGAACAAGCTGTCCAGGCCCTCCAATGGGCCTCTCCTTGTTTCAGCCTCTCCTAAAGAGCATCTGGGGAATTTTCCTTTAGTGCTGTCCAAGGCTATCCACAACAGTTGTGGGGGCTTGGGAGGTTTTTTCCTCCATTGCCAGGGAGATTCTGAAACCTCAGAACTCTAGGAAACACCCCCAAGCCACCCGGCCCCCAGACCCTTATCTTAGACCAGGGGGCTTCTCTGGCCCCTACAAGACAGCCTGTCTCAAACTGCAAATGGAACCCCAAGTTCTGCTCCTGGCAGCTGAAACAGTGGCCCTGGCCACTCGGGGGGCAGGGGACTCGGGCGTGTGGGGAGGTCTGTGCTACGTCCTGCTTGGTCACCCTGCCCCTGTTCCCTGGCAGGTCCTAGGCTACTACAACCGCCGGGGGATCAATCCAGAAGCTTTTCTAAACGAGATCAAATACATCGCCAGTGACCCCGATGACAAGCACTTCTTCAACGTGACCGACGAGGCAGCCCTGAAGGACATTGTTGATGCCCTGGGGGACAGGATCTTCAGCTTGGAAGGTAAGCGATACCTACCGAGAGAGGTCTACGCTTCCAGGCTCACATCAAGTGAACCCCATGGAGCGACATCCAGCCCCACAACGCGGAATGCTTTAGCAGGAGCCATCCCGTCACAATAAATGCGTGGTATTCCGTGTGGGACTGGAGGCCGTGCACCTCACAGACAGCCCCGGACGGTGGCTTTGCGACTTTCTCCTCCTTTGACCACTGACGATCCTGAAGCCTGTAGTAACCAAGTGACTTGCCAAAGCTTCCCCGGCTTGGGAAGCTAGTGTCGCCAGATTTAGCAAATATAAAATGCAGTGTTTGTGGCAGACTGATACTAAGAAGTTATCCACTGGTTGTCTGAAATTCAAATTGAACTGGGCATCCTGTATTTTATCTGGCAACCCTAGTTTGGATGCAGCTGTGCCTGCCTCCGTAGCCTGAAACGCTTAATCCCTGAGTCCAGCTGCCTCCCATTCAGCCGAAAGCACTTTGCATAGGGTTCTTTCCGATTGCCTCTCTCCTTACTATTTATTATTTTTTAAGATTTTATTTATTTACTTGACAGAGGAAGCACACAAGCAGGGGGAGCAGCAGAGGGAGAGGGAGAAGCAGGCTCCCCACTGAGCAGGGAGCCCAACGCGGGGCTCGATCCTAGGACCCTGGGATCATAACCTGAGCTGAAGGCAGGCACTTACCCGACTGAGCCACCCAGGCGCCCCCCCTTACCTTACTTACTATTTAAATTCCAGTTTTGTTTGCACGGCTCTCCTTTGCGCCGTGTATTGCTAGACCCGGCCCTCCCGACACTGGGCTGGGCCACATGGGAGGGTTGTAAACAGAGCCAGAAAGCAGCATCCCAGAGCCTGAGCACATTGGAAAAGATGAGCTCCAGACCCACGAGGAGACAAAAGCAGCCCTTATCCACAGGATAAAGGAATAGAAAGTGTGAACCTGAGTTTTGACACTCACATAGGACTGAAATATCCAGATGAGGGTACTTCTAGAAACAGTTTCCTTGGGCGTGGAGAACATCAGCTCCAGGGCCCTGGCGGGGGGGCGGGGGGCTCTTTGGGGAGGGGCTTTCAGCACACATGGGTTTCTTGTGCAAAGCTGTGGTGGTGACAGGTCTCCCTCCCAAGGATCGAGCCAACGTTTGGTAATCCTCCAGAGGCCTCTGGAACCAAAGCTGGTGAATAATAGGAATGAGAGAAGTGGGGAAAGAAATGGAATTTCCACTTCTTGCCAAAAATGTAGACTATTTCTTTCCATGAACTCTTCTTGTTCTTTCCCCTATTTTGACAGTCATATAGCATACATGCTCTGTCATATAACTCGTCCCAAACCCTTTCCAGCAGTAATGGGGCTGTAAAGCCAGCAGCTGCCAGAAGGTGCCTGGTGCCCTCCTGTGCAGGCTGCCTGCCTCTGGGGCCACCCAGGAGGGCAGTGCTGCTGGACTCAGCCTTAGGGCGCCCTCTGCCTTCGCTGAAGGGGCCCCCAGGACACAGATGCTGGGGGTGGAGATGCAGGTGTGTGTGGCACTAAGCGATCAGGCATGGAGCTAGATCTTTCTGTCCTTCTGTTTTAGGCACCAACAAGAACGAAACGTCCTTTGGGCTGGAAATGTCGCAGACGGGCTTTTCGTCCCACGTGGTGGAGGTGGGTCGGGGTTGGAATCGCCCTTCCGTACACTTCCCAGCTCTCTAGGTGGTCATCCCGCCTTTCCTGGGCTCTCACCCCTCTTTGTTTCTCCGGTCTCTCTGTCTCTGTCTGCCATGGCTCCAAGAAGGAAGTCAAGGTCTTCAACGTGCAACAGGTTGTCTCAAGCCCTTCTCAGCAGGGAGTGGGCTACAAGTAATGAACTGTCCCCTCCCTGCCCGGGGTGCCGATGGGGGCATTTCCTCCAGGATCAAAAGTCCCAATCGGTCCACAGAGCCTTGCGTGAAAATTGGGTCAAAACCAAAGACATTGCACTAATAGTACCCTGTGCCCGAGGCGGCCTGTGAGTGCGGGGGCGTGGCCCCACGCCGATGTGGGAGGGTGTCCAGACGTGCTAGGTGGCAGAGGTCCCAGGTGGGCACGCCATGTCACGAGCAGCATGCCGTGTCAGAGGCTCTGCGTCGCAGGCCCGGAGCGTCAGGCTGTCACTCGCCCTCGGCACACCTCACCTGGTTCTGATTGGCAAGATGGGGCTGGAACCTCCCAGAATCGCCAGAGGGGCCTCGAGAGAGTGGGTGTCTGTGAGTACGTTTTTCTAAACCGTGGAGCCCCGCCTGGGAGCACTGCGTGATGGGAGGACTGCACAGCAGGAGTCTGAGTCAGGGGGCATGCGTTGGGCAGGCAGGTGTCCTAGCTGTTCTCCCCAGGCTGGCACCCCAGGAGTGTCCTTCTGCCTCCTCGTTTGCCAGAAAAGACCTATTGATCCTGCGGGCTTATACATGACCTTCATTATCTCACCGATTCCCGCCCCCACTCCTCTGTGAGGTGAATCGGGCAGGATTCCTTGGTCCCTGTCTCCAGAGCAATAAACTGAGTCACACAAAGTCTGAGCGACCCGCTGAAGTGACATGAGTGTCAAAAACACCAGTCTTACACTCTTCCTCCCCACACCAAGCAGCTGCTCCCTTAAAGCTTATGGAATCTAAGGGGGTCTGAGTCAGAAATCCCAAATCGGAGGCAGGGAGTGGGGTGGGGGAACCTGTGCACAGCAGGCAGCATGCAGAGGGGTGGAAACCTGACTCATGATCCGCTGTTCCCGAGCTGCATCTGGACAGGCTCCTGCCCACCCGAATACAGCAGGATATAAATGGAACTGCCTGTAATTATAACACTCGTGTTATATGTGCACAGCACTGTAAACTTTTCCAGGAAATTCCTGTGCCCCATTTCACGCTCAGCACAGCCCTGCTGGGTTGGCAGGTGGGAGTAATTGTCCGTTTTAGGTGGTCAGATCTGCAAATCTTTTCTGTGCCTTCTCAGTGCTGGGCCCTGTGCTGGGTCCTGGAAGGTGCAGGGTCCTGCTTTGAATACGATGGTCCATGTATGCCCAGGAATCAGGGAACCTGAAGAGAAAGGGAGGTTACGATGAGGTTCAGGTATTCAAGAACACTGAGATGAGGCCTGAAAATGACCCAAGCAGTTCAGTGTGTTGAGCGAGATGAGTCCCTGCAGAATCCACGGGCTCCCCAGCTGCACAGGGGAGACCAAGAGCTCCGAGCCTGGCCTGTTATTTAGGTCAAGGGCATGCGTTGCCCTGTGCAGATTCTCCCACGTGTCCAACTTGTTTTCATTCCCGTGGTTGGAGAGACCAGGGTGCCTCTCCCCATCCTCATCCCCACCCCAGCTCTTCTAAAGCCCCCAAGTCTTGTTTTCAAGTAACAGGCATCTGGAAGTTTTTATCTGATAGGACTCTTAAAGAGATGATGATTAAGTTTGAATCTGAGACTCTTTAATACTTAAAAAGAAAAAAAGTCCTTCCAAATCTGAAGGCATGGAGCAACGATGGTGGGCTGTTGGCGCTGCGACTGGCCATTGGGTCGCCATTTTAGGGCACAGAGGTTTCTCAGTGCCAGCCGCTGATGCCATCATAATTGGCCACAGCCGTCGTGTCCCTGGGAGTCCAGCTCCACCATTCTCATGGTCGGTCAGACCTCTGTGGGGATGGAGAGCAGTTGGTCCAGGCTTTTGGCTTTGCCCAGAGCAGGTCCGGAGCCCCAGTGAGTCCACGTCCTGGGCGAGCTACCAGGCTCCAACTCCCCCAAAAGTGTTCCACAGACAGCCTCAGACAGCTGCTTCCTGCAAATGTGTGGAGAGCCTTCAGCTGCCCTGGGCCTGTTTAGTTATGTCAGAGAGAAAGATCTCCAGTCCTAGGGGAAGGACCCCATAGAATGTTCTCAATTAGCAGAGGAAGGGCCCAGTGGCTCATCACCTGGGCTGCTGTTGTTTACCTAGCAAGGAAACCAGCCTTCGAGTGAAAAAGGATAAAAGCAGCAAGAGGAAAGAGACTCCAGTGCCCAGGGTAGAAGAGGGTGACATTCCAAAATGTCACCTGGTCACCCAAAGAACCCAACGCCCCAGGTCACAGGAGCCACTGGGGAAACCCAGGGAGCTAGAGTCAACCCAGGGAACTCTAGTCTCGATTTGCAAAAAAGGGAAAAAGGATGTTCTGGAAATTACCATCAAGAAGGCCAGCTGTGGATCTCTGGTCAAATTCTAAAACAGATTTTTAAGCCAATGGCTCCATTAGCATTTGGAAATGAATGCAAAGCTCACTAATAGCTGGAGTGGCTTCTGTTGGTCCTGGCTGCCTGCTGAGGTGGTGAACTCCCTGTTGAGCTGGGTAATCAAGAAGAAGCTGCAGGAGTCGGCCAGAAAGTTTACAAAAGGGCTCCATACCTCCCAAGGGGGTGTAGACTCTCTGAGTCTCTAATGCCCACAGGCCAGGAGGGGAAGCTATAGAGGAAGGAAGGGACTACAATCATTGCCCGTTGGTGGTGGATGGAGCTGGGGTGCTCCTCTTACCTGAGGGCTCAGCCGAGGAATTTCACACGGACCTCCTACCCCACAGTCCATACGTCTCCCCAACCCCAAAAGTTTCCAGAAGGAAGCAGTGTTATTAGCGTGGGTCCTGTCTACCCAAATACTTTGGTGACTCACCTGAGATGGAAAGAGACTACTTTCCTTTCACCTACACGTGATGACCCAGCAGGCCAGATGACCCAGAACAGGCCAAGGCAGGGGGAGCCTCCCACCTCCCCGGCCAGCTGCCCCTTCAGCCTGTGCCCTTCCCGCAGTGCCCCCTGGGGTTGTGGGCTAGAGAGCTAAGGCCGTTGGCCGTTATCGGAGGTTCTGAGCTGTTGAAGACTTCAGGCTGTAATCTTTCCTAAGAGCTTTACATCTGAACTAGTTTGGCACATTTGATTCAATCAAAAATGAAAGAAACTAATCCATAGATGATGATGTGAGGGGTTTTTAACTCCTCTACGCCCCCATAGCCCTAAACAGTGGATTCTTCCACCTGCCAGCCAGGCCAGGCAGTTAGGTGTCCTCAGGTTCCACCTTGTGTGACCAGGACATGGGAGCCAAGGTCTGCCGGCTTGCTGTTCCAGATTGTTGAGAAGTGACTCCTGGTGGCAGGAATCATTTCCAGTTCATTGGGCGGGGGGGTGGGGGGGGTCCTCCTAAGCCCCAGGCCCTCAGGCTGTGCGTTGGTGCCCCTCACTCAACTCCTGGGCCTCGTTCCCAGGACCTCCGAGCAGAGACCACCAACACTCTGAGCAGGACTGAGCAGTCAGGTACCGTGTGGCCCTTGCTCCCCACACCACCTCCTTGTCACCCTGGCTCCCGATTTCCAGCACGGTGAAGAGCTTCTTTCCACAGAAAGATTGAGGGCCTGTTTCCAGGTGTTTCCTGCCCAACCCCGTCTAAACCTCCTGGCACTCGTCCCTTCCTCAGGCTCCACTTCGGGCTTATTAAAAATAATCATCTTCTGACAGAATCCGAGCATTTAGTGAAAGTATAATCCATCTTCTTAACCATGCATTTGCCTTTGGAGGGGCTCTCGGCCCTTCTACAGTCACTCTGATGATGGGCACGCAGGCACTAGGGAGCCATGGAGGAGTCTAGGGAGGAGGACAGTACTTGGGGTCCTCTAGGTGGTCTCTGCACCAGTGCGCGGAACCACCAGCAGCCACCTCCACCCGCCTATCCAAAGCCAAGAAGAATTGTTGGCGTCTGGTATCCTCATTCCATTACTGCTGGGCAAGAAGAAAGCGCTGCCTGGCTATGTGGCCTCAGACAAATCATTCAACCTTTCTGAATCTCAGTCTTTGAGCAGATGTCTGAAAAATATTTGCTGGAAGTGAATCTGGAGGCTTGGAACTGGAAGTGTACATTTCGAGACTTGCTAATAAATCAAGTAAGGGTTTCTTAAAATCCTATCCTAACTCCACCCACCTCCTCTGTTGCCCGCCTCTTCCTGGGGGGGCCCCCCAACCAGGCTGCCCTGGCCTCCAATGGGGCCCTCCCCTTGGGCTGCTGTCGGGAATCATCTGCAGCGCCAACCTGACCGTGAGGTCTGCCTCTTTGACTCCGGCCTCCCTGGTGCTTTCTGGACGAACTAAAGAATGAGAAGAGCTACTGTATACCGAGGCCTGATTGGCTGCCAAGCACCACGCTAAGAATTAAAAATGTTAATCCTCACAACAAAACGATTTACAGCAGCGGCGGAGACAGAGAAACAGAGAGAGAGAAAGAGCGAGGGAGAGAGAAGCTTGCCCAGGGTCACACAGCTAGCAGCTCTGGAGCTGGGACAGGAACCCCGATGTCTGACTCCAGGCATGCTCTAGCCACCAGGCCAGGGATTCTCAGCCTCAGCCCAGCCGACAGTTTGGGCCCCGCAGTTCTCGGCTGTGGGACTGTCCTGGGTACTCTAGGCAGCAACCCTAGCCATTACCCACCAGATGCCATACTGACCCCAACACCACCCCCCGCTCTGACAACCAAAACTGGTTCCAGGCATTGCCAAATATTGCCCGGGGGCCGAGCTGCCCCCAACTCAGGAACCACTGTCTTAGACTATGCTGTTTCCAGGGCTGGGGACACACACTGGCTGGAACATGGTTGAGGTCACATGCCCAGGGAGCCTTCAGCTCAGCTGGGAAGGCAAGACTGCTGCAGGGGCTGGGGCAGAAGGCAGCTAAGAGCTGAGCTAGCAGAATCCAATGGCAGGTGCTATGCTCAAGTGAATACAGGTATAGGTTGCCTACAGGGAGGGTACGGACTTGGCCTTGACCATGCCTGCATCCTCATTTCTGCACAGGGCACCAGAAAAGTCAGCTTATGCCAAGGGTCCATGGGCAAGGCCACCCGGGCACACCCTGGCACTATGTGGTGGGAGCTCCGGTGGCCCCAGGGGGAAGGAGGCCATAAATCAGGGAGCCAGTGCCAGGCCCGGAACATGGGACAAGGCTCTTCCCTGGAATGCCCTGATGTTCGTATTCCAGCCAGGTCTGCATGCCTGGCTTCCTCTGCCAAGGCTTTGGCCCTTTGTGGGGCCCTGCCCTTCCACATTTTTTCCAAATTCAAAATGTCTAGGCTCCCCGAGCTGGGGAAAGACAGTGCCATAGCGAGGTTTGCTCCGGTGGCCTTTGCTTGCCCTCCCAGCCAGCCCTCAGCCACTGTCCTCGGCGAGGCTCTCCCCGGCAACAGACCCCTCTTGGAAGAGGGCCACCACCTGGGAGCACAAGTGTGCAGCCCCTGCCAGGGTAAAACGGTGTAAGGCGAGAGCCCGTGAGCCATCAGCCGGCCCAGTACCACCAAATCCAGAAGTCCCAGTGGAATCCCCGAGCTCCGCTGGTCGGCGTCAGTCCTCCCCAGCAGAATCCCAGCCATGTCACTTGAGCCAGGCCTCCTCAGTACATCGTGGAGGCCTCCAGTCATCTGCAAAGCCAAAAACTCATTTTCTCCATGGAGGAAGAAGGCTGTCCTGCAATAGCAAACTTGGACTCAGCCGAAAGAGAGAGGGAGGAGAGAGAGAGGTGGAGGCCCACGCATCACTCTCCTCTTAGAGGGTGTTCCGATGGAAAACTGGAACCTGAGTCCAGGGGCTGCAATGGGTGTTTTCTCCTCTGCCCAACCCACCTCCCTGCTCCAGGTCCTAGCCCTGCTGCGACTTGTTGTGCAGCCTCAGGCAAGTCCCTTTCCCTCTCTGAAGCTTGGATGCTATTTGTCAAGTGCAGATAATGAACATCTGTCCCACCAGCCTCTCACAAAGGGGTGGCTGGATGAGAAAGTACTCTGCAAAGAAGGGAGCATGCCCCAAGTTCAAGGAACGCTGGCGGTGACCGTGGGCAGCGAGTCTTTGAAGCCCCGGCCCTGATCCTGGCCCGGCAGATGTCAGGCACTCCCAATCTGAGGCTCATACAGAGTAGGAGGAAAAAGCTAATTAGAAAGTGTGACATTAAACACAACCAAGCATATCAGACTCTCCAGAGGCCGGCTTACTTACAGTCGTAAAAACATTCTGTCTGAACAGTCAGTTCCAGAGTATTCCAACTCTTTAAACCTTATCTAAGATCAATTGAAGTCTTTAAAGTGCCCCCCGGGGAAATGAGAAATGGAAGGTCAGCTTCAGGTTCACGGTCCTGCCCCCTCCACTGGCACCAGTGAGACCAGCACCTGGTGACCCTGCCTACCTGTTCATTCACGGCCCTGACTGTCCCAAGGCCAGAATCACATTTTTCCATTGGCACCATCGCTTTGGAGGTGCGGGGAGATGGAGTGGTTGGGGGGACCTCCAATCCTGCCAACGAGCCAGGAGGTTCAGTGCAGGGGAGAGGTGACTTCACCAGCTAGTCCTCTCACAGCCCAAAGCTGGGGTACCACCTACCCGGGCCGGAATCGCCAAGGTCACCCAGGAAGGTGGCTCTCCCTGCTTCCACCACCTCCTCGGACCTTCATTGTCCCTAGTCACTGCTCTTCCTCTTCTAAGTGCTTGCTGTTTGTCTTTCTGTGCCCACTAGCTCTGTGGGTTGTTTAAGGAGGCGGGGTAGTGGCCCCTCAGGGAGCCAGAGCCCCCATCTTCCCCTCCAAGCACTGCAGCACCCACTTACCCTGCAGCTAAAGACAAGCATCCTTCCTCAGAGCATGGGCTGTCACGGATGTGGCCCTGGCTTATCCATCAGTCTCATCAGAGTCACTCTGGCCCCTCATTCCATGCTCCAGACCATTAAACAGCTTCCAGTTCCTTAAAACCAAATCCTCGAGACTCTCTCCAGCCTCAGGGCCTTTGCACACTTGTCCCCTCCCTGTCCAGGTGTCCAGGTGAGCATGACGTATTCAAAATGCTTTTCCTGACTCCCATTTCAGTCTAGCCTAAACCTCCCTGTGCTATTTACTTATAGCATTTGTCACAATTTGCAACTATTATGCTTATTTGCACAGTTCTTTAGTACTCGGAGCTCTGCGAGGGCAGAGACAATGTCCCAGCACCAAGCAAGTGGCTGGGACAAAGCAGACACTGAAGAAATGAAGAAGTAAGATTTACACACAGGGAAGCAACTCAGACACCACAAAGGAATGTGGAAGGAGGCCAAGTGCAGGGGCACGGCCTCAAGGAGTGAAGGAAGGAAGGGAGAGTGACAGGAGATTTCCTACAGAGGGGGTAAGCCCACAGAGGAACAGAGGCTGGGGCCTAGAGGTGGAGTTTATTTCTAGAGCATTCCTTTGTTTGACCCATTTTGTGCTAAGGACGGGGTGGAAGGTCCTTGGCTCATTCAGAAGTCAAGAATCCTGGCTGGAAGCTGTTAAATAATGAACACAGGAGAAGGTGCCTGAGGTGGCTGGCACATGTTTCATTGTGCAGAACCCAGATGCGGCTTCCCAGCGGGGGGCCCCCGGGGGATGTGAGCTGATGTGTGTCCCCTCCCCAATGTCAGGACGGGATTCTGCTGGGAGCCGTTGGTGCCTACGACTGGAACGGAGCCGTGCTGAAAGAGACCAGTGGCGGGAAGGTCATTCCTCTCCGAGAGTCGTACCTGAAGGAGTTCCCCGAGGAGCTCAAGAACCATGGCGCCTATCTAGGTAAGAGCCCGAGCGGACCGTGGCTGCTGGGCGGCAGGCCAGGAGGGCCCCAGTGGAACTGCCCCCACACGAGACAAGGGGCCTGTGTGTGAATATTCTGTGAATACCCAGGCACAGGGGCCATTGCCTCTTCAGCCTGGCATCCACTGCACCCAGCACCGTGCCTGGCCCACAGTAGGTTCTCGATAACCAGGCAGAATAAGTGACAAGCAATGCACCTGTACCTGAAATTCAGCTGATGCTTCTAGACGCTAGGTCAGCCATTGGTATTAAAGCTTGCTGCCTTGACTAGGGTTTGAGCCCGCTGAGCTGCCTCCTAAGGCAGAGTGCAAGTATTAATGTTCACAGTCAAGGCAGAAGTCACTTCCCAGTAAGCATTCCAGAAGCAGACATTAAAGAGAACCACAGACTGTTGGCCTGATGGTGATAGGTCCCAGGTGTGAGGCCCTAAGCCACTGAACCCAGTCACCTCCAGTCCTGTAAGAACCATGAGCCTGGCCCTCCACGCTAAGGCTGCCAGGGAGGATTCCCTTCTGAAAGGGCCAAGCCAGAGCGAAGGGCGGAAGTGGGTGAACGGCCAGGGGGGTCCCACTGTCTCTGAGCCAAGTCGGCCATCTTTGAGGTCACCCATCATTAATGACTCCTCGGACCCCACTCCTCCATGAGACTGGGCCCCCCGGAGTTGGCATATCTGTCCACATGTCCGGCCTCTCCCTAATGCTCCATGTCATCCCCGCCTTTGTTCCTCAGCTCTTCAGCCACTCCCCTTGCCTGTGACACTGCCCACGCGGTGGTCACCCCATTTTCCATCCCCAATTCTGAGACCCTGAGCTGACCACAGGACAGAATGCTGGAATCAGGACTTGCCTGGGCAATACAGAGGTGTCGGTCCCTAGAAGTCCCCCAACACTCCTGGCCCACAAATATTAAACCTAAACTGCGTAGAGCGCCCCCTGTGGCTGGTGCCCTCCGAGTGCCCTGGTAAGCGGGATCCTGCCTCTGCCTTCCAGCCGTTTCTCAGCCGGTGGGGCCGACACAGGGGCACGGATAAAAATTATGACCCAAGTGGGGCCAGAGTGTGGATGCAAGCACAGAAAAGGAGGAAGAGATTGGAGCCCCCGCCTTGGCAAATGCCCAAACACTAGAAAAGATGTCAGAAGAAAGAAGGCCAGCGCCCACCTCACACAGATCAGTCATGATGGTTTGTGCTCCTCCCATGTGCTCAGCACTGGGCCGAAAGCGGGGTCACCAAGTAAGGGGTGGTGGAGCAGTTGCCGTGAAGCCTTAAATATCAGGGAGATAGCATCAGCGCCCAGGGCCCAAGTGAGTGGGACAGACACCGAGGGTGGTCTCGGTCCAGTGGCCAGCACACTCTGGCCCCCGCTGTGCATGAGCTGGAGCCCTATACCAGGGCTCTGAGGCAGGAAGAATCCGAATAAACCAAAACGGTCCAAGAGAAGGAGGGAGGCGTGGAAAGTGCTAGGCGGGTTCAGGAGCCAGGAGGTGGAGCGGTGAGGCTGGGGCAGAGGGGTGCAGCAGGAAGGGGAAGGCAGGTTAGAGCAGGCTGCGGCTGGAGGCCTCGAATGCCAAGGTGAGGACTTGGAGCTTGTTCATGCTAGCAGTAGGGAGATAGTGAAGGTGTCTGAGTGAAGGAGCAGCAGGATGAATCTCCCCCCTCTCTCCTGGCCCAGCAGAGCTGTCTTCCTCCTCCCAGGAGACCCTCGTGGGGTAGAGCCAGGCTGAAAATCCCTCGTAAGGCCCCACCATCTGGCCTTACCCACAGCCACAGCCTTGGGTGGGGGTCCTGAAGGAATGCCTTCTCTCTTCCTCCTCCCTCTGGGGCTCATCCATGAGAGTCTGGGATCTCTGGAAGATTCCTTCCTATGTGCCCCAAAGGAGAGGGGTTTTGGAGGAAGGAGACCGGGAGGCCAGGCTGTCTGCCTCCACACAAGGAAGCTGTACAGACTTTTGGCCACTGGTCTTCCTCTGTCATCTTGTCAGGCCTTCTGGGAGGTCGGTCCAGCTTTCAGGATGGCCCTGCATGCTGGCCAAAGAACCCCATGGAAACTGAAGCCACAGCCAGCAGACTGTGGGAAGCAGGACGTTCCCCATGCTGCTTGCTGCTTTGAGAGGTGCCTGCTCCCAGGACATTCGGCCCCCACGCCCCTCCCCCCACCACTGTCCCTCCTTCTGAGGAAGCCCTGAGCCGGGGGGCTAATTGAGGACATTTTCAGTAGTGCGACAGGGGACTCAAAAGAAGGCTTGGTGGGGCGCCTGGGTGGCACGGTCGGTTAAGTGTCCGGCTCTTGATTTTGGCTCAGGTCATGATCTCAGAGTTGGGAGATCAAGTCCTGAGTGGGGCTCCATGCTGAGCATGGAGATTCTCTCTCCCCCACCCCAAAAAAAGAAAACGAAAGCAAGCAAGCAAGCAAACAAACAAGCTCAGCCGCACTCTGTAAGGCTGATCCCACCCTACCCTCATATGTTTATGGTTGGGTTAATACACAGCCCTAGCAGCCTATGCAATATCCTGCTTCACTGACCTTTCAAGCCCCATTCCCCAGAACATACCTCTAAGAGTCAAAAATGTTGTGTCTGGAACCAGAGCAGCTCACCCCACTGCACCCATGCTCCCAGCCACCGAATCAACTCGTCTATGCATCCTGCTGTGTAAGCAACCAGTGGAACCGAACCGTGGTAGCACGGTTACCGCTCCCCCCCACACACACACGCACACACACACGGCAGAAGGAGACATCCGTTTGCCAGAAACAGCCCAGGAACTGCCAACAAAGGCATCTAAAAACGGGGGTCCAGTATCTGAGGCCGTCTGGCGGAAAGTGGGGCTCTAGGCTCTGCATGCTTCCTGGGTGCTGTGTGTGCATCAAGAGTCACAGCGATCAGGCAAAGCTAACCCGAGGACAAGGAGTGGGGGCCTTTCCAAAAGATCCCCTGGTTTCCATTTCCTCCTCACTTGCATATCGTATGTGTGGGACTGAGAGGAGGCTCGGGGCTCCTTCCTCTGAGTCTGCAAAGTTCTGGGGCTGCAGAGGTCACTGGGACCCCATGTCAATGCCCAGTGGAGCAGCCCCTTACGCCTGGCAGGCAATGCTCTAATTTTCCACGAACCGCTTAGCAGCAGGTTGTAGTAATGAGGATGACACTGGCTGGTCCTTGAGAGAGACAATTGGTGGGGATCACAAACAAAGCCTGCCCAATATGTAATGAGGCCCAGCTCGGGTCCACCATCTCCCTCCTCTCTGCTCCCCTGTGCACTCGGGACTCTGGCGAAGGAGGGGACGTGCACGTTCCACGTCAGCAATACCTTTTAGTAGCCACCCCCCACCCCCCGCCCCTGGCTTCCTTGGTGCCCTCCAGCAGGGGGAGGAGGGGTGCATGAATTCTGCCCACCCTCCAAACCCCCCCAGTCCTGAACCCTGCCTCTTCCAGGCCCCCCAAGTTTGTACCTAGGAATTACCACCCTGAGGGTTCACATCTGCTCAGCCTGCCCTGAATGCACTCCCTGAGGGGGCCGGCCCTCAGGCACCGCCAAGGACCTGGGGCAGAGACCAGCCTGTTTCCTCCTGTGGCAGGGTACACAGTCACGTCGGTCGTGTCCTCCAGGCAGGGGTGGGTGTACGTGGCTGGAGCACCCCGGTTCAACCACACGGGCAAAGCCATCCTGTTCACCATGCACAACAACAGGAGTCTCACCATCCACCAGGCCCTGCGGGGTGAGCAGGTATGAAGGGAGAATCTGGGGGCAGGGGCACGGCTGGGAGGGTATATGGAAAGGGCTGGGCTGCCCAGGACTCTGGAGCTCAGCAATTCCTCCCCAGACATCCTCCCTAGTTGGGGGACGATGGGGGGAGCTTACACCTCCTTCCTACCAGCCTTGGAGCTGGACTGTCCCTTCCCCAGAAAGCCAGGCCCTGGTCCTTGCTGCAGCAAGGCGAGCCTGGGAGAATTTGCTTGCCTCCGTTTCATGGACCTCTTGTCTCTGGTGCCTGACCTCTGCCCCTGACAGCCAGCTTCTCTGTGTTCACATCCAGAGTTCAAGGTTAGAGGCAGCAGCTCGGCTCTGGCTTCCCAGCTCGGGCTGCAGGGGGCCCCTAGGCATTCTGAGGGACAGGCATGTTCCTCAAGCCACCTTCACACTGCCCACAGCACACCCACCCACAGCGAGGCCCCCTGGGTTCTCCAGGACGCCACCAGCTTCTCTCCTGTTCCTGGAATGGGAACAGTACAGAATGCGACAGCCGCCAACCCCACGGCCCCGCCCGGGCTGCTGTGGGAACCACGCTGTGCTGCTCAGAGTCTCGTGTCCGGTGGTCATGAATACCAGCTGCAAAGCTATGATAAGAGTCACTGGTGGGGGGAAGCCCAGAAAACAGGGTTCTGACCCAAGTCATTCCAACAGCCGAGGAAGAGGGTGGTCCTGAGAAGCCACAGAGCTTTTCCAAGGTTACATGGTGAATTCAAGGCTGGGTCAGGTTTAGAACCCAGGACTCTCTCTCTCTGCTTTATGCTACCTGCTGACCCTTGACAACCTCAAAACCAGCACGTGCAGACACACACATACACACACACACACACACACACACACATGCACGCACCCCGCCTGGCAGCGCTCAGCATCCATGGTCTCCTGGGCCTGAGCTGGGCCCTAGGCAGGCCCTTACCATCATTCCCAGCTCACCCTCAGCTCTGCAGAGCCGAGAACAGCCCTTTCTCCTGCGCCTTTTACTGCCCTTGGCCTGTCACCTTGAGGACAAGCTCCTCACAGGGTCTAACCTAAATCCCTCTAGATGCAGGAAGCCATCATTCCACCATTCCTCTTCCTGTCTCAAGGACACTGGCAGACCAGGGCCCTGCTCTGTCCCCCGGCCTCCATCTCGCCTTGCCCACACTCTGCCCGGGGCCGGCTCTTCTGGGAATCCAAGGCTAGACCTTGAGAGCTGGAGGGAATTTGCTGATGAATTTATGACATTTTTACTGCCCGGTTCCGCCTCCAACATCCGAATGAGAAACCGCAGTGCTGAAGGCAGCTAAATTAAGTGGATTCCAAATCACCGTGACCCACATAGCTGAGGCCACATATTTAGACAAAAGTCTCCATCCTGCCTCCCTTACTTGCTCTCTGTCTGCCTCCTAATTCCCTTACGCAGGGATAGCTCTTCCCTCGCCCACCCCTGTGTTGAGATTTCCATCTTCCTCTCTTCTGTATTTCTATCTCACTCCTCAGTTAAAAGCTTTTAATACTTGCAGATAGATTTCTCCTGAAAGCACCCTAAGCCAGGAGGCGACTGGGCGAGGGAGTGTCATGGGCTCTGGTGTCAGACTGGAGTTTCAACCCAGTTTGGCTGTGGCCAGCCTTCCGACCTTGGGCAAGCGACTCATATTCGCTGAGCTTCAGTTCATTCCCCGTAAAATGAGGACAGTGATCTCTCCTAAGGTAGCAAGAGGCTCACACAACTGAGGCTGTGAAGTGTGTCACACAGGGCTTGTCTGTGGAAAGGACTCCTTCATCCTTCCCAAGTGACCCACTGGTCCAATAAACATTTATTGTATTTATTATATTATCATCGTACCCAGGCCTGGAGGGGACACAGCAGGCCCAGTGCCCGCTCTCCATGGGGGCAACAGGTGCTGGTATGGGGCTGGGGGGTACATCAAGGAGGGGTACCCATTGCAGGCAGGGCAGGGCAGGGCGGGAGTCTAACAGGAAGTGACCTGAGGATGGTAGACATTATCAGGGAGGGAGAAGGGAAGAGGAGTGCAGACAAGAGAAAAGTATGTACAGAGGGAAGTCTGGAACCCAGCCAGGGCCTGGGCTTTTGGAGAAATCACTGGGAATGTCCGGAGAAAGTGGTGGAGCCCGGGGGTGGGGGTGGGGGACACAGAGGCTAGTTGGGGAGGGAGGCAGGTCCAACAGGTCACGCTGAAGAATTTGGACTTGCCCCGCACCCTCTCCAAGAGCAAGGGAGTGGTGGGGTCAGCTGCTAGAGGCCACTCTGGCTGCCCGTGGGGGTGGACTGGAGGGTGAGGCAGGGGGTCTTTTGGCAGGTGCCTCACCTGGGGAAGAAGCAGCAGAGGAGGGAAGTAGGCAGAGTCAAGGCAAGTTTGGTGCACATCAGGCAGGGCTTGCTGGGAGTGTGCAGGTGGGAGAGGTGGCAGTGGGACCAGGGAGGACCCTCAGGTTTCAGACTGAACAAGTGGATGGCACCCTCACTGAAGTGGGGGGCACGGCACCCGAAGGGGGAGAGGAGTTCAGTGGGTGCTCAAATGCTGAAAAGAAACCATAATTCCCCTTCTAAGGTGCTAATCCTGGAGTTTTTCGTAATATTGGGCATTGAAACAAGTCAAATGTCCCATTAGAGGATTGATTATACACACGTGGCCCATACGTGGTTTGGAATATTACAGAACCACCGATGATCAGATTGTAAGAAAAAATATAACACATCAGGGAGACACTGCTCATGATCCATTGTTTGATTTAAAAATCAGATATAAGGAGCGCCTGGGTGGCTCAGTCGTTAAGCATCTGCCTTCGGCTCGGGTCATGATCCCAGGGTCCTGGGATCGAGCCCCACATGGGGCTCCATGCTCCGCAGGAAGCCTGCTTCTCCCTCTCCCACTCCCCCTGCTTGTGTTCCCTCTCTCGCTGTGTCTCTCTCTGTCAAATAAATAAATAATTTTTAAAAAATCAGATATAAGCCATATATATATTACGACCCCAGATTGTAAGGGTAAAACGGTATACACACGCACAAACAAGCCCCACACACCCTGGACAAAACAGACTAGACGAAAATACACTCAAACGTTCATGGGAGTTCTAGTTGGATGTTGGGACAATGGGTGACTTTTATCTTCTTCATAGCTTTTTCTGAAATTGCTCATTTTTGCCATGAGACTGTGTTGCTCACAAACAGAACCAATGACAATCAAGACAATTAACCAATGGAAAGAAAGAAGGGGGGAGGGGTGGATGACAGAAGGAGAAAAGAGGGCAGGGTGGGACCCGGTGAAAACAGGCGAGCACCCACTCCACGGGAGAGGTGGGGAGGGGAGTGGGGGCGGGGGGGTGAGAAGGGGAGGACCGGATTCGTAGTGGAAGGGTGTCCCCAGCTCCCCGCACAGCCCAGCCCACTGCCCCCCCATCTGTGTGCTGCAGATAGGCTCCTATTATGGGAGTGAGATCACCTCGGTGGACATCGACGGCGACGGGGTGACTGATGTCCTGCTTGTGGGCGCCCCCATGTACTTCAGCGAGGGCCGAGAGCAGGGCCGAGTGTACGTCTACAACCTGAGACAGGTACCACTGCGGCGGGGGGCACCCCGCCCCCGCCTTCACTCGGGTGTCCGTGAGGGAAACGGGGCCACCCCAGAGAGGCCAGCGCCCTCCTGCTGAGCCAGGCTGGGGACAGCAGGACCCTCCTCTGTCGCTGGACTTAGGTAGCCAGAGAGGGGGTTCCGGGGGTACAGTGGGGTGGGGACAAGGTGCTGCCAGCCCTTGCCTCGTCCCCCTGAGCCTTGTCCCACCCCTGGTGCTGCAGAATCGGTTTGTTTATAATGGCACGCTGAAGGATGCCCACAACTACCAGAACGCCCGATTCGGGTCCTCCATCGCCTCGGTTCGGGACCTCAATCAAGATTCCTACAACGACGTGGTGGTGGGAGCCCCTCTGGAGGACAACCACAGAGGAGCCATCTACATCTTCCACGGCTTCCAAGCCAGCCTCCTAAAGACGCCGAAGCAGGTAAGGCGCCCCAGTAAAGGGCTGGAGCTGGCCCAGGCGTCCTGGCTGCTGGGGCTCGGGCATCCCGTGTGGGAGTCTCTTCTGTGTCCTGCAGGGAAGGATTCCAATCTGTCCTAGCTCTACTTGCCCCAAGTTGGGATTTCGAAATGGGTGCTTTTGTCTTAGGGACGGTGTTCCCATCACCCCTGTGGGCACCCTCTCCCTGCTTAACTTTGTCTCCCCCGCAAAAACGAAACCTCAGGGACCCCAACCTCACTCTCCCTGCCCCCCCCCCCCGCACATGCATTCATGAGGTTGACTGGGAGTGGAGAATTTCCACGTGGACTTGCTCTTCCCTAGAAATGCCGCGTGCTAGAAACCCTGCTCCCCTCAAGAGGGACCCGTCTCAGGTCCCACACCCTCGGGTCATCATTTTTGCCTACGTATTTTCTTAGTAAGGTGGTCTAATACACCATGGTCAGAGATGCCAGGGACGGGGGGTGGGGTGGTATCTGCCAAGCAACAGGGACTTACCCTTAATGGGGAACCCTTTTAAGACACAATATCTTAATCTGAAAGGATGACTGGATGGTGGGTGCCATCACAGACCAGGAGAGGGGATAGTTTTGGGCTGGGGAAGCTTCCCGGTGGTTCCAAATGGGCTCTCTCCAGTGCTCCCCATCGTAGCTTCCCTGAGGATCGCTCTGCCCTGCCCTGTGCCAACAGTGCCGAAACCCAGCTTTCTCTTCCCACTTCCTGCAGAGAATCGCCGCCTCCGACCTGGCTCCCGGCCTCCAGTATTTTGGCTGCAGCATCCACGGGCAACTGGACCTCAACGAGGATGGGCTGGTCGACCTGGCGGTGGGCGCCCTGGGCAACGCTGTGATTTTATGGTTGGTTCTCCTGCTTCTCTTTGCTCTCGGGGTCTTCTGAGGGCCATGATGGACACCGGGTTTTAAAGATATGCTTTAGGACATTTGTCCCTTTCTTTAATCATTGTCAACCCAACTCACCCTGTTCTTATCCTCTCGTGATGACACATTTCCTTTCTGAGGAATCACTGTAAATTGTTTTGGAGTCCAAATCCCTCTTCCCAACAGCGTTCTAAGATTTTAGAGCCATCGAGTATCCAAAAACCCCTCTTAGAATTTGGCCTAAAATTTCTGGCTTCCACTTCAGCTTTTCAAGCTCCTCAAAGGACAGGCTGAGGATATTCTTATCGGCTGGACGGATCTCCCTTCTCCCCAGAATGTTTCTGCCATACAGAGATCTCTTTCCTCCAAACCCCTCCGGACTCCTCATTTCCTTTTCCAGGGCCTCATCTCTGCACCATCCCATCAGATACTTGCCATACATCCGCATGGGGGGGGGGGGGCTTTCTTTAGCAATTAAAGTCTACAGCTTAAAAAAAAAGAGAGAGAGAGAGAAAGAGAGCTTTCTAAAAGTCCCTGTATTTTACCATGGGATGTGTTGGCTACTTTTCGAGCCAAAAAAAAACCTGTTTACCTTTTCATTTACGTTGGTGAGCTATTTTTCATTATAAATCCAATAACTTAAAGAAACATGATAAAGAAAAAATCGTTCAGGGTTTCATCAGCTTAACATTAGCGCTATTACAATTTGGGCTTTTCTTCCTACCAATCTTTTCCCACCTGCATATAAGTTTATATAAGCACAGTCATATTTTTCATACTACCTTTAAGAGGCATGAAACCGAGATATCCCAGGACTTCACGGGGAGAGTGAAGGAGTGGATATGCTCTCAGTTATCAAAAACATCACAGCCCGGCTGGGAGATGTCTTAGCCCGGGTTCCCTAGAAATCAGAGCCCGAGACTAGAGCTCACGCGTAACGCTTCAGGAGGAGCCTTGTCCCTGAGGCAGAAGTGGGGGGCAAGGACACTGGAGCAGAAAAGAGGAGCAGTGTGAGTGGGGGGCATCCCTGAGCCGGCCGGGGCCTCACCGTCAGAACCGCTGCTCCCTCACGGGATCTCCAGCGAGGCGGGACACACCTCTGCTTCTTGCAACAGAGCACTGTAGGGGAGGAGGGACAGCAGTGTGTCTGGGGGGGGGGGGGTCCCTGTGTCCCCCGTGGCGTCCCCTGGCCCTCTAAAGGCAGCACTGGGCCATACACCAGTACCACAGCCTCTCTCTGAAGGTCTGCTCCGCATGTGGGGGTTCGTGGATCTTTGGGGGTGGCGGCGGCAACAAGAGCAGTTGGGGTGGTAAAGGTATTCCCAGTGTTGGTTCCAACAGCCAGGAAGCAAGACGGCTGTCCAGGGCCCAGGGTAGGAGGTAGACATGGCCTAGACGGTCGGTAGGGTGACACAGAAACTGAGTCCTTTACTGGAAACAAGAGACGCACGCCTCTGCCCCTCCAAGAGAATCAGTCTGACGCAGAGGAGTGGTTGGAGATCTAGCTTCTGAGGTCTCAACCTAAGTGCTACCTTAGTGGTGATGAAATTGTGGGCCAGAACCTTCTGGGAAGACTCTGCGCTCAAACCCCATGGATCTCAGACTGCCCCATTAGGATCATCTGGGGAGCTTGCCTCCTTTTTTTTTCTCTTTCTTTCTATTTGAGTATAGGTGATACGCATGTTCCATTAGTGTCAGGTGGAGAACACGGTGATTCAACAAGTTTATACGATATGCTGTGCTCACCGCCAATGTCGCTACCATCCGTCACCCTACGCTATTACAGTATCAGTGACCATATTCCTTATGCGGCGCCTTCCACCCCCATAAATTAGACATTCCACAGCTGGAAGTCTGTACCACCCACTCCCTGCCACCCGCTTTACCCATCCCCCCACCCTGTCCCCTCTGGGAACCTTCGGTTTGTTCTCTGTGTTTATAGGTCTGATTCTGCTTTTTGTTTGTTTATTCGTTTGTCTTGTTTTTTTAGATTTTTTAGGGTTTTTTTAGATTTTAGACTTTTCACATATTAAGTGAAATCATACAGTATTCGGCTTTCTCTGTCTGATTTATTTCACTTAGCATCATACCCTCTAGGTCCATCCATGTTGTCCCAAACTGGGGAGGTTTGCAAAGGCTCGTAGCCCAGGCTTTACCCCGACCACTTAAAGCAGAATTTCTAGGGAAGGGGCCCAGGCAGCAGTAAGCTTTAAAGACTCCCCAGGTATTTGTCTCCAATGGGCAGCCCAGTTTGAGAACCATAGGGTAGTGTCGGGTCAATAGGTGGGGAATCTCTACAACAGGGGGTGGTTCTCCACTTTGGCTGCACATTGCAATCCCCTGGGAGCTTTAACACCTTGCTTTTCAAAGTTTGGTCCTGGACCAACAGCAACAGCGTCACTGAGGACTTACTGGAAATGCAGAATCTGTGCCCACCTATAGCGTCAGGATCTGCATTTTAAAGATCCCCCCACGGCCCCAGAGACGTGCAGACGTTAAAATTTGAGAAGCACGGCCTCAGACATGTTGATGCCAATTCTGATTTGATTTGACCTGGAGGGCAAACTGGGCATCAGGATTTCTTAAAACTCTCCCTATTATTGTAATTAATGTCCAGGGATGGAATGGGGAGACACAAGGAAGTCAGTGTGGTCTGCAACGAGTACAGCATCTAGGACATGACGAAGGGCTGCCTCCGGGGCTAGGTGCCTGCCCTCCACCCACCTGTCACTTGTCTGCCCAAACTTTAACATCTGGGACCCCTCTCTGCCCTCCCCCAAAGGTTTGCAGATTCCATTTCCATCTGCGACCCCCCTTCTCCCCCTCCCCCGCTCCGGGTCCCAGGGGTAGCAGAGCACCCCACCCCCCAGCTACCCGTTCCTCCGCTCCAGGTCCCGTCCGGTGGTTCAGATCAATGCCAGCCTCCACTTTGAGCCGTCCAAGATCAACATCTTCCATAGAGACTGCAAACGCAGTGGCAGGGATGCCACCTGCCTGGCCGCCTTCCTCTGCTTCACGCCCGTCTTCCTGGCACCCCATTTCGAAACGGACACAGTCGGTAAACCAGGCCCCCTCCCCTACAGCCCCCTCCCAGCCCCCAGCCCCGATCTCCCTTGTGGACTTTGGGATTGCTCAGCTTCAAAACCTGGGCTTCTGCTGAAATGGGTTTTAAGGGCCAGGTCGCACCTTGAGCCACATTGATGACTGCACTTGCCGATCTAATTCCAAGGAGCCAAAAGGGGACATCATGCCAGGGTGAGGGTGGCAGTGAGCAGCCATGAGCAACAAGGGAGAGGCCAGGGGAAGAAGGAAATAGTTGGGGTGCAAAGTTTGGGTCGAAACAGGGAACTGGGAGCAGTGGCGCAAACTGGAGCAGCCTGGATGCAGAAGAAGAGGCAGAGCCAGGAAAGGGAGCAGGAAACAGGGGGGTCAGACAGACGCAGCGCCCAGTCTCAGCGCTCATGGCTCAGAGTGGGCACGTGGCTGCGGCAGGGTGGGTCCTTCTGAGGATCATCACTTCCAGCCCAGGCAGCAGCCCTGGGCCCACGAGGCCACACAAAGTGACGGCTGCAGGTTCTGGGATGGGACTGGGCCCAGGGCAGGAAATTGGGATTTCCGAAAGCTTCTTAGCCAAGGAGCAGGGCCCACCAGAAGGGCGGGGGTGCGGGTGGGGGTGAGAGAAAAGCCAGCCTGGGTGGCTGCAGTCTTTTTCACCTTCTATCTGGAAAAGGAGAAAGGTGCAAGGACCTGGTGCACCCAGAGGGCTGGCTGGGGTCTAGGCGAAGAGACGAAGCCTTTCCTGGATGTAGCAAAAGGGAAGGAGGCTGCAGGCTTTAAACCCCAGAATGGAGTCTTAGGTTCAAGGAGCCAGTGGGAGGGGCTTATGGGTGGGAACTGCGGCCTGTGGCGGCTCTGAGCCAGGCCTGACAGGATCCCAGAGGCAAGGGCAAGCCCAGGAAGGTGAAGGAAGGGAGAGCTGGGGAGGTCCAGGACTCCAGCGGCGGCTCAAATGAGGGCAACGCCCTGGCCCCTCACCCATTCATTTCTCCTGCATTTCTTCCTCTTTCTCTTTCCCTTCTCTGTCAGCCCCCTCTTCACTCCTCCTCCTTCTGCCTCTCTTCTCTTTGGTTCCTTCTTTTTCTCCTTTCTCACTCGATCTCTGCATGGGAGTTTCCCACCCACACTAGGCCTCATGAGGGGAGAAGAGCAGCTCTTCCTTGGCCAGGGTGGAGGACTTCTTGGAGGAGGCTGGCTTTCAGTAGGCTCTCTTAGAAGACAGGCAAAGAGTCTTGGGTGGACCTGTGGCTCCACCTTCCTGGTTTTGCCCTCTCCCTCCTCCAGGCATCAGGTACAATGCTACCATGGATGAGAGGCGCTACGCCCCGCGGGCCCACCTGGATGAGGGCGGGGACCGATATACCAACAGAGCCATCCTGCTCTCCTCTGGCCAGGAACACTGTGAGCGGATCAACTTCCACGTCCTGGTGAGCCTGACACCCAGCAGCCCCACCACCAGGGAGCAAGTCCCACAGAAAGGGGACACAGAGCTGGAGGAGGTGCTCAGCGGGTACCAGGCTGGTTTCGAGCCCCCAGCACACCTCGGGAGGCCCCGCCAGGGTGCAGTGTCCTGGACCTTGGCCGCCCCATACTCATGCCCCAGAGAAAAGGCTACTGAGACACACTATCTACCACCTCGTGGTACCCTCTCCGAAATCCCGTCTTTCCCAGCGCTCAGATGCTCACTGTTCCTATAGCAGGGGGTGAAATCTGAGGAGGGAAGTGGGCTCGGTGAGGTCTCACAGAGCGAACAGGGGTCAGCCGGCACGTGCCGTGGCTAGAGGGGATGGAAGCAGGCATTGGCTAACGCTGAGGACCAGGTAAGACCGACCCTTGGTGGGGGTGAGCCGGGAGGAGGAACGGAGGGTGGCCAGCCTGGAGGAGGTGGAGAACCAGCAGGGACCTGGGGCCTGGTTTTACGGATAAGGAAGAGGATGAGAATTTTGCCCCATCCAGAAACTCCAAATACCCAGGCCACAGCTCTGGCCTTGGAGACACAAGCAGGGTCACTCAGAGCCCACCACCTGCCCCCTGTAGTTCAAAGGCCAAAAGGCAGAAAAATGAGTAAGTGTGGGAAGTCCTTGTGTCTGTTAATATGTGGCCCCCTCCAATGTGTTTGTGTACTGGTTCTCAAAGTGTGGTCCCCCGAACCAACAGCAACAGCCCCATCACATGGGAACTTGTTAGAAATGCGTGTTTTCTTTTTATTTTTTTTTTTAAGATTTTATTCATTTGAGAGAGAAAGAAAGAGCGCGCACACACAAGCGGGGGGGAGGGGCAGGGGCAGAGGCAGAGGGAGAAGCAGGCTTCCCGCTGAGCAGAGAGCCCCACACGGGGCTCGATCCCAGGACCCCGGGATCATGACCTGAGCCGAAGGCAGACGCCCAACCGACTGAACCACCCAGGTGCCCCAGAAATGCATGTTTTCAAGCCCCACGCCAGACCCACTAAATCAGCAATTCTGGGGGTGGGCTCAGCCCTCATTGTGTTGCTGGAACCCCCCTGAGGATTCTGATGCAAGCTCAAGCTTGAGAGCCACTGCCTTGATACAAAGAAGCCAATCACGTCAGGATTTAGGTTCCACGCAGGAGATTTTGTAGGCATCTCTAAGCATCCCCTTCTTTACCCTCCACACCTGGACCACTGGAACAACCCCTGTTTTGCTCACGCATTTGTTCATCCATTGATTCAGCACGCTCGTGAACCCTGTCACAGTGCTGGGGCTGGGCCAGGAGCTTCTGAAGGACGGAGACAGGCACACGGAGATATTCCGAATGCCACTTGAGAAGTGGGCTGTGCACACGGGGTGGTGGGTGCTGTCTGGCTCCACGGAGGCCGAGGCGCCGGGGGATGGGTGCCCAGCCTTGAAGGCTGAGCGGGGGCTTGCTGAACCTCCAGCCACCCAGCACGTTCCTCTATCCTGGCCTCATCCTGAGGCCGGCGGGGAGGCTGCCCTCCCGCCTGGGGGAACTGGAAATTTTCTCTCCGTGTCCCGGCCCAGAAACGGGTGCTCCGTGCCCTCTCACCCCGTCCTCATCTCCTCCCACACAGGACACTGCTGACTACGTGAAACCAGTGACCTTCTGGGTGGAGTACTCCCTGGAGGATCCCGACCACGGCCCGGTGCTGGACGACGGCTGGCCCACCACCCTGCGAGTCTCGGTACATCCCCATGTACAGGGCACACAACCTGGGCGCTCCGTCCCTCCGATCCCCACCTCCTCCCCGAAGCCCAGATCCAGAGCGCCCTGGGTACAAAGGAGATCTTCTCCTACCACTGTCAACTTGTGAACAAGTTGAGGGGAAGGACGGGGCTTTTCCTGTTCGAGGATCCCCGTATCACCAGCATAGGGTGAGCACTGGACGGTTCTGGAGAATCACAGAACCAGAAGGGACCTTAGGTCTCTATCGCCCGCCTCCTTCATGTACAGGTGAGGGCACTGGGGGCCAGAGCACGGGAGTCAACCACCTAGAGCCTGCTCTGCAGCTGGGGTAGGGCCCCCTCAACCGCAGGTCCTATTCCCTGGCTCTCGGGGCATCTGAACTTTCTGGTATGGGACACTCACATACTCCTCCCACCTGCTACTCCACAGACATCCCACTCACAGAAAAGGCCACAGTTTAGTTCTGCCTGAGCTGTGCTGGGAGAGCAGGCGAAATTCGTGAAATTAATACCTAATTCCTGAACTCTGAGGAGCAGCAAGGCTTCTGAAATCCCCTCTCTGCTCCCATTCGCCCCCGCCCTCCCCACCCTCCCAGACCCCACCCCCCAGCCCTGGACCCCCACACCTGCCGTCCTTTCTCCTGATTCCTCGTCACCAGCATATAAGAGAGGCTGTCTTACACAGTTCGAGAAGGGGGTGGGGGACGGACTGCAGAGCTGGAGACGTCAGTGAGCTGGTGTGCGGAGTCACTACCGTCCCCCACTGCAGTAATTACAGAGCCGCTAGGGCGAACGAATGAGAACCGGCCCTGAGATCTCCGAGCGAGTCGAAGCCCATGGTGCAGATCGATGCACAGGGCTCGCTCCGCCCCACACTGACGACCCCCGTGCAGGCTGCCAGTTAGGGCTGGAGGCCAGGGCCAAGAGGGGAGTGAGCTCAGAGGAGGAGTCACTGAGCAACCAGATGACAGGCCAGGAAGACTTCCTGGAGAGAGAAGCTTTCAGCCGGGCCCTAAGGAATAGACCAGATTCAGATCTGCGGGGATGGGAAGAGTGGGAAGAGTGGCCTTCCACTCCAGCAGAGCTGACGGTATAACCAAGGGACGGCAGTGAAAAAGGCAGGCTGAAGGGAACGTGTAAAGAGAAAAAAATTAAAAAGGAAGAATAATCTGGGCGCTATTATCGAGGGCTTCAGGTAGCAGCTAAATTTCCCAAAAATCTTGTTAATCTGGATTTCTAGCCTCCCCCCCCCCCCCCCGCCCCGCCAGTTTCTAGCGAATGAGAAACATACCGCCCAGTGCTCTTCTGCAAATTCTTATTTAGCATCCGCTCGGCCCCCAGTGCTTCTCTAGCGTTGCGGTATCTCGCCTCCCAGGGGAATGAGCTGTTCCACATCACTGAGTGCAGCAGTGCTTATCACATTAATTATTCCTTCTAATCAACTGGATGGAGATGTTTCTGAAGGTTAGAGGACAGTTTGCACCCTTTGTAAGCAAGAAGCTTACAAAGGGGGATCTCATCGGAGACTCGAAGTCACCGAGGTGAACCTGGGTGCAAGGGTACAGTGAGGCCCCTGCGGGCTACCAGTGTTTTCCACCTGTCCCTTGGCGGATGGCCTCACTCCGCCCTACTTTGTATGGTTCTGCTGCCCTTTCTGCCGCGTGCCTGCTCCTAGCTGCAAATCCACCGCGCGATGGGGAAGCTGGGGGCGGCGTGTGGGTCTGAGTGAAGCTGAGGAGCTCACCGCTGAGGAAAGTCCATGAATTTCCGATCGGGGTGGGCTCCGTTTCCCTTCCCCTGGGTTTCGGCTGTATCCTCAGGAGGGACAGCTGTACTCCTCAGCCCTCAGACCTGAACACCCACCTGCTTGCTGAGCACTTGACCCGGAAGGACCACAGGACCACGGAACTGAACTCAACTTCACCCCTCTGTTTATAAACGAATGGTGCAGCCCTCCTTCCAGACACTAACAAAGGATCTCGTCCAACATCCTGGGCCCTTCGGCCCCTTAGTGCTGATGAACTCCAGGCCCTATGGACCCCCCCTCTGGAGGCCCTAACCTGTTGTCTCCCCTCCACAACCTGTTGTCTCCCCTCCACACCCAGTACCCCTCCAACACCATCATCATCTCTTGCTTGAACACTGAAGCAGCCTCCTCAGTGGTCTCCCTGACTCTAGCCTTGATCCCTCCAGTCCATCCATCCACAGCAGCTAGAGGGAGCCTTCAGTATGCAGGTCTGGCAGGATACTCACCTGCCTACAGTGGTTAGTGATTCCTGTCAGCTGCAAGGAACGACCCCAAGACCCTATAAGAACGGACCCCACCCATCTCTCCACCCCAAAATGCAGCAACGCTAAACCACACAGCATTTCCCAGATTCGCCATGCTGCTTCATGCCTCAGGACCTTTGCACAGGCTCGTCCTTCCCCTCGACTTTCCTGCCCCTCTGGTCACCCAGCTGACGTGGTCATTCTTCAGGACTCTCACATACTCCCTCTTCCCTGAAGGCTTTTCTGACCATGTACAGGCCAAAATAACTGTTTCCTCCCCTCTGCCTCTCCTATTCATCACACAGATTTCTAATATTTTTTTCTTGCACATTTCACGCTGTAATTATTTATTCACACACCACTCTTCCCGGGAGCTGTGTCTTCCTCATCCAGTACTGCCAGTAACTAACACCTTGCCCCCAACACAGGTGATCCGTAAAAACCTGCTGGGCGGGGGTGGGTATTCTGTGCTACCGGCTCGGCTGAGAACTGGAAGACACCCAGGGGGAGTTGAGTTTTGAGCCATGTTTTAAAGAAGGGAGTATGTATGCAAAAGCACGAGAAACGGCAGGGTGGTGTCTGTGAGGAGGGCGGATGAGACAAAGCCCATGTCCAGTGTGGTGGAGAGAGGAGCCTGCATGCTGCGGGGGTGAGGGCTGGGCGGCGGCAAAGAGAACCAACCAGCCACCCCGCCCTGCTTTCCCTGGTGCAGGTGCCCTTCTGGAATGGCTGCAGTGAGGACGAGCACTGTGTCCCTGACCTCCTGCTGGATGCCCGCAGTGATCTGCCCACAGCCATGTGAGTTGGCTCCTCCCTGCCCACCACCCCCCCACCCCGCCCTGCCTCCTTTCCTTGCCTGCTAGTAGATCCAAGGCTCCCTGGGCACTGGATGTCTGCTTGCATATCGTGCTTGGAGGCACCATGGATCAAATACTGAACTTGGAGCCTGGGTCTAGCCCGGGCTCTGCGTCTAATTCCTGTGTGACTTCAGGCACGTCCTTTCGCTCTCTGGGCCTCAGTGACTTACTCGGCAAAATGAAAAGTACTCATCTATCCAATCTCCTCAAACTTCGTGTAGGAAAAGAAATCCTTTCTCTGGAGTCTTTACTACCAAACAGATGAAAGGTGGAGACTAGGACCTGTGATCCTGGTTGCTCATCCTCCAAGCCCCCAACAACTGTGTGGCCCAGTGACAGACTGCTTGAGCTAAGGAGACTAGCAGAGGATGAGCAGGGTGCCCACGATCTCCTGGAAGAGAAAAAAAAAAAAAGTAGCATACAAGGAAAAATCATGAAAAATGTCCTCTTTGAAATTTATGTCATTTATTTTCAAATAATCCGTCCTCTACCTTTACCCAGCTATGATATGATTGAGCTAGAAGACATATACATTAAGTAGAAATAACACATACAAACCCTGTAGAAGGATGAAGAAGCAAACCGTCTAGCCATCTAGGCTACTCATCAAGATAGTCTCTATATTTAGCTCTGAGATTCCTGGTAGCCAAAGCCAAAAGGAAAATACACTGAGTAGAGGAGAGAGGCCTGGCCCCGAGCTCCCCATTCCATGCGCCTGGCCCCTGGTGGCCTCTGTCCTGCAGGGAGTACTGCCAGAGGGTGCTGGGCAAGACCGTGCAGGATTGCTCTGTCTACACGCTGTCCTTCGACACCACGGTTTTCATCATCGAGAGCACACGCCGGCGGGTCCCAGTGGAGGCCGTGCTGGAGAACAGAGGCGAGAACGCCTATAGCACGGTCCTAAATATCTCGCAGTCGACAAACCTGCAGTTTGCCAGCTTGATCCAGAAGGTGAGACCTCAGCCCCCGGCCCAGCCTGCCCGAAGCTAAGAGCGGAGGCAGGAATGGAGGGGTCCAGCCGAGAGGCCTGGCTGGCTGCACATTACAACCACCGGGAGCTTACAAATCCCCGTGGCCAGGCTTCTCCCAGAGATTCCACCAGATCTGGGCTGGGGACGGCCTGCATCAGCGTGCTTTTAAAGCGACCCCGGTGAAGTCAGTGTGTGGCCGGGGCGGGGGGTGCGGGGGGAGAACCACCGGTAAAGGGGGGTCTGAGCCCTTCCCGAATGCGGAGAGGAAGGTCCTTCAGCCTGTGTCCTTGGCCCTCGTTAGGGGCACGCGCGCGCACACACACACACACACACACACCCCACATGGGTGCACACCAGCTCATACACCCCATCTGCCCACAGTTCATCCTTTGGGCTTTCTCAAAAGGGCCCTTCTCACAAGAACCAGAACAGGTTATTCCCCACTTTAACATTTCCTATCATGCCCAGTTGCTTTCGCTACAAATTCCAGACTCTTTGTTATGTCAAGTCCCGTCCCGCTTCCCCATCCATCACCTGCCCCCTCTACCCTCACCCCCACACCCTTAGTCCCACCAGCCACTGCTGTTTCCCCGGCACCCCTCCTTTCATGCCGAGGCCCTCCCCACCGTGGTCCCCAACCTGGACTCCCTCCCTCCTCTGCCCGACAGGCTCCTGTTTCTTCTTGATTACCATCTTACAGAGGGGGAGAGTGAGGCACAGAGGGGTGTTAAGGGGCCTGACCAGGACCACACAGCTAATAAGCAGCAGAGCAGTTTCCCAGAAGGCCACACAGGCTCCTCCAGCCCCACACAGCTCCGAGGAAATCCACAGTGCCTGAGTGCTGGCCTGTGGTGGCCCTGAACTCCGAAGGGCATGAGCACAGAGAAGTCCCTGAGACAGGATTATCGACTTAACCCAGGACATCGCTGTTCTGTGTGGGTGCTGGGGGGGTGGGGTCCCAGCTCCCCTCAGACACAGTCTCCACCCTCAGTGATCTCAGAGCATCAGTATGGAGCCCAGAGTGTGGGGTGGGGCAGGCACGGGACCCTTCTGTCCTCACCACCCCCCAGAACCTCTGCCAGGCAGTCCCTCCATCAGGCCCAGGACTAGACCCCACCGCCAAGCCCCCCCACAATCCAGAGTGAAGATGAGGAGCCCATGTGATGGTCCTCCTTCCAAGTCCTGTCCTGCCCAGAGACTTTTGCATCTGTCTGAATTGGGGTATTTAGGGGAAACTGAGCCCCAAACCTGCATTCCCCTTTCACTTCTTCCCTGGTCCAGACTGTACAGTGCCGTGACTATTCAGGGGGCAGGCATCGTGGGATTTTGTGTCTATGACATAGAAAGGCTTTGGGAACTGAGAGAGGCAAAGAGAGGTGGTCAGTGTGTTCCGTAAGGGGCTGCGTCCACACACACGACAGGTGGTGTGTGGGGATAACCCGCAACCTGGCTCCGCCCCACCAGCCCCAGCCCAGGAGCTGCTCACAGCTGGGAGACCAGCACTCCTCTCCCCAGGCTGCCCCCCAAACCCCCACCACCCAGCCAGATACAAAGGTGTTAGTCTGATCACGTGCACTTTGTACACACACATGCAAAAGTATACAGACCTACCTATACACCCAAGGAAACGCACGTGTTCCTCACACATGCCACCGGACGCAAGCGCACACGTGGGCCTACATGCAGACCCACGCGTGCGGAGTCTACGCGGACATGCCGTTCCAGCCACACGTGCATATGCATGCTCAAAGATGCACACAAAGAGGCACAGCCAGCCAGCAGCCTCGAGCTAGAGCGCCGTGCGGGAGTCCCCCCTCAGGCCCCGTGCGGAGCGGACCCCCGTGCTGGCCCAGCAGGGCCGCAGCTCAGAGAGGCCCAGGAGCCTGGTGACAGTTCCCCCTCAAGGCCACCGCCACCCCTGTCCCCGGGGCCCCCGGGGTCCCAGCTTCCTTCCAAGGACCTGCGTTACAGCTTCTGTGTAGGCGGCGGGGGCGGCACGGGTGACCCCCAGACCTGGGTCTCTGGCCCTCCTAACTGCCACCCGCGGTGCCCCCCACCCGCCCCCAGGACGACTCAGAAGGCAGCATCGAGTGCGTGAACGAGGAGAGGAGACTCCACAAGAAAGTCTGCAATGTCAGCTACCCCTTCTTCCGGGCCAAGGCCAAGGTTGAGGCTGGGGGCAGTGTGGGGGCGGGACTGGGGCAGGTTCTGGGAGGCACTGGGGAGGCAAGCGAAGTGGAAATGAACAGAGGGGAGAAGCGGGGGAGGTTGGAGATGCCTGAGCATGGCTTTTAAGTATGTTTTTCCCCCCCGGGAAATGACTTCAAATGACCTAACTAGCCAGCCCACCCCAAGGGAGCATCCAGGCCCCTTCACCTCAGAGGGAGCCCTGCCACTCCCACCCCCCCACTCTCCCACCACCTCATGGGCAATTATCCCTGCTGTCCTTTATCCTAACACACTTTTTCGAAGTCCGGCCTCTGTCATCCTGCGGCATGCATGCGGAGAGATTGGGAGAAAAATTAACATCTCGTGAGCACTTACCATGTGCTTGAAAGGGCAAGTGGAAAGTGGGTAGGGTGTGTGAGGGGAGAAGCAAATTCTCCAGGAAGGAGAATCTCCAAATTCCAGACTCCAGATCAGGTAGCACTGGCCCATCACCACGGGGCAGTGGGCGGCCACTGAAGGTTCTGGAGCAAGAAAAGACCCGACTGAAACCAGGCTGCCTGTAGAGCAGGAATCAGACAGAGGGAACTTGAGGCAAGAGCCAGGTAGAGTGACAGCATGTTCCCAGGACCAGGGTCTGCAAGGCTGGGGGGAGAGGGGGAGAATCCTTGCCAAAGAACCTCCCCACTGGGACAAAAGTCAAGAATGGGGCCCCAAGGTCTCCTTGGGAAACCCCATGAGAGCCAGACCTGGGAAGAGCACGGGGTCTGTGCAAAGTCCCTGTAACACCCCCAGAGTGGGGTGGGAGGTGGCAAGGAGGGTCAGAGGTCACAGGGCCACCACAGTCAGGGGACCCAGGCCGGAGTCTTGGGCCAAGGCCAAGGGAAGCTCAGGACTGGGCTATCAGAGTGGTGGGAGGACCGCTGGACCAGGAGGCAGGTGCCTTATTAACCTGCTGGGTGGCCCGAGGCAGCCTTCACCCTTCTGCTGGCCTCACCCCACCGCACATGGGAAGAAGGGGCCGCTGAGGCAGGCTTCCCACTGGCTTCTGGCCCCGCATCCTGTGGCTCATGGTGATGGTCACCTCCCCTTCCCGCCATCAAGTTCCCCACTCAGGAATTCCTGCAGGATCCTGAAGCTGGACCTGCTGCCTGCTAATTGCCTATAGTTGAAAACAAAAAAGGAAGTCCAGGGGGAGGACGGCTGGCCCCAGAGCCAAGAAACCCCATCTGAGGAGCTGTTGTCTATGGTTGCACCCCCAGGTCCCGAGCTCAGCTCACAGCACTCCGGCACCCCAGTTAGCAGCCCTCACGGCCCCCCACCCCGGCCCCGGGCAGCTCCCAGTCAGCAGCTACCCTCCCCCCGCCCCCCGGGGAACCAGGGCAGGGGCAGGGAGGGGCGGGCTGGCCATGCCCAGACCCCACAGTTCCCAGTCGCCCCAGCTCCAGTGACTGGACCTCTTCCTCGCAGGTGGCTTTCCGGCTAGATTTTGAGTTCAGCAAATCCGTCTTCCTGCACCACCTGGAGATCCGGCTCACGGCTGGCAGGTCTGGGCGTCGCCTGCTCCTTGTGCCCCCGCTGGGCTCTGCTCGCTGCTCCCCCCTGCTAGCCACAGCTCCTCCCTGTGCCCCTGGGATCGCCCCCAAGCCATCCCTGCCGGCCCGACCACGGGGGCGCCCACCTGCTGCCTTCTGTACTCTCGGGCAGCTCGGATAGAAATAATAATACCCTGACCTCTATAGAGCGATTTCTGTGGCAGCTATTTTTAAAGCCTTCAGTTATTAAGCACCCTACGTATAATCGTCAGGCCTCACAGCAGCCCCTGAAGATAGGCAAGGCGGGGGTTATCCTCCGAGGGTAAGGGAAGGAAGGTCTTTTAAAATGGAAAAATGCCCTAGGGGAGAGAAGGCCCCAGAAAGAACACCAAGAAAGAGAACAAACCAGTGTCCCGCTCCCAGTTGCTGTGTGTCCTTGGGAAGTTCATGCAGCCTTTCTGAGCCTTCCTTTTCTCACCTGTAAGTTGGGAGGTGGGGGGGGGCACTCATCCCTGCTTTGCCCATCTGAAGGGGCTGCGCTGAGCCCATGCAGTGTGCCGGCTCCCCACCCCGACCGCCCCGCGTGGCTCTCCCTACAGTGACAGCGACGAGGACGAGAGCACCAAGGAAGACAACACGGCCCTCCTGCGCTTCCACCTCAAATATGAGGCTGACGTCCTCTTCACCAGGTGGGCGGCGGGGGGGGCTCGGGGGGCGGGCTGGGGGAGGCCCGAGAGAAGTGAGACCTAAGACGGGGCACCCTCGGGGGGGCCGTCATAGGATCAGAGGTCTCCGGGGCCGGGCTGCAGTGCCGAGGGACTATGAGACGGAGCCGGGGGTGTCCCTGAGGGCTCAGAGAGTGCGGCCCCCTCAGCCCTGCTGCACAGGGGGTAGGAGGAGACACAGAGCTGGCCGCCTGGCAGCTCCCGTGGGGGCCGGGGGAGGGCCGCGGGACGTGTCCACCCCCAGGGCAGACTTTAAGAGGGGGCATGGTCTGAGAGATTTTAAAATAGTCTTAAAGCCTACTAAAAGTCCATCTGCTTTTTGTTACCACCTTGCACCAGCAACCCTCCACAGCAAACGTGCGAAAATGCTCCTCCCCGCAGGGCAAAGTGCTCCCACCGGCCACCCCTGTCCTCTGAGAGCCCCTAGGCAGATGGAAAAGTCGGACTAGCAACCACAGAGAAAGCAGACGCAGGCCCTGCCGTGGCCACCACCTGAGGCTGGAACAGGCCAGAGTGGGCGTGTTCGTGTTTCAAAGAGGCCGTGCCCCTGGGCAGAGAGGCCAGGGATGGCCCCAGAGGCCAGGGATGGCCAACGACCGGCTCTTCTGGCCCGTGGCCATCCCCCACAGGACGCAGATGTTGCTGAGCCATCTCAGCGCACGTTCCTGCTGGGGCTCTGAATCCTTCCTGACACAGCCCTCCCACTCCCCATGGACACGAGAGGAAACCTCTTTTTTGTGGTCCAGGGGAGCCAGGCACATGCCCACGCCCTCTTTCGTGCACGTATCCAACTAGCCCACACTGCCTGAGCTCACGGCGGCCCTGTCCTCTGTCCCTGCAGGAGCAGTAGCCTGAGCCACTACGAGGTCAAGGCCAACAGCTCACTGGAGAGGTACGACGGCATTGGGCCTCCCTTCAGCTGCGTCTTCAAGGTAAGGCTGGCAGAGAGCCAGGCAGAGAGTGAAGGACAAGAGCTGAGGATCCCCCGGTTGGGAGGGGAGGAGTCTAGAATCATTGCAAGTGCCTGGGGTTCAGCCTCAGCCCTTGCTACCCAGTCACTGTGATTTTAAGCAAGTTCCTTGCCCTCTCTGGGCCTCTCAGTCCTCATCTAGAAAATAATGGGGGGCTTCTGGGGGGCTCAGTCGCTTAAGCATCTGACTCTTGGTTTACGCTCAGGTCATAATCTCGGGGTCATGAGATCGAGCCCTGCATCAGGCTCCAAGGTCAGCAGGGAGTCTGCCTGAGATCCTCTTTCTCCCTCTGCTCCTCTCCCCCAACTCAAATAAAAATAAATAAATCTTAAAAGAAAAGAAAAGAATGGGGCTGGACTGGGAGGATGTTATCGGTGAAGGTTAGGTGTGGCTGCATATAATTTAAAAAATATAAAAAACAGTAGTCTAAATGGACCAGAGTTTATTCTCTCCATGAAAGAAGTCCCCAGACTTCTTTCAGGGTTGGCAGCTTCCACAAAATCATTCAGGATTGGGTCTTGGGTCTGCTCCACCATCCTCGACATGCCACTGTCAGCCTCTCAGGTTCACCTCATAGTCCAAGAGAGTTGCAGCTCCAGCCATCACACTCTCATCCCAGGAAGGAGGAAGGGGAGAAGAGCAAGCCCCTCCCTACGAAAGAAACGCCTTGGCAGTTCCTCACACTGCCAGTTACCTAGGGAGGCTGGGAAATGTGGCATTCGTCTCTGTCCCCGTGTGAGGAAGGAGCAAGAAGGGAAATGAGGGGGCAGTTGAGCAGTCTGCCCAGTGGGCCCCGCGCCACCAACCCCCCCAACCCCTGAACTCTGCGTGAGAGCTCGGGGCAGGCTGACGCCGGAAACGGCGCATCAGACACGCTGGTACCTGGGTGGCTGGTCCAGGAGGGGTTTCGCGACTGCCCGAGGCCACACAGCTGGGACATGGTCGCAGCCCTGGGCCGTGTACCGGCCTCTCTGAGTCCAGAGCCCTGCCTGGAATCACCGCTGCTCGGACACGGGGTACGTCACGGCTAGAACGTGCACATCACTGGCTCACCAGTTAGAGCCCTCGTTAATCAATGATTCGCTCTCACAATAAATGCATTGCTCTCACCATCTCCGCCCCGACTGTGGCCCAGGGTGGCCACCAGCACCAGGCTACAGAATCCCCACAGCCAAGAGAGGCTGAGAATGGAAGTGCCCTTGCTTTCCAGCCTCATGGCCCCACCAGCTTGTCCTCAGCCTCCAGGAGCCCGGCTGCTTCGGGGCTTTCACGCACCTTTGTCGGCACAGCTTCCGCCGTGACTTGGCAGAGCAAATATGCCAGGGGGCTTGGAGGGGCCTGCTTCCCAACCTAGCTGGGGAGATCGCCCCCTTGGACCTCATCCTTCACCCCCTACCCCCCCAGCTGCTGCTGGACGTCCTGACTCCTTCCCTCTCTGGCCACAGATCCAAAACTTGGGCTTGTTCCCTATCCACGGAGTAATGATGAAGATCACCGTCCCCATCGCCACCAGGGCGGGCAACCGCCTGCTGATGCTGAGGGACTTCCTTACTAACCAGGTACTGTGCCCTCGGGAGCCTCCTCAAGGGAGGGGGCCCGTAGGAGACAGACCTACCCCGAGGGTGTCCCCAAGTCCTCAGACCTCAGCTCCTCCTCCCCGGCCCCGGGCCAGCAGGGCCTTCTCTGGAAAGAGGAGGAGAGGAGAGCACCTCCGGGATGCTGAGCGTGCCAGGGCTGGTTGTGAGGCTGGTTGCGTGTGGCCCTTGTGCAGGTGAACACGTCCTGTAACATCTGGGGAAACAGCACCGAGTACCGACACGCCCCAACGGAGGAAGACCTGACCCGTGCCCCACAGCTGGTG
This sequence comes from Leptonychotes weddellii, assembly GCF_054177405.1. Lineage (NCBI taxonomy): Eukaryota > Metazoa > Chordata > Mammalia > Carnivora > Phocidae > Leptonychotes > Leptonychotes weddellii. The sequence goes on along the minus strand of NC_138377.1, from coordinate 96,144,280 downwards.
AGTGTCCCCTTACCCGGGGCTTGGCCACCATACCAGAGCTTCAAACCGAGAGGAAACAGAATGAAGAAAAGATACGTCTTGCTCGTAATGAGCTCCCCATCTTGCAGGGCACATAAGAGTGGATGCCAGAGGAGCCAGGGGACGAGGCTGTGACAGGTGTCAAGAGAGTGACAGCAGATCAGACAACCTCCAGTAAAGGAACAGGGATCGTGGACTGGCCAGCAGGGTACGGAAGAGCAAAGGGAAGGGGAAGCCCAGACCGAGCAAGGCTATGAAGGCCAGGACCTACCTGGCTTGTCTTGGAGACATTGAGCCCATCCCAGCTGGGTCCTGCCTGGCCCCGGAGATGGAGGGCAGCTCATGTCACCTCCCAAGGCCCTCCCCAAGACACCTGCTAGTTTCCAGCTTTATGTTCCCAGGGCTGCCACTGCCCCCCAGAGAGCAGTTTCTGAGCATGCTTTCACTGTTCTTCCCCAAGCAAACATCTTAGCTGTTTGGGTTTTATTTCCCCAAACGAGCGCCTCAGACAAAGCCTTTTTTGAGCGTAGTGTACTTTCCTGAAGACTGGGCTTGGGGGGTGGGGGGGTTGACGTGGCTGCAAGAGAGAGACACAAACAAGTTTAATCCAATAAATTCTGATTATTTGATGATTTCTTTGGGTTTCCTGTTGAGATGGTATCATCTGTAAATAATAACAGTGTTAGTTTTACCATTCGATCCTTATAAACTGCTTTTCTCATCTTCTGGCTCTGGCTAGGACCTCCAGGGCAGTGGGAAATAGAAATGATGACAGTTTTGTCTTGAACCTGATTTTTAAAAAATTGTTTTTAATTTTTCATTATTAAATATGATGCTTGCCATAGGTTTTTTATAAACACCCTTTATTCAGATTCAGGAAGTTCCTTGGGAGTTTTTACCATAACCCGAAGTTGGATTTCCTAAAATGCTTTCTCTGCATCTGTTACAGTAATCATACAATTGTTTCCTTTAATCTGTTTGTGTGGTGATGACATTTATAGGCTCCCTAACGTCGAACCAAAGCTCTGCTCCTGGAATACACGCGATTACACACAACCTCGACGAGCATTGGCTCTGCCATCCTTAGCTTGTCCTCCAGCCCATGTGTCCCCCCACCCCCCACCTCTCCTTGTCCCCGTCCTCTGCCCTTTCCCCCCCCGCCAGGAGCACAACTTGGGCTCAGCCATCTCTCTGGTGGCCCAAGTCCCTGCTCACATTCTTGGGTCATGGCTGGGCCAGCTGCCTCCCTTGCTCCCCCAGAACCCGGTCGCTCACCCCGAGACCCACTTCCTCTTTCAGAATCATAGCAATTCTGACGTAGTCTCCATCAACTGCAACGTGAGGCTGGCCCCCAACCAGGAGATCAATTTCCATCTGCTGGGGAACCTGTGGTTGAGGTCCCTAAAAGCAGTAAGTAGAGCACTTGAGCGAGACTCCAAGGAAACAAGGGAAGGTGGTGGGTGCTGGGGGGTGTCCCAGCAGGGGAGGGGTCAGCTTCTGACAAGGCCTCTGATTATACAGCTCAAGTACAAGTTGATGAAGATCACGATCAATGCAGCCTTGCAAAGACAGTTCCACAGTCCCTTCATCTTCCGCGAGGAGGATCCCAGCCGCCAGGTGAGCCCCTGGGAATCCTGCAGGCCTCAGCTCGAGCCAGAGCAGCTAGGGGAGGGGCTGCCCCTTTCCCTGGAGTTTTCTCCGCGTGTTCCTGCGGGAGAGAGAAGGACCGATCTGCAGTTAGTGCAGCAGCAGAGGAGAGGAGAGAAGCAAGACAAATAGGCCGGGAGGGGCCAAACAGGGAGGGGGCTAGAAGTAGGCATTCGCCCAGGGCCTCGGGGGCGCCAGGCTCTGTACCACAGCAGCCCCGTGGAAGCAGAGGAAGGAGGGGAACTGGCATAGTCTGCCCTAGAGGAAAGAACTGGAGCTCAGGCCTGCCTGCCCGGGGGTGGGGGTGGGGGGGAGACTCACTGATGGGTTCCACCAGCAGTGAGGCAGGATGACCATCCACCGCTCTCCTCCCCAGCCATTCTCACCTCAAATCTAAGGAAATGCACACGCTGTGCTTTAGGAGTCTGGGGTGAACTGAATTCATGAAGAACAAGGGATGCAAGACGTCTCTGTATTGGGGCTCATTTTGAATTGGGTAAAACCGGATTGTCGCAGACCAGACCGGCTGGAATCAGGGCACAGGAAGGGGGTGAGGCTTCGTGCAGTGCTCTCCTGAGAAAATGAGAAGTTGGGTCTTGAAGAAAAGCCCAGTCTTTTGAAGAGGGGCTTGGGACATGGGACACTGCTGCCCTCCACTGGCCACATCCCCACACTGGCCGTGGCCTGCGTTCCTTGAGAGCAGCTCCTGTACCAGAGGCCAAGTGAACCCCCAGCCCCACCGTGGAGATGCTGGAGAGCAAACTCAGCATGGACAGGAAGGCAGACCTCAATCAAATGCACACATACCACTAGTAAACCGGGTGGGGGGCTGCCAGGCAGAAGGGAAGCAGGTACAGGGGACCCACCTAAGGAGCAGTTTTATTTGTTCATTCATCCAACATTTGGTGGGTGTTCCTCCCATGACTCGGGCCCCCAGGGTGTACAGAGATGATTTAAGCAGACAAGGGGATGAGGATAACAGCATGGCTACGATCTGGGGGAGAGCACAGGTGCTGGGCCTGGGGGGCAGTCAGAGGGAGGGATGTCCAGGGAAAGTTTTCTGGAGACAGTCCACTTGAACCGAATCTGAAGAGATATGTTGGAATTCTGCAGGCAACCGAGAGAGAAGAGGCGTTGTATGGGCACCCCCACCCCCCCCGACACACACACACACACGACCCCTCTCTCTACACTAGTTCATGTCTTCTAAGTGAATTCTCCTTCTCCTTCCACTCCCACCTCCCCCCAAGAAAATCCCTCTGATGCTCTCTGGATGCCTCACTTCTCTTTTAGAAATCCCGCAACCCAGGATCTAAGGCCCCCGTTGGCTTGGCTGTGAGCTACTGTCAGGGGTGGGGAGGCGGAGAAGGTCCTAGCCTTCGTGGGTGGAAAGAGAACACAGAAGGCACTGGCCATTTGTTGAGCCCTGACTCTGGGCCAGGCCCTGTAACAGACACTTGGCATGCGCTCTGGCTCACTCTTCAAAGCACTGTGAGTTACGCTTCCCCCCATTTTTCAGATATGGAAACTGAGGCTGTGGGAAATAAGGCAGAGAGGGGGCCCTGACTGGCTTCAAGTTGAATGAACAGTGAGTCGGTGGCCAAGTCAGGCGGGCTCACTCATTCAGTCATCCGCCATGTTGTCTGAGCTCCTCCTCTGTCCCAGCCCCTGAAGACAGAACAGTGACCAACACAGACAAAGCTGACATTCTAGATGGGAAGAATGGCAAGACACAGGAATATATCAGTGTCAAGTGGTGATGAGGTCTGCCCAGAAAAACAACAGGCACAAAAGGGTGGAGACTGGGGGGTGGGGGGTGCTATTTTATACGAGGAGATTGGGAAGAGCCTCCCCGATAAACTGACATCAGACAGAGAGCATGAAGAATGGGGGTGTCATGTGGCTATCTGGGGCAGGGTGGGGGAGCCATGCCGGCAGAAGGGACAGCAAGGACAAGACCCTGCAGTGTGCGTGTGCTTGGCACGTTGGAGTCCGGGTAGCTGGAGGGCTGGAGGAGAGAGAGCGATGGGGAGAGGAGGAGATGGGGCCAGCGAGGTAAGCAGAGCCAGAGAGTATAGGGCCTTGCGGGCCAGGACAGGGACTCTTATTTTCCACTCTGAGCTGGAGGCTCGGAGCAGAGCAGAGAATAAATCTGCCTTCCTCCGGCTGCCATGCCGAGAACAGACTGCAGAGGGCGACTCAGAGGCTAGGAGGCAGTCTCCAGGAGGCAGTCTCTTACAGTCTCCAGGGCAAGAGGAGGGTGCTCAGTCCAAGGAGGTAGCCCTGCAGGGGGACGTCTGGCCACATTCTCGGTGCTTCCAAGGTAGAACGGCCAGACTTTGCTGGAGTCAGTGCCGATTACGAAGTTTCCGGCCTGAGCAACAGCAAGAAAGAACAGTGCGGCCATTTGCTTCCGTGGGAAAGGCGGTGAAGGAAGAGGTTTGAGGGTGAGGAGTGGGATCAAGAGTCTGTCTGGGGACCTGTTAAAGACACCAAGCAGGCCAGGAGACGGTAGCATATGAGTCTGGAATTTAGCGGAGAGGCCAGGTGACAGCAGTCCGCGGGGAGATGGAAAAGCCCTGCGTTGGAGGGAGTTTGTCCAGGGCTGCGTTAAGCCCTCCATGGCCCTGAGCACCTTTGCCTTCGGAGCCCCTTCCTCCTTAAAAAATTAATTTAAATTATTATTTTATGGCAGTGTCCATATAAAGACAAACATAATCCAAGCAAGATAATATTTTTTTTCTTCTTCTAATTTTAAAAGAAATTATAGAACATTTTCAAGGGCCCCTAAAAGCACGAAGGGGCCTGGGCCCACGGTGCCTACCAGGGAATACGGCCCCGAGCTCACCAGGAAGTGACTGTCAGTTAAAGCAGAAGTCCAAGGACAGAGCCACGGGACACACCAAAATTTAGAAGTTTGGGAGGTGATGAAGCAGCAGAGAAAATAAGAAAAAGTAGCCCACGTGGTAGGAGAATCCAGGGGGAGTGGAGAGTGGCCCGAGGCCAAAGGCGGAAAGTGTCTCAAAGAGGAGGCAGGATCACCTGGGTCCCTTAAGTCCCGTGTCCGTTGTGCAAGGGCTGGGGGCTCTGGGGCCTCTGCAGGCCGGGTGCCACCCATCCCTCCAGCAGATGTCACCAGGCGTTAGCTATTCCCTGACGCCTGGCTGCCCCCGGGGCCCCGGAACAGTAATGCTGCTGACCTGGCGCCCTCCTCCCCTTGCAGATCACATTTGAGATTTCCAAGCAAGAAGACTGGCAGATCCCGATCTGGATCATTGTGGGCAGCACCCTGGGGGGCCTCCTGCTGCTGGCCCTGCTGGTCCTGGCACTATGGAAGGTGAGGCCCCAGCAGGCAGGTGGTGGGGAGCAGCATCCTGGCAGGTTGGCCCAGGCCAGGGGCTCTAGCCTCTGGGGCCAGTCCCCACGTTCTCCCCATGGGAGCTGGCGCCCACCCAGCCTCCTTGCTAGAACTTGCCTCCTACTGAAACATCCGTCTCTCACCACAAGGGGACAGCTTGGATAGGGCCACCAGAGGACCCGCAACCTGTGGCTCTGACCCTTCTGAGGGTCCCTTTAGGAACCTGATGAAAGCTAGGTCTCCTCTTATTAGAAAAAGAAGCAAGCACACAGAGCCACAAAATTTCTCGAACAGTGTCAGGCTGCCAGCAAGCCCCCCAAAGCCTTCTCCATCTTTGAGCCTCAGGTGGAGAGCCCCTGGTCTCAACCTCCTCCTATTATAGATGAGGGGAGGGAGGCCCAGAGAGGGGTGTTGACCGGGAAGGGGTCACACAGCACGACTTCTTGCCTCCTGACCCAGGCTCCATCCACTCCATTGCAGCCCCCCCACCTCACCAATTAAGTGGCCCACTGTGCGGCCCACCAAGGGAGTCCTGCTGGGCTGGGGGTTGGGGGTGTTAGCTGGGTCCGTGTTAGCTGGGGTATTCGGGAAGAAGCCTTAGGAGGGTCAGTGAAGGGGAAGCAGGGAGGGGAGACAGGCCTTGTCTGCCCTGCCCACCGCTGAGACTTCTCCCTTTGCCGCCCACAGCTCGGCTTCTTTAAAAGTGCCAAGCGCAGGAGGGAGCCTGGCCTGGACCCCACCCCCAAAGTGCTGGAATGAGGCTCAGAGGAGGCTGCAAGTCGATGGGGGCCAGGACGCCAGTCCAGGCAGTGTGCAGGCCCAGGCCCAGGGCCCACTGAGTAGGGGTGAAGACCGCCAGCTCGCTTTGCACTTGACCTCATCTCCTGAGAGACCAAGGCTGCACCCTCTGAAAGGAACTCAAGCCAGTGTTAAGAGGGATTGCTCTAGTGGGAGGCCGACACCTCCAACACAGAGCCCTGGTGATTTAGAGGGACCCCTCCCACGGCACCCCAAAGCCTCCCCCAGGCTCTGTGGGGGCATTTGCTGCCCCGGCCACTAAGGTGCTAGGAATTCCAGCCATCCCGTCCCATCCTCAGAAGAAACAGGGAGAGGAAGACTGCCCTGCAAACCCACTCTGCACACTCCAGGCCTCGAGTCCCAGAAGGACCCTGGGGGGGTGGGGGGGCAGCAGATCTGCATTCTGTGCTGTCCTCCCACCCCCCACCCCCGCACTGCTCAAGGCTCCGAGTCCCGCTCGCCCCTTCCTCGGACAGGATAGGTCCCCGGGGCTGCCCCTGAATGAACCAGGGCCCAAGGGCTCGATGGTGACAGCTGCTGGCTAGGGATGAAGAAGGACCCTGGGACGTGGAGACTGTGATGGACGGGCAGCTGGGACGCAGAACATGGGGCGCCCACCCCCGAGATGGGGAGGCAGGCGGGCCCTCCACCCCCCGCGCACCCCCGCGCACCCCGCCGGCCGGTTTTGTTCCTAGTGCCCAGCGGGAGCGCGCGCACACGCACTCCCTGCGTCCCGCGTCCCCACTTGGTCTTCCCGGGGGAGCGGGGCGGAGCCTCCCCTCCCTGCGTCACCCACCGCCCTGCGCGCGCGCGAGGGCGCGCACACACATACACGCACGCACACACACACACGCACACACACACACACACACAGCCTCCCATCCCTCCCTTCCGCCCACCGTGCACTAGAGAAGGGCTCAGCCGGCGCTGCTGAGGGGTCCTCTCTGGAAGGCACTGGATAAAGCCGGTGTAGGGACACCGGAGTCTGTGCAACCTCGGTGGCAAATATCTGATCCGCTGGCCCACGGGACAAGTGGTACCACCAGTGACGGTGCCTTGAGGACAACAGGCACGCCCGGTGCCCAGCGAGTAATTTATGCCTTAATCTTGTTTTAAGGTAGAAATGAAAGGGGGATGCATCAAAGGCATCTGTCCCCCTGTCACACAGTACGACCTTTACTGTCGTAAATATTTTTAAAAATTAAAAAAAAAAAATACAGTGATTGAAAACAACCAAGGTGCTGTCATCCCATTCTGGGGGAAGGGCATGTCCTGGGGAACCAACCTCTTTTCTCTGAAGGAAAGGAGGTAGTTGCGGGGCCCCTCCTGTTTTCCCATTATCTCTAAATGTTGAGAAAGGGCTTGTCCACCCTTCGCTCCCTACACCATCCCCGCCAAATGGCTGCCTGGTCTGGGATGGACATCTGCGGTGATGGAGCACTTCCTCCCTCGCAAGACCACCAGGTCCATCTTCACTGTTTGGATGGTTGAAGCGTCTAGCCCTTAGTTCCAGCCCTTCCTTCTCTGGCCTCCTAGATTTCTCCAGGCTAACATTTCAGTGCTCACCTGACACCCTGACTTGAGTTTCTTCACCTTTACACACAGACTGCTCTTAAACCAAGTGGTCTCCATTCTAATCTTGTGCTACTGGAATCCCAAGAAGCCGGAAGTGGAACCTTAGAAATTATTTGCTCTTGTTCCCCCATAGATGAGGACACTCAGAACCAGTGCAGTTAAGAGATAGCCCTAGGTTCCACAGCAAAATCCAAACTCATCCCAGGATTGCTCTCTCTTTCAAGCCAGTCATTATAGCCCAGCCTCAGGGGTCTTATGGAAGGAGAAGGCACTGATACAAAGTAACGATGGGAATATTTTTTCTCAAATGGTGAACCCCCAGTCAGAAGGGGAAACACGATCATGTTTCACTGGAGTCTTAACTCTCATGAGCTGAGCACCTGACTAAAGGAAATTTGATGAACCCACACTCACAAGTGTGTCATATGATTTAGCACCGAGTCTTCTGTCAAGCACCATCAACTCTGAGAATGCTTTCATGTGAAACCTGCCTTTTAGGTGATTGGTAGTCACATTTTAAAAACCGCTATGTGCACCCACACTGCAGGCAGCCCAGAAGTGACCAAATCCAACCTCTGGGCCTTCAGGGGCAGCCTTTTCCCCCAGGGCTCCACGGTCCGTCCATGCGCCCCCCCCCCACCCCCACCCCGGGCCTATGGCAAGAACTGGATGGTCAAAGGCATAACTTGTAACTTCAAGGAATTCAAGCCCTCCCCTTGTGTCTCTCTTCTCTTTCTCTTATCAATTCTCCCTTTTGGAATTTATCTGCTCTGGGGTATAAATGTTGGAGATGGACCTTAAAGAGTACCTGGTAGGGCCACAGAGAAGATGCATTTCCTAGGGAGCAAAGCTCATGCTAGAGCAGTGCTCTTCAGGCCCAGGAGCTTGGAAAGATACCTACGCAAGGGCCCACCCCCAGATCCAGATTTAATTGGTTGGGAGGGTCCGGGCACCATCTTTGTTTCAGAGTTCCCCCCTTCCCCTCCCCCATGACTCATGTGCAGAGTGGAGGTCAACAAGAAGGTAAATATATAGGCTAGAAAACAAATAAGGGGTTAACATGCCCAGGTGACCTTCCATTACGAGTAATGAGAACTATACTGTCGTCCTAATGTTCAAGTTAACCGACTCCAGCTTGGAGTTGGGAAGACCTTCTTGTTCCAGCAAGTCTCTGGAATGGGATCTGCTGCAGAGTTCACCCAGTTCTCCTGCATATCCAGAGCCCCAAGGGGACTCTTGGAGAAGTTGAACACATTTGCTATTGTCTGGAGGAGAGACGAATAGTAGTCTCTGAAGCAATTTTGGCATTTAGCGGCAAGCAGGCCAAAATGCAACCTCCAATCAACATAAAATTCATATTGTGGTTCACAGATGGGTATTATTAGCAATGCTCTATTCTGTAGTCAAGAATAATTATTTATATTAAAAAAAGAATAATTATTTATGATGGAGCTTAGGGCTGAACTCAAGAGTGCTAATCTGAAATGTAGCCAACTTAAAAAGGGTTCAGTCTTTTAAAAGCATTACCAGCCATCCTAGGCATTACTCTAAACAAGCTGCTTTGACTTTTGGGTGGCCCCGTGGTACTTGCTTAAGCAAGACTATAGCAAACAATCTCATGGGCGAAAAACATGGGGCAAGGTTTGACCCTTATAAACCAAATACCAACAAATGATGGTTTCAGAGTTTGGTCCGTGGATTGTCCGGATTTCCCTAGTTCTAGGCTCACCGTCTCGTAGAGGAAAAACACAGGAGTTGTGAAATGAATCGTGAGAGATGTTCTGTGAGCTTTCATTGCTCTTCTCACATGGTGAGACCCCAGGTGGAATGGGGGTTCCCAGAAAAGATCCAGAAATTGAGGGGCAGGCCTTGGATGGCCTCAAGAGAGGCCTCAAGCCTTGTGCCACCAGTGCCCAGTGCTCTGCAGGGAAGGGGACCTCAGTTCTGGGTCCTTCACATCCAACCAGCTGAGCAGGGAAAAGAAATCCAGGCAAGAGTGCTGCTTCTTTCTGGCATTAGATGGTGTGGGCACGTAAGCTTGCAGGACTAAGTGTGCCTCTTTGAGCACATGATCTATCCCGAGCTGAGCATCTCAAAGTGGGATCCCAGAGCTGCCCAGATCAGAACCACGAACTAAGTTCCACCCCAGACCTCACAGATCCCATTTCTGTGAGGTTAATTCCAAGCACATTAAACTTATGGAACCAGCAATCTGGAGCCACCATATGCTCTTATTGTCTAGACTTCCATGTCAGTTTCTTGAGCAGTGTAGCCCTTCTCAGCTGCCCTTGGATCTCGGTGGCAGTGGTCATCAGCAAAACCCGCCCAGGGGTGTCCTTCCAGCACAAAGAGTGGAGTTTCCGGGTTTTCCTTTTGTTCAGGAAGGTGGTATTTTTAACAGACAGCTATCAGGTGGAAGGGGCAAAGTGCTAACACAAACACAACAGAGAGAGGGAGAATAAATGTGGAAGAGCTTCTGACAGAAGGTATGGACCTGGCCTTTCCTAGAGGTCTTTAAAAGACAAGTTGCTGCCTCCATCAGCATTCAAGCGTTTTTCGTGTCAGTGCTTCCCCAGAATATGACACTAGCCTTCCGTCAGTCCCCCTGGCCTCAAGTCCCAGGATGCTAAGCACTCTGTAAGAGAAACGGCCAGCTTACTCGTGGTCCTTTTCCGGCATGACTCACTCTAACCACACCTCACCCCAAACAATAAAGTGGCCAGGTCTCTCCACCACCAGATATGCCTTGGGTGGCTTAACTTAGTGGTGAGTGGTCTCCTGTCTTCAGTCACCACCACATTGGCCTGTTTTTACCTTCAGTTAGCATCATGCCGGCCCTTTATTCTGCACTACTTCTATTTTTTTGAAATCCCCCAAAATTATCCTAATACTAGTATTAACATCAGCCAGGCTCCATGCAGAGGGCAGTCCAGCTTAACCGACCACATTAAAATTATGCCAGCCCTTCTGTGTCACCATCCATTCCGTTAGCTTTGACCTCACACTGAAGTAGGACGCCATGTTCCACACAGACACTGAAGCAGGAACGGAGTTTTGCTGGTTAAGCGTGGAGAGGGGGTTAGAAGCCTGGCACCTGGGCTCCTAAACTTTTCAAGATACAGACTAATATGTACCTAGCAAACTCACAAGATTCGAAGTAGGGTATGAGCAGAACATTTTCTTAAAAAAATGGGATACTATTCCCAAGTTTCAAAGTAGGATATGAGCAGAACAACCTTTTTTTTTAAAAGGGGGACACCATTCCTTAATGGATTTGTCCTTTCTAATCAGTTGTGCGCACTCTTTGTCCTCATCTCCCTGGCACTACGTACAAAAATGACAAGCAACAACTCAAATGATAATGTTTTCTGAAATGTTTTCAGAAAATGGCCCAAGCCAGAGTCAAAAGGTAACATCATGAACTTCTGTTTGGGAAATTAAAGTTAAAATCTGATGAGAAATAGAAAATCAGATTTTAGATAGGGGCATCTAGCTAGATGACAAGCTTATCGAGGGCACGGATCATCTTTCTTGTTTTGGGATGCACGTCCGTGGCACAGTACCTCTGTTGGAGGCCGGAACACAACCCCGGTCCTGCTCTCAGGACAGACCAAGCACACCAAATGTACAAAGCCCAGGGGAATTAGAATAGAAAATTTTATCTAAGCTTGCCAACATGCTAAGTCTTTACGAACCACCTGAAATGTGCTTCTCATGTTGACATTTTCTAGATCAAGCATCTGATGAAATATATTACTACCAGTATTTTCTTTAGTCTGGTCATGTTACTTTAATAGAGCAGAAGTTAACTTGAAACAAAGAAAAAAAAAAAGGTTTAGAATTTGTCTGGGTGATTTCCAGAGGCCACCTGGATATTGCAGCCAGCACACACCTGGCAGAGATGCTAAGGGGAGCTCTGTACCAGCCTGACAGTCTGATAGTCGAAGAGCATTGCTCACTGGGTCGAGACCCGGAGCTTACCCTGGGCTCTAACATTCAATCCTTGTGTGACCTTGAATGGACAAGTCACTTTTTTCTGCGTCTACCACCTCAGCTATAAAAAGAGACTTGCACTAACTGGTGTTCTCAGGTCTCTATAAAGGGATGGGAAAGCTACCCTAAATCTAAATTTGAAAACACGGTCGTGCGGAGGATGTGCTCTAATACCACCATATGATAATACTCTGGGGGTAACCTTAACTAACGTTAATTAGGCAAATGAAAGAAATACAGAATATGAATACTGAAATGGGAAGGCAAAATAATCATTACCTGTAAATGATGTGTATCTGGGACATCCAAAAGAAGCAAGCGAAAAATTTCATTTTTTAAGAAAAGGCAAATCCATTAAGATGCCTATGTAAAAACATAAACATTTAGAAGTATACGTAATGGGAAAAAAATTCCTATCCATAATATAAACAAAGAACCTGATAATAAAAGGAAGATGTTTGTAAGAACTTCATTAAAAAAAAAAAAGGCTTTAAAAAAAGTCTCTAAGAGACGTAAGACTTCACTAAATGGGACTATCTTTCCTTTGGATAAAAAGGCTCAGACTTACAGAGACAGCCTCCCTAAATTAATCTATTAAAGTCAATGATAAAATCATCTTTCAACATAACAGGACACCAAAATTCATCTGGAAAAAAAAAACATACACTAATAAAAGAATTAGATTCCCTCCGCAAAAGAAGGCAAATGAAGACATATTAGCCCCACTAGTGTTAATATTTAACATTTACCAAGCATTTCACTGCTATGTGTCAGGTACTTTGTTAAGTAAGCATCTTGATTCTCTCATTTGCTCATCACAGTCCAAGTTAAATATTATTGTCCCAATTTACAGAAACTAAAGCTTGGATAGAAAAGTAACTTGCCCAAGGTCACAGAGCTAGTAAGTGATACAGCCTTGACAATAATCCCCAGAGCTCCTTCACTCGGCCGGATCAACAGAATAGAAAAAAGAACCCAGAAAAAGATCCAATTATATTATGGAAATTTGGTTTATGATTGAACTCAGTGGAAAATAATTAAAGAATTCTTTGGCTAGCTGGATCCCTTACATGAAAATAAATTCCAAAAACATAAAAAATAAAATAAATTCCAGGTAGATAAAAAATTTAAACCAAAGAAAAGGGGGGCGGGGGGAAGAAGGGAGAAGAGACGTGGAAGGGAGAAGCCATAAAAGCACTGGAAAAAAACATGGGTAAAAAAGATTTATGATCTTGGAATGGAGACAAGCAAGATACAAAATTCAGACTCCATTTTAAAAAATTATGATAAATTTGACTACATAAAAATGTAAATTTCTGATATAAAACTACTATATTCAAAATCAGAAAAACTATAAGCTGTGACATATGACAGGAAAAATTTCCTTAAACTTCCAAAGAATTTCTAACTAGTAAGAAAAAGACCACAACCCAAAACCAGTAAATCAGTAAATATATGAAAGTGTTGGGCACCTGGGTGGCTCAGTCGGTTGGTCATCTGCCTTGGGCTCAGGCCCTGATCCCAGGGTCCGGGTCCCGGTCCAGTCAGGTGCGTCCCACATCAGGCTCCCAGGAGGGAGCCTGCTTCTCTCTCTCCCTCTCTGCCCCTCCCCTCTGCTCATGCGCCCATGTGCGCACACTCTAATAAATAAAATCTTCAAAAAAAAAAAAAGTGTCAACCTCATTCATAATAAAGGAACACTAATCAAAACAATGAAATACTATTTTTTATTAAGCATCTTGGCAAAAACTAAACGATTAGGTAAAATCTGATGTCAATAATAGCATAGGTAGATGGAAGGCAATTTAATGACTTCTACCAAAATTTGAAATACTCAGCCACCAAACCAGAAATTCCAGTGCTGGGAATGAATTTGTTCTATGAATATAGAACATAAGGATGTTCAATGAAGCTTTATTTTTTTTTAAAGATTTTATTTATTTATTTGAGAGAGAGAGAATGAGAGAGAAAGAGAAAGCATGAGAGGCGAGAGGGTCAGAGGGAGGAGACTCCCCGCCAAGCAGGGAGCCTGACACGGGACTCGATCCTGCAACTCCAGAAATCATAACTTGAGCAGAAGGCAGTTGCTTAACCAACTGAGCCACCCAGGCGCCCCTGAAGCATTATTTAGAATATCAATAAAATGAAAACCTAGAAGTCCAACAACAAGGTCTGGTTAAATAAATGCTAAGCCCACTCATAAAATTAAATCTATAAAGTTGTTTAAAGAAGAAAAAAACTATAGATACCCATATGAAAAAGCCTAAGATATATTAAAGATTTATTTATTTATTTGACAGAGAGAGACACAAGCAGGGGGAGTGGGAGAGGGAGAAGCAGGCTTCCCACTGAGCAGGGAGCCCGATGCGGGGCTCAATCCCAGGACCCTGGGATCATGACCTGAGCCGAAGGCAGATGCTTAATGACTGAGCCACCCAAGTGCCCCCACCTAAGATATATTAAATGAAAAACACAAGATACAGAGGAGAGTAGGAGAAAGTTCATTTGCATTTTTAATAAATGAAAAGGAGAAAAAAACATACATATGCACAGAAAAATTCTGGGAAGCTACTCAAAAAAACTAGTAAATAGTGACTGCCCTCTTAAGAGTCCAAATGGGAGGCAGGTAGAGATGGGAAGGGCATTGGGTTTTTTTGTGTTTTACTATTTGAATTTTTCTTTATTATCTGAATTTTTTCCCCAGGCACATATAACTTTGACAACTCTTTTTTAAATGAATTCGACAAAAGATCATCTCCACTAACACACACTGCACAATAAAGACACAAACTTCAGGGCAGGTTTTTTTCTTTTTTTCAAATATTTACTGAACATAAACACCATTTTTTTCCTTTTACACAGCAATATTGTTAGTTTCAAATTAGCTGGACTATTAGGACTGTCAATTGCCACGAAATTAAAAATGATTCTACATGTCAAACTCAAATAGAAAATGTCATGCAATATATAAATCACTAACAGACCTCTGGTGCAGTCAGGAAGTTTACTATGTTTATTAAATTCACGTAAATGGTTTGACAGAAGTGCACAACAGAATGACATCACTGGTTTGTTATAAATCACAGCGAATTACTAGAATACAACAAGGTCGTTTTTCTACACGAAGGATTACAGGATGGGGTGAATATTATAAAGGATAGGATCTTTTCAACACATTAGGGCCAGTCAGATTTTACTCCCCAACTATGTACCTCTGAAAAGATTGGTTAGCAAAGCTGAGGGGTTTTCCTCATCTTTTCTCCTCTACCAATTACTAATAAGCCACAACAAAAAAAGCCATGCACAAATTTTACAACACCTGATAAAAAAAAGATACAAAACCTTGTTCACTTTATCACTTGGCAAAGCTTGCATCTTCGCTCCTTCATTTTTCTGATTAGGCCACTCATCATATGACTCACCCCTAAATGAAAAGCTGTTAATAATTTAGCAATACTCACCCCTGCCCACATATCAAGATACGCTCCCCATGACCATCAAGTCAGTGTCCCTTCCCTGCACATTAACACAAATGAACACACCACAAACCTAGGACTAGAGACCACATTTACTTTACAGTTTTAAAAATTAATACATCTATCATCACTATCAGTGTATTTATGTCAGATCCCATATTTGGGAGAGGGGATGCTGTACATACAACCCAGGCCATCGGAGGATTCAGGCAAATCTGCCAGAAATGTATGAGAAAGCCCTGCGATGTGCCATACATAACCAGGAGCTTTCTAAAACCTTCCAGAGAGGGTATCCAGAGCAGAGCCGTGCATTTTCAGAGTAGGAATAAGCACAGAGCTTAACATCTTATGGACTAGTAACTTTTCATAGAGCAAAAGGCAGAGTTTTGTTTTCTTTAATCCATTTTAATGTTACAGCATAGTCAGTGAGGAAAACAGAATAGTCATCTGTACGTAGATATACCTGGCTAGCCTAAAAAGGAACATGTAAGATTTTTACAGAAAAGCTACCATAAAAACAAGTCCTTTATTATACTCTTATCCATCTACTCACTAGTTCAATCACTGGCTGCTTCTAAACCCAGCAAACTGTAACCCAAGCTCCAGGAACTCACTCCCCACCCCGCCCCATTACAAAAAAGAAATGCTTCTGCGTGTATAATCCAAAATGGTCTTATCCATAAAGTAGCTGCCTCAGACTGCAGTGGAGACTGGTGACGGGGTGTTGTTCCCTTGGGATCTGAATTTTTAAAAACACTTGCCAAATGCAGAGTTGATAGGGAGCTGCTGCCCCCAAATCATGTTACTTCAGACAGTGCTATCGTACCTAAGTTTCTCATAATTATCAGTTATTAATCAACTATCAGTATAACGCAACAAAACCCTTCCCAGAAATGAGCAAGACCAAAGCTTACTTTTTGGTTGGTTTGTTTAAAGTTCCCACAGCAAAGAACCTTAAGGTAGTTGGACCGTGGCCTGCTAGAGCCATCCAGGGTAGACTGAAGAAAACTATGTTGTGTCAGAGTTCTTACATCAAAAATTTCCCCCTTCTTTATCAATTGAGGGGATGGATTTGCTGCCTTTTCCTTGAGTTAAATAGCTAAGTTCAAGAGTTCAATTTCACCAACTCCATTAAAAGCATAAAACCCACCTAAGTTTCACATGGTTTGCCCAGGTATTCATCCACCTGGGCCTCTAGTTCAGCCAAATTTGTAGGACAATGACTGAGCAAGGCAAAGAAGTTTTGACTGAATTGTATTATCAAGGAAGACTTACAATCCGAAGCATATTTCTGCCAACAATAAACAGAAAGTGGCTGGAAATGGAGACAGCCTAGAGTTCTCAATGAGCAGAGATACAGAACTATTATCTTTCTTACCGATTTATTTTCCTTGAAACACACACACGCACGCACGCACACACAAAACAAAACAAAACAAAAAAACCTTAAGCTTGGGAAGGATTTGGCTAAACATATTTAAAATAATTCTACCAAAACAAATAAAAAACAGGCATGTAGATCACTTGTTTCAAGAATGGTTTTATACAGATGTTTCACAATACATATTTGGATTTATTTTACAAGACAAAATTAGATCCTTAGCAATAGAGGGCACAGTGTACTACTATACTATAGTAAAAAAATTTGTTACCATTAGCAGAGTTCATAGTTTATTCCACCGTCTTCAAATTCTTTCTCCAACTGTCAGCATTTCAATCAGCAGTTCTTTCTCCAGCATTCATCCCTTCTCAAAAACACTTGTCATTAAATTTTGATGTCTGAATATGCACATATAATCATTATCCTCATTTTTATAAATAAGCAATATCTAAAATAGCGTTGGTCCTGGGTAGCCAAAGGGATGAAAATGGTTTTTAAAACATGCAACATTATCTGATATTTTAAGTCTTGGTGTTTAAAAATCATACATTAATAATGGAACCAACTGAATACCAAGTATCCTAGCCACTCCTCAGACTATCAAAGAAGCGGGCCTCATAGTCTGAAAAACACAGGGTCTGATCTAAGCTGTGGAAAAGGCGGGATTCACTCACCTTGAGGCCATGCATTTTCTCTTTCAGGCCATGAGAGCTGCCAAGAGCAAGGTACAGTGTTTCCTTGGTTCATACCAGGAGGAGCAAGGCCGGTAATTTTCAAATTAGGCCTCATTCAAACACCTCCCTTTAAACCATCCTAAAAACCTCAGGTTAGGAAAACAGAAACATATTACCGTGACAGAATTTACCATCAAAACATTCCTAGCTGAAGCAAGAAGAACATGAAGAGTAACTACAGTAGCTGTAAAAGTATCTTGCATTCTTGGGAGAAAAAGTTTTTAAGCTTCCCACCTGCCATTCCCTCCCACCCTTCAAACTATTTCATTTCGTGCGGTATCTATTTTATTTAAGGCCCTAGGTGCTAATTTTGGCTTGGTCATTACTACTGATCCAACTGCAACCCTTCTCTTATACTTCACAAAACAATACGCATACATAAAATGACCACTGAAACCATACAAGTTTGGGGGGGGGTTGTTTCTGTTTTTTTTTTTTTAGTTTATATCTGATGTTACTACATAATCATAATGCTTTTCATTAAAGAAAAAAAAGCTGCAGGTCTTCACTTACAGTACCATGCACTATGAGTAGCTAAGGCATTCATTTGGCACTAGAGAGAAAAATACAGATATAGCTAATTTTACTTAGGTGTGTACCCTTTACTTGACTTTCTGTGATGCTTAAAAGATAATCACAGAATACTCTTTTAGTCTGACAGTTAAAATGCTACCATTAAAACAGAACAGAAAAAACACAGAGACCTCTGCATAGCCTATCAGGATCCGTGACATTTCGTGTTTGAAAAACTTGCACCTCTCACAGAAACACCCTTCAAAGGAGCATTGCAAATTATTTTTATCATCAAAACCATTTAATTTCCTAAACCATACTAGTGATTTTCCTACTAGTTATAAGGGACAAGGTAAAGAAAGCGAAAAAATTACAAATATCCTGGGTTCCTTTTCATCCGTCAAAAACACCTTATTAGGGGGACACAAACAATGCCCTCTGGAAAAGCAGTTTCCAAATTTTAAAAGAGACCACACGGGAGGAAAGGGAGAAAGGGACAAAAATAGAACGTATAACTATATTATAACAATTTGTTTCATAAGAAAACACAGCATTCATAATTTTTACATGTCTGTGAGCTGAGTCAAATGCAGATTGCTGCAATTTAGAGAAAGTACATTAAAACAGACTTCAAAGAATTTTAGAATTTAAGCCTGAAGGCAAGTAGTCCAACAATACTCTCTGAAAAACTGCTTTAAGATTATTACTACTTTGTATATACCACCCAGCATAATGCAACAATTTCAATGGATTTAACTTAACAAATGTGTAACTATTATTAAATTAGCACATTTTCAGACTAATCTGCAGCTATATTTTTTCGAAATCCTCCTGATGTTATAATGTGTTGTATCACTCCACATAAATGTTGGAAGAGCGAAAACTACCTGCAGCAGTTTGGCACGTGCAGAACACCTGGGTATCCCGTTACTTTTAATGGTCCTTTTTAGTTGTTTTTCTTCAGGAGATCCTCAAAACTGCTGCAAGGATAACACGCTGACACAGGCTTAACAGAAATACTTTTTTGTAGGCAGTTTTTTAAAACATTATCAACTTCAAATCATAAATGTCCCTTGTTACATAAACAAAATATTTTATACTCATTCCTTAAAAAAAAAATACAAATGTCGAATCATTATGTTGTACACCTGAAACTGATATAACGTATCTCAATTATACTTCAATAAGAAAGAAAAAGACACAAACGAAGAAGAAAAAAAAGTTAAGTGACCAATATCCAGATACCTTAGATTATAGTTACACCTAAACAATGTGGCTTTGTTTAAAGTGTATTTGAAATCAATAACCGTTATGAGGCAAAAAGACCAAATACAGAACTAAGGAACGATGGGCAGGGAGGATGGGTAGTGGAAAGAAAAGTAGAATTTATGAACACATAATTCTAATGTCTGTGATTAAAGTCCTTTACTTTTTAGCACCACATTAAACGATTTTACATATCCAGTCACTTAATGAAATCCAACAAACTCTTCAAGAGTTCTGGGGATCTGGTCTTGGTAGTTAATGTCATTAGCCCGAACTGCTCGGGCAGCCAGGCACTTGAGACTCATCTTCATTTGAGTTTTAAGTAGTATTTCAGATACCCCAGTGGTACTTTTGTCTAGTGGAGTCTTATTCTGTTTATTCGTCATGTCAGTGTGAGCGCCAGCTTCAACCAGGCTAATGATGATAGAGTGCAAGGTTAAAAAATCACTGATGGGCCTGTTGTACTGAACGATAATGTGAAGGGCACTGTTCCCCTCATTGTCTACAGCATTCACCTCAGCACCACAGTCCAATAGCAGCTTTGTGACGAGTGCATTTGGAAAGCTGCAGACATCATTGGTGTGGAAATCATCAACCGGGGTATTCGAGTTGACAGCTAGATGCAGCAAGGTGAAACCTTCCCGAGTTCTGGGATCAAGGTGAATCAGGTTGTAGATCTGCTTGTTAATTTTGCACTGATCTTCTTCACTGCACTGGGTTTTGGTGGAGATGCACACTAAATACAGAAAGGTATAGAGATTACATTCATAATTGTCCATAGCGTTGTGGACATCAGCATCTGGAATATTTTTTACTCTGTTCATACTCTGTTCTATTTCCAAAACACTGCATCTCAGAACACATTCTATGTCTGGGGCCTTCACAGTTTCATTCAAATGTATCATCTGTGAGAAAACTTGAGCAAATCGAAGAAGATCCTTGTGGGTATTCCTGTTACCTTTCTGTCTCAGGTGCAGGGCATGCAGCCACAACTTGATACACTGTTCGAATTCCATGTTATCTGCATACACAGCTCCCCTGTAAATGATGGGATGGGAAACATCAATATTGTCAGCACCTAAAATCCGTTCCCGAACTATAAGGCCTTCCATGTGAAGAGCATCTCTGTCTTGCCGAATGGATTCCAGTTCCCGAGGATTTCTACACTCAGTTCTATTCCCATAAGCATGGATTGGCGGAAGAACCTCTTTCTCCAGAATGTTATCACCATCCTGAAACCTCTCCAACATGGCTAAATATAAATAGTGGTACGTCTTCATGATGTCATAGTTCTCACGGTCATTTGCAAAGGAGGCACCCAAGAGTTCCAAAGCTTCAATCCGACTTCTTCGGTCACAATCAGCATGAGAGAGCAACAGTTCGACGACATCGGCTTTACAGCTTTCGGCAGCTACTTTTAAGGGCGTCATCCCATGGCCGTTCACTACTATGGCAGCACGCCATTTTATCAGCTCTTTCACGATATCGATGTGCCCGGCTTCAGCTGCAAAGTGCAGTGCCGTGGCTCCACAGTGTGCTTTAGCGTTGGGATCAGCACGCTGTTCTAAAAGGTATCTGACCACGTCCGTGTGGCCCTTATATGCGGCAATCATCAGGCAGGTGTTGTCGTATTTGTTGGCAATGCTGATGTTGGCATTATTTTCAACCAAGTATTTCACAATGTCCAGTCTGCCGTCAAAGCACGCTGCCCGCAGGGGGGTTGAGTTGGTTACTGTGGTGTGGTTCACGTTGGCTCCGTGGCTGACTAGAAGCTTAACGACTTCAAAATGGCCGGCTCCTGCTGCACACCAAAGAGCGGTGGCACCGTCAATGACATACCTATTCACGAGAAGGACGAACAGTTAGAGAACAGAGGCCACACGCCCTAACATAAGCGTCAAGAACGGATTCGTTTGCACTGACCAAAACCTCAACCTGCGGAACATGAACACATTAGTTTGGGTGAAAATAAAATCAGGTCACTTAAGTAAAGCACTCCGCATTGTACTTATACCCAGCAGAAGCTCAAGACACATTAGCTATTACTGTTATTGCTATAGTATATAATCCAAAAAAAAAAAAAAAAATCACCAACTTTCTACCAGCAAAAGTAAATACATTTCAGAAAACACAGAGGAAATGCATGGAGGTTCATAACTTCTTTACCGCCAAGCTGATGCACTGGCTCTTAAAGAAAAACACGTTCTTCCTTCCCAGTATCCCCCAGGTACCAGTTACTCTCCATAGGCCAGTAAGGAAGCTACCCCAGTCCCTACAGTAACACTGTCTTAGAAACTCCTTTAGGAAAAAAAGTATTTATGCAGATAGTTGTCCCCTAAGATTATCTAAGCTAATCAAACATACCTCTACTACAGCCATGAGAATGAAAAAATGCCTGCTCCATACAGTAGGGAGGGATCACATAAACATGATGCTGAGCAAAAGCAGTCAACCGAACATAGTACATATTATATTACTACATTTACATACCTATCTGTAGTGTTGAAGTTGGGATACTGTTTACTTTTAAGGGGAGTAGATAGTGGGAGGAAGCACAAAAGGAACTTTATTAAACAAATATATTCACTTTGTGAAACTTTTATACGCTTTCAATTAATGTATTTTTCTCCATCCATTCTACTCCTATTTAAAGCTCTTAAAAATATGTATGGATGTGTGTGTGTATTATGGGTCTATGTACATTCTTCAGCTAAACCACTGCGGGAAAATACTAACAGGAGGAAACAATTAGCACTTTCCTAAAACCAAGTGGGCATCTTCCCTGACCTTCGGGCCATGTTTGCACTCACAGTCACCACTTACTGTCCGATATGCACTAGGTTTGCTACTTATAAAGGAATTAGACTCTTGCTAGGAGGCCAATCTTTCCCACCTTTCTACCTTCCATTTTTCCCCAACCTCAATTTTTCAATTGTTTATCCTGTTACTGACCATCAGACCTTTGTACAGACCATAAATGTCCATAAAAAGTAGATTTTTGCTGGGCGCCTGGGTGGCTCAGTTGGTTAAGCGACTGCCTTCGGCTCAGGTCATGATCCTGGAGTCCCAGGATCGAGTCCCACATCGGGCTCCCTGCTCAGCAGGGAGTCTGCTTCTCCCTCTGACCCTCCCCCCTCTCATGCTCTCTGTCTCTCATTCTCTCTCTCGCAAATAAATAAAATCTTAAAAAAAAAAAAAATTAAAAAAAAAAAAAAGTAGATTTTTGCTGCAGATACTTAGATATACTGTGCGTGAACCACTAAAATAAGTATACTTGCAAGTATTAAGGAAAAAGGTCAGTCAAAAGCAATATTTACTAGAGCAATTAAGTATTCATACCAAAATCTCACTGCTGAGCTTCTCACTATACAACCTAATGTTAGAACACAGGTCAAACTATATCTCCCATGAAGTGAAAGAGTATAATCCCCTGGTAGAATATAAATAATCATAGTTTAACCCCAATTAACACCCCCAAAACACCACTGTCTGTTGTTTTTGCTGAAAACAAAAGACCCACTTTATAATAATTCAAGCAGTTACTTCTTCAGTTTCAAACAATGACACAAAAGCCTTCTCACTAACAAGTACCTATGGAGTCACCTACAGGAAAGGGTGTAGGACTAACTGGGAAGAGGCTTAAAGCTACTGGAAATGTCCTAAATCTTGATATGGGTAGTGGCTTCATGGGTGGATATTTAGGAAAATTATTCATCAAACTGCACACTATGCTTAAAAATTAGGGAAGTAGCATAGATCTATATGAAAAGCAAAACCATAAGAATTACTTAAAAAAAAAAGTAGACAATCTTCATGACCTTGGAGTTAATGATTATTTCTTAAACAGAATGCAAAAAAAGCACTAATCATAGAAATAGTTGATTTATTGAACTTCATTAAAATTAAGAACTTCAATTCATCAAAAGATATTATGAAGAAAGTGAATATGAAATCCACTCACTGGGAGAAGACATTTACATTAAATGTATTTGACAAATCAGTAAGAAAAAGGCAAACCACCCCACTAAAAAATGGGTGAAAAGACTAAACAACTAAACTTCACAAAAGATATTCAAGTGACCAATAAATATATGAAAAGATGTTCAAGATAACTACTTAAGGCAAATTAAAATCATGAGTTACCAATACACAGCCACCAGAATAGCTAAAATTAGTAAGACTGACATGACAATACTAAGTGTTGGCCAGGATGTGAAGTAACTCAAACCCTCGTTGCTGGTAGGAATGTAATTTGTTTCAACCACTTTCAGGAAAACGGTTTAGCAATAACTATGAAAGTTAAACATACACCAACCCCATGACCCAGCTATTCCACTCTTGGACATATATTGACAAGAAGTGAACACAAACACCCACCAGTGAAGACGTATACATAAAAATGTCCATAGCAGCTTTATCCGTTAATAGTTAAACACTGGAAACAACTAAAATACCTGTGTACAGGGTAAATAAGTTGTCATATATTCATACAACGGAATACTACAAAGCATAAAAAAAAAAAAACTACTGATACACACAACTGCACAGATGAATCTCATAGACAATGTGTTAAGCAAAAAAAAGCCAGACAGAAAAGAGCACACTGTATGATTCCCTTTATAGGAAGTTCAAGTATAGACAAAACTAATCTATGGTGATAGAAGTCAGAATAATCATTACTTCTGGGAAAGGAACGGAGAGGAACTGACTGAGAAGGGGCACAAGGGAAACTCTGATAAAAATATTCTGTATATTGATCTAGAAGGTGTTTACATGGATGTAAACATATTAAAATTTTATCACATCGTACACTTAAAATTTATGCACCTTTACTAGATGTTATACCTTAACTAAAAATAGTCATAATTAAAAACAAAAATGAAAAACAATTAAAGAAAAACAGTTTAAATGAACACAAATAGCTAGTAAGTATCTTCAATGTGCCAAGCATTCATTGCGCTCGATATGCAATGTATCTCACTTAATCCTCATAATAACCTCCTCCCAATAACCCTATGAGGCTGACACTATTATTATGCTCATTTTACAGATATATAATTTAAAAGGTTTACATGAGATTAAAATACAAAAGTACTTTAGTACATAGTACCCTATATATTAAGGAAACATAATACATGTCATCCAGTTTCAATTTAAAAAGCACTTTTTCAAAAAAATAAATGAAAAGCATTTTTTCAAACTAATTAATAGTAATCTATCAAAAATACATAGTAATATATAGTTACATTTTCATAGTTAAATGTTTCCTTGCACTTTAAAAATATGAAGTTATTATATGCCAGGAACATGAACCCAAACTATACAAAACTCAAAAATTTTACATTAAAATAGGCATTCACATACATTCTTTTTAACTCTCACAATAACCATAAAAGATAAATATGACCCCCATTTTAAAGATGAAAAAAAGAGACAATAAGTGATTAAAGTATTTTTCTCACCTCAAATTTCCCAGAATTAATGATGTAGGAGTAAAAATTAAATTACAAGTATATATTTCACTTGGTCTTTGTACAGTTTAATACTTTTTGTGGTGTAGCCTAATCATTTCCATTTTTCCATATAGTGATATGACAGGAGCCTCAAGAAAGTTTCAATTATATACTTTTATTGAGGCAATTAAAGTTTTTAAATAGTTTAGGACAAATTTTAGTATATGTGCTGCCGAAGCGAGCACAATAGTTTAGGACAAAAATATTCACTGCAGAATGTATTAGAAAATGACTAGTCCTTCAGAAACATCAGCCTTAGCAAATTTTGAATTTCTACATCTAAACAAAAACATTAAACAAATTAAAGGGAATAAGCCTAAAATCTACGACATTCCTTTGTCCACAGACTTCAGCTGAAATAAGGAGCACAGACTTCCTCAAAACAACATACCAAACACATTTATAACAGAATATAAAAATATGATAAAATTAATGCAATATGTACTTAGTCCCTATGGGAGAAGTACTATAAAACAACGATCTTTCTAGACTCGGTCCAAAATTGCAATGCAAACTATTACGTATTTCATTTTAAAAAATCAAGGAACTGGGGGGCACCTGGGTGGATCAGTTGGTTAAGCATGACTTTTTTTTAAGATTTTATTTATTTATTTATTTGAGACAGAGCAAGAGAGTGAGAAAGCACGAGCAGGGGAGGGGAGATGGGCAGAGGGAGAGGGAGAAGCAGGCTCTCCACTGAGCAGAGAGCCCCATGCAGGGCTTGATCTCAGGGTGGTGAGACTGAGCCCTGCCTGGGGCTCCAGGCTCAGTGCAGAGTCACCTTGAGAGTCTCTGTCTCCCCCTGTCCCATTGCCCCTCCCCCCCAACAAGCAAGAACGAGCTCCTACGCACTCTCTTTAAATAAATAAAATCTTTAAACAACAACAACAACAAAAGAATCAAGAAACCGGGGCACCTGTTTGGTTGAGTTGTGGAGTGTATGACTCTGTATCTCAGGGTTGTGAGTTCGAGTCCCAAGTTGGGGGTAGAGATTACATTAAAAATTAATTAAATAAATAAATAAAATAAAAATAAACCATAACCTGATATTCACCTTTTTAAACAAAATGTACACATTAGATGATGGAAACATTTCACAATAAAAGATAACATTTCTGATCACAAAACTAAGCTCAAACTATTTCCTGGTTCAATTTAAAATAAAAATGTCTGGTCAAGTATTTGAAATGGAAATAAAAATCATTAAATGTAAATGTAAATGAGCAACACTTTATTTTAACCAAAGTCCTTAAAATCATTTATTAGATCAAATGTAGTTTCTTGAAATACATACTGCGTGGCAATGACTTTTAAATGAAGCCAAATGATGATATGCCCCTCATGCCTGTTCTCTGCCTGAACCTTAAAAGTATTAGTACTAGTGCCAACTTTAAAAGAGAACTCAACAAAAAGCCTCAGAACTCCCAGAGGTCCTGTTCTCCTTCCCACTCCTGTCAGCAAACCTCTTTTAGGACAAGGGTTCTCCCATAAACTCCGGCACAGAGCTGTCAGGCCTTAGGAACTCAGGCCAGCACACTATTCCACAGTCACAGGACACCTCGCCTTTCTTCTGTTCCATTTCTGTAACATTCTCGACAGTTTCCCATTCTCCAACTAAAGGTTCTTTCATTTCTACTCAAGTAATTTTTCTTGCCCCCTCGTCTGTCACTTTTAGTCTTCACATATTAAGCCATAAGTAAAATAATCTCAAATGTTACTCTTAAAAATATGAACAAGGGTTCAAATATCACCATGGGGCTTGATCTAGGTAGGTAGTCCCTTCTTCCTTGAGAATGTGTTATGAATCCACTTGAGTTTAAGGTATTATAGAAACTTTTAGGCAGAACATAGACTTTTACAAAATTTCTAATAAGCTATTTATTTTAATGTCTCTCTCACACACACATATACACACAAATCATACTACATCAAACCCATAATTATACAGATAACTGTTGCTTAGGATGAAGCTAAGAAGTGAAACTTTTTTTTTTAATATTAGGCAAAAAACAGGAAAAGTAATCAATAATTTGACCAAAAAATTGTGAAGATGGGGGCACCTGGGTGGCTCAGTCGTTAAGCGTCTGCCTTCGGCTCAGGTCATGATCCCAGGGTCCTGGGATTGAGCCCCGCATCGGGCTCCCTGCTCAGCGGAGAGCCTGCTTCTCCCTCTCCCACTCCCCCTGCTTGCGTTCCGTCTCTCGCTGTCTCTGTCAAATAAATAAATAAAATCTTCAAAAAAAAAAAAAAAATTGTGACGATGGTACACAGGTGACTAAAAACTAGGAAACACTGATCTACTTCAGCACACACAGAGAACCTGTTACTCCCCACCTGGCCATGGTTCTCAAGTGCTGAGGGAATCTAAAGGGGGATTTAAAAAAAATAAAAATAAAAAAATAACGGGGGAGTTAGCTAAGTACCTCTCAAAATGCCAGCCCCCAAGAGGTGAGTGAGCCTCATACTGTTAACACCTCATTCAGATTATTTTCACAATATTCTCACAACTCTGGAGTGAGTGCAAAGTGAAATCATGACATTTGCAAATAACACTCTTTTTTGTCTAGTTCTGAAATGCCAAAATGACTGGAATAAACTGCAAAATATCAGTGGTTTGACTAAGCAGAAAGGTGGCCATGAACTTCAATTCTCCCTTGTTAATTAATTGGCAAGCTCCTCAAAAAAAGCAAAAACCTTACATTTTTTTCTGTATCCTCCACAGAAGGTCTAATAGGGCTAGGCCCATCACAGGCATTTAATAAATAAAATTCTCCATTACCTTTACACAGCAGATAATAAATGCATAATTGTAATAATCCAGAAACAAAAAGGATAGTTTTAAGAATGCTCAGCCAAAATCTCAAATGACTGAACCATTTGCAATTGCAGTCTCCCCAATGGGACTATTGATATTTTACACAACGATCATCAAAATAAGGCCTCCACCTTTCTCCAGTCTCCCACAATCTCTTTCTTAATTTCCCCAGCTTAAATCCCTTCCTACAACCACACTGAAACACTTGTCACTGCAAGTTCACCAGGCTGTTGCCTGACCCCCTTCTTCACTTCCTTTAAGACCCAAACTCAAGCATCACCTCACCAGGGGAGCCTTCCCTGATTCCCCCAGGCAAAGCTAAGCAATTCCTCTTCCCATACTCCCTCACTCATCCAACAGACTTCTAAAACTCTAAATGGCATGGCATCTGCAGTTACTCATCTTATATATCTATTTCTCTGTCTCCCCCGCTAAACTGTCTTCCTCCACAGTGGGAACAGTATGTTACTCACCCCTGCATACCCAATCCCTACCACACAGCCCAGCACACAGTAGGAGTTCAGTAAGTGTTTGCCTACTGAACCATTTAATTTCACTGCCCAGTCCAGAATACTGGGCAAGTATACAGGCTCAATGCTGTATTTCTAGTCCTTTCTAGTAATTTCAGGTTCTTTTAATTCCATCTCAAAAGATCTTTCTCTTTGATGGTAAAAAAGACAGCAATAAGCAAAGCCTTTCCAAATGCTTTAGGAAACTTTTTTTTTTTTTCACCACTATCCTCCCCTCATCCAAAAAGGCCTCAGCAAGTTCCTTAGCTGCGATGTTTCCAGAAGCTGTTATTGAGATTTGTATCTCAGTGAATGCATGTGCCTATACAACTGGAATGGTGCTGGAAGTTCAGGGGTCATTCTGTATCACTCCTTGTCTGGGTATAGGAAAGGCTGTGGGAATGCAGGGAGTTCTAGAAAGGACACAGAAGCCAGTAAGGGAAAGCCAACATGAATCAGGTTGCCATCTTTAATCAACAGGAAAAAGACCATCTCCTTGATGTCTAAGGAGGTGGTACCAGAGATTAACCACCAACATGGTCTATCGTTTGATTAAAATGTAATGCTCTAAAATATTTTCTTCTCATCTAAAAATATCTTCCTCTCATCGTTTTATTATTTGAACCTAAAAAAGAACCAAATTCAACAATGCCCTAGTCATCTTCAAGAAGCGCTTTTTCTTTTTTTTTTTTTTTTTTAAAGATTTTATTTATTTATTTGACAGAGAGAGAGAGAGACAGGAGAGAGGGAACACAAGCAGGCGGAGTGGGAGAGGGAGAAGCAGGCTCCCCGCTGAGCAGGGAGCCTGACATGGGGCTCAATCCCAGGACTCCGAGATCATGACCTGAGCCGAAGGCAGACGCTTAACGACTGAGCCACCCAGGCGCCCAAGCGCTTTTTCAATGAGGTTTTAACCAAGCAGTTTTCAATCCCCAAAACTAAAGGTACATATCTTTATGCTTGGACCACATCTACCAAAAACAGAAGAAAATGCTACAACAGCTTACGTACTGGCACAAAAGTCAACAAAAACAAATGCAATCAATGAAGTTTGTAATCTGAAAAACACTTTATAATAATCCAGCACAGCAAAGAAGATGCCAAACCTGACAATTCTGTGTTAAACATTACCATACCCCCAAAATATGTATAATTAAACCTAAAAAACAAATTTTAACTATGACAATATGAATTTTTGAACTCCCCACCTGAAATAACATAAACTATCAAGTTTCCCCACAGTATCACAAGATAACAT
Source organism: Leptonychotes weddellii (assembly GCF_054177405.1). Classification (NCBI taxonomy): domain Eukaryota; kingdom Metazoa; phylum Chordata; class Mammalia; order Carnivora; family Phocidae; genus Leptonychotes; species Leptonychotes weddellii. The sequence continues at coordinate 96,115,426 of NC_138377.1, read as the reverse complement.
GGATTAACAATGGCATTATCTCCAATACCAGGTCCAGGCCATTTTTGCAGCCAACCTATCTACCCCAAGCTATGTGGAAGAGTCAGAATCATGTCTAGGGATGTCTGGCTGCGTGACAATCCCTCAAGAGGCTGGAGTTCTAGGGGCTTATTTTGACATTCAGGCCCCCGCAAACCCGTCTGAAGGGACCACTCACTCGAAGGAGTAAATATTGGGTGACCAAATAACTCATCAAACAGAGGTTTTCAGTGTTAACTGCTGACCGCGTTAATTTCTGATCTCGCTTACAACCCCCAATACCGATAAAGGTAAAATCTGGGAAGGTGCACCTCCTCCATACCTACTTGCTCACGGACCCTCCAGTGAAGAAGAATACCCATTAGATATCAAGACAGAGGGTGTGGCTATTTACCCATAGAGGGAATAAGGGGTAGGGGCCGATGAGGTTGAGCAGCAAACCACGGGATGAAGTATTAGCCCTGGAAGACGAAGTGGGCATTCATGCGGCAGGAGGATGCACAAAAGGGAAGTGATACCTCTACGGAGAGAGAGGGAAGGAGGGGAGGACCTGTGAGGTGGTGGGTCCGCGCTCGTGGGAGAGGGGCTGGGGTGTACCTACCCGTCGAAGCGGACGGTGCCAGTCTGCTGAGTCTGCACCCGGTAATGTTCTAACAGCAAGCGCACCACCTTGGCGTGCCCATTGCGGGCCGCGATGATGAGGGGCGTGGAGCGCTGCCCTCCCTGCTGGCTGACATAGCCCAGCAGATAGCGGATGTCGCTTTCAGACCGGTTGAGAAGCAAGGCGGCCAGGGTCAGCACCTTGCCCTCGCTGGCCGCCTTGTACACATAGCCAGCCAGGCCCTCCATGGCCGCCGCCAACTCCAACACCCGTTTGGTCGCCACCGCTGCTGCTGCCTTGCGCCCCCGGAGGCCGCGTTCGCCAGCGCTTCAAACCTGGGCCCTCACAGCCCATTCAACAGGGCGCCGTCGCCGCCGCCGCGCCCACGCAGCAGCGCGGCCCGGGGAGGGCGGAGACGCAGAGGTGGCCGAAGGCCGCAGGGGGCACGTCCGCGACCCGGCCTCGGCAGGGAGGAGGGCGGTCAGGGCCGCCCCCGAGGCCCCAGGCGCCGGCCCTGGGCCGAGGGGATCTCCATGGCGGCCGCCGCCCCGGGCCTCAGGCCGGACCCCTCCTTCCTGCGGGCTGCGACAGGCGCGTGCCCGAGCTACGGGTCGCCGGCGAGGTCCCAAGAGGACCGCACGCGCCCGGGATGGCGAATGCTGGGCGCGTCTCCCCAGCCCCGGCCCGCCGGGCCTAAGGCCTAAAAACTGCCTCGGCCTCCGCCTCCGCTCTGCGTCCTCCCCGGCTGGAGGAAACCCGCAGGTCCTCGCCCACCACAGCTCAGAAGCGCCAGACGCTGCCGATGGCTTCGCAGCTCCACGCCTGGGGGCCTCCGGCGCGAGGCGGAACGCTCCCGCGGCAGCAGCCCCCGAACTCGGGGTGGGCAGGAAGGCGCGCCTCCGCAGACTGGGCCGGGAGGGGGAGGGTGCGAGCGGGAGGAACGGTTAAGCCGGGTGTCTCCTCCAAAGCTGCCCGGCCGGCAAACGAGGCCTTGGTGAAGAAAGGTTCTACGGTGCGAAGTTGGCCCACCCCCTTTTCGGGCCTGAATGTCCTCATTGCCCTTGACGCCTGGACCGTCCTCCTCGCCCCCACACGGTCGGGGGGCTCCCAAGCCTGGGAGGGGGCCAGAGTCGGGGACCTGAGGCGATACCAGCGGTGGGCCGGGGGACCCGTCCCATTTTACCCTAGACGGTGCGGGACTCCTCTGTGCCCTGATTGGTGGTCCAAGGGAGGAGGTTGCACGCGCCCGACAGGGTCCATTTTAAGAAAAGGGCGGCGTCTCTGAGCCCCCGAAACGTGGGAGGACTTGAGGGCTGGCACCAGGCTCGGAGAAAGGATTGGAATTCCGGCCTGTCCTTCTTGGAGAGAGGGGGATCAAGTGTGTGAGAAGGGGCGGGGAGAGCTGCGCCCACCGTGGAAAGGTCGAGGTATCTGGAAGGAAGGCGAGGTCTGTCTGATTCTGATCCTCAGCCTGATGGAACCTTCCTTTTCTCACATATCTCTCAAGATGGTTCGGGTTTGAAGAGCTCGTTTATCTAACGAATACTAGAGATCTACTACGTGCCAGGCTCTGCTTGGCATTAGAGATTCGGTGGTAGACAAGATAGACACAGCGTCTTCCCTTCTGGGGCTTGTATTGTGAGGAAAATAGGCAATAAACAAGTAAACAAGTGATAGACCAGACTGGTTGAGTTCGTATCATTACCATTTGCTGGGAAGCCAATAGAGTGGGGGGTTCGCTAATCAGTTTGAGTGGTCAGGTAAGAAGAACAAAGGGTATTCTAGGCAAGGTGAATAGCTCGTACCAAAGCCCTGAGGAGGTCACAGTCTTGGTGGGCGCAGAAACAAAGGTCAGTGTGGCGGCCACAGAATGGGCCTTAGGAAGAAAGATGGGAGGCGAAGTCAGCAGGGTGCAGGTCACCCTCCCGCCCAGTAACCCATGGTCAAGTGTTTAAATTCTACTCTTAAGTGTGATGGGGGCATTTGAAGAGTTTTCAACAGGAAAGTGACAAGATAATTTACATTTTTAAACAGAGCACTCTGGCTATTGTGTGGAGAATAAACTCTCCGAGGCAATGGTAGAAGCAGGAAGGCCATTTAGGAAGCAAGGTCTTGGACTAGAAGCAGAGGTGATGAAGCTCCTGGGGCAGTCACGGAATGTACAAGCTCAATAGGGAAGTTTTCCTCTCTCCCACTTATCCCCCAAAGGACAATATCTACCACAGAGAAAGAACAAATATATGTATTGGTCCCAAGGGACCAGGCTGGGCTCAACAAGTTCACATAAATTATTTTATTTGACACTCCCTCCCCCATGCCAGTCCTAGTTGGTGAAGGCCTCCCCTCAGTTGCAGAGCTATTGGTGGGGTTTGGCCACTTCTCAAAAAAAAAAATTCTCTCCTCCACTGGGCAGCACAACTTTACCTATTGGCAGAGCCCTACACAAACATCGTTCTCCCCAACTTAGGATGTTAAACAAAAACAATGCTGAAAATGAGGGCTGAAGATGAGGTTCTACTGGTGGAAAAGAGGGGGAAGCTGGTTGGTTTCATTCTGGGGCTCTCAGAATTGGTGGAATATCTGGTTCCTGACAGGCTGATCCAGGCTTTTTTGGCCTCTGGGGACTTGGCAGTGACACATTCAGATGTGTGACCAGGGGCTCCCTTCCAAATGGTTTCCTTCTGTAGCTCTGTAGAGCAACCAGGCTCCCTGTCCCTTCTCTCCCCCCTACCCAGCCTTTTGCCCTGCATCATTTTTTTTCCACCTAACTTTTTGAAGAAGGTGATCCAGACACAGGCCCTTTCTTCCCTTCAGTTTGTTTTCTGAGGGAGACCCGATTCATTCAGCTATTCATCGTTGAATAAGAGATTTCCTTCTTCCTCCTCTCACCCTTGCAAGATAAACTAGGGTTCGTGCTAGCACTGACACCTCAGTTTGGTGGTGTAACTGGGTGGTTGCTGGGAGGGGTGACTGGACCAAAAGTCATGTGAGAGAGGGGCTTGAAACTTGCACTGTGTGACCACGGCCCCCAGATAGGAATACGCTTCTGCTCCAGCAGTGCGAGGTCAGGAGTCTTAGGGTGCTCTTTTCTTCTATATTTATCATAGTTGCTTACTATAGGGTTCTGGACTCCCTTGGTTACTCAATAGCCATTGGCCAACTGGAGACTTATCTGGTTGCCTCTATTTACCTGGGCTTGGAGAGTGACATTTCTGTGGTCAGGTTGTGCAAATCTGGAGAGAGGATGTGTAAACAGGACAAAGCAGCTTTCCCAAAGGCCAGAGCCCAGAAATAGCTCCTTGTGCTTCTGACCTATTCCCCACGCCCTTGACAAGAGGCTACTGAGCAACTGAACAATAGTAAAATATAAGTGCAACTAGTACTATCTTGATGGAGGTCAATTTGCTGGTGACAATAAACTGCAGCCTTCCACCTGGACCAAAGACAGGACTGACCTCCAGCACTTCAGCTCATGGGGATTGGGAGGAGGCCTAGAGCAGAATGGACTACACCTTCCTCCCATGGAGCAGTCCTTTCCCCAAGCCAGGTTGGCCTGACCTGATAGCTCTGAGTCAGTGGAGTTTCTCAGATTTTGTATAAAGGATGACTGTCGGCGTTGAACAGATCTGGGTCGGACTCCCTGCTCCATGGGCTAGTTGTGGCCTCGGACAAGTTTCTACAATGGTGCTAAGAAATACTTTCCTTGCAGGGCTGGTGTGATGGCAACATGCAAGCTCCTTCACCCAGCCTGGTCCTGCAAAGGAGTATGGGTCAGTACACATGAGTTTTACTTCTCCTAGTCCCCACCCAACCGGCATCCTCCTACTGTGCCATTAATCTGTTCAAGAAAGGACTTCCCATCCATCTGCATTTTCCCTGCAGGAGTGTGTCTGCTTGTGAGAATGGAAAGTAAATCCACAGTATGCAAAGGGGTGAGGAGGCTAATTAAAAAGAGTTCAGAGGGGGCACCTGGGTGGCTCAGTCGTTAAGCGTCTGCCTTCGGTTCAGGTCATGATCCCAGCGTCCTGGGATCGAGCCCCGCATCAGGCTCCCTGCTCCGCAGGAAGCCTGCTTCTCTCTCTCCCATTCCCCCTGCTTGTGTTTCCTCTCTTGCTGTGTCTCTCCCTGTCAAATAAATAAATAAAATCTTTTAAAAAAAGAGTTCAGAAATTCCAACACAGCTGCAGAAACCACTGAGGACCCTTCCCTATTAGCCCAGAGTACTGGTGGTCCATTGGCCTTTAACTCCTCGTCCTCCCACTCCTTACCTTTCCCTGAAAAGCAGATCCGGTGATTCTCAGAAACAAAACCTAAGGTGGGAAAGGGGGGAGCCAGTCTGTGTTGTTTTGTAATCCAATTCACCCCAGCAGATTTAGATTTACCAGGAGCAGATTGCAGTAGACATATGTGTCTGCTTTTCTTCTAACCCCATTCCTCCCTGAATCATACACCAATCAGGCTTTCTGGGACAATAATAACAGAAATAACAATGGCTAGCTCTTTTTTTTTTTTTTTAAGATTCTATTTATTTATTTGACAGAGAGAGACACAGTGAGAGAGGGAACACAAGCAGGGGGAGTGGGAGAGGGAGAAGCAGGCTTCCCTCCGAGCAGGGAGCCCAAAGTGGGGCTCGATTCCAGGACCCTGGGACCATGACCTGAGCCGAAGGCAGACGCTTAACAACTGAGCCACCCAGGCACCCCAACAATGGCTAGATCTTATTGAGTGCTTACTGTGTGCCATGTATCAGAGTAAACACTTGAAACAAATGAGCATGTCAATTTTGGATAAGCTCCTGAAGACACACCATTATCATTCCCATTCTTCAGACGAGGAAACTGAGATACAGATGTTGTGTAGTTTGCCCATGGCCTCCTAATCAGAGTGTGGTAGGATGGCAGGATTTGAACTCAGGCTGTCTTACCCCCACCCCTGGCCCTGTTACCAGCCTTCTGTGCCTTCATTTATCCCCCTCTGAGTGGCCCCCACCCACCTTGCTCTCTGCAGGTGATCTCTGGTCCAGATCACCTCTTCACCTGGGCCAACATGCCAACTGGCTAATCTGATCAGCCATCCTGAGCTAATGGGGGAGGACTAGAGGAAACCTTCCCCACCACCACCCCATAACATCTGGACATTCTTCATTCCTACTTAGCATGGGTCCAAATCCAAAGCAAAGCCATCTCATCCTAGAGATTGTCCTTGGTTTTGCCCTAAGCTTTATACAACTTCGGGGGTTTTTTTTTTTTAGATTTTATTTATTTATTTGAGAGAGAGAGTGAGTGAGAGAGAGAGACAGAGAGACCACAAGCAGAGGGAGGGAGAGGGAGAAGCAGACTCCCCGCTGAGCAGGGAGCCCGATGTGGGGCTCGATCCCAGGACCCCAGGATCATGACCTGAGCTGAAGGCAGACGCTTACCAGACTGAGCCACCCAGGCGCCCTTTATACCACTTTATATCTCTCTTGGGACTCTTACCTCTGTCTAATAATAACCTTGTCTGTACAGCTCTTTGTAGTCTACAAAGCACTTTGTGATCCACCTGATCTACCCACCTCTTCCTAGGCTCCTTAACCACCTTCTGTAAGTGGGGTAGCACAAAGCGTGGTGGTTCAGTGCCAGAGCTCTGGAGCCCACTGCCAGCATCCCAGATCGGCCACTTGCTAGCTGTGGGAGGTGGGACGAGCTGCTTATTAACTTCTCCCTATCTGCTTCCTCATCTGCGAAATGGGGATAATAATAGGGCCTCTCCTGTCTGTCTGTTGTGAGGATTGAAGGAAATAAACACACGCACAGAGCAAGCAAACCCAGTAAGTGTTGCCTATTGTTCTCTCACTAGATCCTCCTCCAAACTCTAAACAAAGCAAGTCAGTTCTTGTCATCAGTAAAAAATGAGTTGAAACCAAATAATCTCTTAGCTCTCTTCCAGCCCCATCAAGCTCTGATTCTACCATGAATCACATTTATTTATGGACACATCTTAGCTCTTCTATACTGTAACAACCTCCCCAAGGCCCAGCCTTTCACAGAGGGCCTTATATACAGTGGGCTGTCCTGCAGGTCAGTGTTAGCACCTAACAATAGTCCCTGCCTCATCCAGGCATTGGGACGCACAAATGAGAAATTCCTGGATAGCATTTAGCGTAGTGCCTGCCACTAAGTAAGCTCCTAATAAATCATAGTTACTGTTGTGGGCTTGTCTGACAGTGAGACTCCCAAACACGGTTGTTAACACAGACTCTGGAACCACACTGCTTGGGTTCCTCCTGGTACTGACCCTGTGAGGCCTTGAGCAAGTTAATCAACCAACCCGGCTGCAGTTGCCCCATCTCTAAGATGGACATGATGATAACAGCAAGTGCCTAATAAGGTTGTTGCGTAGATCAAATGAGTTAATATAAGAAAGACTCCTAGAACCATGCCTGTTGTATGCTTGGTGTATGTGAGTGCTTTTTGTCATCATTTACAGATGTTGAGACCCAGGCTCATAGGCCTCAAGTGACGATTCCAAGCAGCGGTGGATTTGGGATCCAAATCTAACCAAGTCTGCCTAATTCCAGAGCCTCAATCCTAGTATTAGGATAGGCTGCTGCCCCAGATGATCCATATACATTTCACCAGGAGCCTCCTTAACGGTGGAGATCTCAGGAGCGGGAACAGTGAGTTGGCACAGAAGCTCTGGGGTGAGGGAGACCACAGGATGCCCTCAAATCATACCACAGAAAAAAGCAGCTTTTTCCTCACCTGCATCCAGCCAAAGGGCTTCAGCATTCCATCAGGGCCACAGCCTAGAAGCCTATAACCATGGCGCCCCCCACACCTGCCCTCTAGCCTGGAATCTGCAGCAAAACCCTCATTATGCACTTTGATGTCACACTCAAACCTTAGCCCCAGCTCTTCAACGCAGACAGGCCCTGGCCTTGGGGCTTTTTCCATTTCTGAGACATGATTCAGCCCAGGAGACAAGACCAGACAGCCTCCTTCCGAGGAAGCAGAACTGGATGGTGCATGGAGAGAGAGAAAAACAAACATGAGTGAGAGGCAGGCTGCAGGGGGAGGGAAGCAGAAGGAAGCAGAGGGAGCCTGCCTGCTCCAGAGCTGCACAAATCATAGCCGCCCACTGGCCGATTTATCTTCCTTGCAGTCAAATTTATTGATTTAAACGTGAATCCAACTGTGCTTCTAAATTTCCAGAAAAACACTAATATCATTACACATTTATGTAGCACGATATGATTGTCAAAGCACTTTCACACAAATAACCTTAATTTTGAGTTGCTTTTTTAAAATAATTTCCTTCTCAAGACGCCTGGGTGGCTCAGATGGTTAAGCGTCTGCCTTGGACTCAGGTCATAACCTCCAGGTCCTGGGATCGAGCTCCCACATCGCATCGGGCTCTCTGCTCGGCGGGGAGCCTGCTTCTCCCTCTCCCTCTGCCCCTCCCCCCAACTTGTGCACACTCTCTCTCCCTCTCTCCCAAATGAATAAATAAAATCTTTAAAAATAATAAAATAGGAGTGCCTGGGTGGCTCAGTCGTTAAGCATCTGCCTTCGGCTCAGGTCATGATCCCAGGGTCCTGGGATGGAGCCCCGCATCGGGCTCCCTGCTCGGAGGGAAGCTTGCTTCTCCCTCTCCCACTCCCCCTGCTTGTGTTCCCTGTCTCGCTATGTCTCTGTCTGTCAAATAAATAAAATCTTTAAAAAATAATAATAATAAAATAAATAAAATAATAAAATAATTTGCTTCTCTTATTACAAAGCAGCATATGCTTATTGAGAAATATAGGGGAAATTTATTATTATAAAATTAAAATTTTGTAATATGTGTATATTATACCACTAGGGATAATATTTTCAGTAAATTTCCAACTAGTCTTTTTTTCTAAGTTTATATATATATATAATTCATTAAACAGAATTGGAGGCACCTCACAAAGAGTTTTGCATTTTTTTTTTTCACAACATAAAATCACAGGCATTTTTTCTTTAAAGATTATATTTATTTATTTGACAGAGAGAGAGAGTACAAGAAGGGGGAGCGGCAGGCAGAGGGAGCCCGATGTGGGACTCGATCCCAGGACCTGAGCTGAAAGCAGACTCTTAACAGACTGAGCTACCCAGGCGCCCCAAATCGTGGGCATTTTTTAATGTCACAGAATATTCTGCTCTGATAATTCATAATGACTGCATTTATCAGTATAGATGTGGCACAATTTTTGTAGCCATGCCTTAATTATTGGACATTCAAGATGTTTACAAAAATACTACGATTATAAATAATACTGCCATGAACATCTTTTCAATTACATTTTTGTCTGTACATCTGATTATGTCTAAAAATAATAAATTTCTAGTAATGGATTTGCTTGCTCAAAGGATTTGAATTTTTTTTAGTACCCAGAGCCAAGTTACTCTCCAGAAAATATGTTTACTTTACACTCCCACAGGCAATGTGTGAGAGTACACCTCTCAGTCTCTGTGTTGAGCCAGTGAGCCAGTGAGTTAGGTAACAAGTTTCTCACATTACAGATGAGGAAAACTGGACGCAAAAAGTTTAAGTAACTAGTGGGGCCTTCATACAGCTGAGACCCAAATTCTAGTCTCCTGGATTTGGCACCAGGGCCCTTCCCACTCTGCCTTCGTGACAAGGAGAGCTCTGAACAGGTTTTCCTGAGTAATGGAGTTGTATAATAATTTATTTTCATATCAATACTTGGTGAAAATATTTTTTTAAGTCTTCCATTTCTTGACCTTATTTGTGCCATGGACTCCTTTGGCAATCTGGTTAAGCCTACCAACCCCTTCTCAGAATAATGCATTGATATGCATACGTTAAATAAAATAAAAAAGGAAACCAGTGATATTAAAATATAAAAGCAAAATGATGAAGGCATCTGGGTGGCTCAGTCGGTTAAGCGTCTGCCTTTGGCTCAGGTCATGATCCCAGAGTCCTGGGATCGAGCCCCGCATCAGGCTCCCTGTCCAGCGGGGAGTCTGCACATGCTCCTTCTCTCGCTCTCTCTCACTCTCTCTCTTGCAAAAGTAAATAAATAAAATCTTAAAAAAAGCAAAATGATAATGTGATAATTTATCTGCTCCTTTATAAACTCATTAAGAACAAGGTCTAATACTACATGCGGGAGAGGCAGTCCACATGGGTCCTGAGTGTCTCTGTACATTCTTGCTGAGTGTGCCAGACTGCAAGGCTTATCCATCGTTTAAAACTGGGCAGCATCAGTAGCTGATTACTTAGGCAACCAGACTAGCTTATTTGCTGCTTGCTACATTTGTTTCTTGCTCAAAAAGTACACCAGCCCTGGGCCCTAAATTCCTGTCTTTTTTTTTTTTTTAAGATTTTATTTATTTATTTGACAGAGACACAGTGAGAGAGGGAACACAAGCAGGGGGAGTGGGAGAGGGAGAAGCAGACTTCCCACGGAGCAGGGAACCCGATGTGGGGCTCGATCCCAGGACCCTGAGATCATGACCTGAGCTGAAGGCAGATGCTTAACGACTGAGCCACCCAGGCGCCCCTAAATTCCTGTCTCTTAACAAAATCTACTACCCGTGTTCCTGTGACCTGCCCCCCCACCACCGTCCCTGCGGAAATAAAAATTAGGGAAACAGCACAAACACACTGACACTCTGGCTACCCCTTTTTGCTATGAGTAATAAAGTGTGTCATCTCAGATCCAGGAGTTTTGTGTCTTCTGTCATGATCCATGAAACTGTGGCAAGCTGACTTGTTAGCTTGCAAGTCGAGTAAAATCTCAGAGCCTTCATTAATCAACCTTACATTAATTTCAAAGTATTGGTGAGCATAAATGATATTTTGAGATATATGCAACAGCTATAATACAGATTGAAAGCACCTCTAATATTTACTGGTGACTAATGGTCATAATTTTTACTGGTGCTGTGGCTACAGTCACTGTAGTTTTTGCTTATATTCCTAGTTGAAAGAAATGCTAAATTTCAGTTACAGGTTTATGAAAACAAATGTCAGTTTTTTTCTCATTCGAGTTCACAGATCTTGTCCGCTGCCAACTCCCCAAAAGAACACCAGCGAAACCTGTTAGTCAAGTAACATAAGTCTAAGTTTATTAGATATTTACTGCAGCAAGGGAGAATAACACCTTGATAGAGATTTGGTAGTGTCCCAGAAAGGGGATTTCAAGAAAGGAGATTTATAGCATTTGGGGGACTGGGCTCAAGTGGTTTAAGGTGGTTTTTCAAAGCAAGAAACTGATGGGGATTGGGCACAGTTATTTAAGACAGTTTAGGATTCATAGATCCAGAGAAACAATGGTCTTGAAACAAGTCTTGATAAATAAACTTTGTCATAATGGTGAGTTCTTTGCCAAGTGTGTAGTCTGTAGTCTTGATAGGAGAGCAGTCCGAATGAGCAAATTATTTGCCCAGATAAATTAATTTCTTGAGCTAGCAATTAATCTATTTATCTTCCTAGGCAAGAATTTTCTGGAACAGTTGTGTCATGTTGATATGAGTGGTGTCAGTTCTTACTCAACAACACCAGATTCTTAGCCTGAAATCTCCTTTCTCACAAAAGTGGAGGCCTGCCTACTTTTGCCTATTTTTGCCACCTATCCTTTCCATACTGTGAGTTCACCATGGGTGGGGGCTAAATCTTCTATTCCCAGATGTGGGGTTAGTTTGTTTTCTACATATTTGTATTCAAAATGTATAATATATGCTATTTGTAATATTTGCCTTTGTTGATATTGCCTGCTTAAAAAAAAAAAACCTTAATATTGTATCCCATCATATTACACAATCTTTATAAAGACTACTCAGTGGATCTACTAAATATTGGGTTGTTGAGAATATATCCTTAGCTAGATTCCAAGAATAAAACTTTTTAGAACCTTTTTTAAATTTATTTATTTATTTATTTATTTGACAGAGAGAGACACAGCGAGAGAGGGAACACAAGCAGGGGGAGTGGGAGAAGAAGAAGCAGGCTTCCTGCCGAGCAGGGAGCCCGATCCCAAGACCCTGGGATCATGACCTGAGCCGAAGGCAGACGCTTAACCGACTGAGCCACCCAGGCGCCCCAAAACTTTTTAGAACCTTGATAAACATTAGCAATTGCTTTCCTAAATAATATTACCAATGTACACACCTTCCAGCCACATATGAGGGCTCTGTTTCACCAAACTCTCCATAACACTGGATATTAATATTTTTATTTGCTAACTTGATAGTATTGATAAGAGAAATCTGCGTCCTAAGATGGCCGACCGAGCCAGCGGGAGAGTCCCAGTCCTTGCCCAGGGGCTCTTCCGGGTCCTTCACCCTGCCCCGCTTCGCGCATGCGCCAAAAGTGCCAAGTGTGCGGAAGCAGAAGTGTATAAATTGCCCCCTTTCTTGTGCTCGGGGCTCAGACCTTTGGAGGTCACTCTCCTCTGAGTCTGCCGTTGTTAAATAAACCTCCTATCCTCCAAGATCTCTGAGTGCCGCTTGGTTCTTCCGTCTGGTGATCCAGTCCAGGTTCCATAACATTTGGTTCCCTGACCGGGAAACCCGACCTCGCTGGCCCATTGTTGCCACCAGTTTGGGGGCAACGGCGGGGCGGTGACAGAACAAGGGATCATAACGGAGAAGGCACGCCCTGCCTAATTTGCGGCAGTCTCCCGCCCCGGTCACCTCGGGCCAGCCCCACTCCACTGTTCCCGCCGGACTCAAGGAGACTTGGCAGGTGAGGACCTGGTCCCGACGTTGGATTCCGGTAAGGCGGGGGCCCCAGGACCCAGACAGGCCCATCCCCATTGGGGTGGAAGGGGAGCCTGGTCACCTCCCAGAGACCTCTTAGAGGTCTCACAGGTAGGGATTCCCAGGGAGGGAAGTAATAACTTCTGGAGTGTGAATGTGTAGTCCGACCTGGCTTGCTCAAGCAGACTGATTCTGTGACTCCACGGGCGTGCACCCTTAAGGTCCCCAGAAGCCTATGGAGTCTGAATGGGCCCGTCTGCGATTCCGTGGTGAACGGCATATGGTCTATGGCGGCATTGGAATAGTTTCCGATCGTAAGTAAGTCACAACGCAGAGACCCCTACGGCTAAGCCTCACCTAAGCTCCTTCGGGATACGGCCAGACGGGCATCTGATTGGTCTCCTCACCTCAGGAGCACCCCCCCCTTTGTCTGTCTCTGAGCCACTGCACACAGGGACATCACCATGGGGTCAGGGCAGAGTAAACCTATGGTTCTAGAGACCATGATCAAAAATTTCAAGAAGGTCTGGCCAAATTGCCTAAGCCCAGTCGTGTGTGAAATGCTTCAGAACACTTGGTGGAGACAAAGCAGAGCAACCAAAATTGAGATCATGAGACAGGCCTGGGGGTCTGGAATTTGTAGAGGTCGGAAGACCTGGGAGTCAAGTCGGCCTTCTCTAACAAGGCAAGATCTCCAGCTGTTTAGGTTCTTTAGCTTCACAGAGCACCTTTCCCTGTCATCTCTGGGTGGTGGGAGGTTGGGGCAAGCATCCCCCAGGGATGGGACAGGTCTCAGGTAGGGAGAGGCAGGGGACACTGGCTCTTCTGAGAGGACTGGGGCAAGGAAGTCAGGGGAGGAACCCTACTAAAATGAAAACAGAGAAGAGGTCAGATCAAAAGCCAAGCTACTACACTGTTCAAAGTCAGATCCCAGTTGTCTGTCTGGGGTAGGGCTGACATTGGCAATTTAAACAATACCGGAGGCGATACAGATCCTGCTGGTCCACTGGCCCCACTCTGAACAGCAAGGCTTAGACATTGTTTCCAGACCTCCTTTATAAGAGTCACCTGGGAGGACCTTGTTAAAAAGGCAACTATTTGGGGGATGGGGTAGCCAGGTGATGGGTATTACAGAGAGCACATGCTGTGATGAGCACTGGGTGTAATACTATCCAGCCTATGCAAACCCACTGAATCAAAATGGGTGGGATGGGGGGAATATCCCAGAAGCTATGTATTTAAAAAGCAACCCCCAGGATGGGGGGAATATCCCAGAAGCTGTGTGTTTAAAAAGCAACCCCCAGGGGCACCTAAGTGGCTCAGGAAAAAACTGTCAGATTCAGGATACCAAGCCTCACGGAAGAAGGCACAAATCAGCCAACAACAGGTCCAATACCTTGGTTTTCTCTTCACCCAAGGGAAAAGAGAACTAGGGCCAGAGAGGAAAAGGATCACCATATCCCTGCCACAGCCCCAGACAAAAAGGGGCCTACAAGAATTCCTGGGGGCTGCAGGATTCTGCCACATCTGGATCCCTGGGTTTTCAGCAATAGCAAGATCTCTTAGGGGTACCAGATCGAGAAACCCCTGCCTGGACTGAAAAGGAAAAAATAGCACTCGGGGTACTCACCCAGACTGTTGGACCCTGGCAATGGCCAGTTGCTTACCTGTCAAAGAAGCTGGACCCCATGGCAGCAGGATGGCCACCATGCCTCAGGGCACTGGCAGCCACAGTCCTACTCATCAAGGAGGTGGACAAACTTACCCTGGGGCAAGAACTTAACGTCAAGGTCCCTCATGCAGTTGTGTCCCTCATGAACACACAGGGACACCGCTTCCTTTCCAACTGTCGGCTAGCACAATACCAAGGGCTCCTCTGCGAAAACCCATGGGTCACCCTCGAAACAGTAAGGACATTAACCTTTCTCCCCACGGAAGAGGGGGAACCAGACCATGACTGCTCCAAGGTGACTGATGAAGTCTACGTGA
>NC_138377.1:96083904-96100586 GCF_054177405.1 Leptonychotes weddellii | reverse complement strand
TTTTTTTTTATACTGTCTTCAAAATCCAAGGTGTATTTTACACTTAGAGCACATCTCATTCCAAGCGCTCAGTGCCACATGTGACTTAGCGGCTAATGTAGCGGACCGGGCAGGTCTAGAGAATGAAAAGAGAAATGGGTGGCTGGGGTACTGTGGCCACTTGGTGTCCTGACCCTGGCTGCTAAAACGAGTCTCTACCAACATCTGTCAAGTACATCACATGAATACGCTATTGGGCACCACGATTTCTGTGAGTAATTTTGATGACTCTTGTGTTGCTATTTTAACATGGATTGTTACAAAGATTTCAATATTCCTGTATATATGATTATGATATCATGCAGATATTCATTAAACCGTGGTTCTAATGCTAGCGCTGAAAAACATAGCCCCAGATCAATAAAGACAGAAGGGGAAGTTAGATGTGTCAGTTCTCCATGAGGGAGACCAAGTAATAAACCTCACGCTCTGTGATGTTTATTTAGGAACCATCACCTTGGGAAATATGGGAAAATGCTGAGAAATAAAAATCGACATTCCAGCAGATACACTTTTAAGTTTGCAAAATGGTGACATAACCAGGGCTAAAGAAAGGCAAAAAAACAAAGCCTGGTGCCCTGGCCTCGAGATCCTAGCCAGAGTAAGGCGCACAGCCAAGCTGCCCCACTGCGCGTGTAAACACTGAGAATTCCCCTGTAGGCTCATGGCCTCTAGAACGCTGCCATTACGAGGCATCTCCCTTCCCGCCAGCCTTTTCCTATTAGGAGTGGCTTTACTGACGGACTAGCCTGCCATGTAGTGGTGAACGAGGGTAACTACAAGCCACTCTATAAAAAGCTTAATGCCTAGTATTTGATACATCAAAAGAATAAATGCAGCATAAAATAAACTCCCGGAAACCCGCTGCTCAATTTAAGAACTAGAACATTACCTATTGGTGCATCCACCTGTATGCCTCTTTCCTATCTTACCCTGCCTCCTCACCAGAGGGAACAGTAGCTTGAATTTTATGGTGCCCATTTTTTTTTAATTTTTAAAAATATGTAGCTTTATCATATGTGTATGCATCCCCAAACAAAATATTGTTTAGTTCACTTGTTTCAGCTTTCTGAGTGTGGTATCATGACGATGCAGTTTTCCGCAACCTGCCTTTTTCATACATTATATTTGACCAGGTTACATGTGTAGCTGTAGTTCATTCACTAGCTGAGTATGTAGGTTTTTTATTTATACATTCTCCTATCAATGGACGTTCGGTAGCCTCCAGTTTTTTGCTGTTGTAAACAGTACTGTGAGGAATATTCTTATGCATGTGCAAGAATTTCTCTGTAATATATCTAGTTCAGTTTTACAAAATATTGCCAAAGTGTCTTTCAGTTGTACCAATTTACAATTAATAATTTGAATACTCTAACTTGTAGATTCTTTTATTGTTTCCTATGTACACAATTACATTAGCTGCAACTAATGACAGTATTGTTTCCTTCTTTCTCTTTATATCTGTGCTATGCTTGCCCTATTGAGCAGACACCGTTGTTTTGTTCTGTTCTTTAAGGAACAGCGACTTCCAATGATTCACCGTTAAGAATGATGACTACTATAGGCTTTTTTTAAAGAAAAGATAACCCTTTAATGTTAGGAAGTTTCATTTTATTCTGCTTTACTAAGAGCTTTTTTCATGGTTGGATGTTGACTTTTACTGAATGCCTTTACTATTTCTGTTGAGATAATCATATAACTTCTCCTTTAACCCATTAATGTGAAGAGTTAATGTTACAGGTTTTTATGTTGAATCATCCTAATATTCTTGGGGTAAATCTAGCTTAGTCATGATGAATTGTCTTTATCATACACTGTTGGACTCAATTTGCTAATATTTTGTTTATAACATTTCCATCTATGTTCATGAGGGATTCTGGTCTGTTATTTTCTTTCTCACACGGGCCTTGGCTCATTCTATTTCAAGGTTGTACTAATCTCATATGAGTTGGGGAGTATTGCTTCTTTTGATATTCTTTATAAGAGTTGGTATAAAATCAGAGTAGAGGCGCCTGGGTGGCTCATGGTTCAGGTCATGATCTCAGGGTTGTAAGATCAAGCCCTACATCCGGCTCTGTGCTCAGCAGGGAGTCTGCTTGAGATTCTCTCTCTCTCTCTCTCTCGGCCCGCCCCCCAACATGCACACGTGCTCTTGCTCTCCCTGAAATAAATGAATCTTAAAAATAAAGTAAAATAAAATAAAATTAGAATAATTTATCCTATGAAAACCTGCTAGTAATTGCCTAAAACCAGCTAAGCTTGATTTTTTTTTTTAAGCCACTGATTCAATTTCTTTAATACTATTGGAAACTTAGGCTTTCTTATTACAGCTTTGACAAAGTATGTTTTTCTAGAAGTATGTTTCCCTTTCTAATAAGTTTTAAAATTCACTTATGTAATGTTATCCGTGGTGTGTGCATCCTATCTTTTTAACCGCTTCTGTATTTGCAGCTTTCTTCTGTTCTTTATTATTGCTTATTCATGCATGCTACTACTCTCTTTCTTAATGAATCTTACCAGAAGATCTATTTTCTCTGGCGTCTGCTCGTTGATCATCTTTATGGTACATTTATTGCCCATGGCATTAGTTTTTGCTCTCATCTTTACCTCTCCCTTATGCTTTGAGTTTATTCTATGGGGGTGTTTTCTTTCCTCTTTTCCTTCCTCTCTGCTTTTCTCTAGCTCACTAATTTTCAGTCTTTTTTTCCTAATGTAAGCATCTAAAGCTATAAATTTCTCTATAATAATTACCATTTTTGCTGCATCCACCAGTTTTGATATGTAGAATTTTTATCACATATCCTATAGCTGTCTTTATACAATGTTCAGTTTCTATTATGAAGTCCTACTTGACTCATAAATTATTTAGAAGTGCACTTTTTAATTAATTTCCAAACTTGGGGGGGTGTCATTTTTCTTTCTGTTTCAGACTTCTAGCTTAATTGCATAACTTAGATCTATGATCATAGGTCATAAAAAGTGATTTATGTAAACCATATCATTTGAAATTTGTTGAAACTAGCTTTATGGTATTTTATATGGTCAATTTTTAGAAATGTTCATGTGTACTTGAAAATGTCTATTCCTTGATGGATGGATGCAGACTAATTTACATCCACTAAATCAGACTGGTTGACTACATTATTCAAATCTTTCTTGACCTATCAATAATTGAAAGCATTGTACTGAAATCTCCCATTATATTAGACTAGTCAATTTCTCTCCATAGTTCTATAAATTTTTATTTTATGCGTTTGGATGCTATTTTAGTAGGTACCCACAACTGTGGTATCTTCCTGATGAACTAAACCTTTTATCATGATAATGATAAAAGGCCCTAGTAATACTTTTTGCCTTATAGTCTATTTTGTCTCATATCAGTAACTACACCAGCTCTCTTTTCATTAGTATATGGCTGGTATATCTTTTTTCATCATTTTACTTTCATCCTTTCCATGTTCTTTTATTTTAGTTGTGTCTAAGTTTTTTTTCTTTTTATTCATTCATTTATTTATTTTATTTTAGTGAGCTCTAAGTCCAATGTGGAGCTCGAACTAATGACCCTGAGATCAAGAATTGCATGCTCCACCAACTGAGCCAGCCAGGTGTCCCTAGGTATGTCTAATTTTTTTTTAAATCTAAGACTGAGAATCATTTTTTTTTAAAGATTTTTAAAATTTATTTATTTGAGAGAGAGAGAGAGAGCACTGGGGGGAGGGGCAGATGGAGAGGGAGAGAGAATCTCAAGCAGACTCCATACTGAGCACAGAGCCCTACGCAGGGCTCGATCCCACAACCCTGAGATCACAACCTGAGCTGAAACCAAGAGTCAGACACTTAACTGGCACCCCTGAGAATCAGTCTTTTAATTGCTTGCTACTTATACTTCTTATGATTACTGATAATATTTCCATTTCTACTATCTTTTTACTTTCTATTTGCTATTTTCTAAAAGTCTTTCTTCCCTTTTTTTTTTTTTTAACTGAGTTGGTTTTTTCCCTAATTCTATCTTCTCCTCTACTGGTGTGGAAATTATATCTTCTCTGTTTTTAGTGATTATCCTTGAAATTTTACGGTTTAACAAAGTCTGAAGTGAGTCAGTACCTAAACCTTCTCAGGAAGAATACAAGGAACTTCACTTGACTCTCATCAGCCTCACCTCCCCTTTCCCCATCATTATTGTCCAGACCTGGTTCCCATCCCTTGTCAACCCCACATATTGTACACCATCATCATCTTCCACTAGTAGATTTATGCAGACAGTGTTTGTTTGTATTTATCTACATGTTTACTAATTTCTTTGCCTACTATTTCTTCTTGCATTTTTAGACCTTCCTTCTAGGATCATTTTCCTTCTTCCTGAAGTAACTCTTCTAGAAGTTGTTTTAGAGAAAGTCTGTTAATGGTAAAATTCTCAGTTTTTTCCTAAAAATATCCCTTGTACACCTTCATGTTTCTGTTTCATACTCATTCTTGAAAGATAGTTGTGCTGGGTACACAATTCTGGGTTAATGGTTATTTTCTCTTATACTTTGAAAATATTTTTCTGCCTTATAAATTCATGGTTGCCATCACCATCTAATTATTGTTTCTTTGCAGATAATTTATCTTTTCTCTCTAGCTGCTTTTAAGATCTTTGCCTCTAGTGCTCTGTGTTGTCTCTACAATATGTTCAGGTGTGGGTTTCTTTTTTTTCTTTTTTTCTTTTTAACCTACTTGATGTATGTTGTGTTTCTTCTGTCCATGGGTTCATGTCTTTCATCAGTTCTGGAAATTTGTAGCCATTATTAGCTTTTCAAATATAGCTTTTCTTTTAAAAACAAAATATTTTATTTTTAAGCAATCTCTACACCCAACATGGGGCTTGAACCCACAACCCCAAGATCAAGAGTCACATGCTCCACCGACTGAGCCAGCTGGGTGCCCCTAGCTTCTTCTTTATTCTATCTTTCCCCTTCTTCTGGGATTCTGACTGGATATTTTTTAGACCTTCTCATTCCATTCTCCCTTCTCTTAACCCTTCCTTCATATTTCTCATCTCCCTATGTGGAACTCTAGGTAATTTTCTCAGATCTGTCTTCCAGTTCACTAATTCACTATTCAGCTGTGTTTAATCTGTTGTTTAGCCTATCCCCTGAATTTTTAATCCACAATTAAATTCTATTTGCTTCTTTTGCAGATATGTCCAGTCATTTGCAATAGTCTCTTTACTTTGCTTATTTTTTAAATGACAACTTTATTGAGATATAATTCACAAGCAATAAGATTCACCCTTTGAAAGTATACACTTTTATAGTACATTCACAGAAGTTGTGATACTATTACCATTATCTAATTCTAGAATATTTCTGTCACCCCAAAAAAGAAATTCCATGCCCATCAGCAGTGACTACAAATTTCTCTCCACCCCTATCCCCCAGAAACCACTAATCTATCTCACTGTCTATACAGATTTGCCTATTTTGGACATTCCATAATGTTTCTAAGGTTCATCCATGCTGTAGCAACTATCAGTACTTCATTCCTTCTTATGGCTGAATAACAGTCCATTGTATGAATATACCACATTTTGTTTATTTATTTACTAGTTGATGGACATCTGGGCTGTTCCTGCTTTTGGCTATTATGAGTGATACTGCTCTGAACATTTATGTACAAGTTTTTGTGTAGATGTATATTTTCACGCTATAAGACATATAAAGAACTATGGGGCCAAGAGAACGTACCCAAGAGACACAAACTTTGAAGGGGGGCTCCCTTCCCAAAGCTGAGCTTCAGACCTCACTGAAAATTATGTGGTTGCAGCCCACTGGATGGCAGAGAAGATTGGAAGGTGGCATGGGTCAGAGCCTGTCCTCAGTCTCTGGAAAGTCAAGAAATAACTTTCTGGGGCACAGGTGAGCCTCTCTCGGGGAGCAGGGGGGCAGGCAAGCAGGCACACATAAGCTGCATAGGCTCCGCTGCTGGACAGAGGCCTGGAGCACCTATTATCCATGTTAGCCCCTGCAAGGTGATCACCATGCTGGACAGGGGCTGCAAGTTCATGGAGACACTGCATTCTCAGTGTCTGGCTGGGACAGAGCACCACGGGAAGTCCTCCCATCCATACCACCCTCCAAAGGTTCAGCGCTAGAACCAGCAGGAGAAGCCCCTTCCTCCCCCAAAGTCCTTCCCGTGCCTTCTACGGGAAAAACTCATCATGCTCACTGTAAGGCAATATGGCTAAAGGAATGTTGCCTATTATCACACAGCAGGTATTGATGAGCAAATTTGGACCTGACAGTCAATAAACTGATGATTGGCACACCAAGTATCTTAAGTCTTGAGAACAGGGAAATAGAAGTTTATACAACCATTGGATCAGTAAGGGGAGTAAAGAGAAGGGGGGCTTCAACTGTGACTTCTGTCTGTGGCTCCCACATGGGTGGTTCTCAAGGTTTGCCCCGAGGCTACCCTGATCTCTGTAGCCTCTTGGAAGCTCCCACCTACCCTTTCAAGCTCCAGCACCATTGCTGGTAATTCTCAAGCACATCCAGAAGCGGCTGTGAACTCACGTCTGCTCAGAAAGTCGGCCTGCAACACCTCTGGAGAATTGTACCCTTTCTGTTTCTCCTGCCTTCAGAGCCTCTCCCAAGGGCCTCTGGTTTGCAGACAATACTGGAAACCCACAGGGTAGAGGATTCTGGGAAATGTAGTTTCTGCTTCCCTGCACTACAGAGGAAACCTCAGAAGGTGGGGACAGTGACAATACACAATCCCTTAGAGACCTGAGCTAAAGTGGAGTCTTGAGTCTTAGATCCCCCACATTGCCACTGGCTCAAGGGGGACTTCCCAGTAGCCCCAGTAGCCGCTGAAATGGACATCTGCCCTCAGGGCCACCCACCCTTCCCTTTGCTTTCCAGTCAGGGTTTCCTATACATCTCAGGTTTGGGATGTTTTGTTTGATTGATTTTAGTGCTGAAGGGCCTTGGAGATTTCCCCTACTTCCTGCATACCCAACAATACAAGTTTTTTTTTTTTTTTCAGGATGCGGTTTTTTAGGGAGGGAGCCCTTCAGAGAATCTAGTCTATCACACTGCCAAAAGCAGATGATCCAAGTATGTATGTATGTATGTATGTGTGTATTTATTTAAAATTGGCTCCTCACCCAGCATGGAGCCCAATACAGGGCTTGAACTCAAGACCCAGAGTTCAAGATCTGAGCTGACATCAAGAGTCGGATGCTTAACTGACTGAGCCACCCAGGTGCCCTGATCCAGATACTTTTTAAAAGAAAATGATTCCAACTCTGAGCACTCCCACAAAGTCAGTGGAGTAATTTTGATGCTGCTGCTGGCAAGAGAAAAAAACTGAGAAAGAAGTGATTCAGACTTGTGGCTGTATCCCAGAGGCCTTTGAGGATCTGATGAAGCTATAATTAAAGAAAAATATATCCTCAAAACATGTTGTATACAATTTCAGGTGGTTCAAAGACCCCTGATGCCCATTCACAGACCCTAGCCATAGAGAGTAAGAACATGACCAAAGAGAAATAAGGCCCCACACAAAATCTTGGCCCAGCTTTTATAAAGAGGACAAAGCCATTGGGATTTTTCTCCCAGTGCTTTTTTTTTTTTTTTAAAGATTTATTTATTTGACAGAGAGAGACACAGCGAGAGAGGGAACACAAGCAGGGGGAGTGGGAGAGGGAGAAGCAGGCTTCCTGCTGAGCAGGGAGCCCTGTGTGGGGCTCAATCCCAGGACCCTGGGATCATGACCTGAGCTGAAGGCAGACGCTTAACGACTGAGCCACCCAGGCGTCCCTCTCCCAGTGCTTTTCTAAAGAGAAAATAAAAGCATCTCTAGTTAAATGTTCAGTGTTCACCATTTTTAGCATATTAGCTTTAAATTATATCAAAGATATAGTTGAGTTTTTCATGTTGCATTAAAAAAATGTGCAGGGGGATGGGCCCCTTTGTGTAATTAATGCCTACACTGTCTTTATGCTTATTTCACAAAGACTGAGCATAGTTTCACTAATAAGTTATTATAAGAGTTTCTACTTGTAATAACTTTGCTTTTATGAGATTTTCGTCACTTAATTTATGTCAAGACCTTAATCAGGAACAAGCTCCCAACTCAAACAATGCTCTTATGGGGAAAAGAGTTTTATGCAACGGTCGGTTTTTTTCAGGAATGCCCCAGGTGAAAAACTGGACTGTCTTGTTTCATGCATGTTAGTCTTGCCCCCCACTCCCGCCCCCTGGCTACCTTTCAGGGTCCCCGGGAAAGAAATGGCATAGCAGAAAGACCTGGGAATCCACTCTGACTTCTGCCAGGAAGACTCAGGCAGATTAATTCACATCTCCAAATTTCCATTTAATCATCTGTCCAGGAACAATGACAATATCCGCAGAGTGCTTGGGCAAGGACAGTAAGGTTGCAAACAACATTGATTCCCTGCACACTATCCTGGTGCAGCTCAACAAATGTTTATTGACTGTAACTGAGAACTGGTTCTGGTTAATTGTCTAGCTAGGAAAAGGGATCCAGCTTTGTCTGCTGGGTCCATTTAGAATTATGACTTGCCCATTGTTCAGTGGGGGATCCTGTAGCCAAACAAATAAAATGTTAATTGAAAGCCAGGCAATGAGGGTTTTTTGCTTTAGGTGGAAACTTAATTCCCAGACAAGCCATACATTATGTATAAACTGCCTTGACCTGCTTCTGTGCTTGGCACTCAGGCCAGCGCCCAGCACAGGAAGATCATGGGAGGGTATGGGGGGTGAGGGCAAGGGTAGGGGTGAGTGACCCAATTTAGAGCTTCCCTCTCACGCTGCAGGGATGAGGATACTCTTGGCCATCGGGGATGAACGTGCAACTTGATTCATCATCAGAATACACTGTGGTCACCTCTGCTACAGTCCAGAAGGTAATCTTTCTGAACTCTCCTGCCAGGCAGAGTGCAGCTACTTCCAAAACCACTTTGCACTTTCTAATAAAGTGAAATATATACTCACTGTATGACCCAGCAGTCCCGTTTACCGAAGAGGTACTTAACTAAGAGAAATGAACATTTGTCCACACAAAGACTTATGTGTGAATGTTCTAGCAGCTTTATCATAATAGCCCCAAACTGGAAACAGCTCAGATGTCCTTCAACTGGAGCATGAATTAACAAACTGTGGTCCATCCAGGCAAGAGAATTCTGCTCAGTAATAAAAGGAACTGAACTCTTAATATATATGACAACATGAATGAATCTCAGGACCCCGAAGTCCTGAATCTCAAAAGCATCATACTAAGTGAAAGAATCCAGATGGAAAGAGCTAGATGATTTGTATTTATATGGAATTTAAGAAAAGGCGAAATTATAATGGCGTAAAGAAGGTCAGCAGTTGTCAGGGACTGGGGGTGGTGGGAGGGGAGTGACTAAAAGGGGCACAAGGGCATTTTCTGAGGTGATATAATTATTCTGTAACATGACTGTGGTGGTGGTTACATGAAAAGATACAGTTATCAAATCTCATCGAATTGTGCTTAAGATTAAAGAATTTCATTGTAAATTGTACCTCAAAGAAGCTGATTTTTTAAAAAACTATGTGACTTGCAGCTATCAAGTTTATCTCACAGTAAAACCTGAGACTAGCGAAGCTTACTTGAGTTTGATCTCAGACTCATTTTTCAGGTAGGTCAACGGGCCTCAAAAGAATTCCCTAGGACCTTGTTCTGAGCCTGTGGCAGCAAAAGCTGCTGCAGGCTTCTAGAACTGAGCTTATGTGGTGCTTTCTGCTTCAGGAGTCCATAGGTTCAATAGTCCAGAAAGGAATTCAGGTCATTCCTGTGTTGTGGAACAGAATACCGAACCACCTGGTGGGGCTCAAGGGGACCCCAAAGTCCTTCAGACGACCCCCGGGGGATGGGGCTGAGGGAGAGAGCGAGAATCCTCAAGCAGACTCCCCGCTAAGCGAGGAGCTCGATACAGGCCTTGACCTCACAACCCTGAGATCATGACCTGAGCTGGAATCAAGTCAGACGCTTCCCCGACTGAGCCACCCAGGTGCCCGCTGATCTAGTCAGCACTTTCTGTGGATTAAGCATCACCTTCCCAGAGCTTCCCACCCAGGAAACATAGTTTTTGCCACCAGGATGATTATCACAAGTTGTCAATCTTCTACCACCTTCGTGGAGCCTCCCAATGACCTTGGAAGGCGGCTGTTGCGATTGTCCCCATTTTGTAGGTGAAGAAACCAAGACTCAGAGAGCTTGGGTGGCTGTTCCAGGACCACACAGCCCTGAATCAACCCAGAAAGGGCCAGACCCTACCTAAGGCTTCTCTCTTCAAAGCCCTCACTTTCGGCAGCATGCTGTCTCCCCGGTGAATGGCTCTCCTACTGTTAAAGGATCAGGCCTCTGCAGATACTTTAAGAAGCTAAGGTTTTCTAAAGACACTCCCATAGGTGCTTAAATTTCAAAGTCTGACAACAGAGTTCAGAGCTAACAATTCTTAAACCGTTTTTAGAAGCAGGTATTACTCATCGCTGGCTATGGCCATAAGAAACACTCCCTCAGGCCTGCATGGCCTGTCCCAGCAGTTCGTGTGGGGGATTCTGAAGCGCACAGGCCCCAGAGGAAGGACTACACTACTGACAGGCTTTGGGGCAGGTGACTCGGCTTTGGGGCAGGTTTTGGGCAGGTGACTCGGCTTCTCTGTGCCTGAGTTTCCTCATCTGTCAGTGAGGGAAAAGTTATTCCTACCCCTTAGGGTGGTTGTGAGGATTAAAGGAAATCCTATACAAAAAGCCCTTGGGGCACCTGGGTGGCTCAGGTCATGGAGTCAGGGTCCTGGGATCCAGCCTGTTCAGCGGGGAGTCTGCCTCCGCCCCTCGCCTCCCCTCTCCTCTCCTGCTCTGTCGTTCTCCAGTGCTCTCTCTCAAATAAATAAATAAAATCTTAAAAAATAAAAATAAAAAAATCTTTAAAAGCCCTGAGACCAGGACATAGCACACAGCAATTGTGCAATAAATATTAGTTACGACTGAAAGAAAAGGACCCTGAATTCCTTTCTGGGCTTTGAAACTATGGACTCCCGAAGCAGAAAACCCCACATATGCTCTGGTTCTAGAAGCCTCCAACAGCCTTTCCCACCACAGGCTCAGAACAAGGTCCCTGGGAATTCTTTTGAGGCCCACTGACCTGCCTGAAAAAAGAGTCGAAAATCAAACAGAAGTAAACTTCACTAGTGTTCATTTCAGCGCTAAGGATATGACATCAGGACCCTGGCGGGCCCTCTCAGCTTCTTCCAGCTCTCAGCAACAGATGGGGTGGTGAGGGGGCTAGCTGAGCACAATTCAGCTTTAGGCTACACTGGGGGAGGCAGGCTTCTGGACTAGGTTTGAATTTATAGCCACATGTAGATGAGACTGAGCTCTTTCATTAAGGAGTCGGGAAAGAGCACAGAATCTCCTGGTTCAGGGCTTTTGTTCCAGGGTGCAAGCCCAAGGGGTGAACTGTCCCCTTCAGCTTCTCCTGCCCATCAGATCAGAAAGGGAGCAGCCCTGGTTATGTACTACCTGGCCTCACTGATCGGCCAGGGTGGGCACCTGCCTCAAGCCAGGCCAACCAGAATCCCTCACTGACGATTTAGAATTGTGCCCAGAAGAGTCCGGGCTCATTCTGCTTATCACCGTGGAAGAGAGGTGAACTTGGAAGCTGCTCTCTGAGGCCATTTGCTGTCATGCTCCCTAGGATGCAGGGAAAGCCAGGTTTCAGGGAGACAGAAAGATGGAACAGAAACAGAGTTGGAGGAAAGTGACTTTCTGGGTTCTCCAAACCCAGGCCCTGGGTCTCATCTCTTCTCCAAGACCCAGCTGCATCCTGGTGCTTAGATTTCTTAAGATGTCCCTGTATCCTTATACTATAAAATCCCCTTTTGTTATCAACCTGTCCCCAGTTGTTTCTAACAGTCTCAGCCCCAAGAATCTTCATGAAAGCAACTTGAGGCAAACACCTCTTTCTGTCTTCTTCCCCATGGTGTGACTTCTGGTCACCTTCCCAGCTTCCTGGAGGGCAACTTCAACCTGAACAAGGGTGTCCCCCGGGCGACACCACTGGACAGGGGAGGCCAGTCTCCAGCTCCTTCTGTGGCCCCTCCCTCTCCCCCCAGTCCTGGCCCCCACTCTTCTCTGGGGCCTGTCCTTGTGCAGCCTTCCAAACACACATCATCCCTGTTTCCTGCACGCAGAGGTCCCCAGACCAGGTGTTTCCTGACCACCTTTCTTCTCTGTCCCAGTTCCTCTTTGTCTGCCCCCATGGCTCTGCGTGTCATACCTCCCAGGTGGTGGCTGCCAGTTAACGGGGCCTTCAAAGTCTCCCAGGCAGCCAGTGCGGGGAGATGTTTGGGAAAAAGAAACATTTTCAGAAGTTCTTAAATGGACTTGAAAGAAAGAGTGCTGGCTTTGGAGTGAGGAGACCGGATTCTGGTCTAGCTTCGCTTCTAACTTGCTGTGTGACTTTAGGTTCCAGTTGCTTCAGCTGCTGAGTGACAGAAATAGATGAGATCAAAGGCTTGCCAGGGAGCCCCGTCGAGGTGCCTGGGTCATCACCTTGGAAACCGTATCAAAGGAAAAGGGATGGCCCTGTGGGGCTCCGTTTCTCTTCGCTCAGAGTGGCCCCACTTGTATCCGCTTTCTACCCTGAGCATCCTTGCCAGATGCTGCCTTAGCCCAGGTTCCCTAGAAGCAGAGCTCTAGGCAGAGTGTGTATGCCGCCACTTGGTGAGGGAGTGCAGTGCCAGGGAAGCTGCAGTGAGGAAAAGGGGGTGAGACAGAAAAGGACAGAGAGCTTTGCTGAGGTGGCCACCATGAGCATCAACGATGCTAGATCCTGTGGGACCTTCTCTAAAGAGGCTCTGTGAAAGAGGGAGACAAATCATAAGAGACTCTTAATCATAGGAAACAAACTGAGGGTTGCTGGAGGGGAGGGTGGGGGGATGGGGTAACTGGGTGATGGGCATTAAGGAGGGCATGTGATGGAATGAGCACTGGGTGTTATATGTAACTGATGAATCACTGAACTCTACCTCTGAAACTAATAATACATTATAGTTAATGCATTGAATTTAAAATAAAACAAAACAAAACAAAATAAAATAAAAATAAAAGAGGCTCTGTGAAGCTTAGGACAGTTCATCCAGAAAGAAGAGAAGATTTCTCTGCCAACCCGTCTCTTGTTGGTCAAAGGTCCACTTGAGGCCAGAAGTTCAGAGGGGGGGCATGCGTGTGGTTGGCTTGTGCTGGAACGAGACAGGCGGCAAGCACCTGGAAGATAAGTGTGGCTGAGGGGATCTTAGGTGGCGCATCAGAAAGTATCTGGTATGGCTATCTTTGAAAAGGAGTGAGAACATCTGCTACATAAAAGTTGAAGGAATCTTCCCAGCTGAAAAGTGCCTTGACACTTTTCAGTGGAATGGCAGCTCAGAGGGCTGAGACCGTTCGCCCTTCTTGTGTGCAGGAACCATGTCCCAGAGAGTTGTAAGCGAGATACCTGGAAATGTGTACCCCTCAGTGCCCAAAGGTTGGTGCCAACTTTGCTCTGTCTCCGCTCCCCAAATGTCCATGCAATTTGAGAGCACATGAAGATGATGTTCTTAAAGAGTCCTGATGGGACAGGAAAGAGAGGGACTGATAATCCCAACAGGCTAGGGGAGGGGGGCAGTGGTATTCATCATGTTCATTCAGGGAGGCCTGGCCCCTGCTGCGAGCCTGGGCCCCCCTCCACTCAGGGGGCAGCTGCCGGCTCCAGATGGGAGATAGATTTGTTGGTATTTAAGGGATTGGAAGATTAAATGGGCCAGAGAAGCTTCCTCCACACAGCCTCATCCTCTAATGACTGGAAGCCCAACCTTGGGTGTTATTAAATTGATACTACATCATAGGCACTTCACGCCCCTTCCTTTGAAGCCCAGCAGGCTTGCAAAGCCAGCAGAGAATAAGAGATTGGGGTCAGAGCTGGAAGCCTCAATCCTTCTTCTCTGGCATATACATAGAGCAATCTGTAGAACAAGATCAGACTCTCCAAAATCAAACCAGGAATCCAGTCTGAGCATTGTTGTTGGCTGACCTTGGGGACACTACTTCAGCTCAGGATACTGGCTTTCTCTGCTGCCAAATAGGGACATCGGAGCAAATGAGAGGGAAAAAAGCTATAAAGCCAACATGCTCTTTAGTGGGGCTGGGGTGAGCACTGGGGTGTGTGGCCTGTGGGCTGCTGGAGCCCGGGGGGCGGGGGCGGGGGGAGCTGATGGAAAATGACCCCAAGGCAGGCCCCAGTCACAGCCAAGATAGGACATGGGCTCAAATCTAAATGAGAAGGAATAAAACTCAATAAAAGTCTCCCAAAGGAAAGTAGAGGCAAGAAAATGGAATGGAAATAGGCTCAAACCCGTCATCTCACTCAGGAAACATCAGGTCCAGGGTCAGACTATGGCTCCGAACAAACCCACCAGCACCAAGCTCTGTGCCAAGCGCTCCATCTGCACGACGTCCTGTAACCATCACATCCCCCATGCAGTAGATGCAACAGGTTTCTCCTTGTTGCAGATGGGTAAACTGAGGCTGGAAGGGGTTGAGCAATTTACCCCAGCGTCACAGCTAGTTAGGACCAGTACCAGGATTGAAACCCAGGCAGTCAGCTTGCTGATTGTTCTCAGGTTTTGCCCTTTGTTCTTTCTTCTCACAGGGACACTGTCCCCCCAAGCAGCCTCTTAGGTTCAGATTATCATCTCTATTCCCCTGATTCACAAGTCAGTCTGCCCTGCTCCCAGGTCTGGCCTAAGCTTCAGATCCACGGGCCCAACAGCCTTCCTGACCCACCTCAAGCATATGTCCAAGGAAGAATTCTCATTTACCATAAACTTGCTCTAGCCCCCTTCCCAGAGGGCGCCTCCACCCCCCACCCAGCTGCAGAACCTGGCCAGAGCCTGGACTCTTCTCTCCTCACCCCTGACACCCGAGGCACCACCATGGTACCCACCATGCAACTGGGCTCATCAACTCTCTCCTTCCCACCATGGCTGTGAGCAGTGCAGGACCCTCCCTAGAACAAATGCACATCACGTGCTCCACCTGGTGGTCTCCGGTCCTGCCTCTTCTCATCCACCCCATTTGTCTCATCTAAAACACAAATATGATGGTGCCACTTCCCTACCCCCACACTCTTGAACTGCTTCCCGTTGTTCCCAGGATAAAGGCCCTCTTCATCTGCACCCTTCCCCAGGCCACCTCCTGTTGCTCTTCCTTCATGCACTCTGCTGCTCTCACTGAACTTTCCTTTTCTCCAAACACCAGCTTCTTTCTGGATGCTGAGCCTCCTAGCTGGCTGTTCCCTCTGCCTGGAACACTTTCCCCCACTCACTGTGTTCCCTCCACTCCTGCTCAGACTTCATTGTCATCTCAGAAGTCCAAAGTCACAACGGGAATGTCCATCCTCCAGAAGCCTGGTCTGACCCCACCCCCTCCAAGTCTCTGCTCACACCCTTTACCAATGCCTCCTTCCAGCCACCAAACGTACACCTTACTAGAGCTGGGTTTGTCCATTCCTGTCCACACAGTGTGCTGCTCACAGCAGGGAGTTAATACATGTTTGGGAGGGACAGAGAGCAAGTGACTTTTCCAAAGCCACAAAGTCCGAAAGAGTGACAAATCCAGAATTAGAATCTGCATCAACCCACTCCACGCCACCCCAGGTTGGAAAGAATTCGCTGCTCCTCTCCGTCCTACCCTCTGATCCCGCCCTTTATTTAATTCCTAGCGTCAAGGGCCACAGAGGTGACATTTTAGGAAGCGACATCTTCCATCTGAAAAAGGAAAGCGCGTGGCGCAGTGTGGGAGGACATAATTCCCCCCACCCCCGTCCCTGTCCCCAAAGACAAGGGAAATCCAGCCTCGCCTCCTCCCCAGGGGAGCATCTGGAACAGGTGAGTCTTACCCCAGGTCCCTACCCCCCCAACACCCGTATCCGGTGTTGCCTAGGCCAAGCTTCCCGCCCGGACGTCGCCGGCGACCCCAGCAACGCCCAGCCCCCACTGGGCCACACGCGTTGCGTGCGCAGGCCCGTGCCCCGCTCCACGCCGCGGACGCCACCACCGTCGCGTCCCTCCGTCCCCGGGCCCGGCGCGCCCCGCCTCCCCCGCTCCGTCCGTCCCTCCCCGCGTCCCTCCCCGCGTCCCTCCCCTTCCTCCCCGCCCGCCCCCGGCCCCGCCCCCGGCCCCGCCCCCCGGGCTGAGAGCTCTCACGCCCCCGCCCGCCCCGTGCCCGGTGGCCGCTCTTGCCGCCGCTCCGCCGCCGCCGGGCCAGCAGAGTCCTTCCCCAGCTTGGAAAGCAGGGCCAAGGCGCCGGCCGCCGGCAGGGCAGCCATGGAGGCAGCGGCGCGGAGGCGGCAGCATCCGGGAGCGGCGGGCGGCGCGAGCGCGCAGCCGGGCGCCTCCTTCCTGCAGGCCAGGTGGGCACGCGCCGGCGCGGGGAGCGAGGCCGCGGCCCCCACGTGATGCGGGGCGGGCGGCGGGGGCCCGGCTGGAGGCGCCCGGGGTGGGCCGGGGGCTGCGGCCGGAGTCAGTCTCCCCTGCGCTGCCCTCGCTGCGCCCTGGCGCCTGGGCCCCGTCTCCA
>NC_138377.1:96024706-96083804 GCF_054177405.1 Leptonychotes weddellii | reverse complement strand
GCCGGCGCGGGGAGCGAGGCCGCGGCCACCACGTGATGCGGGGCGGGCGGCGGGGGCCCGGCTGGAGGCGCCCGGGGTGGGCCGGGGGCTGCGGCCGGAGTCAGTCTCCCCTGCGCTGCCCTCGCTGCGCCCTGGCGCCTGGGCCCCGTCTCCACCGCCCTTTCTCTTCCTGGGAACGCCCCGGGCCCAGGCAGGCTCAGCAGCCCCCGGCGCCCCCTTCCCCCCGGGCCGGCTCGAGGACAGTCGCGCCTCTGGGGAGACCAATCTAGGGGTCCAAGAAACTCGGGGTGGGGGCGGCGGGCCCCAGGACCCCGGCGCACACTGCGCCCCCAACGCACCTGCACGCCCGGGGCGCCACCTCCAAGTTCTCGGGGTCCCTCCAAGCGGAATAGGACTTGGATTCTGGTGTCAATCGGGAGGCTCACTCCTTATCCCAAGACTGTGAGAATGGAAATTCAAGAGACAGCGAAGTGTGTGGAAGCTCCCCTCCCGAGAAAGAACGAGGAAGGGCTTTTCTCGTTTGGCCGTTCCCTTCTCTCACTAAGGGCAAGAAGTTACTGGTTTATATAGTTGAGACCAGGAGGGGCAGAAGAAGAAACACGGAAACCACGTTTTAGTCTTTCCCTCCATTCTGCCTTCATCCTGTTGTGCAGGCCAGAAACACTCCTTGCGTTAAGCAGGCATTCATTAAGTATCGGTGTGCCCAGTGCTGTGGTGGGCACTGAAGGGGTGGGTGAGGTGAAGCCAGAAGGGGCTAAGAGGTCATCTTGGAGAGCTTCGTGGAGGAAGTGGCACTTGAGCTGAGTCCAGAGTATTCAGTAGATGACTCAGGGAGGAAAAGCTGTTCCAGTCGGGGGAGGAGGTGGTGGAAAGTTTGGGGAGAGGCAAGGGGTCAGTGGTGCTGGAGCTTTCTGGTGTACAGCTGCAAGAGGATGTGGACTGACTGGGAAGGGCCTTTCCTGGCAGCAGGGCTGGGACTAGAATGAAAGCCTAGACTGCAAATTTTAAAGAAATTTAAGGAGACGCTCACTCTCGGGCACCCCTGTGTTGGGCCCTGTGTGCCTCACTTGCCTCACCCTAGTTCCTGCCCTAAATGGCAGGTTAAAAATGTAGCCTTTTTCTGGTAAGCACACGGGAGCCTCGGAAGGTTTTTGAGCACTGGTGTGCTCAGAGTCAATTTTAGGAAGTCTGTGGTATGATTTGAGATGAGGGGAGAAGTCTGAGAGACTTGGCTGAGGGTAGCTCTTTCTCCTGCTACTGAGGGTCGTTTCTGTTCTGGATCCCCTTCAAGTTGGGAGTCTTTGCCCTGAACTGTAGCAGCCCAATTAGAACAATCTGTGGGTATCAGATATAATCCCACTTTATCTCATGTGTGGGGCTTCCATAAGCAGTATCTTAGTCTGGTTCTATTTTGTATATGTGGAAACATATACATACATATTTTGTATATGTACAAAAACATATTTCGTATATGAGGCCCAGAGAGATAATATCATTTGCTGGCAAGAACCAGGGTCTAAACCCAGGGCTTCTGTACTATTCCACTTGGGCTGCTGCCAGCCACGGTGCTCCCTGGGGATAGCACAAGGGCTGACTCACTTCCAGGGTATCCCTGCCACCCTAGTAGGGTACCTCTAGGACCATTTTCAGTATCATTATAGCTTAAGACAGTAGGCAGAATCAACCTGTCCAGTTCCTAAGATGCTTGGATTTCCTCTCCTGCATCCATGCTTAGCTTACACACCTCTGATGACACAGTGTTCACTATCTTTCGAGGTAGCCCATTCCAGCTTCTTCCTGCTCTGTTGATAGTTTTTGTATTGCTATCAAAGTAATACATGCCTATCATTAAATAGCACTGAAGGGCTTAGAGTAAAAAGCAGTGGTTCTCTGTTCCACCTTTCCCTGGCACCAGAGACAACCACAGTAGCTTCTTTTAGCTGTTTCTACTAGAATTAAATTCATATTTTAAAATAGTATTAACAAATACTATGTAACACTTTCCATGGACCAGAGCCCACTCTAAAGTTTTGCACGTAAAATTCAACCACAACTCTTGAGGTAGGATCTACTGTTACACTCATTTTATAGATGGGAACATTGAGGCCCAAGAGAGGTTAAGTAACTTGCTCAAGATCTGGTTGGTGGCAAAGCTAGGATGTGAACCCAGGTGGTCTCCGAAGTCCATATTCTTAAAAGCTATGCTCAACTGCCATTTCCTGATTTATCATTTTTTAAAAAGATTTTATTTCTTTATTTGACAGAGCACAAGCAGAGGGAGCAGCAGTGGGAGAGGGAGAAGCAGGCTCCCGGTGAGCAGGGAGCCGGATGCGGGGCTTGATCCCAGGACCCTGGGATCATGACCTGAGCTGAAGGCAGACACTTAACCGACTGAACCGCCCAGGCACCCCTTGATTTATCATTTGTACCTTCTAAGATAATATTTACTGATTTCCTGTTATGATTTGGCTCGCTTATACCTCCCTCATCTTCACAAGATGGTTCATCTATTCTCAGTTTTTAAACTATTCTTAGTTTTTCTCTTTGTTACCTTTGTAGCCTTAGGGAACATCCATACACCATTATTTCCTTTTTAGGGAACTATAGGCAGTATCTCTTGATTCCTTTTTCAAAGAAGAATAGTAGTCCCCTACCCTAACGTTTGGCTTTCCCTGCCCTTTCCCCTAACTCCTATCCTCTATAGTTTTACTTTCATGTTCTCAAGTTTAATGGTATTTACCTGCTGTTTTTAGGCATAGTTGTCTTCCATGTTTTGTGTGTGCATGGATTCTAAACTTTGAAAATCAGTATGCAATGTTTTTATGTTTAATGTTTAATGTTTTAAGCCATGTAAACATTCCCTACAGAGCCAAGGAATGTTTAACAGTACCATATGCTCCCTTATATTGTTTCTGTTTTTCCTGGGGTTTCTAATTGCCTTTCTTTTTCCCTCTTATTTGGCTTCATTTTCTCATTTTTTGTTCAAGCTTTCCATCATGTCAGGTATTTTACCATTCTTTATATAGAACCAAAATTATTCCCGCTATAGTCCCCTGCTTGACTCCACCATGGCTGAGTCCTTCCTTTTCTCCCAGGCAATCCTGCAGATGCTGACTGCTTTGAATATTTCAGCTGTATGTTATGTGTTCCCCACCTGTCATGGTATCAGTTCCCCCATATGGTAGACTTGGAAAGCTGTGGAAGAGAGAAAAGGCCATCCTTGTCTTGGGTTACCTGCCATGGACTGATGTTCTCAGCTGCAGTTTCTGATGACTGAGATCTAGAGCTGGCACAGGCTGGGGGCTCAGTGTGTGAAGTCTGTGGAGTCAGGAACTTGGGACGGGCTTGAGGTTGCTCATCCTCAGGACAAGGACTAGGGGAGAGGATGCCTTCACCCTCCATAATCTGCCACCTGTGGTCATAGTCCCAACAGAAGAAAACCAGTCAGATGCTAACCAATCTTGATTTCCAAGTTGAGTGCCCTGTATCTGCCCTTTTTTTTCCTGCCTGCTAAGCCAGGCTGGACTACTGATGGGGATCTCCACTAACTGAGATGCCCTCTTGGGTAGAGGAGGAAATAATTACTGAGCCCCTAGTATATGCTAGGTATCCACAGCTTCCAGAGACCCATACCTGAGTACTTCCCCAGGCTTTCAAAATACGTTTCTCTTCTGTAGCAAACATCCTACTCCTTGCCCAGTTTGGAGGTTTCCAGAATAAAACACTGAGGGTTGTTAGCCTCTTTCTCCCACCAAGTTCTTCAGGCCTGGAGGTTCTCACCACCTGCTTTTTGAGGCCTTGACTGATAGTCACTAAGGGGAAGGGCAGGTGGGCCCTCTAAGCCAGTCCCTCATCTCAGACCCATGTCAGAGCAGTCCTCACAGCGAGTTTCTGACTATCTGCCCAGTCTGAAGCCCAGCCATTCTCTCACTTCTCTTCCTCTCTACTGATAAGCCGGGGCATTCAACTCCATGCAGCGTCTTCCTTCCTTCCACTCCAGGTCTTCGATCCCACTCTCCTGCTTTTCTGCCTACTTAAATCCACCCATCCATGCTTTCAGGCTCTCTTCCTTCATGCAGGCTTTGCATACTGCCCCAGGCCTTACTGAGCCTTCTCTGTCTTGATCTCTTCATATGGCACATAGTTTATTGTAACAGAAACAGAAGAGGAAACTATTTAGAGCACAGTTCTTGAGTTCATAGAGACACAGGTTTGAATTTATGCTGTTCGGGACTCCTGGGTTGCAAGTGACATAAAGCCAGTGTGAACTACAGCGCCCTTAGCAAAAAGGAATATATTGGCTCATGTGGCCAAACCGTTACCTGGGGGCTGCCTAGAACTCTCAGGGCTTTGCCTCTTCCTTTTCCCTGGTCTTCTCTGCAGGGTTGCTTCATTCTCGCCTGGCTGTTCTTTGAGGCTGGCTCCTTGGCCACAGGCAGCCCGGGACTTGCATCCTTAGCACCCCAGCGCCAGAAGGGAAGGCACTCTTTCCACCAACTCTGATTGGAAAAGTCCCACCGGGCTGGCTTAGGTTACAGGCCCTCCCTGTGGCCAAGGGAACATCATCTCTTACTAGAAGAGGCATGGAGTGGGAAATAGGCTGACAAAAAGAGTAGTTGCTGTAGCCCCTTACTACAGGGGTGGTCTTGGCTAAGCGCTCAACCCCTGTAAGCCTCAGCATCCTCATCTGTCACACAAGAGGGGAATGACCTCCTGGTATTGCTCAGTCAGTGAGATGGTGCAGGTGAAGCTCCGAGCACAGCACACACTCAGCACTCAATAAGTTGGGGGGTGGGCACTGAGTAAAGGGACAAGAAGACTTAGTTGACCCAAGAAAGGCCCACCCCACCTGTCTTGCCAGCCATCAGAGGATGGTGAGACCCCCTGTCCCCCACCCCAGGAGCTTGCCCCTCTGCCTCTGGGCTGCTTTACAAGCCCACTGTGGGCCGTTCTTTGATTGGCTGAAAGGGATCCCCAAAAGTTACAGAAGCAATAGTAGCACTGAGAAGACCTTCATGTCGCCTCTAATATTTGCCAGTAAAACGAATGAGTAACTAGAGATTGAGATGGTTTTAAATCAGCCAGTAATCGCTAAGTGTAAACCAGGAACTGAGCTGAGAACTCTGGGTAATATGGGCCATTCACACAGCTCTGCTCTTGGCCCAAATAGAGCAATAAAACTCACACCTCAGTCATCTTAGGAAGTAGCAGGCTGCTTGTCACTGGAGGCATGCAAGTAGTGTCAGGGACATCGTAAAGAGGATTTGGACCCTGATGCGGTGGGTGAGTTGAGAGAACCTTAAAAGTCACTCATCTTCTTGAGGGGCTAGATATAAGCAAAACCCCAGGTCTGTGATGTCATGGCTAGACTAGGAGTTAGAGATGAAGCACCCCTGTAGTGGGGCTGGTGGGGTTTCGGGAAAAGCTTCATCGGGGAAGCCTTCCTGGAGGAAGTGGCGGATGCACTGGCCCTTGAACTTCAGCTCATCTGTGAAAAGCAGATGGCCAACGGCTTTGCAGGAGGGACAGGCATCCAAAGATGTGTTGTCAGATGACGTTCCAGTTCTTGCCATGTCTCTTGGATCAGCTTGTCCCCTGCTGGCTCGTTGCACTGTGGGTTAGTGAGAAGAGTGACTCCAGCAGCCCTGTTCTTACTTCCTCCTAGTCCAGGAACTGAGGGAAAGGGCCTGTTGATCCCAGTCTGCGGTCTATAAGGCAGATCTCACTAGAGGCCGCTGATGGGTCCAGCTCAGGTCACATGCCCATCTGGTGGCCCAATCACTGTGGATGTGATGATGGCAGAGAGGTTAAAAATATAAGCTATGGAGTCTCATCATTTAGGCACACATATTTGGCTGTGTAAAATGGGGATAATATTCCAGCCTCAAAGGATTTCTGTGCGGATTAAATGAGATAATGCATGCAAGCAGCTATAATGGGCCCGGACTATAGTAAGCGTTCAATAAAGGTTCACTGCTGTCATCTGTCATCATGATTCACATTTTCCAGCCACATTGCATCCTCTGCCCCATTTCGTCTCCCCATCATTCTATAGGCGAGAATGCCCAATACCAGTTTGGCAGTTTCCTTCCTGAACCACAGAGAAGCTAAGCTAACAGTAGGGCAGCCGGAATCCATTCCCAGGACACGTTCCCCTTGGCCTCAGAGCCAGTATTTTCAGCTAAATTCCTAGAAATTAATCCTCCTGCCCTCAAATCCCCATATCTCTCTGTGGCTCATCTCGGGGAAGATTGTCCTGGGCGGAGAGAAGAGCTGACCCCTGTTGTCCGGTTCCTTCCCAGGCACAGCGCCGCCAAGGCTGATGAAGCTGCAGGCACAGCTCCCTTCCACCTTGACCTCTGGTTCTACTTCACCCTGCAGAACTGGGTTCTGGACTTTGGCCGCCCCATTGCCATGGTGAGTGTGAAGCCGTGGACAGAGCCCCTACCAGCGGTGAGGACACAGTGTGACTTGAATTAGCCGAGTGACCTTAGACAAGTCACTTTCCCTACAGTAAACTGTGAGAATAGGCCTGGACGCTTGCATGTCCTTTAGCTCTGTGTCTGTACCAGCAAGCGGGGGTCCTGGGGGCCTGCATAGTCATACTGTGCCCTGACTCTCACAGGGGAACCAGTGGCCCTAAACAGGGAGACTGTGCCCCTCCCCCACCCCACCGTCCCACACCCGGCTTTAACCAAATCACCAAGCCATACAACGGGGTGTGGGAAAGAAAGCAGAGCATTCCCCACGGCCTTGGTATAATATTATTTTTCTGGAGGTAAAGAGTATAGGCTGATTTTGCATATTATCTATGACTCTGAGCCTCAGGGAAGTGTTCGTGCTGGCTTGTGACACCATCTGCTTCCCTCCAGGGTACTCCATGCATCAGTGGACAGTGGTGGCCTCCGCAGAGATTAATACCGGGAGAGGGCCCAAGCCCCTGGCTTGTAATAAGGACATACGTAGATAGATAAATAGGTAACAGAATGTGAACAAATTGAGTGAGGTACCACCATGTACCAAGTTGTTAATTTGTGTGTGCGTATGGTAACGATAACTATATCCAATACTGGAACGGACATCTTGCACATGCTAGTGATAATGCAAATTAGCAGAGCCCTTTGGGAAAGCAGTTTGTCAAGGTGACAGCTAGGCACCTAGAACAGTTCCTGGCCTAAGCGCTCGATGCATTTTTATTTTTTTTATTTTTTTGAGATTTATTTATTTTATTTTTTTTAAAGATTTTATTTATTTATTTGACAGAGAGAGAGATAGCGGGAGCAGGAACACAAGCAGGGGGAGTGGGAGAAGGAGAAACAGGCTTCCGGCTGAGCAGGGAGCCCGACGCGGGGCTCGATCCCAGGACCCTGGGATCATGACATGAGCTGAAGGCAGACACTTAACAACTGAGCCACCCAGGCGCCCCAAGATTTATTTATTTTAGAGAGAGAGAGCGTGCGCACATGTGAGCGGGGGAGGGGAGAGGGAGAGGGAGAGAGAGAATCTTTTTTTTTTTTTTTAAAGATTTTATTTATTTATTCATGAGAGATAGAGAGAGAGAGAGGCAGAGGCAGAGGGAGAAGCAGGCTCCCCGTGGAGCAGGGAGCCCGATGCGGGACTCGATCCCAGGACCCTGGGATCATGACCTGAGCTGAAGGCAGACGCTTAACCGACTGAGCCACCCAGGCGTCCCAGGAGAGAGAGAATCTTAAGTAGACTCCACGCTGAGTGCGGAGCCTGACTCGGGGCAGATCTAAGGACCCTGAGATCATGACCTGAAATCAAGAGTCAGACACTCAACTGACTGAGCCACCCAGGCGCCCCTCAAAGCACTTTTATTGAAGGAACAATGATAATAATCATAATAATGGGAAAGTAGAAATAGTGGTTAACGTGCATTGAGTGCTCACTCTGTTCTAAACCCTTTATGTGTTTAAACTTATTGAATCCTTGCCTCAACACTCTTGCTAATCTCGATTTTATAGATGGGAAGACTCATGGATAGAGAGGGCAAGGCACTGGCTCAGGGTCACCCGAGTAGCAAGTGGAAGAGCCAGCATCTTCACGCAAGCATCTGGCCCCAGAGCCTACCCCCTTGCTGTCATGTATATCTGCAGAACCCTAATATGTTCGTCCCTCCTGACCCAGTAAGACCCCTTCGAGAATCTGCCCTGAAGCTATAATCAGCAAGAGGACAACAGCCTCTGTACGCAAAGCTGTTCCTTGCAGTGTTGCTTACCTTGGACGTGATTTCAGTGTCCAGCAGTAGGGACTGGGTACATCAGCTTTCTGTATCCGGTACAGAAAACGTCCTCTGGCCATGAAACAGGAATCCTGGGTACTCTAGAGCAGCGGGGGTCGTTCGAGGGGAGAAAAGGGGTGGTGGCGGTGTACATACTGCCCGATGGCAAGTCAGTGACGATCTCAGCATCTTGTACACATGGGTCAGAGACTCGAAGGGGATACGAAAAGCTAATCTGGGGCGCTTGGGTGGCTCAGTCAGTTAGGCAGCTGACTCTTGATTTCAGCTCAGGACAAAATCTCAGGGTCCTAGGATCGAGTCCCGCATCAGACTCTGCACTCAGCGCAGAGTCTGCTTGGGATTCTCTCCCTCCCCCTACTCATTCTTGCGTGCACTCTCTCTCTCTCTCTCAAATAAATACATCTTTATTATTTTTTTAAGATTTCATTTATTTATTTGACAGAGGGAGACATAGCGAGAGAGAGAACACAAGCAGGGGGAGTGGGAGAAGGAGAAGCAGGCTTCCCGCCGAGCAGGGAGCCCGATGCGGGGCTCGATCCCAGGACTCCGGGATCATGACCTGAGCCAAAGGCTGACGCTTAACGACTGAGCCGCCCAGGCGCCCCAATAAATACGTCTTTAGCAAAAAAAAGCTATTCTGGCGGCACTGTTGGGGCAGATTTGGGGTGGATGCTGTTTCTCCTTTCTGCAGACTCTCTGTAAGGCTTACATGTTGTTTAAGTGTAGGAGAAAGAAAAGAGACTGAGCCAGGAGTCAGGGCACCTGGTCAGCTTTGTGGGTGGCTTTAGGCAAGTCACTGTCTGCTGGGCTCTGGTTCTCTCATCCGTAAGAAGGCTGGTTGGCCTGGCTGCTCCAAGCCCCCTTCCCGCATGAAGGTCGCACACATTGGGGGCCAAAGGAGCTGCCCATCACACTGATGCTATGGAGAGGGGGAAATGAGGCCCGGAGCCGGCTCATGGCTATCCTCTGCCCTCACTTCTTGGGACTCAGCCACAGCTGGCCAGGGCGGTGTCCCGCAGGGCAAATCACTTCCCCAGCCTGCCCAGCAACCTAGGTGGGCTTGTTAGGAGAGTATACATTTGAAAAGCTCCTGTATACACTGGAGCTTTTGAAATGTAGGCATGACATTCCCGAATCTGTAATAACGAAAACCAAACTCGTACAAGTTATAAAAGTAGTATGTAGTAGTTGTAACAAGTCAACTAATGCCTAGGTCTATGCAGAAGTGTTCGATTCTCCCTTTCCAGTCCCACCCCTGACGGTCTGGGGCACAGCCACCCACTCCTTTCTCTGCTCCTGCAAACATACTCTATATTCTCTTTCCTTTTCCACCTGAAATGAGATCTTACTTTACGCCTATCCTACAACTTGCTTGCTTTACCTTAGGATATACGATGGCTGTCTTTCCATGTCAGTACCCATAAGGGGTCATTTCTGATAATGGCTACTTCACCTGCTATGATAAAGATGCGCTATAACGTATTCAGCTCGTCTGGTTAGATGAAGAGTCAGCCTGTTTCTGGTATTTTGCTATCGCAAAGAGTATTGCAGCCACTGTATGTATCTTTTTTAAAGAAATTTAAGTATAGTTGACATACAGTGTTTTATCAGCTTTGGGTGTACAACATAGTGCTTTGACAGTTTTACGTTGTCCGTGCTTGGCGCACTAAACATAGGCACCGTACCGCATCATTACAGTATATTACTGACTGTATTCCTTAGGCGATGCTTTTCAGCCCCATGACTTACTTATTTGGTAACTGGAAGTTTGTGCCTCCTAATCCCCTCCACCTATTTTGCCCATCTGGCAATCACCAATTCTCTGTATTTATGATTCTACTTCTGTGTTTGTTTGTTCATTGTTTTTTTTTTTTTAATTCCACATGTTTAGTGAAATCATATGGCATTTATCTTTCTCTGACTTACATCACTTAGCATAATACCCTCTAGGTCCATCCATATTGTTGCAAATGGGAAGATTCTTTTTGTGGCTGAGTAATGTGTTGGCGAGGATGTGGTGAAAAGGTAACCCTCATGTGCTGTTGGTAGAAATGTAAATTGGTGCAGCCACTGTGGAAAACAGTATGGAGTTTCCTAAAAAAAAAATTAAAAACAGAAATACCATACAATCCAGTAATTCCACTACTGGGTATTTACCCAAAGAAAATGAAAACACCAATTCGAAAAGATGTATGCCCCGCTATGTTCATTGTGGCATTATTTCCAATCGCCAAATGATGGAAGCACCCTAAGTGTCCATCAGTAAATGAATGGATAAAGAAGATGTGGTGTAGGGGCGCCTGGGTGGCTCAGTCGTTAAGCGTCTGCCTTCGGCTCGGGTCCTGATCCCAGGGTCCTGGGATCGAGCCCCGCATCGGGCTCCCTGCTCCGCGGGAAGCCTGCTTCTCCCTCTCCCACTCCCCCTGCTTGTGTTCCCTCTCTCGCTGTATCTCTCTCTGTCAAATAAACAAAATCTTTAAAAAAAAAAAAAAAAAGAAGATGTGGTGTAGATATCCAAATATATATCTTGATATAGGTGAAGATACAGAGATACACACCGAGTAAGAGAGAGAGAGAGGAACAGAGTTCTATATCCTGGGAGTTTTTATGTGTGGGTTAGTTTTAACCAATGTGGCATTTCTGAATTAAAAGAGAGAAACATTTACAATTTCAGTTGAAATTTGTGGTCATTGCCTGTGTTCTCAGTCAACAGATCCCGGAAGTACAGTTTGGGGGGTCATAACTTGTTTTGACTTTGCACGGGGGTTTTCACACTGACCCGGACAAGGCCAGGACCCACTGGGGTAGACCAATAAGAGAGGGCTTTCCAGGCAGAGGAACTGCCCCTGATCTGCCTCTTCTCTCAGGGAAGGCAAGAAAGAAAGAACTGAAGCTACTTTGTAGAACTCACTTATTTTCTCCTTGTTTCCTAACGTATACTTTTGACCTGATTTGGAAGCAGTCCATCTGTTCCATGCATAGAGCATGGGGCCTAGTGGTCAGGAGATCTTTCCATCATCATAGGACCTGAAGCATCAGACTCCTAAGGGCCCAAGTCGACCACCTGGGTCACATTTCTTGTGTTGCAGAGGGGGAAACCAAGGGTCACCACGAAGTCCCAAAGCAGCCTCAAGCTCCCAGACCAGTACCCAGGGACATTTGTTTAGTACCCACTGGGAGCGGGGCACAGAGTCAGGCCCTGGATTTGCATCTACTAGTATGCCTGGGGACAAGTCCATTTACCTTCTTTGGGACTCAGTTTCTTTGCTGGGTACCCCAGGGCTGCCAAGAGGATCCCCAGAGATCACAGAAAGAGTTAAGTGTGTGTGGAGGAGGTGGGGGCTGATTCGCCGAGGGCCTTGTGGGGCTCTGCCCGTGTGAACACCGTTCCTCCCTTTGCTCCCCAGCTGGTGTTCCCTCTCGAATGGTTTCCACTCAACAAGCCCAGCGTGGGGGACTACTTCCACATGGCCTACAACGTCATCACGCCCTTCCTCCTGCTCAAGGTACAGTCCCGGGCTCCCTGCTCCACCTTCCCACCCTCATCCCCTCCTCCTCAGGCAAGAAGCTGGTGCCGAGCCCTGGGAGTCATGGAAGCAGGTGGAAGCAGGCCTACCCTGCCTCAGCCTGGGGGGCGAAGGCTGTGATGGAGGGACACATCAAAGGCCTGGCCAGGAGGGATGGAGAAGCCCTCCCCAAGGAGGGGTGTCTGATTTGGGCGTCAGCCTCGTGTGCCAGGGGATGATGTGGGAGAGATGGTCAAGCAAAAGGACCTGAAGACAGGCTCATGCTTGTGAAACTACAGTACATTTGGGGAGGCTGAGGCATAAGGAGTGAGTGGGTTGGTTGTCTGGGGAGAAGTCAGGGACCAGTTGGGAAGGCAGTTAGGGTCGAGGTGGCCGCAACAGAGGTGACCTCTACTCTGGCCTAGGACTCCGGGATTTGGAGATGTCATAGAGCTAGCCAGGGCTGCCGGCTTTGCACGTCCAAATAAGGGCTCTTAAAACAACTATCGCCATCTACCATCCCCATCATTTTGTTTCTAGAAAGACGTTTCTAATCACCAAAAGTAGCAGGGTATAAAATTAGAATTCAGAGGAGTCCTAAGTTAAATAGTGGTTTCCAAAGCATCCTCCCCACCCCCACCCCCCCACTTCCCTGACATTTTCTTCGTGATTACCATGCACCAGTGGCTCAGAAATCGGAGGGTCCCGCCTCCACTGAGCCAGCCCAGCCACCCAGAGGCACAGCTGGGGATAGGGAGAGGGCCAGGCCTGGAGCCTGCATGCGACCTTGGGCAATCAGCTAGTCCCTCTGAGTCTGCTTCTTCTCTGAGGAAAGGGGGTGCTGTTTCCCAGTTCCTGCTGGCTTCACAGGGATCCTATGAGACTCTGGAGGCTGGCTTAGCCTGCTAAAGGGTCCCAATTTCCGAGTGACTTTCCAGCCAGTGGCATCCATCCGATGCCAGGCAGCGGGGGAGAGACCAGGGGGTGTCTCCTGTTGTGGAGGACGCTGAGTCATGCGTCCGGCGTCCCTCTGACCCCAGCTCATCGAGCGGTCCCCTCGAACCCTGCCGCGCTCCATGATCTACATCAGCATCATCACCTTCGTCATG
Source organism: Leptonychotes weddellii (assembly GCF_054177405.1). Taxonomy (NCBI): domain Eukaryota; kingdom Metazoa; phylum Chordata; class Mammalia; order Carnivora; family Phocidae; genus Leptonychotes; species Leptonychotes weddellii. The sequence continues at coordinate 96,070,926 of NC_138377.1, read as the reverse complement.
GGCGCCAGCATCCACCTGGTGGGCGACTCCGTGAACCACCGCTTGCTCTTCAGTGGCTACCAGCACCACCTGTCTGTCCGGGAGAATCCCATCATCAAGAATCTCAAGCCAGAGACGCTGGTGAGGCCGCCTCCCCCACTGCATGTAAAGCCTTTGGGCACAGTCTGTCCTGGAGGCCAAAGAGATCACCCCGACCCGTCACTGTGCTTGACCTGCTAAAGACATTCCGCTAGGTGAGGGCACTGGACCCGCCGAGCTAGGATGCACTTTAGGAAGTGGCACTTTGACTGGGTGCTCCCACCCGGGCCCCCTGCAGTAGAGGGCAAGACCGAGGGCGGGGAATGAGGGCTGCTGGGGGGAAACCCGGGCCTGGGGAAGGGTGGGCTGCGTGGGCCCCAGCAGCCCGCCCCCCGCCGCCATGCACCTGCCGCTCTCACCTGCCATGCCCCTGTCCTCAGATCGACTCCTTCGAGCTGCTCTACTACTACGACGAGTACCTGGGCCACTCCATGTGGTGAGTGTTGGGACCAGTCTCAGCCAGGGAGGCAGCGCCAGCCGGGCTGCCTCCCCAGGGACCCGGGGCCCGGCCTCGCGGACACTGGACGAGCCTCTGGGTGTGGGGTGCGGGGCCCTCCGGGTCTCAGCGCGGCGGTGCCCGCGGCGGCCACTGGAGGGCAGCGAGCGGCTGTCCCTCCCCGGCCCTGCCGGAGCCTGGGGGGAGGGCTCAAGGCCCGCCCTCTGGCCGCGGTGGGGTGAGCGTGGGCGCCGAGCGGGGACCCCGCCGTGTTGGGACGCGGTCTTTGGGAGTGGAGGTCGGGACGAAGCCGAGGAGGGCCAGCTGGCCCCGAGGGGAGAGGAGCTGTCTGTCCCACTCCTCGAACTCCGGGGAGGGCCCCCCTTCACCCCAAAGGCGGCGGAAACCTCCCAGCTGTGCACAGCCGCGGGAGAGCCGGGGCCCCAGCTGCCGGCAGCTGTCTGTTCCGCCCCCCACCTCACAGGAGGAGCTGGGGCCAGTGAGAGGGTTTGCTGGGGGGGGCGGGGGGGGGAAGCCAGCAAGCCCTGCACCCCGTGGCCTCAGCCCTGAGTGAGCTGGCCGGCTCCTGGCACACCGGGCCTACACTCGTGTTTCCAGGATCCATTTAGAACAGGCAGAGTTGGTCCTCTTGGCTGTGAGTCCAGGGGCCCTGGACAGGCCTTTGCCAGAGACCTTCCCCCGGGGAAGTTTGGGAAGGGAGGAGGCGGGGGGGCCGCGTGAGGGGGAGACAGGGTAGCTGAGAGAAGGGGCTGTGGGAGAGGCAGCCTGTGTGGAGAGGAGAGAGGCTGGTACTTTTGGGTGGGATGCTGTGTGTGGGGAAGGGGTGAGGCTGTGGGTTAGGTATGGGGGGGGCTTCACAAAGCCCCTTGGAGGACCCCAGCAGGTATGGTTTCCTCTTTCTCACTCTCTCTTTTTTTTTTCACCTGGACCTGGAGGCTCTCCCCCCTTGGCCCTGCTGGGTACACCTGTTCGGGGGGGGGGTGGGGGACTGCTGGTGTGAGGGGTGCCAGGGTGAGACAGGCTCCCCCTACACACACCCCCGCGGAGTGAGGTGGCCAGGGCCGCGTGGGAGGGTCCCCCCACCGCGGCCTATGGGCCTCTGATTTGCCTGTGCCAGGAGCAGGCCTCCTCTTCCTGCTTCCTTCCTGCCCCACCCTGGACCCCCCGCACGGGGAGGTCTGGCAGGGAGGAGTGCCCTGGCCTAAACCGGGTGTTCTGTAAACCAGAAAGCGACCTGCATGGGATGGTGCAAGGGAGCAGCCCCAGGAGGGGGAGGGCCGGGTGGAGGGGCGATCGGCTGGGCAGGCCTCTGAGGCCCTGGCCTCCCTGTTGCAGGTACGTCCCCTTCTTCCTCATCCTCTTCATATACTTCAGCGGTTGTTTCACTCCCGCCAAAGCTGAGAGTTCGATGCCAGGGGCGGCCCTGCTCCTGGTGATGCCCAGTGGCCTGTACTATTGGTGAGTGACCTCAGACCTGGGGGAGGGGTGGGTGGGGACACTTAGTGAGCCAGGCGGTAAAAATGTGCTCTTGACCACAGTCCCGCTCCGGGCTCCTGCTTCCTCCTCTGTCTAGTGGGGACGGTGACAGTGCTTTGTGGTAGCTTCTCTGTTACCAGGAAGCCAGGCCTGAGTGCCCCTCTCCATTCTCATGCTCCTCTGCCCTCCCTCCCGGAACCCCAGTGCCATAGAATCCACCTGTAATATTGAGCCCATAGAGCCCTGTAGGCCTCAGTTTCCTCCTTTGGGAAATTGGGACAGCCCCTGCTTGTCTCCCTCTCAGGAGATAGTGAGGATCTAGAAGGAGGCAAAGAGGCTTCATAAACTATAAAGCACTATGAAGGTGACAAGGACAGATAAGGGGGAAGTTCCTTGCCTGGTTTCTTTGTGCCTTCCAGAGCTCTCCTCCCATTTCAGAGGACTCAGGCCTCAGCCAGGCCCCTACCTCTGTTCTGTCACTTCTGCCCCGGGGACAGGCTCCCCCTGAGCATTGGTGGGTGTCATAGGAAGGACTGGACCCCTCTCTGATGGAAAGCTTGCCTCAGATTGAAAAGGGCCTTCTTTCCTAGGGCCAGGTCCCTAGGATCCACCCCTGGGTCCATCCCCGGCCAGGTGGAGAGGGTCGACCAGGGCCAATCTGTATGCCCCCTGAAGGCAGGATGAAAAAGAATGAGTGGCAACCACAGCAAGAAGGAAAGTGGTTTGACACGCAGAGGGCTTCTTGCCTGGCTCTCCCCGCCCCAGCGTGTCAGTGCAGAGACGGCCACAGTAGGAACAGTGACCATTTTTGTTGAGCAACATGCTTTTCCAAGTAAGAGGTGTACACAGCTCTTGTCAGTCTCTTACGTCTCGAGACATAGGGCCACTTATGCCCCCTTTCTAAGTAAGAACACAGAAGCTCCAGGATGTCAAGGTTCCACAGCCACTGAGTTGCAGAGCTGTCATTCCTTGAGTGGAATGGGTCAGCATCGTGTTTCTCTCTAGAGGCAGGGGAGTGGACCAGACAACGTCTCAGAAGCTCTCCAACAAATGCTACCGATTCCTGGCCATGTGCTAGGTACTGTCTTAGAAGCTGCAGAGAACCCTGGGAGATCTGAGCCTGTCCCAGCCCTCAAGGAGACAGTAATGACAACCCTATGAATTGCAGCTGCATTCCCAAACTCAAATGCCTATAGGAACCAAGCTGGTAACAGAAGGGCATCAAGTAGGCCTCAAGTAAGGCAATAGGGAATGGTGGGGACTGTGGCAAACAGCAGAACCATGCTCTTTCTAGAGGGACAGCCATTTTCTCCTCTAATCAGTTTCGTGCGGGTCTAGGGGCCTGACATGACCAAAGAAACCAGAAATCCGCATGTTCTGCTAATCTGTTAAATGTTGATAACAAACTCAACATTTTTAAAAAATAGCAACTCTACAAGCCAAATCAATATGCTGCCTGTGGGCCGTGGCTCAGAGTAGGACGGTTCCCTGCTCCTCCATGAGATGAGCTGCTCTGACTGACCCGGAGGCAGCCTGGTGTGGGGGTACAGGGAAGGATGCCGGGCAGGATAGAGCCTCTGACTCACCTCCCCCACTGGCCTCTTCAGGTACCTGGTCACCGAGGGCCAGATCTTCATCCTCTTCATCTTCACCTTCTTTGCCATGCTGGCCCTTGTCCTGCACCAGAAGCGCAAGCGCCTCTTCCTGGACAGCAACGGCCTCTTCCTCTTCTACTCCTTCGCCCTCACCCTCCTGCTTGTGGCACTGTGGGTCGCCTGGCTGTGGAATGACACGGTACTCAGGAAGAAGTACCCGGGTGTCATCTACGTCCCTGAGCCCTGGGCCTTCTACACCCTGCACGTCAGCAGCCGACGCTGAGTCCCTGGCACCAGCCGCCGGTGCTCTGCCTGGCGGGAGACGGGCCGCAGAGTGGCTGAGCGGGGATGTGCGTGCATGCGTGTGTGCAGACGCGTGTATCCACCCATGTGTGCGCTCTCCTAACAGCAGCCGGCCGGATGCGCATTGTGCACATGGACAGGGGTGTGTGTACACGCGTGCGTGTGCAGAGAGCGTCGTCGTAAGACGCGATTGTTTGGCCCAAGTTTCTCTTCGGTTTGGATCTTTCCAGGATGGGATATAGTTGGAGGCCGTGTGTCCAGGCCGAGGTGTGGGCCTGCCTTCTCGTGCACCTGACTGGAGTGGGGCCCTCTCACTCACCGCTCAGGGCGGGTCTCTTCCTGCGCTGGCTTCTGGTAGGCCTCGCGGGTGGGGCAGCAGTGGTGAGGGGACTGGGCATATCACCCGCCACCTGGCTCACCCCTCAGGCCTGCCCTGACCCTGGAGGCCAGATTACAAAGGCTAAGTTAACTCTCTGGGTATTGGTGAGCAAAGCACATCCCTCCTCTGGGCCTCATTTGCACCAGCTGGGAGCAGGGCCCAAAGTGTGTCAGTGGGCTGGTTGTTGGGGCAGCCCTGGGATGGACAGATCGTTCTCTCGTCGCTGCCCTCTGCTACCCCGGGAAGGGTGTGCGCGCCGCAGATCCTCACCCAAACTCAGGTCACACGGAGTGTTGTGCCGCCCGACTCCCCTGAGCACCATTTCCCTCTGCCAGAAGCTGTCTCCGTGCTCCCCGCCCCCCATAACTGTGGCACCCCTTCCTGGCAGCCTGACCAGCATGTCTGAGCTGCAGCTGAAGGCTGTGTTCTCAAACACTTGCAGTATTCCCTGAGCCCCATTATAGGGCCAGGGGGCATTTGGGGGATGTTGGGAGTGGGGCGGATCTGGAGGCTCTCCCCTGTAGGCCTCGTCTCAGCCTGAATCTCATGGCTTCTGCTCGTGGCCCTGCTCCCAGAAAAGGGAGGCTTCATTCCCATAGGACACCCCGGGCCCGCCTTCCCCCAGGCCTTGGGGACACATCTGCCCACCCAGCTGCCGGCACCAGTCTCATTTCCCAGCCAGCACTGGCTCGGCGAGCTTGTGGGTCTCAGGGGGCCTGCCCTGCCTTCCCCGGGCCCTGCCTCCTCTCCTGTGTTTTCAGGGAGCCCCGTGCCTCAGATGCTCCTTTCATGTTGGGGTCCCTCTGCAGCCCCCTTAGAGGGCCCCCAGCCCCGGTTCCATGGGCGGAGAGAGGTGTGAATAAAGTCCAGTGTGGAGCCCAGCCTGGCTGGTGGCTGCTTCTTGCTCTGGGTGTGAATTTGGGCGGCAGGAGGGAGATCCCTGGGGCCGGGGAGACAGTGGCTGGTCTGAGGCCGGTCAGGGGCTGCGAGCGGGCCCTGCTACTGTCCGTTGGCCTTCTGTGCCACCCCGTGGGATGCTGGGGGTGGGGGGCAAGAAGGGCCTCCTCCCAGTCAGTCCCAGCTCTCTTGGGGGGCGGGGAGCCAGGATAGGGCATCTCCAGGCCTGCCTCTCTGAGATGGCCCCTCAAGCCTCCCCGCTCTGCTGCAAGCCCACTCCAGAGGCTGAAACAGAGAAGGTGCCCTTTGGGGGAAGGTGGGGAGGCTGGTTTGTTGGAGGTTGGCACCGAGCCTTGGGCAAGTCGCTTACTCCCTCGGGGTCTCAGACTCACCACACAGCCCCCAGGACTTACTGGGGCTCCTGTTAGCAGACAACACTGGACAGGAGATGCTCGACGTCGCATCGTCGTAGGATGTGCCCCCACCTGCCCAGCAACCTCACTGGATTCCTGTCTCTGGCCTCTTCTCCACAGCAAGACTTGCTGGGTGTCTTATGAGCAGGCACAGGCCTGGTCGTTTGGGGCCTGGAGCTTATACAGCTTGGGGGGGTCCTTGATAAGAAAACAAAAAAAAAGTGAATAAAAAATTAGGTATGAGGGGCGCCTGGGTGGCTCAGTCAGTTAAGTGACTTTTGATTTTGGCTCAGGGCACCATCTCAGGGTCATGAAATCAAGCCCCGCATTGGGCTCTGCACTTAGCTGAGAGTCTGCTTCAGATTCTCTCTGGCCTGGCCCCTGAAGGCCTCCCCACAAGCCTCAGCTCTGTGTCCCCCCCACCCCCCCACCCCTGGCCTCTAAGGCCCCACATGACTTCGCCTCACTTCTCTCCACAAGGCTATTAGCAGAAGCTCCCTCCTCTCCTGCCTCCTGCATCCTGCCCATCTTTCCTCTTCTCAGCCCCAACAGAGAGGAGTCAAATCCTCCAGCTGAAATTCTCTGGGTCTAGAAACAGATGTGAAGAGGAGACTCAGGAGACATCATCTGGGGGAAAAGAGAATCTTCCATGTGGACACGGTCAGGAAGGAGGGAGGGAGAGCAGACCAAGGGCAGGCCCTCTGTCCACGCCATACACATTAGCAAGAGGTCCCCCTTCCTGCAGGCATGTGCAGCCCCTCACCAGGACCCACGCGTCCCCTGGGCTGGGGGCCCTTGTGCCGAGCACGGCCTGTTGGGCCCTCCATGCCAGTCCTAACAAGGCGGGGGGTGCCCTGGAGTTGGAGCCCCACAGACTGGGAGCCAGCAGCTGGGGAGGAGAGGAAGGGTGAGACCCAGCTGTGCCCAGCGCAGTGTCCCTAGGGAACCACCCCACTTCTGGGGCGAGGAGATGGGGACAGGCTGATGGGGGGCTGGGGGGAGTTCTGGGGGGCAGAAGAGGGAAATGAAGAAGAGGAGCCTTCCTGGCTGGGTAAAGTCACCTAAGAGGCCTCCCTGTGAGCACCCCCCCCCCCCGGGGTAGCTGGCGGTGGGGCCTGAGACCCCACTGCAGGCACCACCCCACCCCTGCCCTCAGGGTCCCCAGAAGGAAGGAAGTGGAGAACCGATCGTGCTCTGGCCCTTTGATTCTCTCGACAGCCCTGTGATGAGGCCCGGCGCAGAAACTGAGGCACAGCGCAGTGAAATGACATGCCAAGGTCACTCAGCAAATGGACCTGAGGGAAGGATTTGAATCCAGCCCAAGAGCAAGGAGCTTGGGCTCCCTCTCCAGGGTGCATCCCAAGGCCTTGGCAGTGGGGGCGTCCCATCATGGCAGGGTCTCCTTCCCGCCCAGAGGATGCTGTGTGATGGGTCTTCTTTAAGAGTGCAAAGCACCCGACACCTAGGAGTTGTCCGCCCCCAGCCTAGTCCCAGGGGAGAGAAAGGAAAGATCCCCGAGGCACCCCCTTTCTGTGTATCACCGCCCCCGCCCCCGTCCACGGAGGGCCCCCCCGGGAAGGAATGGTGGCATGTGTCCATTTGCCAGAGAGCACCAGCTTCCCGATGCAGGACGAGTCGTGGGGAGCCCTTGTGCAGCCCCATTTACTCACAGGGAAACGTGTCGCCCTGCCCGGCGGGGGGCCGGGGCATCAGCTGTGCACGGGAAGCTGGAATCTGACCCCGGGGCGGGCGCTGGGCCTGGTCGCCATGGCAGCCGCGGATTTATTACTGGGGCCTCCACCCAGCTTGGCGGACTTTCGACTTTCGACTTGAAGCCGGGAGGAAGGGGACTGAGTGGGCAGTTGTGGGAGCCTCGAGCCCACAGGCGACAGCCTGAGGCCCCAGAATGGTGAGTAGGGGGCTGTGTCCTCGAGCCTGGCTGCCCCAGGCTGGGGGTGCGGGAGGCGCTTTCACGGAGTCCCCTCCCTGACTGTTTTCCTCTCTCTGCTACAGGCCAAGTTTCTTTCCCAGGACCAAATTAATGGTAGGTTGGCTTTGCTCTTTAATTAGCAACTCGCAGCAAAATATGGGTCTCATTAGGCAATTTGCTCTGCTCTTTTTTTTTTTGTCGGTGGGAAGGAAGATGGCTGGTGGGAGAGCCGGGCCCACCCACAGGCAGGGGGCCACCTGCTGCAGGGGGACACCACTGGGGGGGTGGGTAGTGACCACCACCACTAGCTGCGGCGGGGGGGCAGCGTGGAGGGGGGCTCAGAGGTGGAAGTGTGGTGTTACATTTGTCAGTGGGACTTAGCAGTGGGGGAGATAGGAGAGGGCGCCCGCTAGGTGCTTCTCCAGGCCCGATAGCTGGATTCGGGAGGAGGGATGGGAGATTGGGGGTGCCACCAGTAACTGGCTGTGGCTCGTGGTGGAACAAAAGAAGGGGCTGAGAGGGAAAAGAGCCCTGGTCTGCACTCTGGGGCAGGCGCTTCTACTCTCTGGGCCTCAGTCTCCCCATCTGTGAAATGGGGGTGGCCTGAGGTGGCCTCTGCGGTCTCCGGTGCCCTGACATCAAGCCGTGTTTGGAGCATTTACTCCCCGAGGCCCCTAGCCAGCCCGCCGCCTAGTGTAGCACAGCACGGAGTTGTTTCCAGAAGGCCAGGAGGGGAGAGTTGGGTTACACAGAACCCAGGGGCCTGGCAGAGCCCAGCTAGGGTCCCACAGACGCTGGAGGTGTGCTTAGGGTTACTTGGGCAGGGATGCCAGAGTTCTGGGTCCTCGGAGCTTGGTCTAAAGCGGGTGGGGGGCGGGGGTTGCAGGCTCCAGGTGGGCACCTTGTCTTAGATGGCTCAACATCCTCACCCCAAGAAGAGGGCCAGAGCAGGGACTGTGAAAACCTAAGGCCCAGGGCAAGGGCCTCTCCTGCCCAGGTCTGAAGGGCAGACTGAGTGGTGACTCAAGGCTGGAGTCCAGCCATCAGCCTTAGGAACCCCCCTCCACCAACCCACACCTAGTTCTGAGGCTCAGTGACCCTCCCTTCCTGGGATCTCCCAGAAGGGAAGGAGGGAAGCTTCCCTTTGTATTCCCGTATCTGACATCAAGAAAGTGGCCACTAATGTTTCATGAATGAGAGGTTGCCCAGAGGTAGGCCACTAGAGTGGGAAGGGCAGGGCTCTCGGACGCAGCAGACCGGAGGTCCAGTCACCTCTGAGCCTCAGCTTTCTCCTCTGTGAAGGAGGGAGAAGGACACGGCTTCACCAGGCCGCTGTGAGCGAGGGGCGGAGAGGGTGTCAGTCAAACACATGACCCTGGGCCTAGCTCAGGCCGGCTGTCCCCCAGACTCGCTCTAGCTAGCATGAGCTGGGTGGTACAATTTTAGGAATATTTTGAGCTGTTAAAATCAGCCATTATTAAATAACGCAGCATCAAACCATGTTTCAATCCCTGCCTCTATACAGTGGACGTTTTAAAATAACCCCACTGCAATCAGCAGTGCTGAAGATTTGAAAGAGGTTTCAGTTTAATGAATGTAATTTGTACAAGGGTGGGAAAGTGTAACAGTAGCTCACTTAACAGAGTTAATGACAATACATTCATGGGGAAAGAGCTGCATTCATCGGCATGCGGCCTCCCTTGGCAAACCATGGAAGCTATAGGTTGGCAACGGACACGAGAGTTGGCAAAACTCACTTGTGATAATCAGCTGGCTAGAAAGGAACTTATAAAGAATAGTGCACATTTTATCATTATTTATAAATGGTGTGCTACACATCCTTTATGTCTGTAAAAGTTATAATAAACTTGTGTCCATATATCATCAGAGCGGGTTATTAGACACGCACGCGCACAGAGCCGTGAAGCTGTAGGCCCTGGGGAAGATTCTCTCCTGCCCCGGGGCATTTGCATTCTCAAAGGGAAGACCTGAGGGGGATTTTTAACCAATTTATTCTTTCCTTCACCAAATACGAGTCCTTTCTTTGTGCCAGGCCAGTTCTAGGCACTAAGATACGGCAGCGAACGCAACGGACAAAATCCGTTCGCTCACTCACACTTGAGGGAGGGTGGGGGGCAACAAAAGCAGTAATATATATAGGCTGTTAAATGGCCTGCCCGTCTGAAGAAAAGGCTGGAAAGGGGAGCAGAGGGGTGTGGGGGTCATGGTAGCTGGAGAGGGGCTGCGAGGAGAACAGCCTGCTGTCCTGTTCCAGGACAGGAGTCCCCATTCAGATCTGGCCTTCCAGGTCTTTCGATGGTATATTTGTCAAGGTGGGAAGATAGAACGTATTATCTAACAGTTTGTTAGGAGATGGGACTCCATTTGCCCCCGGCCCTGATGATGTCAGGGGCATCGTCCCAGGTACTGATCCACGTGGGAGAGGAAGTTTGCCCGTCCGTAAGGCCTGGCCAATTCCAGGCAAGGGTGTGATGCCTGCCCTCCAGCACGGGGGCGAGGCAGGGACAAGTGTCATAGGTTGAGGTCTCAGGGGGCAAACTCTGACAGAAGACAAGGTGGGTGGCCATGAGAGGTCCCCAGGAAGGGCGCTGGGGGAGTTGCAAGCCCTACATGTGGGGTGGCTCCCTCTCTGTGCCCCCTGGAAGTGAGGACATCACCCCCCACTGGCACGGGGCCCTCTTGAAGGGAATTAGGTTTTGCAGGAACCAAAGGTGGGATCTTAGGCCAGGCTCTGGTGCTGCTTCCCCTGGGCCACTTCAGTTCCTGCCCTCTGGTCATGTCTGTGTTCTGGCCCTCTCCAAGCCCAGGCCCTGGAAAGTTCTGAAAGGCTAGGCTTTCCCCTTCAACCTCTCCACAGGCACGAAGGTGGCTAATTGTCCCTAAACCCCACCAGGGAAGCTGCCTTTTTTAGCAGCACCCCTGAAATCCTCAAGGAGAGGCCTTAATTGGGCAACAGGAAGGGGCCTTAGGGCAGGAGCTGGGGGCCTCCCTTCAGCTTCCCCCTACTCCCTTCCGCCCTCCGGTGGCCTCTGCCTGGGAATCCAGGATCCAGAGTGACCTCGTGGGTGGAGCTCTGTTTCAGGGACCAGGCTGCCTCTCCCCCCACCAGGCCCTCAGCCGCCCCAGCCTTCAGTGGCCCCCCTGCACAATGGGAAGAGCAGAGGCATGGCATCACGCACCACGGGGCCATCGCAGGATGGAACAGTAGTGTGAGCCTGCCATCGGTTTTGTTATGACCAGCTGAGGAGCGGCTGGCCCAGGCCTCCGAGGCACCAGCCAGGTGGTGTGAGGAGCAGGGCAGCTGGGTGCCGAGAGGCCCGGATGGGGCTCAAGCAGTGGCTCCGCACTGTGGGCCTCAGGGATCGGAGAGTCACCCAGGCAGCTCTTGACCAACTCTGACCGCAGCCCCACCCCAGCCTGTATGGGAATCTCAGTGGTGGGGCCCAGGCACACCTTCCCCAGCTCCCTGCTGGCCTCACCGTGCCCCCAGGGCAGGGAGTTGGGCTCTGCTGGGCTGCCAGACGGGGGTCTAGAGGACCCTTAGCTCCGGCAGCCATTGCATTTCCTCCCAGGAGCTAGGGTTGGGGAGGGCAGCCAGCCAGATCTAGTCAGAGCCTGGGAGAGCCCCTGAAGTCTTTTTTTTTTTTTTTTAAAGATTTTTTATTTATTTGAGAGAGAGAGAGAGAACATGAGAGGGGGGAGGGGCAGAGGGAGAAGCAGACTCCCCGCTGAGCAGGGAGCCCGATGCGGGACTCGATCCAGGGACTCCAGGATCATGACCTGAGCCGAAGGCAGTCGCTTAACCAACTGAGCCACCCAGGCGCCCGCCCCTGAAGTCTTTAAGAACAGGACCAGGGCGGTGTCCGACGACAGCTGAAGGGTTCAGCAACCTGGAGGTGGCGGGCTGGAGAGCGGGGTCAGCAGTGCCCACCACATAGGACAGCCATTCTCTGCCAGGCCCCCCAGAGGGGATTCCTGCTCCTTTCAGTAACCCAGAGGCATTATTACCCTGGTTTCCCAAATAAGCTGTCTTTGCTAAGGTACCCTGGATCCTGCACGCCCTCCTGTAGACTCCTGGTCTCCATGGGCTGGGCCTGGAGGGTAGGATTGCTTTCCTTTGGTTTTAGTCAGTTATGGAAGGGGAGAAAAGAGGAAAAGAAAAAAGAGAAGGAAGGGAGGAGGGCGGAGGCAGAAGGGAAGTCAGGAGGGGGAGGGGATAGGGTTGCCAGATAAAATACAGGCCACCCAGTTAAATTTGGATTTCAGATGAACAGCAAAAACTTCTGAGTATAAGTATATCCCATGCAAAATGCGGGACATACTTATACTAAATATGTATTCACTGTTTATCTGAAATTCAGTTTAACTTGGCAGCCCTGTATTTTTATTTGCTGTATCTGGAAACTCTAAGGGGGGAGGAGGAGAGCAAAAGGAAGGGGAAAGGAAGGGAAAGGGAGAGAGGGCAGAGAAGGCATGGGGGTGGAGAGCAATTACATGCCGCCGACTCTTCCTTCTGCGCTGTGCACAGAGTACAAGGAATGCTTCTCGCTGTATGACAAGGAGCAGCGGGGGAAGATAAAAGCCACTGACCTCATGGTGGTGATGAGGTGCCTGGGGGCCAGCCCGACTCCAGGGGAGGTGCAGCGGCACCTGCAGACCCACGGGATCGGTGAGTGCGCTGGGCCAGAGGCGGCTGCTGGAGGGGCATACACCATCTGGGCTGGGGGGAGAGGCCCCTGAGCCCTGCAGCTGTGGTCCTGGGGCAGGACCCAGCAGGTGGGTAAGGATGGTGGGGGTAGGCAGCGCTCAGACGTTTGAGGGGCAGGTGGGAGTCAGAGCTCACCAGCAGAAGCTATGGAGACATCTGGCCAGATGTGCTGCGTATCACTCAGGCTTCCTCGAATCCCCACAGCAACCAGCGACATGCCCGTCTGTCACAGAGGACCACGGGATCTAGGCATTCCATCAAGGTTATCACAAACCTGCAGTAAAGACAGTGTTAACAGTGCTCCCGTGTGTCAGGAGAAAACAATTTCCCTTCACTGAGTATCGGTCACATGCTTAGCTCAAACAACTCTGTGAAGTAGGCACCATCCCCACTCTGTTTTACAGGTAAGGATCAAGGTTCAGAGCCATTAGGTAATTTGCCCAAGTTCTTAAGCCAGTGGTGGAATCAGGGTTGGGACCCGATTCTTCTTTCAAAGACTGACCTCCTAAAAACTATGCAACACTCCGAGAGAAAAGGTGGAAGAAAACCCACCCAAAGATTGTTCTCTCTGGTGAGGGGATTAGGGATGATTTTCATTCCCTTTATTGTTTCTTGTGTGTTTGACAATGGGAACATCTGGGACTTTTATAACCAGAAACAAGTTTTATTTTTTGAAAAACAAAAATGAGAAAAACCAGAGAGGTGTCAGAGGCCGGGGTGGATGTTTGCATTGGTGGTTGGACACACAGGAGGGAAAGCCTGGCCCAGAGGGAGGAGGTGGACTGCAAAGAGCACTTGACCTGGAGCGCAGAGGTGACTTCTTGGTGTCTGGACCTCGTTTCCTCCTCTTTCAGATGGATTCGCGCCATCTGCTAGGGTTGCTCCGAGGTCCCATCAGAGTGTACCTGCGGCACGCTGGGAGCCCCTCGGGGGCGGGGGTGGGCCTCTAAAGATCTGGAGCCGGCTGATGGGGTGCTCAGTGACTGAGATCCCCTGTTTCTAGCTCTGAAGGGGTTGTGGTTTCCTTTGGCTTCTGTCTCCTCCAAACAGGAAGTTGTGGTCAGGGGAAGTTCCGATTTCCTGCAGTTGTAGCTGGCCAGGGCCTGGGCTGAGGCCCCCAGGCATGCTTGGAGGAGGGGCATAGGCTGGGGAGACTGGGGCGGACGCTGCAGTGAGGGGGAAGGCAGATGAGCAGGTGGGACTGGGGCTTGAGGCTTCAGGCGGGGTCACCTGTCCGTCCTTGTAGGTGTGCTACTGTGGCCGCCAAGGAAGGATGGATGCGTGGAGTATTTCCCTCCAGTTCAGGGCAGGAGGGGGGTACCCGGAAGGGAGCAGAGGAAGTGTGCCCCATCCTGGTCCTGCCACCGCCCTGTGAGGTGACTCCACACTCTGGGGCCTCCGTCTCCTTAGTGGGCAAAATGGGGCAATGGTCATCCTGGTCACTGAGGGTTATTGAGAGGATTAACGAGGCAGATCCATGGTGGGGGCTCAGTAGGAGGGGCTGCATCCTCCTCACGATAACACTGTCACCGCCATGGCACTTCCTGAATTTTAGGGGGCCCTTGAACTGGCCATAAAAACTTGGGCAGGAGGCCACTGAGCTTCTTCAAGAAGAGCCTTTTCCTCCCTGCTCACTCTGCTGTGTTTGGGGGTTTCCCAGACAGAGATGGAGAGCTGGATTTCTCCACTTTCCTGACCATTATGCACACGCAAATAAAACAAGAGGATCCAAAGAAAGAAATTCTTTTGGCCATGCTGATGACAGACAAGGAGAAGAAAGGCTACATCATGGCATCTGAGCTACGGTCCAAACTCATGAAACTGGGGGAGAAGCTCACCCACAAGGAAGGTAAAGGCCTGAGTCCCTCTTTCCCAACAGTGGGGGAGGGGTAGGGAGCTCGGGGAGGACAGCAAAGGCCAGTCCCTGCCAGCAGGACCGTGCAGACACCGCAGGTGATGCTTGCCTCCGACAGCTGCAACTAGACGTCACCTCGGTCACCTCGAGCCCGAGGGAGAAAGTAGAGGCCCGGAGAGTGACGGGAGAAGTCTGCCGGGGGGAGGGAAGGCCTGGGGAGAGCTAGCTAGGATCTACTTGGGCCTTCATTTAGTGCTCACAAGACCCCTGGGGGCACTGACAGACAGGTGACAGGCTGGGGCTTGAATGCAAGTCGGTTAGACACACATAGGCCCCCTCAGACTCTTCCCCCTTGCCAAAGCGTCTTCTGAAGTTGTTGCTAATGCCATGAGTTTTCAAACTGAGATGCTCCTTTGCCCCCCTCCTCACGACTCAGCCAGTTTGAAGAGCTCTTCCAGAAGGAGCGTCTGCGGTGGTCTTTGCCTCGCACCTTCCAGCAGGCCAGTGTGTCTTCCCACCTCGGAGCAGGCCGAGGGACTGGGTCTTCTGGGCACGCCCTGTGGACACTGTAGAGGGTGACCCCCGTGCTGGGCCGTCAGCCGGCATTCTTCCAGCCTAGCCCCTCGGCCCTGGCCCAGCAGCCGTCCCGGGGCCGCCACCGGAGGCTGGCATTTCCAGCTAGGCCGCTGGGCCTGCCTGTGGCGGGGACGGGGACGCCTTGCTAGGACACACACGGGTGGAGGGAAAGGCTTCGAGAACTTCAGCCTTTGGTTAAATCACAACAAACCAGTGGCTTGAATTCAATTTGACGCCTGGCTCCCCCTCATTCTGGGGACCCTCTGAGGCGTTTCTTAACCTCTCTCGCCCTCCTCAGCTTCCTGGTTGGGAAACGAGGTTACAGTACACAGTCCCTCAGGTCCCTCCAAGGGCTAGCATTCTGTAAAGCAGTCTACTTAGATTTTATCGGCAGTCACTAAGGCACAGCGCGAAGCATTTAAAAATAGCGCTACAGGGACATGTGGGTGGCTCAGTGGGTTAAGCGTCTGCCTTCAGCTCAGGTCATGACCCGCGGGTCCTGGGATTGAGTCCTGCATCAGGCTCCCTGCTCAGCGGGGAGCCTGCTTCTCCCTCTGCCTGCCGCTCCCCCTGCTTGTGCTCTCTCTCTCTCTCTCTGACAAATAAATAAATAATATCTTTAAAAAATAAAAATGGCACGACAGACGGCACACCGAGCTCTCCCTGCTTTCTCAGGCTGGCAGTGAGCGTGAGCTCATCTTTCACCGTGGCCGTGTTAATGTGAATGGGGGAAGCATGGGCTCTCCTTCGCTCTCAGGCTCTGAGGACACTGCTCGGCCTTTTAATGTTCCAGGTGGAGTGTTGGCGGGGGTGGGGGGGCCAGCCGGGGCCTCCATTCTTACGGTTAACGATTTCTGTCTAAAGCAATACCATGGCCCCCAAACTCGCACCCATCTCTTGTTTGTTTAACCAGGGAAGAAGCATTTCAGACCAACTGGTAATGTGTTCCAGACAAGCAGGAAGATCCACTTCCCTTCCTCTTGCTGTGGGAGAGAGGAAAGATGACACTAGAAGTAGGAATCTTTCACCCTGGGTGACTGAAAGAACAACTTCAATTTTTGTCAAGAAGCTGGAGAAGGCTGCTGGGGCGGCCTGATTTCCACCCCCCGGGGTCTCTGTGGACAGGAGGGGCCTGCAGTGCCTGAGCTGCAGCTGACGTTGGACCTGTCCACTGGAAAGGGTTGAACCCAGTGGCTGATGGGTAGAAGCTTCTCCATGAAATAAGATAAATTGCAGTCTCCTCAACATTCTAAAAATACTCAGAACTACCATCGGCTTAGGCACAGAGCATAGTAATTACATTTTAGAGGAGGATGGATGGTTAAGCGGAGAATCACGGGATATTTTCCAACCCCCCAGAATTATGTGTCGGGGACATCTAGCGCCAGGGAAGTTGACAAAGGGCAGTGAAACAGTTTTTGCAAGGGGATGAGGATGGGCCCAAAGAGCCAAAGGTAGGTTGGCCCCAAGAGGCCACTGTGGAGAAATGGAAGCAGAAATGGCCTTGCTTGCCAACATCTGGGACTAGCTAGTATTTTGTCCCAAGAATCCAGAACCAGAAGAAACAAGTAAATGAAGTGATTTTTTTTTTTTTTTTTGAGCAATATCAGAGAACAATGACTGTTTTGTACACTTTGGGCTTTAGACACAGTTGAATTTATTTTCTCTCCTACTACCCCAACCCCCTAAACACACATGTTTTAAAAAAGAGGTGATGGTGGCAGACACCACTTGCCACCAAGTCCCCTCTTCGGGTGGGGCTTGCCAATTAGGAAGGGAAGGCAGGCAGGCAGGGGACAGGCCAAGGCCACAGGCAGCGTGGCCCAGGATGGGGCTGCTGAGGGGGTCTGTTCTGCTGGGAGGCTGAGAGGGTGGGCTATAGAAGGTAACGTCCATATCAAGTGTTTCTGGAAATATATGCACAGGGGTCAGACATTTTCTTAAAAAAAAAAAAAAGCAAGCAAGCACAAGGTGACTTCAGTGACTTAATTGTCATTAGCAACCTCCCGACCCTCTACCTGGGCCCCTGCAGAAAGCCTGATTCACTCCAAATGGCATCAGTGGCCTTCAGGGATAGGGGGTGGGTTGTCCTGTTCTGTTCACTGGTTTATTTCCTGGTCTACAGGAACGGGTCCATTGGACACAAGGAAAGGCCTTTGGGGAGCCCCAACCCCCAATAACTAACTCGATGTCCTATAATGTAACACTACAGCCAACCTGAAAAATTAATGTGATTTATTGCAGTGGATGATCTTTTCAGGGAAGCAAATATCGAACCAAATGGTAAAGTGAAGTATGATGAATTTATCCACAAGATCACCATTCCTGTGCGGGACTACTGAATGAAGAGAACGTGAGAGAGCCTCCCTTGGGCCTGAGAACTCAGACTGAGAAGTTTTTGAAAAGAAAAGGGGTCTTTCACCTTTGGGGGGGGCGGATGGTAAACGCAGCAGCAGGATGACATGACCTGACGGCAGCAGGGGGTAACTTGGCGGTGACACAAAATGGTTTCAGCCTGGCATTAGTATGGCTTTAATAAAAGATTTGCATTGATTTTAACAACTGCCATGAGTCCAGCCCTTTATAGCATCGGAAGAGCCTGTGGTTTGGAGTTGGGCCTGGGTTCCAGTTCTGACTCTGCCATTTCCCAGCTATGTGACTCTGGGTAAGTCATTTCACTCCTCAAAGCCTCAGTCAGATCCCTAAACTCAACTGGGACTCCTACTTCTTACCTCATGGAGCCTACCAAGGGTGGTCTGAGAGAAGGACTTGAAAACGCCATTGCAAACTGTAGAGCACTGTGCAATCCTGAGTCACCACGGCGGCACGTCTCCTAAACAGGGCAGTCTACCAAAAGACGCTATTCTGTATTTGGGTGCTGGAACCATCTTCCACATTTCCAAGGTAAAGCCAGTGCTAGCGGAGAACTAACATCAAGCAAAGAGCTAAAACAAACGAAAAAGTATGGTTAACATTTCTGGCAGCACCACGGGGCCACTTACACATTCTTAGTCCCAGCGCGACACACAGTGACATGATTCAGGATACTCGTTCATAAACACAGAGTATAGAGTGAACAGAGTCGCGTTAAAACAAGCGGCATCAGCGAGACCGCAGGCAGAGCGATGGGGCTTTGCAGCCCACACCGCAGGACACGGGATGTGACATGCTGCATTCCTCAGAGCCTTGCAGAGCGGGAGGAGCTCCTGCCGGAATTTCGAGCTCTATTGTTATCAGAGAGGGTCAGGGCGCGTGGATGGTCTGCTCAAGTGGGTCAAACTGATCATGGCTTCAAGCCGTTTCCCCAAGACTGATGGAAAGTAACGAGGGGATGGAACAGGCCATGGCCGGGATACAGCAAGAGCCCCACTGGGCCCTGTTCCAGCCGGAGCGGGGTCGTGAGTGAGGGGTGCAGCCAGGAGGTGCCAGGCTGGTGCTGCCTGTGTGCTCAACACGCTTGTGGACCTATCGGCAGTTGCAGCACAGCCCTGAAAAGGGCTGGAGTCCCACACCAGCCCGTGGAGCAGGGGGAGGCCAGAGCTCCAAGTTCAGAGATTTTCATCCGTATAGGTCTCAAGATTGGGCTCTCTGGGCTGTGGCTCTGCTTAATGGCGCCTGGGTGGCTCAAGCAAAAGAAAACCAAATGAAGAGGGAGGTGTGTCTTTTGGGAGGTTACACAAAACGCAAACCTAAGGGCTAAGCACCAGGGAACCGGCAGGGGACAAATCAGTGCAGACGAGATAATCTGCAATTATCTGACGATGCTGTGGCTGTCAGACCCAACCAAGGTCCTCAGAAAGGAGAGACAGCTCATTTTCCCAGCCGTGTTAACTGCCAGTAGGGGCGGGCAGGAACTCCTAAAAGCTGTAGAAGGGGGCAGGCAGTAAATGGCCCAGACACCAAGCAGGTGAGGTCGCTACCATCTAGCTGGGGGAGCCCAGGTTCACACAGTGCAGGGGCACATCCAGATTTTGTGCGGTCTGAGGCTTATACTACTGGATGGCCTTCTTTCAAGAATACGTGAATAGAAATACAGGATTGCCAGGGCTACTCACTCCTAGGACCCTTTTAGAGGCCAAAGTGGGGGCGGGGCACACACTGGTGCTTAAACTTCATTGCCTGAGGCCCCTCTGGCACCCCATAGGGAACGGCTGTATTGCACTTTCAGGGAAGGCTCAAGGGGCTGGCCCCCACGTCTCCTTTTGACTCATCATGGACATTAGGAAGTAAGTCCTGCACAGCTGATCTGGAATACCACGGCTGAGGCAGTAGATACCTAGGAGTTAGATGGGACAGGAAAAGGAAGTTCTGGGCCAGAATAAATAACAAGGGTACCTTCCCTCAAAGATTTTTAAACGTCTCGGTCACTGAATGGTCCCAGGATGGTTTTAAAGCAAGTTTTATTAATCTCATTTGCCAAACAGGAATCTGAAGTATAGCTTGCCAAAAGCACCTAAGCGGTGTGGAGCGGTCACTAGAACCTGGGGCTCATCTCTGCTGACTCAGTGCTCCTAACTAAGGGTGTTCGGTGGCTAGGATTCTAAGATCCTGTGACACGTCCTGATGTAAACCTCTACCCCAGGAAAGGCTTTTTATACTACCCCAAGTCCAGGTTTCGCATTCATCCCTGAAATTCCAGTTGGCTTACGTAGCACCTAGAGTTGTTTACAAAAAAGGCCACACTGCTCTTAGCGCTCAAACTGCAGATTACTAAACAGATTTAAAACTAAACAGATGCTATGGCTCAGTACAAAGCTTGCCACATTTCAGTGAGAAAGGGGCACGATGGCCGTATACGCCATTACTTACCTCAAAGCAAGTTGCAAGAGAATTAGTTAATTGCCATGCTTTGAAATCTCTGGATGAAAGGTGCTTTGGAAGCACAAAGCATTATCATTTTTCTCATAGGGATTGTCCCTTGAATACCCACAGTATTATTTTACAGAAGACAAATTAACTGAAGGCTTTTCTTTTATTACATCTAAAGAGCTCTACATAAACAGGTAACATTCAATAGGTAAACAATTTTTTTCCAATGCATGTAATAAATATTTTCACTTGGTACTTTTATACAAACTGACATTGGTCTACTATACATTTTTAAAAGCCATTTTACTGGTTTGGCATGCGGTATGGAAATTCTAAGAGAGAAAGTTTTAAGGCAATGAATCACAGATTTAAGTTCATGGAATTTATGGTAACTTTTATATCTGTTTATATACATTTCCCCTTTGTTAATTAAACAATTAACAGCAGCACACTCTGGGACCACCAGCTATTCTCCCTCCCTCTTTCTGAAATCTAAGCTTTGTGTTGTTGTTTTTTTTTAATTAAAAAACAATTCAACATGTATTGATAAAACAAAATTCTTACTAAAATAATTTTAAATGTGCTTTAAAGTCCTGAAGATCTTGAAGTGTCTTATGTATTTAAACTTGGAATTGTTTAAAAATGTTCTTTCCACAATTAGTTCATTTAAAATTGGTATATATTTTCATTCAGTTTCAGACATTTGACTCTAAGGAAAATCTGCCAAGAAATCACATTTATCAGAAGCTTAAGTGCAATCTTTCTTAAGTCAGTAATGATACAGAAATGTGAAAATATCTAAATTAACAGAAGAAAAATTTTAATGCTCAAAATAAATTAGTCAACCAAGTGTGATATGGTTAAGGTTCAGATTGTTTTAAAAAGATGTGTCCAATAATGCCCACAAAAATAATTAAAAGCCACTTCAACCCTGCTAAGTCAAACAGCTATTTTATCAAAGATGTGTGCGTATATACACACACCCACACACAGAGAGTCCTACAGAAATACAATCATATGCACACCCTATTATGAAAGACCAAGGCAAGGGGATGGTGGCAGCTTGCCAAAAGACTGAGAATCGCTATTTGTCCACAGACAGCATGTCAGTGTTGGTGTGGGTGGGGGAGTGAGGGTAGGCTAAGGAAAAAACAGATGAAATAACTATGCACTTCTTTTAACTTAGAACAGTGCAGTGCAGGACTCTACCAGTAACTAGTACAGATCATGACAGTCTGACTGACTGGTATCGACCGTAAGACCAACAGAGTGATAGCTACCACCCATGCAACACTTTGGAAAGTCAACAACTTTCCAAAGAAACAAGCTCCTTAGAGTGGAATGAGCATCAAAAGACAATCGAATGGTTCGTTTCTCCTGTGGAGACATGACCAAAGCCACTAGACAGACATTTCTTTCTCCCTACTACCTGTTTTCCCTTAGGTTGGTATAATGCAGGACACTGAGGGAAACTCACCATCCCCAAAACTGGGCTGAAGAAAGGAGAGGGATGGGTTTTCAACTGGATCATTCAGAGTTTGGAATTCAGCATCATACACAGTTATTGATCAGAATTTTGAGACCACTAACAACGACAGAAAAACAAAAAAAGAGAATACAGAAAACTATTCATTTTAGGTAGCTGAATTAATAGAAATGTTTCCTATTACAGTGTGAAATAAGAAGCAACACCCCACAACTGGAGTGATTTCTATCCCAATCTGAATTTAGACACAAATTACGGTACCATTAAATATTAGCCTAAGTTAATATAGCTATGAGAGTTCTTAAAAGAGCTTACTCACCATAATAGCAGATTCATTAAAAAGCTTAACTAATTCCTGTTTTCACTGACAATGAATCTTTTTTGTTTTTATTGCAAATTGTTTAGTGACTATAACTCAGCCATGTATGTGTGGAATACACATGCGTTGGGGAAGACTATATAACTCACGTGTCACTCACACTTGTCTATAAATACATATATACACACACACATATACATATCAACACCAACTTGTTTTTCAAAATTCAAGTCAACAATTTAGTGGCAGAGAGATGCTGTAAAAAACATATTATTTTTAGATGCCACACAGTCATGTGAACCGTTAATTTTATCATACAACTGAAGATACAGCCATCTTGAATTCTACCTGGAAAAAGTAGGTCACTTGTTACCACTGCAAGGTTGAAGCAACACTTTTATACACAAAGGTGGTCCTTCATCAACTCTGAGAACAACTCTGAGAACCTGAACAGTTGTGACAGAAAAACCCAGGCTGGGAAACTGGTAATTGTTATGCCCCTTCCTTCTTTATATCTTTTCTGTTAAGCCGCCTAAGCCTCTCCATCAGCTAGAAGATACTTTCCACACCCTCAGGTGCTCCCTGAAGAACGTGACACCTTCTCTAAAGAGGATTTTGGAACACAAGTAGAACCACCTTCCTTCCCTCCAGCCCACATTCATCTCCTGAAAAACAGTTCTCACTATATTTACATGTTCCATTATGAATAAATAGATGAGATTGATCCATGAATTGTAGGGGGAAAAAAAAAATTGACTTTCCTATGTCATGCTTCTCTTTAAAAGGTGAAGAAAAAATAAAACAAACAAGATAGCTAGGCTAAGAAAAGAAGTACACTCAGATCCAGAGAGTAAAAATGACCAAGGATCAAGCCTATTTTGCATTTCAACTGTTTATCAGATAGTGGATTTCTAGATTGACATGTGTGCTACACTGTATTTTCCGAAGAGAATTTACTTTTAGGATAATTGACTTTCTTTCTTTTTCAAGGTGATGTAACCTTACCTCTGTCAGCTGCACAAGACACCCAACACGGCTTTCGAAGCTATTTTTACTTCCTACTTTGGCATGAAGATCTCACAGGAAAACTTGTTACCCTGTGGCCAAAAAGGCAGGTGTTCACAGACTTGGTTTAAATACATAATACTGGCAATCCAAATTTAGAAGAAAGAACTAGACTAAAGTGTATTATTCACAGGTCTGCCAAGCCTACTCCTTATCCAGATAGCTTTACTCCAAATCTCTAAAACATATTCTCAGGGGGTATCTAGCAAATAAGAGAGAATATGTGATGGAGAACATGCAATTGGGATATCAATAAAGATGCTCATATGTGAGTTCAAGACCTTCAGAGCACTTTGAAAGAAGCAGGCAACTGATTTATCAACTGAATGCAAACTTGGGAGGAGAAGGAACAGTAACAACGGAAAAATATACACAGACACACACACTGAACACACACCCCCACGAGCTAGGTCCTGAAAATACACAGGGAATGCAGTGGGACAGATGAGATTTATAACTTAAGGCTGGATATAATATGCACACACACAAAGAGAATCCAAGTCTGTCCTTTTTAGAAAATGGAAATGAAAACTATCCCCCCCAGGCCCCTCCCCACAACAAAGAAAAGCCCACAATTTAAAACTTCATACATGCAATTCCTTTTCTGTTATTGCAAATAAAATAATGCCATTGAAGTAAAATAAAACCAAAACCATAGGACAAATGATGAAAAAAAAAAAATCTTCAGAATCCAGAAAAAAAATGAACTGAAGGTGGTTTGTGGGTACTGGTTTTTTTTTTTCTTTTTTTCTTTTCTTTCCTTTTTTTTTTTTTGTTTTTTTTGTTTTTTACAAGTGTTTTATCAGACAGGCAGTCTTAGATTTATATACAAAAGTAAAACTGAAAATATAGTTTTGTTCTCTGTACATTTCTTTTAATTTTTTCCCTAAAAAAAAGGAAAAAAACACGCTTGTGTACTTTTCTAAACAGAATAAGGTAAAACATAGCACAAAGTTCTCTTCTTTCTGCCAAGTTCATTTCATCTGGGGCGGGGGTGGGAGCAGCAGGGGCAAGGGAATCAGTCCAATGAAATAATGTCTGGTATGATGCCAAAGATGGAGGCCGTGTCCGAGCCGCTCCTGTTGGCGACGCTGTGGCCATGGCCGTCCCGCAGGCTGTTGGAGGACACGAGGCTGCTGTTACTGCCGCTACTGCTGCCGTTGGTGGCCGGCAGAGAAGTGCTGCCTCCTGCGCTTAACTGATCGAGAAACATCTGCGAGGAGGTATACGGGAAAAACCGAGACGAGTGTAAGAGGTCTTGATCATCTGACACTGCTGCGGCGGCGGCAGCCAGGAGGGAGGTGTTATAATGCTGGCGGAGGGGGGGACGGGGAACAGAAGACACAAAACCCATCAGTTCTAATTCATAAACCTTCTTCTCAGCAGAACAGAGTCCTCGGTGTAATATTACTGCATAGCGGCTACGTCTGAGGTACCTAATAAAACACTTCGCAAAATCAGATGGCCTTATGTAACGATCACAACCTTGATCTTGAGAGACATTTTGGTACTTTAAACTGGGGGGGAATACCAAAATAAAATTGGTACTGTTTTTTTTTGTTTCAATTTGTAACGCAAACAATTCTCAAAATTCTATTTCCAAAGAGGCGTATGCTCAGAAGCAGCAGGAAAGAAGACAGTCCACCCTCTTTCTCTTATGGAGATATTTGGCCAAGAATTTGTCAATTGATTTACTGCCCTGTTTCTTCATAAAAAAGTACTGGAAACCAACAAATAGATACTGTTCCTACTATGTACTCAGACACAGTAGAAACAAGGGGATTTTTATATAAATTCTTAAAACCTTAACAATAATGAGTAGGGTTACTCTGAATTTCCTAAGAAATTTATCTTCTCTCTCAGCTACATATTATACTTATAAATATTTTAATGTGCAATTAAAACAACAGCATTTTTTTTCATATAACATACCTGATTGTCTCCTGATAAGAAAGGAAAGAAATCTAATCCTGTGAGAAAAAAAATTATTTTAGTTTTGAAAAACAAAAGAAAAAACCCTCCCTAATGCCCCCAATACTCCAGAAACAAATAAAATGCTAATTCTAAATTCATTTAGAATTTAAACAACAGTGGAGCTGAATGTTGTACGTCTCTCCCATCTCTAGATTACCAAGGCTGAAGTCCAAGCCATGATTTGCCCTCCTTGTAACTCCATTTGTGGGATCTGGGCCACTGCTGCCCTGTTGGATCCAACACTGATCCCTTAAACTGACAGAGCACTTTTCACTAAATGTTCTCATCAACTCCTCTTAAGTAACATTTCAAACTACTCTAATTTACTCCTCACAAGCACCTATGAGGTAGGTCATTATTTCTGGCTGCATTTTGTGGGTGGAGAAAAGTTTTATGTAGAAGGAAGTTAAGCAAGCTGGAGCACAGATTTTTTTTCTTTCTCAAATTTGCCTGCTCGCCACTATCTGTACCAGATTCTAACTCAGAGACCCTCCAGTGGCAAGAGGAGAGCGGGGGAGAGATCTGAAGGGTGTCTGGTTGCTGGGGTGGTGCATCACAGAACGACCAGCTCTGATTCCTGGCTGCCGGGGAGTCAATGCAAGCTGCCCCTTCTAATTCCCACTCTTGTATCACTCAATGTGTAATGTAATGAAGAACAAGAAAACCCATGTGAATAAAATGCCTTATTATGAGGTCTCAACTTGGCGGAAAGGACAACAAGCAGATGTAGTGAAAAATACGACAACAACACAAACACTCTGGGGATCCATCCACTATCTACACTAGAACAGATTATAACATGAGGACCTGCAAAATGGATAGCACTGTGGTTCATGATAGTGAGACTGGGCAGTAGCCTAAGTGAGAAACAGGGCTGCACTTAGCCACATGATGTGGGTATCTAAATTTATTAAGATGAAGTAAAATGAAAAACTCAGTTCTTCAATCACACTAGCCATGTTTCAAATGCTCAATAACCTTATGTGGCTAATGGCCACTGTAAATTACAACATTGCCCTCACTGCAGAAGGTTCTATTGGACTGAGCTCAAATAGGGTTTTCCTAACAATCACTAAGAATCTACTCAACTATCTCAGCTTCCAAGAATCTTTGCACCGGATTCTTGGCCCCGGCTTTTTCTGTAGGGGAGGGGTGGAGGAAAACTTCCATTTTAATTTTTTTTTTAATTTTCTACAATGAGCATATATAGCTTTTTTGGAATAAAAATGTCCCTAGATATACAAATTATTAAATTACAAAGATATAGGAGAAAAACCAATAATTTTTTGATAATGTAAATGATTATTATCAACTCAAAATACATTGTGCAGTGAGTACACTGACATTTCAAACTACTTTTAAAAGGAAGAATCAGGTTCACTGGAACAAAAATTAAAACTTTCCAACGTCTCAATTCAGCACTATTTTAAAGATAATACAACACAGTTACCCACGTTGCCTGTTGCATTATAACTGGATTCAGGGAACAAAGAATAATTTTCATAAATATTAAAATTCAAAGCAACATACTGAAAGTCACCCCAAAACAACTTACAGACTATTTTGAAGCTCACAAAACCTAAAGATCATCACATGACATTCACCACTGGTAGTAAAACACTGGCTACTGATGAAGGTCCAAGCAAAAAACTGGATCTCTATTTATTTATGACCACAGTATATATTTCTCCCAGTTCCCTAGGCCCAAGCCCCCATTTTATCAATCTTTCCATTCTTCCTTAGACTCACCCGGAGGAAGACTATGTAGATGAAAGGTATTTATAATGCTATGTGACAACAGAGAAGGACCGGTGACTCACCTTGTAGGTCATAAGGCATGGGTGTCATGTGGAAAGGGTGCCTGTAGTCTTGGATGAGGGAAGTATTAATGTAGCTTGTGTCTACAGCAGGGAGGCTTGGGGTGCGGGACACCGGAGACGCTTGATGTGGAAGACTTAATATGCTAGAAGAAGGAAAAGGTTCGCATAATTTTCATGAGTTAGCTGAACTTCTAGGTTTAACAAAGGGACTGTATCTCACAAAATGAGTCCTAGCTTTTGTGCTGGAAATAAAAAGACAAGCAAAGCAATATATAATTTAGACTATCACTAGGAAATAATCTGCATATACAATAGCACTTTGCAGGGGCTATAAGGAGAAATGGATGGGTGCAACGGTATATCCAACATTCATAAATCGCATGCTGTCTCATCTACACTTTTAGAATGCACGGCTGAGCCACTTCAGTGAGAAATGAGCGAAAGATATCTATAGCAGCTGAGATTCTGAAACCTTTTAAAAATAAGCACTGAGTGTTGTCTAGTAAAAAGTATAGGTACGTCCTCGCAAAGAAAACACATACAGACGAGCCTGGGGGACGGTAGCAATCTGAGCAGTAGAGTTAACAGCTGGCCCCCAGACTTGTGAGCTTTATGGAACAGAGACAAGGAACTGTTTATCCTGGTATTCCTAATGCCCCGCACACTCATCAGCACACTGTTTGCATACAAGGCCTGCTGAATGAACGAAGGCAGTGAGACAAGAAGAGATGCTCCAAAATGAACAGGTGGTGGAAAGGTTTTAAAGGGAGTACAGAACTGTTGCGGGGTGGGGGGGGGGGGGACGACAAAAAAAGGGATTCTGGAAGAACAGCATGAAATGTTTAAGTAACGGAGAAGTTAAATCTTTTTTTCTTTTTAAAAAAGATTTATTGGGGCGCCTGGGTGGCTCAGTTGGTTAAGCGACTGCCTTCGGCTCAGGTCATGATCCTGGAGTCCCTGGATCGAGTCCCGCATCGGGCTCCCTGCTCGTCAGGGAGCCTGCTTCTCCCTCTGACCCTCCCCCCATCTCATGTGCTCTCTCTCTCTCTCATTCTGTCTCAAATAAATAAATAAAATCTTTAAAAAAATAAAAATAAATAAATAAATAAATAAAAAAGATTTATTTATTCATTCCAGAGAGAGAGAGTGCATGAGCGAATGAGCATGGGGGAGGGGCAGAGGGAGAGAGAATCCCAAGCAGACTCCATGCTGACCGTGGAGCCCGATGGAGGCTCGATCTCATGATTCCAACATCATGACCTAAGCTAAACCAAGAGTCGGATGCTTAACTGACTGTGCTACTCAGGCGTCCCTAAATTTTTTTTTTTAACAAAAAAATTAAGTAAAAAGCAAAAAGGTGTGAGAAAGAGATGAAAAAGAAAAGGAAGAACTGAGTGCAAACATAAGGGTCATGTCCTATCCCAACCATAAAGAGGCTAACAGGCATGTAAGTTTTGGAAAATAAAGAGAAAAGAAGGTATAAAGAGGCTGTTTTTTGCTTGTAAAACTTCATATAAAGTACTTGGGTGTGGAGATGCAATTTCAATGGTGCAATGCAAGATCAGAATATTTCAAAAGAGGCCAAGGCTGGATTTCTAGGAATAGAGTTCTACTTATGATCATCTACCACAGTTTCATGAATGGAATATGAAGCATAAAATACACTCTCATCTGCCTCATAAAAATGTTTTGTCTAATGGAAACTTAATTAATTAAACCTCTTACATCCATAAAAAGTACCATTTTCCATTAGCTGTCTCCTCTGACAATGCCTAAGGGATTACAAGAGAGAAGAAAGCAGATGAAATGCTAGCCTTTGAAAACATCTTGGTATACCAAACAGGAAAGGAAACTTCTGGATGAATGCTAAACACCTGGCAGCTGAAGATAGCAAAATGCTTTACATTTACTAATGTTTGTCTCTAATTCCTGGCTGGCAGCTTTCCTTTCAATTTTGTGATAATATTCTGAAAATGCATTTCCACCTTTACACTGCACAATAACAAATACAATATGCTTAGGGTTCAGGTTTTTATTTATTGGATAGTCATTATTGTAAAATGGCCACTAGTGTTGAATATGGCGTTATTCTTCTAAAAATGCCATAAACTTTCAGGCTGCTTGTTTTTATCCAAAAACAGAGAAAGGTCTGACATTTGTAAATACTGTATCTGGGTTTACTTGGTCACTGGGAATCTCAGGAAGTAGTTAATGCATCTAATGTCATTTTCTAAACATAAAAAACACAACTATTTTTGGAAAAACAGCAAATATCCAAAGAATTGAAATATTAGATTTTTAAACACTCAAAAGTTTCTCTTAAGGAAAAATGTATAGTCAAGAGAGCAAAATTACCGCACAGTTCACATATATATATGTGACTACTATAAATATTCTAAAGAGTAGAACTAACTTACACATAATGGTGCTTTTATTCCACAAAGTATTTACACACCCAGAGATTTATGAAATATCTTTTAATGTTGCAATTATGGTATTTAAAGAAATAATGTGATAATGTGTATTTGGTCATAATATGGTTTGATACATAAAATATCTCGGAATCAAGATTATATCGGTATCTGTTTTAACTACACCAACTTTTGGCCATTTGACTTTTCTTTTTCTCCCACTCAGATTTATAAAATAAGTTGGTGTAGTAACAAGGTCAGGCTTGTTGGGCAGCAGACATCAAGGCAGGCTTTCATCAGAGGTAAATCTTCATAAAATAGGATTTAAAGTAGAAATTAGTGTTTAAGATAATTCATTCTTTTTTAGAATAATACTGCTATTAATGTCTTTATTGGTGTCTGATGTTTGCTAAGCTACTCTAGAGTGAAAATACCAACCCATGTAACAGGTCTGATTGTATTATGAAGATTCCTGAAACAGTCAAAGTTTTTAACAAGTGAGATACATTTATCACTATTATGCTTTTACTGTTGCACCTTTCCAGTAATTACAAATATTCTCAAACAGAAGATCTTTTATCTCATCAGTCTCAAACCTGAAAATTATTTCACTCCAAGCATGGAAATGCTTGCTCTTGGTCTGGTGTTAACTTTCCCTCTTGAACCTTGAAATCTTGCAACAATGCCTTCTGTGGACCTTCCTTCTCTCACTTAACATTCTTTCTTCAGGCAGGAGATTTTTTGAATAGCTCCTATTCAGTTCCAAAGGGCTACATCATTCTCCTGATACACACCTAAAAAGGGGCACACCTATTTCTAGATTTACCTTTAGTGTGCTACAACTGTGCCTCAGCAAAACATGAAGCTTTTTGTTGAGAATCCCCGATATGTCTCATGAGGCTGAGTCTATTTAAGAGTACAGCTAGAGCTGGCTACTTGTTTTACCATCCTCCACAAAATGTTAAACCTTTAAGGTTAGGACTGTACTTACTCATTTTATTATCATCCATGTTAGGCACAGGGTGTTTTACCTAAAGCAGATAACAGTGTTTGCTAAACTGAACTGAAGCATAACCAAGGTACATTATTACTGATAGGAGACTAATGGGAAATATGGGAAATGAGCTAGCAAAACAGAAGGCATTGTGCCCTGCAACTTCAGGCTCCGACTTCTTTCACTGCCAACCTCACACACACTGAAGCAGGTTTTTTTTTTTTTTAAGATTTCATTTATTTATTTGTCAGAGAGAGAGAGAGAGAGCACAAGCAGGGGGAGTGGCAGGCAGAGGGAGAGGGAGAAGCAGGCTCCCTGCTAAGCAGGGAGCCCGATGTGGGACTCGATCCCAGGACCCTGAGATCATGACCCGAGCCGAAGGCAGTCGCTTAACCGACTGAGCCACCCAGGTGCCCTCCGAGGCAGGTTTAAAGCATTCCTCTGGTCTACCTGTTTTCTACTTGAAAGACTCAACTCAGGATTAATCTTACAGCATACATTTCCAGTTTGAGTAAATGTTTTAGATCCTACGAGTAGCAGTAAGATCACCTAAGAACTGATCAGAGATACGAATTTTCTCAGTCCCTACTCCTGAATCAGACATGGGGGAATAGGGGAGCAATGTGTGTTTTAATGAGCCCTCTGGGTGATTCTGCTGTACACCAAGGTTTAAGATCACTGTACTAGAGTATCTTTTGGTATGATAAATACTGTACCCAAGGGACTCCTTTAATGCATTATCCCAGCCCCTCAAGAATATCACACACTTAGGGAAAATCCAACCTATTCTTTGATTACTAAGTTAAGTTTTACAATCATGCATAATCATTTTATTTGGCAGATCTTTTAAATTGTATTTGCAAAATTAACTTTCACAGTGACTTTTCAAGGTCTCAGTACTTACCCTTTATTATTTAGTGGTGATGTGGGAGATAGGGAAGGACAGGTCCTCTTGGCAGACGGCTCTTCTTCCTCTTCATCAGATGAACTGTCTATGGTTAAATCAATCACCTCTACTTTCTTATTTTTATTTGAGGACTGGTGGTGAGAAGCCACCTGATGCTCCAATGTGGAGCTCAAACATCCTGTGTGGGAATGATCAAAACACAAGGCAAAAAAGACCTATGACACCTCTCTTTTCTTCCTCAGTGTGCCTTATGGATTAGTTTATCAATTACAGTTTAGACTTACAATACTGCTGGGGTCAAAGAGTAGTAGCTCTGGTCCCCTAAGCTTAAAGCTACTAATTATTATTGGTTGTTAAAGGGGTTTTTTTGTTTTGTTTTTTTTTTTTGAAAGACAATTCTGAATTAGGGCAAACAATCAAAATGTATGTCTACTTCAGAATAAAAGCAGTTTGAGGGTAAAGACTATATATTACATATGTACCTGGGATACTTAAGAAATGCATGGTAACATTTTTTAAAAGTCATAGCTTCCTTCCAGCAAAAACATACTAAAAACCAGAAAAATAACATAAATGAAGAAACATTCACTAATCTTTACCAAATCTCTTAAACATTTAAAAGGATACCATTTCAAAAGCATGACCTTACAAATGACTTATTAGATTACGTTGCTTTTAATCTTGTATCCCAAAAATTTAAAAGCTGGCAAAGTGAATTTAAAGAGTTCTCTACTACTTCTGAACATTTAATCAATAATTTAATAAGAGTTACTGAGCTACCCATAAACTGCTGAATTTTTCAGAAATGTATACTTTTTTAAAAGTTTATTTTTTTTTTAGTAATCTCTGCACCCAACGTGAGGCTCAAACTCACGAACCCAAGATCAAGAGTCACATGCTCTGCTGACTGAGCCAGCCAGGCGCCCCCAGAAATATGTTATGTTTTAATACTGAAAAGCAGGGCTATGCAACAGCAGGGAGACCGCCCCACCCTTCTGGAAACCAGCACTCACCATCAACTCCATTGTAAGAGGCAGAGACTTCCTGTACTTCCTTTTTTGATCTCATAGGTGCCCAAGAGCCATCCTCCTTAAACTGTATCTCATCACAGTCTGTACAGTACTTTAGGATCTCCATGAACAAGCTACAAAAAACACGTGGTCCTCTGAATATCACATTCTAAATGAAAGCAGACTAGAAGCATTGCTGTTCAAAAAACATTCAGACCGCCTATGTTTTGCATAAGTATAAACGAGAAAGAAGAAAGGAGAACAGACAAGTTACATTTGTTCTCAAAATCGAGGCCTATTTTAGGGAAATATTACTTAGATTATGGTACCTTATACAAGGTACCTTATATATCCATGAAAAATGAGATTTTCAAATATTTTTAATAATATGGGAAAATATTCACAGAAAGTGAAAAGAGGCCAAGAAAATACAATTCTGTGCGTGAATGGTACATAAAACAGCAGTTATTTCTGCGTGGGGACATCATGAGTATTTCTTTTTCTCCTTTATATTCTTGTGCATCGTCCAAACTATCTACAATAAGCATATCTTACTGAAGCAATACATACAAAAATATGTACTGAATGTTACACCTCCTTGAAAAATATCATGCAGATATTAAGAAGTGAGATTTGCAAAAACAATGTGTAAAAGTGTCAAATTCTGAAATGAAACCAAAGGATAAAAAATATTAATACTGTACAATCACAATTCTGTAAAAACAAAAATCAGAAAATACACCACAAAGCTCTTTTATTAATTCCTGTTTTCCAATTTTTTCTTTAAATGTGTGTATAGATACGTGTGTGTGTGTGTGTGTGTGTGTGTGTGTATGGCTTTTAAAATAAAGAAAGATCCCAATTGACGGAGGAGGGGATCTAAAGCTATATAATATACAGCGTTGGCAAAATATTATTTAATTTAGATTTATTAGTGATCACTGTCATTTCTGAACAATTAAACATAAAACATTTAAGTGACACATTTACTTTTTTCCCATGATTGGTCTGCCATCTTTCAAGCTCCAGGTGACACTGTATTATTAAATATATCCCCTTTCTAATGGTACATCTTCAGACTCCTGAGTTTTATCAAATGCTGTAGATAAGTTGCCTTAAGTGTTTTGCTGGCGAGTACAGGAACTATCAAGAAGATCCTTCTTTCCACAATTTATCTTTGTTCAGTGGCAAAAAGGACAAGGAAGGAGGCTAGAGGATAGGGGTACATTTAAAGAAACACTCCAAGATGTCTGGAAGGACAGATAAAACACAGGAGTGTTTAAAAAAACAAACAAACAAAAAACCCTGATTGTTGTGATGCTGTAGGGGACAAGAAAGACAAAGACAAGTATTTCAGAGGAAACAGAGAAACCAAGAAAGCTGCTATTCAGCATGCTGATCACTTTTAGCAGCCCTTATGGTGGGGAATAGGTTTGATGAACCATGACTGAAGCATGAGAAAAATCTGCAAAAACAGGTTAACTTCCACTAAAAAGCCCAATTTGGGTGAGCTTAAGTAACCAGAGTTTCACAATGCTTTCACTCTTTCTCTGATATGGTCTGCATGGCTAGGGGTAGATGGATTCATGTGAGGAATAGGTGTAAGCATACCTTACTTAGAACCCGTGGTACTTCAAATAGTAAAAGTCAGGAGAAACAGATGGTAAAGCATGCACTGCCCACACAGAAGGATGTCAACGTAAAAAGGAAAAATGCTCACAATATTACTTACTTATTTTGAAAACTACTGATTTCTAGAATCAGGAAAATCCTAAAAATATATTACTCAGAAAACACTACCTATAGAATTTTCATCCTAAACCTGACAGATAACAAATCCAAATAAGAGATGGTCATTCCAAGGTATAAGGAAACACTTTGACATACCCATCAATAATAAGGTGTTCATACGGAGCCTTCTTATCACAGACAGGACAAACCCAGGTTGGTTTTTTCTCATTCATCTGAATATAAAGAGTTGCATCAAAACACTGCAGATGAGAACATGTCAGGGCCCGGCATGGAATTGTCAGCCGCATTTTACCAAGCTTTAAAAGACGGAGACAAAAGTAAATATTAGGCAACTGTTATTCAATTTAAGTTTTGATAAAAATCTCCTGAAACACAATGTGTATGTATTCTGACTTAAAGCATATTATATTTACTTTTCATCAATATGGAAGAAGATTAAACACATTTTCTATGAAACCTACATGTTTAAAAAATTATAGTATTTCTTTAGATATTAAACATAGTGACTATGGAAAGTCTATAGCAAGGGTTATTCCCCCGCCCCCAAGCTCATAGATCAGCTTTTGGGGGAAAGAACCACGAACTCCTTAAAATTATATGTAAAATTTTGCAAGTTTGTACATTTCCCCAGAGAGAGCACTTTCACCGAATTTTTTTTTTTTAAAGATTTTTTAAATTTATTCACTTGAGAGCGAGTGGGGGAGGGGCAAAGGGAGAGGGGGAAGCAGACTCCCTGCTCAGCAGGGAGTCCAACGCAGGGCTCAATCCCGGGACCCCAGGATCACGGCCTGAGCCAAAGGCAGATGCTTAACTGACTGAGCCACCCAGACGCCCCACCAAATTCTCAGAGTAGTCTCTGATCCAAAAAAGTTAAGAACCACTTTACTAGGGATTTGGGAAATGGAAAAAGAATGTCTTATTAAACACTGCAGGATACAGATATAAAGTCATCCAACCTGATCTCTGAATAAGGGTAGTTCACATGTGAAAACAGAACGAAGGGCAGGCATTCCCCAGGATGTTTGGCAGAGTTGCCAAATGGCAGCTCTGAGAAGGAAGTCAAGTGTGTGCACTCTGTTTTTCCTCCCTTACTGCGCACTATCACAGACAATTCGGCAAACATCCCTAGACCTCTAGCATCTCCACCATGTTATGAGACTTTTCTCTTCTCACCTTGCAAATGCTGCTTAAGCTGAGGTTGAGTCTGTCCTGTGAAAAACGAAACCTAGTTCATCCGGTCCCTGAGCTGCTAGCTTGGGCTCAGGGCACGGAAGCTGCACTGAGAGCTGTCACATCACAGCTCCTTCCCTGGAGGCCACCTCACAGAGTGCAGCTGGGTGACCACTGTGGGGCCCCCCTGGAGGCAACAATGGCCAACCAGTAGAGAAGTTATCTATTTTCAATAACCACACTGTTTGCTATCCAGGAAAAGATTTCCCACATACTTGCAAGCTTGAAAAACATAAAGGCTTGAAAAGGATATGAGTTAAATGAGGAAAGAAAGAGGAAAAGGATTTTGGCTTAGAAGAATTTCAGGGAAATGTGCAATTTCCTAGGAAGTCTACCAAGGAAATTAACTGTCATTTGTAGCCCTAAATAATTGTTCTGGTACCAATGATTTACTGTGCCTCTAGGAAAGGCACTTAACCTTTCTGGGCCTCTTTTTCTATCTCCAAAGTAACACTGTTTCCTCCTTACTTCAACAGGATGTAGTGATGAAGAACAAAACAGGACCCAGGCTGTGCTGTAAGCTTATGAGAAGGGAGTAGTGCCAACTTACAGTGTTAGAAGTACAGGCTGGAGAGACACAGAGCAAACGGACAGCTCCCTTCTCTGTGTGCGCCCAACTCCACCCTGTGCATGATTATGGACTACTTGTTTATGTATGTGTCTCCTCCTACTAGAAATACATCAAACTCAATCCCTTATCCCTGGCACTTGGAAATGTATGTGCTACACAGCAGGAAGACGGTCATGTGTTTGGACTGATAAGGCTTTGGCTGTGCTTCACTGAGCAGCTCTAGGAGGGACCACTCATGGAGAGTGTGGGGGCCGCATGCAGTACTTTACGAGGCAGGCCGGAGTATGAATTCTGGAGTTAGACTACCTAGATTTGAATCCTGGCCCCACTACTTACAGTGGGAATCCTGATCTCACGTAGTGTCCCTGAGCCTCAGCTTTGTAAAACAGGGATAAAAATACCATCTACATCATAAGACTGTGGGATTTAAATTATGTTATGTTGTGTTATGTTAAATTATGTTATGTGTTACATTATGTTAAATTATGTTATATGCCTGACATATAGTAAGTGCTCAATATATGTCACCCATTATAATTAAAGTACAGAAACATTATCTGCTCAAATCACTTGGTAAGCTAATGGGAGACACACCCATATCAGCTCAGTCCTTCTTCCATTCTATGCTCACGTTAAGATTAAACAACTCTTTACTCCCCTTTACTCTTCTATTACTCAATTTTTATGATTTGATGTATACAAGCTCCTGATGAAAAGGCAAAAAAAGAACAGGGGCGCCTGGGTGGCTCAGTCGTTAAGCGTCTGCCTTCGGCCCAGGTCATGATCCCAGGGTCCTGGGATCGAGCCCCGCATTGGGCTCCCTGCTCCGTGGGGGGCCTGCTTCTCCCTCTCCCGCTCCCCCCGCTTGTGTTCCCTCTCTCTCTGTCAAATAAATAAAATTAAAAAAAAAAAAAAGAACAAACTAGTTCTTATAACAGAAGAATCATATATTTATTATTAGCCAAAACATGTTGCATTAGTCCAGAAACATTTTCCAAATAATGAACTGCTTGGTGGTGCTAAATTAAATTTTTATATCTTAAAGCAGACCTTAACTTACCTGTGAAGTACAAATTGCTACTGAGCAGGTATTTTTCCTAATGCTTAAATACTTAATAGAGAAACTGCAGACTGGAAAATCCTAGACAAATACAGTAATTGTAGATAAAGTCCACATATTGCAGAATTAGTAGGCCACTTTGGATAGTTTATGAAGACAGTGCATAAGAAGGTAAAACATAAAGCTGGTTTCAGAATCCAAGCTATAGGCCATAGAACTTACACTCTGAAAAGCAGTTATTCTCTAAACAATCATCTCACAGACTTTCCTCCCTCTAATCCCCACTTGTCAGCTCATCTTTTTGGTGAGAGAGCTACTCTCAAGCCCGTATGATCAGCCACACTGACAAATTTACCCAGAGTCTTTAAGGACCACTGCTACGTGAAGGATGCAGGAAAGACATTTATAAATGGGTACAGAAAAGGAAAAGTTCACTTCCAAATGCGCTGTTTATTAGCTGTCACAGAAATGCTTTGCTTCAAAGAATCACTAAGTGTTATGTGATAATACTCCTCATATTTCTGATTTTAAAAACAATCTCTAGGGCACCTGGGTGGCTCAGTTGGTTAAACAACTGCCTTCAGCTCAGGTCGTGATCCTGGAGTCCCAGGATCGAGTCCCACATCGGGCTCCCTGCTCAGTGGGGAGTCTGGTTCTCCCTCTGACCCTCTCCCCTCTCATGCTCTCTCTCACTCTCTCTCTCTCAAATAAATAAATAAAATCTTAAAAAAAAAATCTCTAAATCCTAAACACTTATCTATAAATGGACACTGATTTCTCCTGACAAGGAGAAAAGCAGAGTTTTAAACATCTTCATCTTATAATCCTAAATTCCTCCCTTTCCTTTATAGGGCATGTGGATATTTACATCATTTGCAAAACACTCTGAAATCAGCCCCCAAACAAGTCTTCCAATGACACTACCCTTACTATAACATATAATAGTACTATTTAGTAACTGAGGATGCTGCAGGAGAAAATACACTACCTAGGTATGTTAAACTAGCTTATATATCAAAAGGACCCTAAAAAGTCAATATGTATTTTTTTCCTTGTAAGAAGAAAGGAATAGTGATATCAAGAATAATTTCACAACTTCTTCATTACCATCATCAATATTTCATAAATGAATTTCCGAGGAATTTATTTTTTTTTCTTCTACCAATTCCAAGTCATTTGTATTGAAATTCATAGGTCTGGGGAATAAATATCTCACAAAGTAGGTTCTCAAACATTCTCCCAGCTGTTTTTTGTTTTGTTTTTTAAGATTTATTTATGTTAGAGAAAGAGAGTGCACAAGCGGGTGGGGGTGGGGGGGCGGAGAATCTCAAGCAGACTCCCTACTGAGTGGGGAGCCAGATACAGGGAGAATGCAGGGATGTGGGGCTCGATCTCACAACCCTGAGATCATGACCTGACCCGAAACCAAGAGTTGGACACTCAACCAACTGAGCCACCCAGGCGCCCCTCTTCCAGCTGTATTTTTAATAAATCGGAACTAAAAAATTCCCAAAGAGCAGAAACATTTCTAATTATTTTCATTGCCTTTAGCTAAATGGCACACAAAC
The DNA here is from genome assembly GCF_054177405.1 of Leptonychotes weddellii. Taxonomy (NCBI): domain Eukaryota; kingdom Metazoa; phylum Chordata; class Mammalia; order Carnivora; family Phocidae; genus Leptonychotes; species Leptonychotes weddellii. The sequence continues at coordinate 96,033,262 of NC_138377.1, read as the reverse complement.
AACAGAAACTCATTTATTTTGAGCTGTGTATATCAAAACAAAGGCAATCCAAATGCACAGTCAGACGTCATATTTACATATTTCAAAGGGAACAAATCTCTATTATTATTCTATAAATTTGATATATAGATGAGTTGTCATTACCAAGTTTTACTTTTTAGAATAAAAAAATACCTAAAATATATTGCCTTGATGTTCCAGAATAATTGTAAAGGGATTTTCCCTTTAGCCAAATAGAAATCTATAAAAGTATTATAATTATGGATTATATATATAGAGAGAGAGAGAGTTTTTCTATAATCTGAATTTTAAAAGCAGATGTCAATTTAAAATGAACTGCTAAAGCTGCTGCAACTAAAAAGGGAGGAAACGGGAGATATGGTAAGAAACATTAAAGATGGCCCACTAAATTAAGAAGTGTGAGAGGCAAAAAATGATTAACATTTTCTAAGATAAAGATCACCTGAACTATAAAATTCAAAACTAGTTCTAGAAGTAAAAACGTCAAGATTTATGTTACAGTGCTTATCTATATGAATAAATGCTTCATCTAATGATATAAACATCACATATATTAGAACTGTAAACATTTTTTTTAAAGGAGATTGAAGAAAAACAAGACTTCTTCCAGTGATTATGGAAAATGAAGCTTCTGTACTTTTCTAAATTTCTCATAGTCTCTGAACTGGTATTTTATAATGGAATGGGATGGCAAGAAATCAAGGGGGAGGAAAATACACAAATAGGGGCTTGGCGGGGAAGGAGGGTAGAATAAGTAGGTTATCTTTTTTTTTTTTTTTTTAATCTTTGTCTTCTTCCTACCTTCCACTTACTTGGTCTGTGAGCTATTTTCCTAAATGTTAAAAAAAAATGCCAGCTTCCTTTACACCATAATCTGTTACAAAATTTATCTGGTGGGTGCCTGGGTGGCTCAGTGGGTTAAGCATCTGCCTTCAGCTCAGGTCTTGATCCCAGGGTCCTGGGATGGAGTCCTGCATCAGGCTCCCTGCTCAGCGGGGAGTCTGCTTCTCCCTCTGCCCCTCCCTGCTGCTCCTGCTCTCACACGCTCGTGCTTTCTCTCTCTCACGCGCGCGCAAAAACAAACAAATAAAATCTTAAAAAAAAAAAAAATTCAAAAAAAAAAAAAAATTCATCTGGTTACTTAAGAACCCACCCCATGACTCTGCGGCCTATATTGTTTATTGCGGTAAAAAACATGTAACATTAAATTTACCACCTTAACCATTTTTAAGCATGCAATTCAGTAGTGTTAAGTATATTCACATTATTGTGTAAGAGATTTCTCAAGCTTTTTCATCTTGTAACACTGAAACCTGATACCCACTAACACTAATTCCTCCTCCCCTCAGTCCTTGGTAACCACCTTTTATTTTCTGTTTCTATGATTTTGACTCCTTCAGACACTTTTTTTTTTTAATTTGTTTATTTATCAGAAAGAGAGCACAAGCAGGGGAAGCAGCAGAGGAAGAGGGAGAAGCAGGCTCCCCGCTGAGCAGGGAGCCCGACGTGGGACTCGATTCCAGGACCCTGGGATCATGACCTGAGCTGAAGGCAGAAGCTTAACTGACTGAGCCACTCAAGCGTCCCTGCTTTAGACACTTCTTATGAGTGGAATCATAGTGTTTATGTTTTTGTGACTGGCTTATTTGCTCATCAGAATGATTTAGAGGTTCATCCATGTTGTGGCATATGACAGGGTTTTCTTTTTAAATGGCTCATCGTATTCCACTGTATGTATTTAACCACATTTTCTTTATCCGTTCATCGCCCAATACACATTTGGGTTATTTCTACCTCTTGGCTATTGTGAATGTTGTAATGAACATGGCTGTGCAAATTTTCTCTTTGAGATCCTGCTTTGAATTCTTTTGGATATATACCCAGAAGAGGAATTGCTGAATCATATGGTAAACCTATTTTTACTTTTTTGGAGAAATGTGCACACTGTTTTCCACAATGGCTGCAGCATTTTATATTCCCACCAAAAGGGCATAAGGGTTCCAGTGTCTCTGCATCCTCACCAACACTTGGTATCTTTTGTTCTTTTGATAGTGGCCATCCTGACGGGTATGAAGTGATAACCCATGTGGCTTTATTTGCATTTCCTTAGTGATTAGTGATGTAGAACATCCTTCCATGTTTGTTGGCCACTTGTGAATCTTCTTTGGAAAAATGTCTATTCAAGTCCTTTGCCCATTTTTTAATCAGGTTATTACTGTTGTTGTTGAGTTGGAGAAGTTTCTTATATTGTTAATCCCTTATCAGATACATGATCTGCTCCCATGCCATAGGTTGTCTTTTCACTCTCATTTTTTTCTTTTTTTGACATGCAGAAGTTTTTAAGTTTGGTGTAGTCCCTTTGTCTATTTTTGCTTTTGTTGCCTATGCTTTTGGAGTTATGTCCAAGAAATCATTGTAAAATTCAATGAAGCTATCCCCCTACATTTTCTTCTAGGAGTTTAAAAGTTTAAGGTCTTATGTTTTAGGTCTTTAATTCATTTTGAGTTCTTTTTTGCATGTGGTATAAAGAATGGGCCCAACTTCCTTACTTTGCATGTGAATATCCAGTTTTCTCAACGCCCTTTGTTGAAGAGACTGTCTTTTCTCCTTGTGTAGTCTTGGAACTCTTGTTGAAAGGTCAACTTGGCACATAAATGCAAGAGTTTATTTCTAGGTTCTCTCTTCTGTTCCATTAGTCTACATTATCTATCTTCATGTCCTTACCACACTATCTTAATTACAGTTGCTGTGTGGTATATTCTGGTATCAGGGAATGTGAGGGCTCAAACTTGTACTCTTTAAAATACTGTTTTTGGCTCTATGGAGTCTTTTGAAATTCTACAGGAATTTTAGTAGGACTTTTTTTTCTATTTCTGCAAAAAAATGCCACTGGGATTTTGACAGGGATTACACTGAATCTGTAAATCACTTCGGGTAGTATAGATACTTTAACAATAATCAGCCTCCCAATCCATGAACCTGGGATATCTTCCCATTTATTTATGTCTTTAATTGCTTTCAGCAGTATTTTATAGTTTTCAGTGTGCAAATCTTTTGTTTCCTTGGCTAAGGTTATTCCTGAGTAATTTATTCTTTTTGATGCTATTGTAAATAGGACTGTTTTCTTAATTTCCATTCTGGACTGTTTACTGTTAGTGTTTAAAAACACAACTAAATTTGTATCTTGATTTTGTATCCTGTAACACTATTTTGTTTTTTTGTGGAATCTTTAGGGTTTTCTACATAAAAGATCATGACATCTATGAACAGAGATCATTTTACTTCCTTTCCAATTTGTATGTCTTATTTCTTTTTCTTGTGTAATTGCTCTGGCCAGAATTTCTGGTACTGTGTTGAATAGCAGTGATGAGGGTGGGCATTCTTATCTTGTAGAGTATCATGTTTGCTGTCGGCTTTTTATATATGGCTTTTATTATGTTGCAGAAGCTTCTTTCTATTCCTATTAGTTGAGTGTTTTTATGATGAAAGAGTACTGAACTTTGCAAAATGCTTTTTCTGAATCCACTGAGATACTCATGTGGTTTTTGTCCTTCATTTTGTTAATGTGGTATATTACATTGATTTTTTTAAAAAACATTTTATTTATTTGAGAGAGAGAGAGTGTGTGTGAACAGTAGGAAGGGACACAGGGAGAGGGAGAAACAGACCACCTGCTGAGCAGGGAGCTTGATGTGGGGCTCGACCCCAGGACCTGGAGATCATGACCTGAGCCCAAGGCAGATGCTTAACCAAGTGAGTCACCCAGCCGCCCCACATTGATTGACTTTTTGTATGCAGAACCATCTTTACATTCCAGCTACAAATCCCACTTGGTCACGGTGTGATTTTTTTTTTTTTAGTGGTTTGGTTTTGTCTAGTCTAGGGATCAGGGTAATACTAGCTTCAGAGAATGAGTATGAGCATATTCCCTGCTCTTCAATTCTCTGGAAGAGTTTGAAAATGACTTGGTGTTAAATGTACTTTATTTAAACATTATGGAGGATGCTCTGGTGAAGCCATGGGGTGCTGGGTTTTTCTTTGTTGGGAGATTTTTGATTGGTGCTTCAATTTCCTCACTAGATATAGGTTTGTTCAGATTTCTTATTTCTTCATGATCCAGTCTTGGTAGGTTGTTATGTTTCTAGGAATTTATTTCTTTTAAGTTATCCAGTTTGTTGACACATAATTGTTCATAGTAGTATCTTATAATCCTTTTTATTTCTGTTGTATCAGTTCATCAGTTGTAGTTATCTTCTTTCATTTCTTTTTTTTTTTTTTAAAGATTTTATTTATTTATTCTTGAGAGACAGAGAGAGAGAGAAGCAGAGGGAGAAGCAGGCTCCCAAAGAGCAGGGAGCCTGATGCGGGACTCGATCCCAGGACCCTGGGACCATGACCTGAGCCGAAGGCAGACGCTTAACCATCTGAGCCACCCAGGCGCCCCTTCTCTTTCATTTCTAATTTTGGCTATTGAAGTCCCCCCTCTTTTTTTCTTAGTCTAGCTAAGGGTTTGTCAATCTTGTTGATCTTTTTGAAAAACCAAAACCAATGAAACTTGGTCTCGTTTTTTTTTTTTTTCTATTGTTTTTCTATTCTCTGTTTCGTTTATCTCTGTGTTAATCTTTGTTATTTCCTTCCTTCTGCTGACTTTGGGTTTAGTTTGTTTTTCTAGCATCTTGAGGCATAATGTTAAGATAGTTGATTTGAGATCTTACTTCTTTTTTAATGTAAGTATTAACAGCTATAAACATCCCTCTTCCTACTGCTTTTGCTGCATCCCGTAAGTTTTGGAGTATTGTATTTTCATTTGTCTCCAGATATTTTCTAAATTCCCTGTGACAACTTCTTTGGCTGTTTATAAGAGTGTGTTGTTTAATTTCCACCGATTTGTGGACTTTCCTGTTTTCCTTCTGCTGTTAATTTCTAGTTTCATCCCACTGTGGTCAAAGAAGATACTTTGTATGACTTAAACTTGTTAAGGCTTGTTTTGTGGTCTAACACATGGTCTATACTGAAGAATGTTCCATGTGCACTTGAGAAGAATGTGTAATCTGCTGTTGTTGGATGGGGTATTATATATATTGAAAGGTCCAATTGGTCTATAGTGTTTAAGTCTTCTGCTTCTTTAGTGACTTTCTGTCTGGTTATTCTATTCATAACTGAAAGTGGGGTATCAAGTCTTCTACTATTATTTTGCTTCCTATTTCTCCTTTCAGTTCTGTCAATGATTGCATCATATATTTGGGAAAGAATTTTAATAACAACATTAAAAAGACTGGAATCAAAATATTTTCCCTAAGAAAAAGATTTATTGTAAGGAATAAAAAGATAGAAGGATATATACAAAGTGATAGGATTTGGGGGTTTTATTAACTCCACTGTATTTCTATAATTTTACAAAAGCCTAATAATGAACAGGGGTTCCCTTAGCAGTATTATAAAACAAAAAAGTTTTGTTTTTTTTTTTAAAGATTTTATTTATTTATTTGACAGAGAGAGAGACAGCGAGAGAGGGAGCACAAGGAGGGGGAGTGGGAGGGGGAGGGGAGAAGCAGGCTTCCTGCTGAGCTAGGAGCCAGATGTGGGACTTGATCCCAGGACCCCAGGATCATGACCTGAGCCAAAGGCAGACGCTTAACCATCTGAGCCACCCAGGCGCTAAACAAAAAAGTTTTTTAAGAGCTACATCAAATACAGTATTATAAACTAATTCGTGAGCTAATGACTTTTTCATCTGTGTTTGCGATTTTATAAATTACAAAAGGCTAAGATGTAGGACAAATAAAATTTAGTTTCTGTTTAAATTATTTGTTTAAGAATACAATAACTTCATCTTCATCTTAGATTAGTAGGATTTCAATATTAAAAGCTTTCAACAATCCAGGCAAATCAGGAAACAGCTGTGTCCTCTTATTCTTCATACTTTCTCCCCAATTTAGATATGATTAATTTGATTAATTATAGAACAAAAGGTAATTAAAATGTCAAAGTAATTTACTCCTAGTTTTTCACATATTTCTGTATGAAAGCCACATTCAATTACCACTCCTACAATTGGTGGATCTAACATCAAACTGGTTAAGAAACAGATCTTAACACGTTTTGGGGGGAAACTTTTTCACTACAAGTTTAATCATCTGGTATGTTTTGGACCTTATATCCATTTTGTACAAATGATTGATTTTGACCTCATTTTCTGGTTTAAAAATATTTCTAGGTTATTTTTATATGCATAACCAATTCAGTTATTCAGGATAAATAGAACAGTTTTTCATTGGTGGAGTCTTACAATGTAGTCATTGTTGGCAAAATGGTTAAACTGAATGTATGGGTAAATCGTGGCTAGATTTCTATTCAAAATGATACTATTTTTTAAAATACAATTTTAATAAATATACCAAGATAATGCCCATTCCTTATTTGAAGACTTTACACTTGAGTCTGAGAGAGAATCATTAATCACAAGCAATATTTAAACACAGTTTACTAAGAGTAGAAAATTTTTACAGACTTAAAATTTTGGTTAGATTCCAAATCCTATGACTAAATAATAATGTCTTTCTACTTTTCAGAAACTGTGACAAAGGTGGGCATATTTCAAAAGTAAACATCATTTTGCAAATACTGGAAATACTTCATAAAAGGAGAAAAATGTATGCTGAATCTTCTGGAAAGCAAGTATTAGTTAACACTTACTGGACATAGTAGAGAAACCCTTAGGCTGGTTGTAGCTATTTCACTGTCTGGATCCGCGGTCAATTTCTCTTTAACTGACATTCATTGAAGAGAGAACAAACAAACAGAGCATGTTTATTAAAGATACATCAGTAATGCAACATAAGAAAAAGAACAAGGAACTTAAAATGAGGAACCTTAAAAAAATGAACTCAAAAATAATGTTTAATTATTTCCAATTAACTGGGTGGAAAAATAAAAACAATTACATGGTTTATAATTTCTATCATAGGCAAAAGAAGAAAAACAACCATATATCTATAGACTGACTATATTTCCTGTAAGTTCCCTATTTCTCATCCATGAACAAAAACTTCATTGCAGTAACATAAAGGAAATTTCTATAGTAAGCTGACATATTCAACCAATGGCAGAACCTTTTCCTTTTATAACTCTAAGAAACTGAATGAAGTTTTTCTTTCTTTTAAATTATGACCAATATTTTTATGCCAATATTATTTTATAAATTTTTCCAAAGCTCAGATAATAAAATATATTACCATATTTTATATGTTAATACATTAATTCTATTTTTCTATTAGTTCTATTTTTAAATTATGAAAATATATTAATTCTATTTTCAAATTATGAAAAGAAAAAAGTTCAATTGCTTTTTCCCCATACAACTGAGTTTTATATTTATTTATCCATAAACTAATTAAGCTATCTTAGACAAGTCAATCCTTCTCTCTGAGCTTAATTTTGCTTCTAGCAAAATAAGAACCCACACCAGATAATCTCTAAATCTTTTCAGCTCAAACCTCCTGTGGTTCTTAAGATTTGAACAGACACTGCATCAAAGAAGCTATAAGGATACCAAATAAGCACATGACATCATTAGTCATTAGGAAAATGCAAATTAAAACCATAATGAGATACTACTAAACACTGACCAGAATAGCCAAAAATCAAAGCAGCCTGACAACACCAAGCACTAGTGATGATGGAGAAAAACTCGAAATCACATACATCATTGGTAGGAATACACAAAAGGCATATACATTTTATAAGAAACTGCCAATCTGTTTTCCATACACATTTCATGTGACCCAGCTATCTGAGTCCTAAATATTTACCCAAGAGAAACAAAAACATATGTCTACAAAACTGGAATATCCACAGGCAAAATGTAAATATTCTAGCAGCTTTACTTGTGATAATGTAAAACTGGAAACAACCTAACTGTCCACTGAATGATAAATGGATAAACAAATGATGGTACAGATAAATGGAATACTACTCAGTAATAAAGAACAAACTACATGGATGAGCCTCAAAAGCATTTACTAAGTTAAAGAAGCCAAACATAAAAAGCTACAGGCTGCAGGACTTCGAATAGCTGACATTTTAGAAAAGACAAAACTATGGAGACAGAAATCACACCAGTGGTTACAGGAACGGGGAATAAGGGGATGAAATGAACTGCAAGAGGCCACAGGGGAACTTTCTAGGATGAAGGATGTTCTATATTTTGATTGTGGCTGTGGTTCATGATTCCATGCACCTGTAAAATTCATCAATCTGTAGAATTAAAAAGGTGAATTTTTACTTTTGTAAACTATACTTCAAAAAACATAACCAAAAGAAAGAAGAGAAAGGGGGGAGAATCACCATGTTAAATTTAATCACAAGAAAGTGAGGAAAACCAAAGATACAAAAGTAGGGATCCGAAAGGGTACGTGCACCCCGATGTTTATAGCAGCAATGTCCACAATAGCTAAACTGTGGAAAGAGCCAAGATGTCCAGCGACAGATGAATGGATAAAGAAGATGTGGTATATATATACAATGGAATATTAT
>NC_138377.1:96003015-96024206 GCF_054177405.1 Leptonychotes weddellii | reverse complement strand
AAAAAAAAAAAAAAAAAGAATAGGTTTTTTAAACAAAGAATATGAGAGCTTAAACGAGGGCAGTGATGGTAGGGAGAGAGAGAGAGAAGACGGATTTGAGAAATATTTAGGGTGGAAGTTTGATAGGATTTGGTGAGTTTGGTTTTAAATAACTGAATCTGAGGAACCAGTGGAATGTTTTGGTGAAGGCAGTTAGCCTGCTATACATATCTGTATTTGAAACTCAGGGGAAGGTCTGGGAGGAAGGTATTTGGGAGCTGGTGCTCATTTAAACCGTAAGGCTAGATGTGATTATCTCTAGGTAAAGTATGCAGAAAATGGACCAGGGATGACACCCCAGGGAAAACAATGCTTCCCTTAGGAGAATCCACTGAAGGCAAGTAACTGAGAAAAAAATAGAGAAGAGTCTTTCAAGGAGAAAGAGGTTGGTAGGAAATGCAGCAAAAATATCTAAGATGAAAACTGGAAAGAAAGTTTAAATTTGGCAATCAGACTGTCAGTAGTGACATCAGTGGAACGATGGGAGTTAAAAGAGCACATGGCTTGCAATGAGGAGGTGGACAGCAAGTGTAGACCACTCTTTGAAGAAAGTAGGATGAGGACAACCGGAGGAACACAGAGCTCTATCTAGAGTAGAGAATAGCCTGTTTGTGTACTTTTTAAAGGATGAAAAAGACCTGACAGGTAAGGCTGACAGGAAGAGTTTATAGAGGGACAGAGAGCAGATAAATGAGGGAGTGAGGTCTCATAACACTGCTTCTAAGCATCTCCACCTGGATGTCTCACAGACATCTCAAATACTAGTGTAAGCATACACTCTGATCTTTCCTCCTTTACCTCAATCTTTTCCACACTGTTCTCCATTTCAGTAAATGGCCCTACCATGTAACTCCTCCTAGACTTCTCCTTTTCCTTCACTCCCCACATGTAATCTGCCACCACGGCTACCCTTCAACAGTTCTCGAGCCATCAACTTCTATGTCCATCACCATTACCTATGTTTAAGACACCATCACCTCTTACCTGGACAACAGGTTCCTCAGTGGCCTCATCTTATCAGTCCAGCCTCTCCTCAATTCAGTCTTCAGAGCAACCTTCTTATTGCCCAAATCTGATGATGTCACTGCTTAAAAATCTTTTCAGAGTTTTCTATCATCTACCTTTATGTCATCTGTATGAACTCACCCCATGGCTATCTCTCTGGCCACTGTCCTCCTTTGTTCTCTTTTCTCTAGTTCCACTGCCCTCGTCTCTTCGCATATTCCCCTCTCATCTTGGGGCTTAACTCCTCCTCACCCTTATAATCTTATCTTAAACATCACAGTACCAGAGAGGACTACGTTCTTCTGTTATTGCCTCCAGAGTTCCCTGTCTTTTTTCTTTAAGGCACATGTCACAACTGTAATTCATTAATGACTCGTTCAGTCACTTAATTCTGTCTTTCCCACCAGACTGCAAACTTCTAAGGGATGCAGAGACAGTGTGTGTCTTGTTTAATGCTATATTCTCCTGTGCCTGGAACACTGTAGACTCTTAATATAACTTCTTGAATGAGAAGAATAAATGAATACAAGATTAACTTTGAGCAGAAAAAGGGACATTTCCTCCTAAGACTGAAGAGAATAAGTAAGGATAGGTACAAGTGTAGATAAGCTGAAAAGCAGTTATGGCAGCACTAAGATTAAGGAAGAAATGGACATTTGAGGGAATTCACCTCTTGTAGCCCCAATTTTCTTGCAGTGGCAGTGTGCTGCGAGAGGGGGAGTAGTGTCTGAGTAAACTATGGCCAAGGTTTAAAGTGACTGCTGCAAGGAGAGGAGACAGGAACGTGACCAAAAATTAGTCAAGGGCTGCCTTTGCGATAGAGGAGACAACTCTACACAAAGGTGAAAACCACAAGACAAAAATCTACTAAATCTACTAAATCAAATGAATCAGAGTAGATGTCTCTGTGAAAAGTCTCAATATTACTAAGTTTATTCTTTCAAGAATATAATAGTGCCTGATTTGATGAATACAACTCTGCCAGCAGATTTACTGATAAGATTAAGAATGACTTCCAATGAATATATTTTTAGGCCATTTGATTTTTCAAAAATCTGGAGAAACCTGTCAACATTTTCTTCTGTCAAGTTGTTTTATACAGTCTTTTAATTACACAATTAATTTATTCAGAAAGTTATTTCTTTATAGATAGTATAAAGGCAAACAATCTGTTCTTTGGTCAATTACAACAAATATCTTACTAGTAGGATCCTAATTAATGTTTTATTGGTTCTCCAGGCCAGTAAGTAAGATAAGATATAAACTGTCACAAAAATCCCACTCACTCTGCAACTACTCTCCACTTCCAGCATTGTATCAGAGATGAAATAAATAGCCTCTGAATTAAGAAGTTGTTGCTGCTTAATAGTGACTAACAGTGGTTCCTTCCAGAAAATAAAATAATCCTGGCTCACCTTCCTACTCTCCCTCCAGATGGTGCTACAAAGCAGATGTCTGTCTGTTCTTCTTTGTCCCTGCCAACTGGTGCTTCCTCTCCCCTAGACCCCAAACCAGTGCTGTCATTCTAGCTCTCCACTGCCTTTTGAGGAATGTCTACAGAGGCATTAGCCAAAAGTGTGCTCCTCTTGACTCAGGACTATTTGCATTTTAAAAAGGGTTCTTTTAATGCAGAAAAGTCCTTTAATGAACTACTGAGGGCATACTGCTATTCAGAAGTAGTGGGATCTTTTACTCTGGCACAGAAACAGGTTAGCAAAAAAAGATAAAAGCTATACAGAGGAAAGTGAGAGGAAAGCTGGCCTTACTACTTTAGTTCTTTTCACCAGAGTGTGCCTAACTAAATCTGAGAGTGGATTTCATTAATCAACTCACATCAAGAACCCTTAAAGAGGAGCTATCTAATCCCTGCCTGTAAAAGTTTTGTTTCCTGTGTCCAGACCCATCTCTGAATTCATCCATCCATAAAGAATCTATCTCTCACAAAGAAGAGAACAAAAGAAGAACTTATTTCTCCTCCTGGGAAAGGCTGCCAACCTCTGGCCTTCATCCTCAAAAACTGAGGCTAGAACGGTCAATTTGTAGACCTTGCTGCATCTCAAATTCTACACAACTCTACGAACCATCTAGTTATTCATAACTATGAGCCCAGACTTTGGAGGAGCTTTAGAAATCACATAGTAACAACCTCTTATTACAGATGAGGAACATGAAACTCAGAGGAGTAGAGTGACTTGTCCAAGGCCTACATAACTGATTAACAGAACCTGCTTCGTTATTATTTTTACCATCCCACTATCTTTTTACTTTATTAATTCAGGGATATAGTCATCACGTATCCTGCACATTTCTCCTGGATAAACTTTAAATACAAAATAATTCTCATGAAATACATGCCAAGATTTCCTTCCTGTCTCCTAGAATTCCATAAACATTTATTTTATGAAGTTACAGTAAAATATTCTTCCATATTCATTTACTGGCTTTCTAAAGTTACTTTTAAGGTCAGTAAAATAGAGATTATAAAATATAGGTCATAACGAAGATATTAAAACTACTTCTAAGTCTTGATTTACTTTATTCAGAAAACAAGCTTTCAGTGTTTTGAATCCTCTATAACAAGCTCTAGTGAAAAGAAATTTCTTTCATTGAAAATATACTACTCTAACCTTTACCAAAATAGTTCAGCTGCATAAATGAAATAAGTTTATCATACGTACTTAAAGCTCTAGAATGATCCGGATTCCTTATTCCCTTTGCTCGTAACCTCTGAAGAAGAACTGTTGAGGACAACTGTTTTACAAGATACACTGCCATGGAATAGTTCTGGAAAAAAAAAAAAAAAAGATGTAGAAAAACAACATACGTAAGTAAATAGTACATCTATTTTAATCCCACAATGATAGGGAAAGAAAACTAACACTTGTTAAAACACCTACTATGTGGCCAGGCACTATCAGGTGTTTTCATGAACAGGAATTAATTTAGTCCTAACCAAAAAGCTGCTGAGGTGGTCATAAACCTACTTTTATGGACGAGGAAAGGGAAGTATAGAGAAGTAAAAGAATTTTGCAACTTTCAAGCAATAAAGCCAGGTCTGTCATGCTTCTATATTACCTGACTACCTATGCTCGAAGCTAATCAATTTGAGGCACCTCTATAAAAAAAAAAAAAACATTGTTAAAACTGAAATATAAACCAAGGCCAATAAGATGTCAAAATCACCATAAACCACATTTAGTAGGTAACAGGTCTAAAATAGTAGCTATTTAAAAATTACAAATTAGATTGGCTTCCTAATCTATACCATCAAATCTCTCTTTATAGCGCTAACTAGTTTTGAAAGACCCTACGTGGGCCATTATCACAAAGGGAATACTAAAGATTTTCAAAGAGAAGCTGCTGGTTTGGCAAATGAATAGATGAATATCCATTACCAGCAGAGGACTGGTAGAGAAGATGGCAGCAGGAGAAGGGAACAAAGAAAACAGTTAATCAATAAAGCCAATGCGGAGTGAAGGGTACATGACTGGATAAGAGGAAGAAAAGAAGGCTGAGGCTTATTAAGGGTAGGAGAGAGATCTAAATGAGAAGGGCCACTTTCCATTTGGTGTTGGGATCAAGAAGAAGATCAAGAGATTTGGAAAGAAGCAAAAGGAAGAATACTTACTGCCACCTTCTAGCTTACAGCTACATACAATTTCTGAAGCACTCTTAACATATATTATCTACTTAATTTAAACCTCGCAGAAGGCCTATACGAGACAGGTAGGGTAAGTATTTTTCTAAGTAAAGAGTTCATTAAAAGGAGGCACAAAAAGATATGTCATCTGCTCATGATCATGCATCTGCTTGGTGACAGAGCTGGCACTAGAACCCAGGAAGAAAGAATAGGGCTGTCAGGACAGTGGACTTAATGGCCAAGGCTAGTGGAGTTCTCAACAGTTCTTGCAATAACACACCTTGTTTGCTTTGACCCTCCCAACCAACTTTCAGACTTTTCAAATATGCATTCCCCTTTTGACAACAAGAGGAAATCTCAGTATCCTCCGGAAGGCCAAATTTTCACTTAGAGTTCAGAAACCTATCCATGTTCGTATGTTACATATTTTATGGGGAAAAAATGAAGTGTCAAAAAAGCTAATTTAAAGGAACCTTAAAACTTGCCTAAACTTTACAGCATACAACACACCAATCTAAAATAAAACTAAAAGGCTTCCTCTGGGGGAAAAAAAACCCTTATTCACCTTTATTATTTATTTGATTAATATTTTGAGTATGACAGAAACCGGAGAAATGCTAATTAACACTGTGAAATTATGTACTGACAGCTTGAATCTTCAGTACTAGAAATCCCCCTCAGGCTTTTTATAATTTTTTAAGGAGAGATCAAGTAGAAACCACAACTACAAGTTCAGTGAAAAGGTATGTTCACTCTAGTTGAAACATGTAACCAAATTAAAAAAAAAGCAGCAGCAGCAGCAGCAAAAAGAATGTCAGGTATTAACAAATGCCACTTGTACTGATAATATGGAATTCAGTTTTGTATCACTTGAAAGAGATTCAGCACCATAAAACCCCAAACCTTCACAGTGGCAAGCTATCTCGTCTAGGTAGATAATATACTGTTTCTGCTAACCCTTCAAAGTGCTACTTAATTCCAACTACTCATAAATACTGCATTACACTGATGTTTTTGTCAAATGCCTTCTCAAAAGTCTTCAAAATTGTCTATCAAGTTCAAAGGACATTTTCTCCATATTAAGATATAATCTACTCACGAAGTGTCCTTTATACCAGTATCTAAATAACTTTTCTATAAACAATGAGAGTTTAATAAATGCTAAATGCAGTGATTACCCTGAGGTAGGATAAGAAGTTACAATACAGTTCAGTTATTTCCTTCAAGCACTACACTGGCTCTTCTTTAAAAAAAAAAAAAAAAATATATATATATACATATATATATTGTCTTTTTAAAATTGAGATATAATTGACATATAACACTGTGTACGTTTAAGATGAACAACATGTTCATTTGACACATTTATATATTGTAATATGATTACCACCTTAGCTTTAGCTAACACTAACTCTGCTATTTCCTTTGCAGATGTATTTTTAACACTTCTCAGTAGTAACTAATAATCCCCAAAACAGTAAGAGATCTTATGCAAATGAATAGAGTATCCTTACAAGTTGAATTAAAACTAGTGACAGAAAAACATTATAATAAGTTATCTTCTGGGCTTTGGTAAAGAAAATTTTCTTTCAATGTTTTACTTCAAAAAGAAGGTCTCTAACTTGTAGACTGTGGTCTATACAAAGATCTTACCTAGTAGACCACTTCAAATCACTGAACATACTGTCTTCTTTCTGAGGTTTGAAAGGCTTTCCTCTCTTCTCTAATGCTTTGTATCAGCACCACATTTCCCTCCTCTGCCGAAGTTTGGGACTTCTTTCATAGTTCATTGTAAACACCCTGGCAGGCTATACGTTTCACACCCACAGGCAAAAAACCCAATACAAAACAAAAAACATTTTTCAATATCCTCTTCAAAAAGGGAGACAAAGGCGAACCCCCAAAGTACACTAGAAGTAAAACATTTAAAAGGATTTCAAAAACCTAATGGTGATATATTTAATTAAGCAAAGGAAAAAAATATAATCTTGATAGGTGTCAAAAAGGATTCTGATAAAATTCAAAATCCATGTCTCACAAAGATATCCAGTAAAAGAGCAATACAGGAGTATACTGTTGATGTATTAAGTTCTGTCAAAAATTAATTACATCATTATTTGTACTAGTAGTATTCTCATTTTCGTAAGAAACAGTTGAGCATGTCCACTAGCACTCCCATTATTTAACATTGTTCTGAAGGTTCTAGCCAGCACAACAGAAAACAAGAAATTATGACGTAAGTACTAGGATTATCATTATTTGTATAACGATACAACTTTTCAAACTCAGAACTGCCCACCTGGAAAAACCAAGAAACCAACTAAAAAGCTGTTGGAACCAATATATGAATGCAAGTATTAAGTAAATATTCAACAATAACTAGCTTTTAAATAAACCAACAATAAATAAAGTCTTTAGAAAATATAATAGAAAAAAGATCTACTTAACAACAGCAACTATAACAATAAACAATATAGGAATTAATAAAAAATATGGAAGATCTATAAGAAAAAACTTATTAAATGACTGACGAACATAAAAGTTCTGAATAAAGGGAGAAACATACAGCTCCTGGAATGGAAATATTAAATACTGTAAATAAATTAATCCTCCCTAACTCAACGTACTAATTTAAAGCAATCTCATTCCAATTCCCAGAAAGATTTGGGGGAGCAATTCAGGGGAATGTGGCTCCCTCTCTGTAATTACTCTTCCAACACTTCTGCTCTCCTCACAGCCTCCCTCACCCTTAGCTCACATTTTCTTCTCTAGCCCAAACTTACCTTCTGAGTCTAATATCAATTGCCTATTTAGAACGTCTCCCAGGCATCTCAAACTCAAAAGCTTCAAAACTGAACTCATGATTTTCTTCATCATCTAGTTCTCCAACACTCCTTCCTCCAAGGCAATGAAATGACCAAAAACATGCCTAAACTCAATCCTTTTTCAGTGTTTCCTCTATCTCGGTAATATTATCATTTACCTTCTCATTCCAGCCAGAAACCCAGGAGTCATCCTTGACATCTCTTGGTTTTCTCCGCCCCTACTTGTAATTTCTTGCTCAGTCCTACTGACCCCTGACTTCTCTCCATCCCTACTGCCACCGCTCTAGGCTAACACCCGCTCTCTTCCACTAATACTTCAGCAATAGCTTGTTCCTAAGAGGTGACTGCTCTGCATGATTCTGGCCTCCATTCAAACTGTTTACCACTCTGAAGAATAACTTTTTGTAAACAGAAATATACTACTGTAAAATTCTCACTTAAAAAGAGAATATCCTGGGGCACCTGGGTGGCTCAGCCGTTAAGCGTCTGCCTTCAGCTCAGGTCATGATCCCGGGGTCCTGGGATCGAGCCCCGCATCGGGATCCCTGCTGAGTGGGGAACCTGCTTCTCCCTGTCCCACTCCCCCTGCTTGTGTTCCCTCTCTCGCTGTGTCTCTGTCAAATAAATAAAATCTTAAAAAAAAAAAAAAAAAAGAGAATATCCTTGGGGCGCCTGGGTGGCTCAGTCGGTTAAGTGTATGCCTCCAGCTCAGGTCGTGATCCCAGGTCCTAGAATCAAGCCCTGCATCGGGCTCGCTGCATTGGGCTCCCTGCTCCTTGGGAGTCTGCTTTCCCTCTCCCTCTGTCCCTCCCCGCTGCCTGTGCACGTGCGTGCCCTCTCTCTCCAGCATGCTCTTTCTCAAATAAATAAATTTTTAAAAAAAGAGAGAGAGAGAGAGAATATCCTTAACATTAACAGTACCTCACAGGCCCTGCATGGCCTGACCCTTTCTTACCTCTATAGCCTCATCCTGTACACTGCTCTTCCCCACTCTCTGCACTCCAGCCCCAGTGGCTCCCTCTCAGTTTCCTGAAAAGAACCAGGCTCACCCCTGCCACTGAGCTGTTGTGCAGGTTGTGTCCTCTGAACCTTTTGCCCAAACTGCTTCCTTCTACCCTTCTCTTAACTCTTGGCTCAGTCACTACTTCCTCAACGAAGCCCTACCTGACCTCTGCCTAATTCAAAGTACCCTTTAATATACTCTAAAATCACCGCACACCTCTCCTTCCATAGTCCTTCTGCTAAGTATGTTCACCTTTTTTGTGTCTGACCACCTGGCTCCAGACCTCAGGCTCTAAAAGAATGAGGACTTTCTTTTCTCACTATGGTACTGTCAGTTTTCAGTAAAGGCACGGCATACAGTAAGCATTCAATGAATTTCAAATGAATTAATGAATAGACATGAGCTCACATGATAACACTGAAATAATCAAAAACATTCTGAAATTGTCCCAGAAAAAGAATGCAAGACTAAGGAACAATATAAAAAAATTCAGAAACACACATAGGATAAATAAAAGTCAAACACATAGTAATGGTGGCTTCTGAATCAGCATTTATTTAGTTAATGGTGTCAGACCACCTGGCTACTGAAAAAATGAAAGTAAATTTTTATTTCACACCACATAGAACTTGCGATGGATTATTTAAAGGTAAAACAAAAAACCTCAAAAGTCTAGAAGAAAATATAAACAAATATTTATGTAAGGTTGGGAAGGGCAGACAGACTTAAGTGTGATGGGGACTGAGGAGGAAAGAACACACACACACACACAACTGGTTAAAAATTGGCTCTATAATAATTTAAGTCCTCTAAATATTAAATAATCACATAAATAAAAGTAAAAGGCAAACAAACTGGAAACAAATATTTCCAACATGTGAAAGAGGGTAAGGCTTAATATATAAAGAATTCATAAATAAGAATAAGAAAAACAGCAATAGAGAAATAAATACGGATATAATTTTAAAATGTAAATCACAACAAAATATGTTCGATCTCAGTAATAAAAGGAGCACTAATCAAAACAACATGGTGCCTTTATTTACCTACTAAACTTGGTAAAGATTTTAAAGAAGATAAAAGTATTGAGAGGGTATGGGTCAAGGGGCACACAAACACTGAAAGTCAGAGAATAAATTTGTACATCTTCTGGTAAGGCAATCTGTCAAAGTACACAACATTTCTTTAAATTCTGCATGCTCTTTGACTCAGGAATTCCACTTCTGGGAATTTAAGGAAATTATGATATATGTTTGCAAAAGCATAGCTACTAGGATGATCTTTGAAACAGCAATGAATCGATCAATCAATAAATCAACTAACTGCTCAACAATAGGGATAGACTAAATTATGGCATATTCATACTGGAATATGACCTAGCCATTAGAAATCATGCAGATGAACACGTAATAACATAAAAAGACGTTCATGATAAATGGCTGAGTGAAAGGATCAGGTTATAAAACAATGAATACTGCATGATCCCATTTTTTAAATGGGAACATGTTGAAAATTCATTGTGAGACAAAAATAAATCCTTTTGCAACTCATTTTACATTATCATTTACATATAAGCTCAGGTAGCCATGGAGATCATCCCTTCCTTATAATACTAAAATCTAGTAGAAATAAAAATTTACTTACTCTTCCAATTTCTGCAGTCCAAGAAACAACAATGGTGTTTGGTACTGTTGTGGACAATCGGACAAGTGAGGTGATATTGATTGGTCGGCTGGGTCGCTTTGGTTCCACACCATTTTTTGTAGGTGGAAGATAACCCTAAGGATGAAATATCATTTATTTCCACTTACTATTTCCACAATCATTTCAACTTCCATTCCTAAAACAAACAAAAAGCCCCCACAAACTACATACCAGAAAATATAAATATTTTCATTAAAAATTAGAGAAGCAGGGCGCCTGGGTGGCTCAGTTGGTTAAGCAACTGCCTTCGGCTCAGGTCATGATCCTGGAGCCCTGGGATCGAGTCCCGCATCGGGCTCCCTGCTCGGCGGGGAGTCTGCTTCTCCCTCTGACCCTCCTCCCTCTCATGCTCTCTGTCTCTCATTCTCTCTCTCTCAAATAAATAAATAAATCTTTAAAAAAATAAAAAATAAAAAAAATAAAAATTAGAGAAGCAAACATTTACAAGATTATTTCTCTAAACAACCCTACAGTCTCATTATAGTAAGCCTGAGAATAATACTGGCGATAGAAGTTACAAATCTCTAAAACTTAGGAATCAGGATGAATTCATAAAGAGCTTGGATAAGTATATAAGGATCATTTTAAAGGTGACCAATAATAGCCTGCACTCTCATTCTCTGTTTAAGACACAGCATTCTTCCCCTATTCTACCGCAGGCTTCCAGACTCACAAGAGTACTGCTGAGGTTTTGTTGAAACAATTTCTTGTCTCTCAAAATCCAGTATAACAATAAAACTGCCACACCCAACTCCAAGGCCTAGACTTTGTCTCCACAGCTAATGTCACAGCTGTTAATTATACATAGTTGGTACAAGTGTTTTACACAGTCACGTGAATATACATCCAAAATAAAGATGTTTTCTTAATGAAAAACTATGATTAACAACAGCTGTCATGACTTATTTGATAGCTATGTTGCCAATGCATTTAAAAAATAGCTTTTAGGACTTACCGGAAGGCTGCAAGGTTTTGTATTCACTTTCACACAAAGATTGGGTGGGAAGTGATCTTCTTGTGGACAACTGGTTTCTGATAAACAAAACCTAAACAATAAAGGACAAGTTTAACTTCCTTTATTAAAGGATGACCTCAATATTTTTGTTCAATAGCTAATCTAAAAGGTTGCTAAACTTAACAACAAAAACTACTAGAGCTAGACACTTCACATGATGAATAAGCACATTACACAAACTGAAAATAAATAATTCTGTCAATGTAAAGTTTCAATGATCACAACTATCAACCTACAATTGTCTTCATAATATTGCCGATCATTTGCTTAAGCATGTTCTAGGAAGGAAAAAAAGGCTCTGTAGTGGAATAAATTAAAGACATTCTGAATCAAAAAATTAAATTATCTTAATATAGAACGTCTCAGAGCTAGGGTAACATGCACTGTAACTTTCTAAGAGGGAGATATAATACACAGTATCTCTCAAACTTATCTGCTTATAAAATAGTCATTTCTTGGTTCTTAGCAGAATATACTGAAAATGCTATAAGTCCATCCCTAAGACCAAATTCTACCCACTAAGCCAAGGTACTCCATTATTCCCTGAGAAGTGAAGGTGTTGAAAAATAATATTATTTGTACTATATCTACATACATTTAAAACACTATTTTAGAAACTCATAATTGTTTAAGAAAACTATGGACAGCTACATAATTTGTAAATTCTCACTCTGTTCATGCTTACATAAAGAAACAAATTATTAATTTGCTATTTAAGACATCTTAGTAACTTCCTTATTCCCAATATACAGCTGAGGCTCATCCCACCTTTTTTTTTTTTTTTTTTTAAGATTTTATTTATTTATGAGAGAGAAGAAAAAGCAAGGGGAGCCACAAGCAGAGGGAGAAGCAGGCTCCTCGCTGAGCAAGGAGCCCAATGCGGGACCTGTTCCCAGGACCCTGGGATCACGACCTGAGCCAAAGGTAGACGCTTAAACGACCTGAGCCACCCAGGCATCCCAGCTCATCCCACCTTTATAGAACATTCACAGCATCTTTGAGTTATATGTTAAAAAGAACCCTATCTGAATTCTGTGAAATATTCATCACACACAAACATCTTCCCTCACCATCTATGGTGTAGGGTCTTAACCTGCCGGCTATGGAATCTGTATGTGGGAGGATCCACAAGCTGGACAATTTTCTATGTACATATATACATTCATCTGTATGGGGTAACAATCTGTAGCTTCCATCAGATTCTCAAAGGGTAAGGGACCCACCCATAAAGGAGTTAAGAATTACTGATCTACAAAGATTTTCTTGAAATATACATAGCAACACAGATGAAAATACACAGACATCAAAGCTCATAGGATCATCTCTAACCCCAGCAAAACCTGTTACAGGACAATCTTTTGTACTGCAACAGTAAAAGAATGCCACAAAGTTTTTAATAAATTATTCCAATGCAGTGATAAATTTAAAACACAGAGTCTGGCTGCCTGAAGCTACAGAAAAGAATGATTTATATGACAAGTTGACCCCTATTCATTTAAGTAAAAGGCAAAAATCTAAGGCACCCTAACAAACCAAAGGGAAAAGAAGAAAAAAGAGGAATAGCAAAAAGTTGCTGTGAAGGAGTTCGTGGTGGTGGGGAGGGGAAACAGGTACATAAATGAGAACAGACTAGGAATCTAATAGAGAAAACAGTGACCCTAATCCTGACCAAATTATTTTCATGCTTTAGACACAATTTATAATTAGGATAATAGGTATACACTCCCAACTTAAATAATACACGGGGATTGTAGACCTTGTTATCGAGGGTAAGGGGATTAGGATGAAAAATAACCATTTTATCAAAACGCAAAGAACCACCTAACAATTACCAACTCTAATACAAAACGGTTCTTTTTTTCATCAAGTTCTGGAGATGAATTTGAATTGAAAATGGCTAAACCATTTATTTATTTATTTTTATCTATCTATCTATCTATCTATTTATTTATTTATGGGCTAAACCATTTTTTTTTTTAAGATTTTTTATTTATTTATTTGACAGAGAGAGAAAGACAGCTAGAGAGGGAACACAAGCAGGGGGAGTGGGAGAGGGAGAAGCAGGCTTCCCGCCGGGCAGGGAGCCCGATGTGGGGCTCGATCCCAGGACCCTGGGATCATGACCTGAGCCGAAGGCAGACACTGAACGACTGAGCCACCCAGGTGCCCCAACCATTTTTTAACCACCAAGATTCCCTTGAAACCACTGAAATAGAGGGCTGATCTATCTTAAACAGAAAACATTCCTTTGGAAGGTGAACCATACCTGTTGCTGTGTTATAGAATGCATGTATATTAATATAAAATACTGAAGACAGGAACTAGATCTTTTGTTCTAGAACTATGGTTTTCAAATTTTATTTTAGTCTTGGGACTCTTTCTTCAAATGAAAACTAACCCAGAAGTCAAACATGCAAAATAGATCAAAGCAGTACTACTTTGGTTCAGAGTGTGTGTTGGGGGGTGGGAGGGACCTAGCACAGACCCCTATGGGTGGCTCCAGGCAACAGTTTAAAAAACAGTTTCAAACGATAATGTCACATATCAGTATGAACAAAAGAAAACTGCTGATGCAGAAGTAAGCAAAATTACAGCACTATATAATTACGAAGGCATCATACTTTAGTCCTTTAATTTATTCAGTCATTATCATGTTCTGCCCCGACAGAGGATAAAGTACCTTTTACATAGGAACATCTTTGTCAGTGCACTCTGAAATCAAGACTTCAGGGGTGCTGGGTGGTTAACCAGCTCAGCTGGTTAAGAGTTTGCCTTCAGCTCAGGTCATGATCTCAGAGTCCTGGGATGGAGCCCTGCATCAGGCTCCCCGCTCAGCAGGGAGTCTGCTTCTCCCACTCCCTCTGCCTCTCCCCCCCTGCTCATGCTCTCTCTGTCTCTGTTTCTTTCTCTGTTTCTCTCTCAAATAAATAAATAAAATCTTTAAAAATAAATAAAACTTAAAAAAAATAATAAAATCAAGATTTCAACCTCTCCTCTGCTTTCTCACTGTTTTCATCACTGTATTTTTAAGCCAATTTCAGAGTTTTTCACATCATTCCCTAAAGCACGGAGCGGGTGCTTTATTCTCTTTTCTGACCTCCTAATGTATTTATAATTTGTACATACAACTTCGGATCCAATTAGTGAGATTGTGGCTATCTGTTTGACTGATCCTTCCCACTTTAGGGAAAACAGCTTATGGAGGAAAACATCGGTCTTATACTCCTTCTTCTATCCCTACTGAGACAAGACTAGTGTGGAGCAGTTAGGTTCCTACAGGGATAGTCAAAGAGTAAAAAGAGTACCATAAGATGGTTTATATAAGACAGAGAGACATATTAACATAAAAGAATTCTTAGATATCCTTAGAAAAAATGAGCTAAGAAAAGAAACTGAATAAGGGGAATCTGTGAATCCATGCTAGAAAATTTTCCATTCGTCTTTGCAAAACTATCAAGAGAGGTCTCATGAAATCTAGAATAGAGTTTTTAAATTAATGATTTAAAATACAGGACAAAGCAAATTAGACTGTTTTGGTTTTTGGTAGTCTGTGAGACACTTAACCTAAGTACTAGTTCTGTATTTACAGTAGTTTGTCATCCTTTGCACATTCACAAAAGAGTAGTTCTAAAGAGTTCACACTATCATATCATTTAAACATATCATTAGCTGGAGCTTCTCAACCAACTAAAGGCAACCAAAACGGAGAAAGGTGGTTAGATATATGGTACATGACTCGCTATATTAAAATCTAAACTGTATAAAAATTAGGATATTTCATAACAGGAGAAGGTCTTCCCTCACCCAAACATCTAAACCTAGTACTTTCAATATACTTATTGAAAATTACATAATTTTTAAGACTCTTTAAGGAATATTAACTTTTAAACATTGGATATATACTGTAGACAATACTGTACCTTAACTGGACCTGCACTGTGAAGTCACATTTGGTCCCAGAAATATCCCTAGAAAAGACAGGGTAGGAACTACAATTATTTTTAAAATATGCACATGAAAGCTGATTCAAAGATACTGTTACTCCTAAAGTTCTTCAAATTATCAGAGATATAACTGTTCTTCAGATAACTAACACTATAATAGCATTTCCAATACTAATATTCGCATGACACTAATACTCACCCAATACACTGCTTTTAAAAATCACTTATTCTAGACATTACTGGTTTCAAAGGCCAAACTGCAAGTTACACTTGAAGAGAACTTACATGGAACTACTGATCTGCTGCACTTGCTGTGGTGTCAATGCAAATGCAAAACAGGTTTCTCGAAAGCGCTGGCTGTTGTCTGATGCTAAAGAAGAAAAGAATTATACTTTTAATTACCTTCAAATTCATCAATAGAGAACATAACAGCCAGAAAAAAAAAAAAGCCTAATTATTCACATGACTTTAATTAACTGGAATATATTCTAGAGTTTAGATAACAAGGCAATTAAAGCACTGAAAAGTAAGAAATGTGCCAGTTGTAATGTAACAGAAATAGACACCAAAATGGCTAATTTCAAAAGCCATATCAGGATTCAAATTCAGAAAATACATAATCAAAGAAACACTAACTGAAAATTATCTAATCATATAAATGTGTGCATCTAAAAAAGCATACTTGTATAAAAACATGCTTATATTAATTTTATTTAAAGTAGAAAAATATAAACCCATTTAAAGACACATGGTTTCTGAGCTAAGTAACAAACATACACATCTGGAGATCTGCAAAGGTGAGGTGACATTTGGTCTTGAAGGCAAAATACGAATTTTATCATCTCCTGCCTAACTATACCATGCAAGTGTTACACAGTAAATACCATAAATAGTTTCTCCTAAATTTAGATGATCTGACTTCATAATCTGCCTGTGGTCACTATCTCAAAGAAGGAAAGAGCTACAAAAAGAGGGGAAGGAAGGGAATGAAGAGAGGAAGGGAGGGAGGAGAAGGGACGTAGGGAGAATGAAACAAACAAGAGAGCAGGCAAGCACGGACAGGTCTGCGTAAGAGCAGGGATTCCTACAGTATGCTGCTGTGAGCAACAGTAATTCTATTGGCTTATACCAGTTACATGCATATTTTAAAAATCAGCCCTAATGTTTCCTCAGTGCTTGGCACAAGAAGCAATGAATGATTGCTGAACGAATAAAAGAATATGACAACTTAAAAATACCAAACTATTTAAACTATACCTTTCAAGGGTAATTTTCTAGAAAAAAGGATCACTAAAAGTTACTATCAAGGAAATCCTGGCCTGTGGGCCACTTAAACCCATGCAGAAAAAGTAGCTGAATTTGGCCATCTCTTTGTTTAAACAGGGTTTGATCTGACTTGTAAGCAACACTTCCTCTACAATTACCACCAAGCTGCAGTATGTCATGCCGAAAAATCTGTACAAATGTATCACGATGAGAAAAAAAATGGAAAAGATCACTGCTGATCTACAATTTCATCTCAATATAGAAGCATCTTTTAAAGGCCAGATTTGCATTTCTGCTTTCTGTGAACTGGGAAGGCTTTTACTTAAAAAATCTATCCCCAAGAAAGAGTTACTAACCAGAAAGTTATCTTAATTGTGAGGTACCAACCCGGCAAATGACTGATAACCAAGGACTAGAATGCAGAAAAGAAGATCACTTCCTCCCTCAAACAATGCAAATAAATAACTCCTTTGCTTCTTAAAGGATATCTCTCTATGAAGATTTTAATCCAGTAGGCTTAGCCTAATTTAGATTTCTGGCTCCATTCTAAAACAGTGCTAAAATAATTTCCCAAGTACAAATATTCATATTTCTCTTTAGGCAAATTTCAGATTCATTTTAGAATATATGAGTACAGTAAGTTTTAGACACATACATGCAGATTTAGATAAAGAAGACATGACCAAAATAAAGAGACAGTTGCTTGTGCCACACACAGAAATGAGGCTTATTACTTAGTAATAACCCCTATTTACAAACTCTTTTTAGATTGTACTGCTCATGAAGTTATTACAATTGATCTGGGAAAGCACCTTTCATCTATGTGGTTTTCAGGCTTAATTTCCACAATGAATGCCAGTGAAGAACTTCAGAGTTTTGTCTTAGGTAACAGACTATCTTAAAAACTTTTCTGAAAGGCAATTAAGCTATTATTATCCCTTTCAGGAAAACTCAGGCCAAACAGAATCACAGAATCCTCATACTGAAAAAGGAGTCCAACGTATCCAAAACAATGACTTCCAGTGTTGGGGGTATGCATCTCAGAAGGTACACAAGACAATCCACAGGGATACAAGAAAAAGTACCTACCTACTATAAATGTAAGTTTTAAAAAGTTGAGATTTTACATGAAATCTCTAATCTAATTTATAAAAATATCTAAAATTGTATGTAAAATCTTAACTTTTGTAAATTCTATTTTTTGCTTTATAACATAGAGAATATTAGTATAATAGCTTAATAGATATGACATATATATACACACACACATATATATGCTAAATTATTTTACTGAGAGGGGCATATTAACACATAAGTTTGCAGACCACCAATTTAGAGTTCAACCTTCCTTTCAACTTTTCCTCACACTTTTTTTGAATCCATTTAGAGGTGAGAGAAGAGTGGCCATGACTTTGTCAGGCAGAAGATGGCTGATATTAACAGTTTAATTATAAGAAAGCATGCAGCCCTACAGAGAGTAGCAAAATTTAGTGGAAAGAGATGAGGTCACATAGACCTAGATTCCAAAATGGTTTTGCCACTTACTTGCCATATGACCATAGGTACTTATCCACTCTGTGACTGTTTCCTCCTCCAATATTTAAACATAAACACACACACATACCCACAACTTCATAGGGTTATTTTGAAGAATATAAATGAAGTAAGATATTAAAAACAACCAACAATTTCCTTTTCTATCCACTTTCCTCCTTGCTCCCTTATACTGAGTCAAAATACATAATGCTGCAATTTCTACCCACCAGTGTCATACTCCATATCCAGTGACAGCCATTCTTCAAGTATTTTAGACAGCATTAACAAGCCCCTCTTTTTCAACTCTTCTCACTGTATTTCAGGGGAGACTGCAGAATTACTCACCATCCTGATCCTCTGGACATACTTCAGGTTGTCACACCCTTAAAGCAACAGCAAGAACTGTACACACTCTGTCACAATATATATATTTATTCTAAATAAGATTATTCCAGTGCCACTGACATTAGCCTTGGCCAGTGAAATGTGAGTGGAAGTATACCACTTCTAGGCAGACCTTTATGAGTTCTCCTTTGGTTTCACCATCTTTCGTTCCAGTCCACCCTTGATTCTAGAGCGAAAAGAATATAAAACACAGCCACAGCCAATCTGCAGCTAGTAAGTAACATAAGCTAGACATAAACCTTACTTGTTTGCCACTGAGATTTATGGTTGCTTATAAACTGATGTATTAGTCCAAATGTGATGTGACTAAAAGAGTATTTTTATCAACAACTACCATCTACTGTTAATCTATACGCCAATGAAGAAAATGTATCTGCTCCTTTTTCAGATTTAGAAATTGATGTTCAAAGTTGTTATGTAACTGTCAAGGCCTCATACTAGGTTAAGTGGAAGCAGAACTGGAACTCAGATCTAAACATCTCCAAAGCCCATGTTCAGGTCCATCAGCTCCCCTGATCTGGGTGGTATACTTCTCTACATGCAGCTTAGCATTATATTGGATCATAGAAAACAGGAAAAGAATGACCCACTATCCCTTCATAATAACTGCTTATCATTTTTACATATTTCCTTTTAGTCACTTTTATATCAAATTGTATGGACAATTTGAACGTTCACTTCAAAAAAATCACCCTTATGACATTTTTCAATTATAATCTCTATTACCATATTTTAATTATTGCATTGTACTCTATCTATGGGATATAATGAAAATTTTAATTACTCCCTTGATTAGCTATTTAGGTTGTTTCTAATTTTTCATTATTTGAAACAATTCTGTGACCATCTTTGGGCTCATGTTTGTTTTTTGAAAGGGGGGGTAGTTATTACTTTCTTTGGATCAAGTCCCAGATGTAGCATTTCTGGATCAAAAAGTATGGAGATTTTTATGAATCTTGACACATTGCAGAAGTGATTTTCAAATGGTTGTAACATTATATATAAGACCACCAGCAATTTATGCATCTACTAATTGCACCCTACTCTGGCCTGCATGGGAGTTGTGCTAATTTAATGGATGGATCATGGTAAGTCCTCAGTAGATTAATTTGCATTAAAGAGTTTTTCCCTGTTTGGGGCGCCTGGGTGGCTCAGTCGTTAAGCGTCTGCCTTCAGCTCAGGTCATGATCCCAGGGTCCTGGGATCGAGCCCCGCATCGGGCTCCCTGCTCGGCGGGAAGCCTGCTTCTCCCACTCCCCCTGCTTGTGTTCCCTCTCTCGCTGTGTCTCTCTCTGTCAAATAAATAAAATCTTTAAAAAAAAAAAGTTTTTCCCTGTTTATTTTTGTTTGGTTTCCAAAATTTTTATTTTATTTTTATTTTATTTTGTTTGGTTTAGTTAATTGTCCAATCTTGTCCTGCACCCAGTTTTATATTTGCATAGGGATTTCATATATAAGAACATTAACCCATGGAAATTTGCTATAAATTTTTCCCCCAGTCTGCTATATTTTTTTCATTTGGCTACATTTTTGGATGATATACAAGTTAAACTTTCATGTAATCTAATCTGTCAACCATGTCCTTTGCAAATTCTAACTGTTCCCCTTCTTAGGTTCAATCAATATATAATTGAAGTTTTTGGCTTATTGTTTCTATGTAATTATTAGTCCATCTGGAACTTATTTTAGTATGTGATATTTTTAAAAATCTAAATTTCTGTTATTCCAAATTGCTTACTGTTATACTAACACCATATGTTAAATAATCCTTCCCTTCCCTATGGATGTGTGTTTCCTTTCTCATATATTAAATCCTTATATCCAACATGTTCCATTTCTGGGCTATCATCCCATTGGTCCTTTTTATCCTGGTGCTGGCACTCTAGTTCTTAATTGTTATAGATTCATTATGTTTTAATATCTTATAGTTAGGTTTCTCTCCACCCATTCTTTTTTCAGAACTTTAACAACAACTTTAATATTTATTCACCTATATGAACTCCTGAATAGTTTTGCTATGATTTTTAAAACCTAATGGTATTTTGAGTAGAACTGCAATAAACCTACAAATTATTTTGACAGCTGGCATCTTTATATCTTTACATCTTTAACCTTGCCATCCTGGAGTATTGTACCTGTGTCCATTTATTCATATCCTGAAGGTTCTGTCATTTTCATCACATAGTTACACAGTTCCCATTAAGATTACTCTTACGCCAAATATCAATCAATAGGAGAATGAATGAATAAATACTCATATAATAAAACACTCTGCAACCAAAAAAAAAAGAGAGAGAGAGAGAAATCAGTAACACCAAAGGTGGTTTCTTTCTGAAGATCAGTAAAACTGATATGCCTCTAGCCCAACTAATAAGAAAAAGAAGAGAGGACACAAATGACCAATATCAGGAGTAAGAGGTGACATCACTACTGATCCTCCATATATTAAAAACATATAATGAACTATTATAAACACCTTTTTTTTTAATTTTATTATGTTATGTTAGTCACCATACATCATTAGTTTTTGATGTAGTGATCCACGATCCATTGTTTTCGTATAACACCCAGTGCTCCATGCAGTACGTGCCCTCCTTAATACCCATCACCGGGCTAACCAATCCCCCCTCCCCCCTCCCCTCTAAAACCCTGTTTGTTTCTTAGGTCCATAGTCTCTCATGGTTCATCTCTCCCTCCAATCCCCCCTCCCCCATTTTTCCCTTCCTTCTCCTAATGTCCTCCATGTTATTCCTTATGTTCCACAAATAAGTGAAACGATATGACAATTGACTTTCTCTGCTTGACTTAT
>NC_138377.1:95970419-96002515 GCF_054177405.1 Leptonychotes weddellii | reverse complement strand
TATGGCCCTTCTTTTCACTACATCTGTGTCTTTGGGGTAAATACCCAGTAGTGCAATCCTGGGTCATAGGGTAGCTCTATTTTTAAATTT
The DNA here is from genome assembly GCF_054177405.1 of Leptonychotes weddellii. Lineage (NCBI taxonomy): Eukaryota > Metazoa > Chordata > Mammalia > Carnivora > Phocidae > Leptonychotes > Leptonychotes weddellii. The sequence goes on along the minus strand of NC_138377.1, from coordinate 96,002,425 downwards.
TTGAGGAACCTCCACACTGTTTTCCAAAGTGGCTGTACCAACTTGCATTCCCACCAACAGTGTAAGAGGTACAAACACCTTTAGACCAAAAATTCTGACAACTCAAAAAACCAAATTTCTTGAAAAACAGAAACAACCAAAGTGCACTCAAGAAGAAACAGGTAAAATGAATAGCCCTGTAACTAGTAAAGAAATTGAATTTGTAGTTAAATATCTTTCCTCAAAGAAAACTCTAGGCCCAGATGTCTTTCTCAGAGATAACTACCAAATATTGAAGAAAAAAAATAGCAGTTCTACATAAATTGCTTCAAAAAACTGAATAATTCTATCAAACATTTACAAGTTCTAAACAAACTCTCCCCCAAAAAAATTAAAAAGAAGGGAATATACCTTAACTCATTCTATAAGGTCAGTATTACTCCAGTACCAAAACAAGACAAAGATATTATAAGAAAATTATCAACCATTACCTCATATAAGCATAAACACAAACATTCTTAGCATAACTTCGGCAAATCAAATCTAACTATATATTAAAAAGGATAGTACATTATAACCAAGTAAGATTTCTCCCAGGAATGTAGGAACCAACAACCAACATTCAAGTCACCAGATTAACTAAAAAAGAAATGCCATACTGTCATTTTAATAGATGTAGAAAATGCATTTGACAAAAATTCAACATCCATTCTGGATTAAAAAACTCTTGGCAAACCAGGCATAGATATGAACTTTCTCAACCCAATAAAAAATTCTTATAAGAAACTTATAGCCAACATTATACTTAAAAGTGAAAGACCAAATACTATTCCTAAAAAACCAGAAACAAGGTAATGATAACCACTCTTATCATTTCTATTCAACAATGTACTAGACATTCTTGCCCAGGCAACAAGGCAAGAAAAAGAAAAACATCAAGACTGGAAAATAAGTGAAACTGTCCATCACAGACAATATGATGACTTACGTAGAAAATCTGACAGAATCTCCAAAAAGCTCTTAGAATAAGTGAATTTAGTGGGTTATGATGATACGCAAAAATCTGGTGTATTCTATATACTAGGAGCAAACAATTAGAAATTGGCATTTTAGGGGCGCCTGGGTGGCTCAGTCGTTAAGCGTCTGCCTTCAGCTCAGGTCATGATCCCAGGGTCCTGGGATCGAGCCCCGCATCGGGCTCCCTGCTCCGCGGGAAGCCTGCTTCTCCCTCTCCTACTCCCCTGCTTGTGTTCCCTCTCTCGCTGTGTCTCTCTCTGTCAAATAAATAAATTTTTTTTAAAAATCTTAAAAAAAAAAAAAGAAATTGGCATTTTAAAAACATATTTACAATAGCATCCCCTCAGAATGAAATACTTAGGGATGAATATCACAGGGGGTACAAGACATTTAAAAATGCCAAACACTGCTCAGAGAAATTAAGAACTCAAATAAATGAAGAGATATACAGTGTTCATGGATCAGAAGGTATCAGTTGTTTCCAAACTGATCAGTAGATTCAATGTAATCCGATTAAAATCTTAGCTAGGTGTTTTGAGGAGGGGGGATAGTAATTGACAAGGTGCTTCTAAAACTCACTTGGAAATGCAAAGGACCTAGAAGAACCAAACCATTTCAAAAAAGAAGACAAAACTGAAGGGCTAACACTAGTTGATTTTAAGACATTATAAAAGTGTAGTAATTAAGACAGTGTGATGTTGGTGTCAAGACAGTATAATCTATGGAGCAGAACAGAGTCTCAAAATATACCCACATATATATGAACAACTAATTTCTGACAAAGGTACAAAGGCAATTTAGTTGAAAATGAATAGTCTTTTCAATGAATGATGCTGGAACAACTGGACGCCCATGTATGCAGAAGGAAAAATAAGAGCTTCAAATCATACAGTACACCATATGCAAACATTAATTCAAAACAGGTCATAAGTAACATCACAGAGGAAGCTCCCGGGGTTAGTCCCTCCTCTAAAACAACCACTGAGCTGGGGAAAAGTCTATCAGAATCAATGATTTCAGAACTCTGAAACCTGATCAGACACTTAACAGTAACCAAGGGATTTGTCTGATAGACAAGACTGCTAAAATTTGTTTAAAAAGTTGTATGAGTAATCCAGCAACTATCCCCCACCATTTCTGAGCCGCACTGTGGCTGTGGGGACCATGGCCTGAGTTCCTAGAGAGGCTGATGGGGTAATATGGACAGTAAGAACCTAGTCCTCCAAAAATTTGGGGTTGTACGTTTTGTATGGTCTGGTAGTTCCCTAACGGACCACAGCAGAGGTTTCCCTTTGTTTCAAGAACTGCTCTAGCGGGCGCCTGGGTGGCTCAGTTGGTTAAGCGACTGCCTTCGGCTCAGGTCATGATCCTGGAGTCCCTGGATGGAGTCCCGCATCGGGCTCCCTGCTCGGCAGGGAGTCTGCTTCTCCCTCTCCCACTCCCCGTTTGTGTTCCCTCTCTCGCTGTGTCTTTCTCTGTCAAATAAATAAAATCTTTAAAAAAAAAAAAAGAACTGCTCTAGCTTCAGCAGCTTCCCTGTCAGCATCTACTAGAAGATTTAAAGAGATGTACAAACTTCGGTTTTTTTAGATCCAGACATCTGGAGAAAACTCTGTCAGATCATAGGCTGATTGAAGACACAATGAAACAGACAATTCACAAACCATACACAACAAGGAATATAGACTTTGCAGAAATAGTGTAGAAAAGTCACTATACAAAACAGACAGCTGCACCCCTCAACAAGTAACAAAAGCAATCACTGAAGAGGGAGAATCTGATTTCCAGAGTTAGCAAATTAAGGTACTCAAAACAATCAGTTCTCCACAAAAATTTGCAAGGATAGACAGAGTAATTGAATACAACTGAGAGCCCAGACACACACCCTCACATCTATGGTCAACTGATTTTCGACAAGTATGCTAAGAATGTTAAATGGGAAAAGAAGAGTCTCTTCAACAAATGGTAGGAAAACTGGTTATCCACAGGCAATGATGTTAGACCCCTACCTTACATCATACACAAAAATTAACTCAAAATGGATCAAAGACTAAATTTAAGAGCTAAAAAGTAAAAATTTTTAGAAGGAAACAATCTTCATGACCTTGGATTTTGCAGTGGTTTCTTTAAATAGGATGTTTAAAAGTACAGGCAAAAAAAAAAATAATAAATTGGACTCCATTAAAATTAAAAATGTACATCAAAGGACATAAAAAGAGTGAAAAGACAACGCACAGAATGGGAGAAAATATTAGCAATCATATACCTGATACGAATTTAATATCTAGAATATATGAAGAATTCCTACAACTCAACAACAGAAACAACCCAGTTTTTAAAATGGGCAAAGAATGTGAATAGATGTTTCTAAGGAATACATACAAAAGGCCAATAGGCACATGAAAAGATGCTCAATATCTTTACATGGGAAATGCAAATTAAAACTACAATGAGATATGCACCCAGTAGAATGTCTAAATTTTAAAAATGACACAACCAAGTGTTGACAAAGATGGAGAACAACTGGGAAGCTCATTCACTGCTGGTGGGAACACGTTCAAAAATAGCTTGGCAACTACTTAAAAAGTTAAACCTACATCTGTCATATGACCCATTTATTCCATTCCTTAGCAATTTACCCAAGAAAAATATAAGCATATAACGACACAAAGGTTTGGGTCTCAATTTTTTTTTTTTTAAAAGATTTTATTTCTTTTTTAGAGAGCGAGCGAGAGAGAAACAGCATGAGAGGGAAGAGGGTCAGAGGGAGAAGCAGGCTCCCCGCTGAGCCGGGAGCCCGATGTGGGACTCGATCCCAGGACCCTGGGATCATGACCTGAGCCGAAGGCAGACGCTTAACCATCTGAGGCACCCAGGCGCCCGGCTCTCAATTTTCATAGCAGGTTTGTTTTCAACAATCCAAAACTGGAAACAACCCAATGTCTATTAACAGGTGAATGACCAGTGTTACATGTATATAATCAAATACTGCCCAGCAATAAAATGGAATAAACTAATGATACACACAACAACACGGATAAGTCTTAGTTATAATCCTGAGTAAAAGAAGATCGACACCTCCTCCTAAGTATATAACCCATGATTCCATTAAAAAAAAATTTAGGAAATGCAAATTAATCTAGATGTAACATTCATAATGTGACAGAAAACACATCCAATCTAGGGGCTGGGTGAGAATAGAAGGCGTAGCAGGGAAGGATTACTAATGGGATGAGGAAACTTTGGGGAGTGATGGATATGTTTATTATCTTTATAATGATGATGAATTCACAGGAAAAATGTATTAAACTGTACATTTTAAATATGTGCAGCTTATGATACGCCAAGGATATTTCAATAAAGCTGTTTTTAAAAAATAGTGACTAAAGCAAAAGGGCGGGGGAGGCAGAGAAGGAGAGGGATGAACAAAAAAACCTGAGGAACTACCAACATTAAAGGCTCAAATCAAGGAAGAAATAGCCAGGGGCGCCTGGGTGGCTCAGTTGCTTAAGCATCTACCTTCAGCTCAGGTCATGATCCCAGGGTCCTGGGATGGAGCCCCGCATTGGGCTCCCTGCTCAGCAGGGAGTCTGCTTCTCCCTCTGCCTCTCCCCCCTAGCTTGTGCTCTCTCTCTCTCTCACACTTACTCTCTTTCTCTCAAATACATAAATAAAATCTTTTTAAAAAAGGAAAGAAATAGCCAGAAATTCAAAAAGAAAAGCAGGGGGAAATGGTGTCCTTGATACGAAGGGAAGAGAATTTCACAGCAAATGTGGACAGTGTTAAATGTTCAGAGGTCAGGTAAGACAAGAGTTGAGAACTAGATTTAACAACCAGCAAGTAATAGGTGATCTCCGCTGGATGTGTTTCAGTGGAATGGGAAGAGCAAAAACCAGAGTGCAATGGGTTCAGGTGTGAATGGTTTAAGTTACGGATTGTAACATTTAAATATGAGATGTTCAATTGTTTTCATATCTGCAACAGGAAACTATATTAATGTCTCAGGGTTTTGCATTAATTACTATACTGTTTTGAATCACTGGAACCAATCCTGAAGGTCTCCAAAGTTCTAGAATGTATAGTAATTTGAAACTTCTAAAATTTTGCTAAGACCAGAGTTCGACTGCTGGCTGTTTGGGGGATGAATTCAGGTAGTACGTCAGCCTGTCAATGTGACCTGAATTGCTGTACACTTGTAGTCACTGAAGGTAAAACAGAAGTCACTCAGATTTTCACTTACTTTATGGTCCAATTTAGAGAAAAGATGAAATTTTCTAGTGGTGTTCGTAATTAAGGATATTTACAAAGGTTATGGGGGAATATCTCTTATAAATATTAAGGGCTTACTGTACTCGTAAGAGATTTTCAACAACCTTCCCTAAGTTATAATTACTAACATTTCATCTGTAAGAAAAGTAATGCCCACAATAACCAGGATAAAATTATAATTCAAAATACACAAAATGTGCAGAGAGAAAGTTAAGGTTTTAAAATTTCATCTTTTTTTATATATTGTTCCACAGAGATGAACTAAAGAGAGAAAGAGGAATCACGCTGCAATTTACATAAACTCAAAACACTGGAAGGTAAAACCTAGATACATAAAATAAACAAGGTTATTGAGATTCTGATGATAGAAACACTGAGCTAATCTAAGTGGCTGTACTTTCAACTGCTCTAAAAATATTCACTATTCCACCTCACCAGCAGAAAGAAAAGCTAAAAATAGTCATCTTTCTGTTATAGAATATTTCTTGCTGTCTTGGGGAAAGTGAAACTAAAGTACCTATCTACAAATGTCAGCCTTAAAATCCTTACTGAGATCTCTAGTTTTTTCAAACAAACAAAAAACCTGGACAACTATGTAATTTTTTAAAACAGAGTTGGAATGATATATTTTCAGCCATTGAGCTGCTAACTACTATTAAGACAGAAGGTTGCAGAAAATTTATTTCCTCCAATAAAGGCATATACACCGAATCATCAAAAGCCTAAGAGTGCTTTGACGAACTACTTTATCTTTAAAATGGGAGGTCTCTTTAAGTAAACAATATTTAATGAAATGACAACACAATCATAAAATATTAAGAAAAAAAGGCGAGACAGAAACTTGAAATGTACAGCATAAGCAAAATTATGTGTGTGTGTATGCACTATTGAAAGAACAAAAGAGGCAGCAGTGTTTTTGTAACTTTATTTTTAAAAATTCTTCAGACTGCATTATGTATTGCTCTTACAAAAATTTTTTTGTTTTACATATCTTGTACAAAAACCAATGTAGTATCACACACACATTAAGTATAGAGCTGTGATGTTCTACTGCTAGATTTTAAGAATTTTCATGATGGCAAATACTTCACAATAAAATCTGGCTAAAGTTCTTTGTGGCACAACAAAAGTTACACATGAATTTTTCAACTCACACAGAACAAAAATTACCAATACTAAGAAACAGGAAACAATTGTAACATGCAATAATACTATTAGACTTCAGCTCCATAAAACCCTTTGATTTCATTTTATCATACCCTAACTGCAAGTTCCTAATAAACTCATTTTCAGTATGCTTGCCTGTGCGTTTCATGATCTTTTTCCTCTGGAGTTTAACTCCTATTTATTTTGTCTTTCTATTATTTTTTGATAGTTTACTGAGTTAGTAGCTGGTTTCCTGACAGACTCAATCAAATGAGCCTATAGACTCCTGGGCAACTTTAAAGCTAAAAGTATGGTAAATATTTAATCTGGCCCACCTATTCTCTCATGGCGGGCAGGCCATGAGGCTATTTTAAGTCCAGTGGGTTAAGAAACAGGACTGGGTCAAATCAAGCCAGCCACCTATGAACCAAGTCTGATGATCAATGTTTAAATGTGAAAACAGAAAAAGGAGACAGACTATAATTATGAAGTTAGTGTTCTCTCTTACTTTTGCAATTTCTTTTCATTTCCTTCTTTTTTTTTTTATTAGTAATACAACCATTCCAAGTTAAGGAAAAAAATCTAAAAGTCTACTAGTTCATGATAGCAGCTAAAAAACTGTCGTATATACTCTTCCAGGCATTTTCCCATATATATACACGTACGCACATACATATACCCATGAGTGTAAGATAGCAGTTTCCCACAGAAACTGCAATAAATACACTTTTCACTTCAAAATGTGTAACAAAATCTTTCCATGTCAATAAACATATCTTTGTCATCATTTTAAGTGGCTACGTGGTAGTCTATTATAGAGATGTGCCATAATATAACTAATCTTATTGCTGGACATTTATATCATTTTTAATTTTTTCCTTCCACAATCAATGCCTTTCTTCTCTCTTGGATGCGTGTGTGCATGTGTGTATCTATATGATCTTTATTTCCTTAGGACATCCTCTTAGAAAAGGAATGGGTTGCAAAGATATAAATGTAGTGATCCGAAGGGGTACGTGCACCCCGATGTTTATAGCAGCAATGTCCACAATAGCCAAACTGTGGAAAGAGCCAAGATGTCCATCGACAGATGAATGGATAAAGAAGATGTGGTATATATGTATAATGGAATATTATGTAGCCATCAAAAAAAGGAAATCTTGCCATTTGCAGTGACGTGGATGGAACTAGAGGGTATTATGCTAAGCGAAATACGTCAATCAGAGAAAGACAACTATCATATGACCTCACTGATATGATGAATTTGAGAAACAAGACAGATGATCACAGGGGAAGGGAGGGAAAAATGAAACAAGATGAAACCAGAGAGGGAGACAAACCATAAGAGACTTTTAATCTCAGGAAACAAACTGAGGGTTGCTGGAGTGGAGGGGGGTTGGGAGGGATGGACATTGGGGAGGGTATGTGCTATGGTGAGTGCTGTGAATTGTGTAAGACTGATGAATCACAGACCTGTACCCCTGAAACAAATAATACATTATATGTTAACAAGAAAATTAAAATAATAAAATTTTTTTTAAAAAAGGAATGGGAGGGTCAAAAGATAGACGTATTCTTAAAGCTTTTGTACAGGTGCCAAACTGCTTCCAGAAATGTTCACTTGCATAAGTGAAGTGATATATGAGAGTTCTAGATTTCCTTTGCAACACTGGGCAGTAGGTTAAAAACATCTTATTGTCTTAAATTTGCCTTTCTTTGGCTACTCTCTAAGTTGACTATTTTTTCATACCCTTACTGGCTTTCTTTGCATTGTGAATCACACTACTCTGCTGTGTTAGTCATCTTTTCATTTTCTCTCTTGATGCGTCAAAACTGAGAAATGACCAGTGCTTTTAGTGACATTACAGTCACTGATGACCTAGATAAGAGCAGTTTCTTTAGCATGGGGTAGGTGCAAACCTACTTGGAAACAGTTCACGAAAGAAAAGGAGAAAAGAAATAGGAGACAGTAAACTGAGACACCCCTGGCAAGGAATTCTGTAATGAAGGAAAAGAAAACGGGGGTATAGCTGGAAGGAAATTAGGAGAAAAGTAGTTTAAGAGGGAAAGTTAGCCTAAAGTTGTATATTAATGGGAATGATATAGTAAAGAGGCAAAAAGCTGATGATGCACAAAGTGTTAAGGACTGGACTGAGCCCAGAGACTTCATCCAGGGTCCCAGAAAAAAAAACAACGTAGATATGGGCAGAGATGCAAGTAGGTGGGTATAAGGTACTTACGATGGTGGGAACTTATAAAAGTTAACTTCTGGTTGGTCCCATCTTCTCAGTGAAGGAGAAATAAAAAGGAAATGTATCAGCGAAGAGAGTAGAAGAATAGTTGTTTGTGAATGAATAAGTATGAAATGGTAATTTAGCAGAGTGGGAAAGTATGGACTAGGGTAACACTGTCTGATGGCTGAGTAGGACATCCACACACATGATTTTCAACACCCTTTCACATATAAAGATATGTAATATGGTCAGATATTGTAAACAGTTTCCCTTGGTTTACTTATTGTGCCATTTAATGTAATAAAGTTTTGGGGTTTTTTGTTTTGGTTTGGTTTTTGGTTTTTTTGAGTCTTCACCATGAAATCATGTTTTCTTCCATTAGGAAAATTCTTTCTTTACCCCAATATTATTTAAGGATTATTTATGTACTTTAATGCATTCATTTAAATGCAACCTATATTTCCCTCTGACATTGTTTTAGTTTCATCTCCAAGCATTTATTTATTTAAAGATTTTATTTATTTGACAGAGACACGGCGAGAGAGGGAACACAGCAGGGGGAATGGGAGAGGGAGAAGCAGGCTTCCCGCTGAACAGGGAGTCCGATGCGGGGCTCGATCCCAGGACCCTGGGATCATGACCTGAGCCGAAGGCAGACGCTTAACGACTGAGCCACCCAGGCACCCCTCATCTCTAAGCATTTAAATCTTTAAGCCATTTCGACATTATTCTGGTAAGTTGCAAGGTAGGAATCTTAATTTTTAATGGTTAATTAGGAACTCCTGAACAATTTAGTATCTAATTCATGCTACTAATTAGAAATTTCACTTTCATGTTATTTTTAAATTGTATTCCTACTACATTAACTGCTTATTCAGGCACCAGCTTCACAGTTTCAACTACTGTGCCTTTGCCACATATAAAGACTGTATATTCTATATGTGGTATGGTGTATAGCCCTTTGTCAGAAATCCTCTATTCTTATTTTTCTTTCTCAATTATACTGGACATTTTAGTCATGGTACCTACACCACATCCAACTTTCCCTTCTAACTGAATCTTCCCAGCTCACAGATCCCACCAGGAAAGCAGCTCTAGGCTGTTTTCTGCACTGAACATTCATAGGACCAGGGAGCATAATTTTTCTAGGGGTGGACTACGCACTGACTTCTGGGCAACTCACAAAATGACTGGGCTTGAAGGAATCCATCCATTATCAACATATTAACTAAAATCAATTCAAAGTAGCTTCTTCCAGCATTTGGAGGGTGGAACATGCAGGGTCTCTGAGAGCTCTTTGTAGCCAGAGGAAAACAAAACAGATGCTTAGAGAGATACAGCAGTGCCATAGAGGGAAAGAAGGCATGTAACCAGACAGAGAAAGTACATGATCATAACTTTCTGATTCCGGTTTTAATTCCTATATATCCTTACATTGAACTTTTCTTAGGTAACATGAGGTATTATTACCCTTCCTTGAAATCAAAAAAGCCTATAACACAAAGGAATTTTAGAATCATTTGATAAAGCTCTCTTCCTCTTCCTTTCACCTCCCTATTAAGTTGGATTTTTAATGACATCTATACAAAATTACTAAGAATAGACATCTTTCAAAGGACTGTCTTTCTATATATTAAGATCTTTAAGGGTCTATAAACTTTTTTTCTTCAAGTAAGTCCTGTACATTTGAGGAGTATTCTTTTGTATTTTTTTTTATTGTTCCATGAGCTTTTTCTTCAATTTTATAACCAGTTCTTAGTAAGCATATCAATATTTCTCATAGTGTGGCCCATAAGAATACACTTTGAGATGTTCTAAAAGGGTTCTGAAAAGGGAAAGATGCCCTATAAAGGGAAAGGATTCCACATTCAAAGAATTTTGGGAAGCTGTTGCATAAAACATCTTCCACTTAGAGATTCACAGAGCACATGATCATATTTAAAGCCCTGAGAAATTCCACAGTAACAAAATTACTTAAATTTAAGTTTCCAAACTTAATGGGACATGGTCAAAGAACACCTACTGACATCCCATGGAACCAGTATCCAAGGATCACATTTTGCATAACTGTGGTATATAAGCTAGTAGACATTTCTTGTATACTTATTCAGGGGCACCTTCTATTCCCCCAATAGACATTTTTGTTTGTGGCTTTACTTCCAGTCTCAGAATGGAGCATATAACCAAAGTCTAGGTCAAAAAGTACATTACATTCCCCTGCCAGGGTTGGTTGATCAAGGGCTGGACATGACATTTAAAATAATTCAATCATAATGAACCTCAGGACTTCCCCTGGAAATGCTGAGACAAAGACTTTTCCTCTTTTCAGGTAGATGGGAATCTGAAAGGAACTAATGGGAACCACATAAGTGCCTAAAAAAATGGGACCAACATCAAGGAAGTAAAGCCATGAAATGGAGAACATGAACCTGTTACACATTCATTCAACAAATACTTATTGAGCACCTAGTATGTTTTAAGATACTATTCTAGGGTGCCTGAAATAATCAATGAACAAGAGACCAAAACTTCTACCCTTATCGCACTTACATTCTGATGGGCAAAGAGAGTGCCCAGCTGGCTCAGTGGGTAAAGTATGAGACTCCTCATTTCTCATGGGCAAAGAAAGATAAATAACATGAAATAAAAGTATATTAGAAGGTGAGAAACATTATGGAAATAATAAGGCAGGGTAATGGGGATTGGAAGGAATGAGGTGCAATTTTAAATAGGGAGTCTAGGTAAGTCTCATTAAAAATAGTAATACTTTGATTTGAGGAAGGTGAAGGAGATAGCCATGTGAGTATCTGTGGGAACAGTATTGCAGGTAAAGAAAATACCCATACCAAGGTTCTAAGACAAGAGCATACCATGTATCTGAGCAACAGCAAGAAAGCCAGTGTAGTTAGAGTCCAGTTAACAAAGAGAATACTAACAGATGATGATATTAGGTAACAAAGAGAAGGCTAGATCATAAGGATTTGGGATTTTACTGAGTCCCATGGGAGGCCAAAGAGTTTTAAACAGAGAAGTAACATGATTAGTTCACATTTAAAAGTATGACTCTGGCTTCTAAGTTGAGAATATTGTAAAGGGGGCAATGGTAGAAGTAGGGAGATCCAGGTGAAAGATGATGATGGCTCAGTTTAGGGCAGTAGCAGCGAAGGTAATGAGAAATGGTAAAATTCTGGATATATTTTAAAGGTAGACCCAGCAGAACTTCCCAACTAATTAGACTGGGACATAATAAAAGAGAAAAATCCAGGATGACTCTAATGATTTCAGTCTGAGCAACTAGAAGGATGAAGATTCTGTTTGGGACAAAAGAGAACAAAAATTCACTTCTGGACATACGAAGTTTGAGACAGACATCCAAATGGTGATTTTCTATAGGCGGTTATGGTCTCATGAAACAGGTCTTGGGCTAAAGATATAAATTTAGGGTCATTGATGTGTAATGACTATTTAAAGGCTTGAGACTAGATTAAATCACCAAAGAAATGTAGGCAGAAAAGAATCTGGGAGAAGGAGAGGAACAAGCAAAGAGGTATAAGAAGAAATGATCGGTGAGATGAAAGGAAAATCAAGAAGAGAGGGTAGTATCCTGGAAACCAAGTGGCAAAGTGCTGCAAGCAGCAGAACCTATGTCAAATGCTGCTAACAGATAAAGTAAGCAGGGTCTTAGAGAAGGGACCATGGGCTTCCATCACATATCTTCTTGACAAAGGAGGTTTCAGTGCGTGACTGTAGCAAAAGGCTGACTGGAATGGACTTACAGGTGAATGGAAGGTGAGGAACTGGAGACATACTACGGAAGACTTGCCCATGGAATTTTGCCATAATGAGGAGCAAAGCGATGGGGTGGAAGCTGGCAGGGGAAGCAGAACGTCAAAAAAAGGATCTTGGTGTTCACTGAGCTCAGTATCAAGCCCCTTATTCTTTGGTTATATGAACTAAAGGATTAGCTTTTATGTTAATGCCAGTTTGGGGTGGATTTTCTATCATTTGCAGTAAAAAGAATACTGATTTTTTTTTTCCACATTAACTATTAACTAGCTCTCATGCTGAACTCTTAATTAGTTCTAACAGTTCCTCACTGTTGACTTTCTAGTAGTTTTCTTGTACATGAGTGCTTGTATAAAACCTACCTAGAAGTTTCTGGCTACACTATAACTCTAGACTAGAAAGGGAAATTATTATTTTTTTTTAAAGATTTTATTTATTTATTTGACAGAGAGAGACACAGCGAGAGAGGGAACACAAGCAGGGGGAGTGGGAGAGGGAGAAGCAGGCTTCCCGCTGAGCAGGGAGCCCAATGCAGGGCTTGATCCCAGGACCCTGAGATCATGACCTGAGCCGAAGGCAGACGCGCAAACCAACTGAGCCACCCAGGCGCCCTGAAGTGTTTTCCTTAAATGTGTATTTTCTCTGGCTAAGTATAAGCATTAAGTATTTACTGTCAACTTTTTCTTGTTTATAAATGTTGGCCACTTTATCTTTCATCATATATTACTATTAACTGTATAACTGCATTTAGATATGGTTTAAGAGCCATTTTCTAATCCATTCTACACTATCCTTTCTTTCTTAAATAAAGAATAAAATATTAAAATTTGAAAAAGAGCCTAAATTCATAAACCCAGAAAAGGCTCCAAAGACTATAATTATCTAGTGTAAACATTAGGTATTTAATTACATTTGCCTGTAACTAATTTTATAGTTACAAAAGACAAACTAGAAATTCTAGGCATTTGGGTAAATACTGATTTGCACCCCTAAAATATACTGCATAAAAGAACTCAATCTTACAAACTATGATGTTTACTTTCCCTTAGGAAGAAATGAATTTCCTTCTGATAAGGATTAAGAGGACTCATGAGATGAAGGTGGTGGCAAGTGAGCCCAAACCTAAGGATACCTGCTATGAAGAGTGATTAGAGGAAAAATACTGTAAGTTAATGGGAAATCTCTGACAAACACCTAAGTTACAAACAAGCAAACATATACAAGTAGCTACTACTGTCCTGGACTCCCACCCCTAAAGTGGGGAGCCTACAGGTTCACATATGAATATGAATATGAATATGAAATAGAAATATGAATAACAAGATTACTTTAATGGAGCTGACACCCAGAAGAATGCTCAAGCAAATGTAGATTTCTTAGATTTTGCTCATTCTCAAAAGCATCTTCCCCCTATGGTGCCAAATAATTATAAATAATGCCAGACATTCTGTTGGCCCACAGTTCCCAGGTTAGAAGAAAAGTGTGGTTATCTCAGTCAGTGTGTCTCTGTACCACCCCAAGGAGAGTATCTCACCATGTTATGTTAGTCTTTTAAAGATCCAGTAACGATTTTTCACACAACGTCCCCCTAAACATAAGCCAACCTCATCTGTGTTCAAGTAAAGAAAACAGCAATGTGACCCAATACTGGAGGAAAACTTATAGTATTTAGATATGGCACACTATGGCGACTGATGGAAAATTTCAGGCATTCTCAGCAGTCAGGCTAATATATTGACTTTTACAACCAACTCACTTTATATAAATCAGATTGCTTTCTTTCATTTTACAGATAATATGAGAAGGAAAATAGAGGAGTTCTGTGGGGTTTAATAAGAGGTATATCTGCAGGCCTGCGGAAAAGTGCCACAGTGAGGAGCTAGAGACACCAGGCGCCTAAGAAGGTGGGAGAAGCACAAAAAAACAAATAGGGAGATGCCAAAGACAACTTGCCACTGAAATCTGGCCTGAGCCAGTTTTGTGACAGGTAAGAGAGTATTTTCTTCTTGCTCCTTCCTATACCATGAACCCTCTCCCACTCAGATAATCTAGAAGGTCTAGAAGCAAAGGTTACTTTCCTCAGGGGCACAAAGACAGATACTTAACCATCACTTTTAGCTTTGATAGGGAAGGAAGGGAAGTACCAGCAGTTCAGTATCTCTAATAGGTATGTTCTCGTTTCTTTCTCGTCCTTTCCCCAACTCTAGGTGCAAAGGAATGCACTCTCTTATACACACATAGTCATTTTTGCAGATGCATGTATTCAGAAACTAGGGTGCAGAAAATCAACTGGGAAAGGAAATTATCACCTTTAATTGAATCAGTATCTAAACTGTAGTTTGCCATACAGCAAAACTACACTTTCAATGACCCTAAGTTGAAGAACTGAATTAGACAGGTAATTACCACTTTTTCAAAATAGTAAAATGTTTATTTATGTGAGGTGATTTCTTAGGAATAAAAAAAAATTAGTGTCTATCCTCTAAGTTTATATAGAAAAGTTCATCTATGTAAGGCAATGAGCTATAACAAACCACTATCATTAAAAACTGTAATTTCATTTTATATAAAGTTAAAACACATTTCAGAGGTTAAGTTAAAAGCACAACAGGGGTAAAACTAGAGGTGACATGCTAGATTGGAAAGAAAGGGAAAAGGAAGCTGCAGACTTAGGCTAACAGAGACTGTTCATGATGTAGTAAAAGCTCCAGTGTTTTTATTCTAGTCACACCAAATACAGTATCATTCTTCTCCAAATATTCTTCTGATTTAGCAAATCTAGATCTTACGGTGGGAAGGTGAGAATTAATATGAAAAAACCACTACATACATAAATATAAACTTGTCTTAAAATTGACTTCAAAAGTACTCCATGATCTACACAAACATAAGCAAATTACACACAAATACACAGACCATAAATACATAGGGCCTGATTTACTTTATCTAAAAATAACCATGGGATGAATTCTAGAGAAACTTCAACTTTAAATAAAAATGTAATACTATCAAGGCTATCTGTTAAACAATAATGTATTATTTATACTAAATAGGGAGTTAACAATCCACATCCTGAGTTAATTTGAAAGTCTGAATTTCCTAATCTGCTAGATGGATACAATTACAATTTGACATGTTAAATACTGTTAGAGCTCCAGCTCCACTCTACTGGTTGAACTTTAACTCAATTTTCAATGTATCCATCAGACTTTCTTATCCCCTCCCCACCTACCTTGAGTTGAATGACTACTTCTTAGCTTTGGATTCTATAGACTAGAGTCCTCTCAAAATAATCTGAAGTAAAGCACTAAAGATGAATGTACATTTCTCCATTGGACAGCAATTCTTTCATAACCATAATTATTCAGTCTATTAAGATTTTGACTCCTATGCAATGAAGGAAAATGCTTCTTCTGTCAATGACTCCTAATGTAAGCTTTAATTGTTAACAGAAAATTTGAGGAATAATCTATTAACACATTTCTAAAAAACCAATGAACAAATTAATGAAGGGGGAAAGAGAAACAAGACACACTGATTACATTGAAATTTTATTGATGTGAGTAAGAAGATTTAGGTTTAAATTTTGGTATTTTGGTATTTATTTGGTGTTAGGTAAATTTCAAACAGTAACTTATAAAACAAACAAAAGGGAGAATTCCCAAACCACTAGAAAATGAAAGGGAAACGAAGAAAGCATAATTCATCTCACAGAGGTCAGGAAAGAAAAATAAACGACAAAAAGAAACAAAGATGGCAGAATAAACACCAAATGTAACAGTGAAAACATTACAATAAGTTACATTTTTAGACTGAGTTTTTAAAAAGCCAGCCACAGTCTTGTTATTTATAAAATAGAAACCTGCCACAATCAGATATGTCACACCCACCAGGTTGGCTATAATCAAGACATACAATAACAAGCCTTGACAAGGATGTGGAGAACTAGGAACCCTCACATGTTATTGGTTAGAATGTAAAATGGTGCCACTGCTTTGGAAACATCTGGCAGTACATCAAATGTTAAATACAGAACTACCACATGACCCAATAATCCCACTCCTAGGTATATGATGAAGAGAATTAAGAACATACATCCCCACAAAATCTTGTACATGAATATTCACTCACAACAGCAATATTCATAATTTCAAAAGAGCAGAAACAACCCAGATATCCCTCAATGATGAATGGATCAAAACATGTGGTATATCCATACAATAAAATGTTATTTTGCCATAAAAAATGAATGAAGTACTGATACATGCCATAACATGAATGACCTTGGAAACATTATGTTAGGTAAAGAAGTCAGTCACAAAGATCACATATTGTATGACACCACTTATATGACATGTCTAGAGCAGGCAAATCCACAGAGACAGAAACTACATCATTAGTTCCAGAGGGTGGGGATAGGTGGGAATGGGGAATGGTTGATGAGGGATAAGGGTCTCTTTTTGGGGTGATGAAAATGTTCTAAAATTGAGAGTGGTGATGGTGGCACAACTCTGTGACTATACTAAAACCAATGAACTGTGTACACTTTGACAGAGTTGATTTTATAGTATGTGAATTATATCTCAATAAAACTGTTATTTAAAAAACAAAAAACATCCTAAAATAAAATGCCAGAAAAGGTTAAAAAAAAACAAAGAAAGTTTCTATTAAGCAAATGCTAATAAAAATGAAACTTAAATATAAGAAACAAGGTAGACTTCAAGGGAAAAAGTCCAAAAGCAGAAAAAAAAAAAAATTAGTTTATCTTGAGGCTTTCCCCCTAAGATTGAACTCTAAGAAAGGACTTTCATTCTCAACAGTATTAACACAGTATTGGAATCCCAAACAGTGCGGTTAGGCAAGGTAAATGAATGAAAGGCATATAGATGGTAAAAAGAAGTTCCTATTTGCAGATAACATAATAATCTATCTAGAAAATCCCAAAAAATTTACAAAAAAACTTCCTAAAACTAAGAGTGACCTTCAGCAAGGTCACAAGATACAAAATCAACAAGAACAAAAATCAACTATACATCTATATACTGACAGTGAAAAGCAAAATTCTTAAATACAGGAACATCTATAATCACTCCAAAAAGTAAAATACTGAGGTACAGCTCTAACAAACAAGTGCAGGGCTTGTAGACTGAAAATTACAAGATGCTGATCAACAAAATCAAAGATCTAAATAAATGAAGAGACAAACCATGTTCACATACTGGGAAGAATCAACATAGAAAAACAATTATCCTTAAATTGATATTCAGGTTTAATGCAATTCCTATCAAACACTCAGTAAGATTCTTTTTGTAGAGATAGAAGAGATAACTTGAAAATCTGTATGTAAAAAGGCAAAAAAAAAAAACTAGAATAGCTAAAATAATTCTTAAACAAAAGAATAAAGTTAGAGAAATCACTTTACCTGATTTTTATGGCTTCTTCGATAGCCACAGTAATAAAGATCATGTGGTACAGGCAGAAAACAGACACACGGATCAGTGGAAAAGAAAAAGGACCCAGAAACAGACTCATACAAGTGTGGACAACTAATTTCTGAAAAGGTACAAAAGCAATACATTGCAGAAAGGATATGATTTTCAGCAAATGGTACTGGAGCAATTAACCAGCCATCAAAGAACCTCAAACTAAGCCTCACCTTATGTAAAAAGTAACAACAAATGAGTCACAAATTTAGCATTTTTTAAAAAGATTTATTTATTTTAGAGAGAGAGCACACACACGCAGAGGGGCAGAGAGGGAGGGCGAAAGAGAGCAGCAGATTCCCTGCAGAGCAAGGGACCCAAAGTTGGGCTTGATCCCAGGACCCATGAGATCACCGAGAGTCAGATGCTTAACCAGCTGAGCCACCCAGGCACCCCACAAGTCACAAATTTAAATGTAAAACATAGAAATATAAAACTTTTAGGAAAAAGCATAAAAGAAAATCTTTCAAATCTAGGGTTAGGCAAAGAGTATGCAAACTTGACACCAAAAGTATAATCTATGAAAGAAAAAAAAAAAACTTTTAACTTTGCTCTTGCACAAGACCCTATTAAGAAGATTAAAAAAAAAAAAACTACGAAGCAGAAGAAAATAATTGCAAACCACATACTCAACAAAGGAATAGTATCTAGAATATATAAAGAATTCAGAAAACTCATTAGTAAAAATACCCAAACACTCCAATTAAAAATGGACAAAAGATGTGAAGAGTACACCCAGATGGCAAATAAGCAAATAAAAAGATGTTTAACGTCATTAACCATTAAGGTAATGAAAATTAAACCACAATGAGGTATCACTACACATCTATCAAAATGGCTAAAACAGAAAATAATGAGAGTACCAAATGCTAACAAGGATGCAGAGAAACTGGATCATTTAGACATGGCAGGTAGTAATATAAAATGGAATAGTGACTGTGGAAAATAATTTTGCAGTTCCTTTTAAAACTAAAAATGAACTTACCCTACGGCCCAGCAACTGAACTACTGGACATTTATCTCAGAGAAATGAAAACTTATTTCTACACAGAAAACTTCTATGAATGGTCACAGCAACTTTATTCATGATAGCCAAACACTGAAAACTATTTAAATGTCCTTCGGTGGGTAAAATGGTCAAACAAATGGTAGTATATCACACAATAAAATAATTCTTAGCAATAAAAAAGAACTACTGGGGCGCCTGGGTAGCTCAGTCACTTAAGTGGCCTACTCTTGATTTCGGCTCAGGTTACATAATCTCGGGGTCGTGAGATCAAGCTCTGCGTTGGACTCTGTGCTCAGCGGGGAGTCTGCTTGAGATTCTCTCTCCCTCTCCCTCTGCGCCCGCCACCTGCACCCCACACTCTCTCTAAAATAAATAAATCTTTAAAAAAAGAACTACCAATGTACACAACTTGGATGAACCTGAAAGAAATTATGCTGAATGAAAAAAAGCCAATCTTCAAATACATAAAGCATGATTCCTTTTATAAAACATTGGTGAAACACATAATCTACAGATAGAGAACTGATTAGTGGCTGCCAGGGACTAGGGATTGGAAAGGGGGTGAGTGAAGCTATAAAATGGCAACAAGGAGTCTTGTGGTGTCTTGATTATGGTGGTAGTTACATTACATGAAACTATACATGTAATAAAACTGCATAAACTTGCACACACACACAAATGAGTATGTGAATAACTAGTAAAAGTTGAATAAGCCCTGTGAATGTCCATTTCTTGCTTTTGATATTACACTATGATTAGGAAAGAGCTAACAATGGGGGAAGCTGAATGAAGAGTACACAGGACATTCCTTCCTGTACACTTGTTTACAATTTCCTATAAATTAATAATTATTTCAAAATCAAAAGGTCAAAAAAAAAAAGAAAAAAAGAAACACAAGTTACAGACTGAAAAAAAAATCTGCAAACCACATACCTAAGGCCTAGTATCTAGAATACATAAAGCAACTCTCACTACCTACCTATTTAAACACCTAAAATCAAAAAGGGACAATAACAAATATGCTGGTAAGGATGCAGAAAAACTGGACCTCAGATATTGCTAGTAGAAGTGGAAAATGGTACAAACTCTGGAAAATGGTTGGTGTTTTTCTCAAAAAATTAAATACACACTTACACATATGATCCAGCAATCTCACTCCTGGGCATATAGCCAAGAAAGAGGAAACTTATGTCCATACTAAAACCTATTTGTGAATGCTTATAACATTATTTATGATAGACAAAAATTGGAAACAACCAAAATGCCCTTCAATAGGTGAAAAGGGCACAGCGATACAACCATACCATGAAATACTACTTAAACAACTAAAGGAATCGATGGCAAATTTCCAACACCAGTCATAAATAAAGTCAAAAGGTATCACACTGGGGGGAAATAAATGGCTGCAATTTATATCACAAAGTGCTAAATTCCTTCTACAAATCAGAGAAAAAGTTTCCCAATTTTTAAATGGGAAAAGTTAATGAACGATTCAAATAAAAAGAAATACAATATACATATTTAAAAAAACCTTCACTTTAAGAAAAAAATGAAAGCTAAAACTATGAGTTACAAATATCCACCTATTATTTTAAAATGATCAAAAAGTATAAAAACACACGGTATTATTGAAGGCACAGGAGAAAACACACTCTCCACAGCCAAAAGGATTATGAATTAGCACAAATCTTCTATGAACGGAAATTTGGCAACAACTATCAAAATTTTAAATACACATTCTACCTCTAGAATTTATCTTATAAAAATATTTTATACAGTTAGACATGTGCACACTGATATATGTTACAAAACATTCTCCGTAGTGCTGTTTTTAAAAGCAGGAAACTACCTAAATGTTAATTGGTAGGAGAATATTTAATAAAGCATAGTCCAATCAATCACATAGTAAGTAGATGCTAAAAAAAAAAAAGAAGAATGTGGCAAATATTTGCATATGCAGAGAACTCTCTGGGAAGATAAAAAAGGAACTGAAAGCAACACCTGTGGTTGAGATAAAGGTAGGAGAGGAACTTCTTTTTCATTATAAAGCCTTTTGTAACTTTTGGTTTTTGTATCAAGGAAATATATTATTGATTTGAAAGTTTTAAAACAAGCAAAAATATTAAGTAAACTAATTCCATGTTAGTGGAGAAATATACAAACAAATCAGCAGTACCGAATAAGATTCAAAAAAACATTCAAAAAAATTTTTGGAAACAATAAGAGCTTTACCCTCCCGTAAGTAAAAATAAAATCTAGAGTTGATTAAAAACACACACACATACTAATGTCAGAAATGGATACGTAAGGCACTTTTAATTTACTCATCTTGGAGAGAGGATAGATCATCAAAAATCAGACAAAATCCAAAGCCACTGTTTAACATATGAAAAGCAATCAATTAGACCATGTTCATAGACTAAAGAACAAAGACCACAGAATCGTCTCAATAAATGGACAAAAAGCATTTAAACAAATTCCAACACACTCATGATTTTAAAAAAAAATTCCACAAAAAAGGCATCTATGAAAAAATCTACAGCCAACAGACTCAATGGTGAAAGACTAGATACATTCCCTCTAAAGAGCTGTAAGAATGTCCACTCTTCAAATTCAACAGCATATGAAAAGGATTATACACCATGAGCAAGTGGGGTTTATTTGTGGAATGCAAGGATGGTTCAAAATATGAAAATTAATGAATGTACCACATTAACAAAATGAAAGAAAAAAAACACATGATCATTCCAATTGAGGGAAGGCATCTGACAAAATTCAACACCCTTTCAGGATAAAAACACTCAACAAACTAGGAATATAAGGAGACTATTTCAACAAAATAGAGGCGATATATGAAAAACCTACAGCTAACATCATAGTCAATGGTAAAAGACTGAAAGCTTTTTTTCTAAAATCAAGAACTATTAACATTGTACTAGAAAGAAATTATGTACCCAAAGAAATAAAAGGCATCCTATCTGAAAGGAAGAAAATCATCTTTGTTCATACACAACATGACT
The DNA here is from genome assembly GCF_054177405.1 of Leptonychotes weddellii. Lineage (NCBI taxonomy): Eukaryota > Metazoa > Chordata > Mammalia > Carnivora > Phocidae > Leptonychotes > Leptonychotes weddellii. The sequence continues at coordinate 95,980,481 of NC_138377.1, read as the reverse complement.
TATATGTAGAAAACTCTATAAAGATTCCACGAAAAAACTATTAGAATAAACAAACTCATGAAGTTGTAGGATACAAAATCAACACTCAAAAATCAGTTGTGTTTCTAACATTTACAATGACCAATCTGAAAAGGAAATTAAGAAAATAATCCCATTTTTGATAGCATCAAAAAGGATGAAATACTTAGGATAAATTTAACCAAAGAGATAAAAGACATATGGGGAAAATTACAAAGAAATGTTGAAATCAACACAAATAAATGGAAATACATCCAGTGCTCATGGATCAGAAGACTTAATATTATTAAAATGTCCATACTTCAGTATAGTATTTCACAGTGATCTACAGATTCAGTGCAATCCCTATCAAAATCCCAGTGGCATTTTCTGTAACAAAATCATCTTAAAATTCATATGAAATCTCAAAGGACTCTGAGGAGCCAAAACAATCTTGAAAAAGTCAGAAGCTTCAGTATTTCCTGATGTCAAAACACATAGCAAAGCTATAATAACCAAAACAGTGTGTTACTGGCATAAAGACAGACATAGACCAATGGAACAGGTATAAGCTCAGAAATAAACCCTCACACATCAGGTCAAATGATCTTCAAAAAAAGTGCTAGGACCACACAATGGGGAAAGAACAGTACCTTCAACAAGTGGTGCTGGGGAAGCTAAATATCCACATGCAAAATAATGAGACCTTCCGTTACAATATATACAAAAATTAACTAAAAATGGATTAAAGACCTGAAGCTATAAAACTTCTAGAAGAAAACACAGGGGAGACACTTCATGATAATAGATTTGGCAATGATTTTTTTGGATATAACACCAAAAGCACAGGCAACAGATACGTGGGACTACATCAAACTTAAAATCTTCTACTCATCAAAGGAAACAACCAATAGAATGAAAGGCAACCTATGGAATGGCAGAAAATATCTGGAAATCATATATCTGATCACGGGGTAATATCCAAAATAAATAAAGAACTCCAAAAACTCAACAACAACAAAAAACCCAATTAAAAAATAGGCAAAGGACTTGATATAGATGATTTTCCAAATAAGATAGACAAATGGCCACAAGCATATGAATACATGTTCATCATTATAAATTAATAGAGAAATGCAAATCAAAACCACAATGAAATACCACTTCACAGCCATTAAGATAGCCACAAAAAAAAAAAGAGAGAGAGAGAGAGAAAATAAGTGTTAGTGAGGATACAGGGAAACTGGAACCCTTGCACACTGTTAGTGGGAACATAAAATGATGCAGCCACTATGGAAAACAGTATGGTGGCTACTCAAATAAATAGAATTACCATATGATTCAGCATTCTCATTTCTTGGATATATATCCAAAAGAATTGAAAGCAGAATCTCAAGGAGATACTTGCACACCATGTTCATAGTAGCATTATTCACAATAGCCAAGAAGTGAAAGCAACCTAAATGTTCATCTACAGATGAATGGTTTAGCCAAATGTAGTATATGCATACAAAGGAGTATTAGCCTTAAAAAGGAAGGAAATCCTGTCACATGCCTCAAGGATGAACCTTGAGGGTGCTGTGTTAAGTGAAATAGGCCAGTCACAAAGACAAATACTGAAGGATTCCACTTAGATTCTAAACTAGTCCAATTTTTAGAAACAAAAAATACAATAGTGGTTACCAAGGGGCTAAGGGTAGGAGAAATGAGGAATTGTTTAATGAGTATCGTTTCAGTTTTGCAAGATAAAAAGTTCTAGCAGTCTGTTGCAAACAATCTGAATATACTTAACACTACTGAATTATACACTTAAAAATGGTTAAGAGGGCAAATATTTTACCTCAATTTTTTTTTGAGAGAGAGCATGAGCAGGAGAGAGGCAAAGGGAGAGGACAGAGAGAATCCCAAGCAGGATCCACACTCAGCTCAACACAGAGAGATCATGACCTGAGCTGAAACCAAGAGTCGGACGCTCAACCAACCGACTGAGCCACCCAGGCGCCCCAACTTTACCATAATTTTTAAAATTAAAAAGGAAATTCGAGGGGTGCCTGGGTGGCTCACTTAGGTGTCAGACTCTTGGTTTCGGCTCAGCTCATGATCTCGAGGTCATGGGATTGAGCCCCATGTCCAGCTCTGGGCTTGGCGGCCAATCTGCTGGAGAGTCTCTCTCCCTCTCGCCTTCCCCTCCCCCTGCTGGCACACACTCTCTCAAATAAATAAATCTTTTTTTTCTTTAAAAAGGAAATTAGACATACCTCATTAAAAATTATATACCCCCCCAAAAGAATGAAGTACTACTGATGCATGCTATAACACTGATGAACCCTGAAAACATCAAGCTAAGTAAAAGAAGCCAGGCACAAAAAGCCATATATTATATGAGTCCATTTATATGAAACAGGCAGAATAGGCAAATCTACAGAGACAGAAAGATGATTAGTGGTTTTCAAGGACTGGGAAGAGAAAGGAATGATTGCTAATCAGTACAGTGTTTCTTTTCAGAGTGATGAAAATTTTTTAAATTAAACTGTGGTGATGGATGCGTAACTCCATGAATATACTAAAAAAACACTGAATTGTATACTTTTAACAGGGTGAAATTTAAAGTATGTGAACTATATCTCAATGAGGCTGTTATCAAACACCATAAAAGTAATAGCTAACAGATTTGACAACTTAATTGTTTTCAACTTCTGTGTAATGAAAGATTTTATAAATTACATAATAAGGTAAGTAACAAGCTGAGATAAAATATTTACAACATATAATAAAGAGCTGACTAGTATGCAGTACTCACAATAAACAAATCAATAAGAAAAAAAGACTAGGAAAATGAGCAAGAATATGAACAAGCAATAGGAACTACAATTGGTTAATGATCATAAAAACATTCAACTTTAGCAGTAAGCAAAGGTATACAAATTAAAACAAGGTATTTTCATTTTTTCAGTTTACAAAATTTCTTAAATTATTGATAAAACTGTGGGTAACAGGCACTCAAGAATGTTCACAGGAGTACAACTCTTTGTTTTAGGGTCAGGGATGCAATTGACAGTAGCAAATTAGAAATATGATATCCTTTCACCTAGTAAAACTACTTCAGATTTAAAGAAATAACATACATACTATATGTATGTATTAAATGTTATATATGTAAGGATGTTCACTGGTATAAGTAGCAAAAAAATGGAAACAACCTATATGTTCATGGAAAGGAGAAAGCTTAAGTTTATGATTATACATGATACATTCTGAAGGAGTTCAAAGAAACGAGGTGACCTTTATGGGAAGGTATGTATATACCCTGACCCTTGAACAACACAGAGGTTAGGGGCACTGACCCCAATGCAGCTGAAAATATGCATATAACGGAACTCGCCCAAAACTTTTCTAATAGCCTACTGTTGACCAGAAGCCTTACTGATAACATAAACAGTCAACACATTTTGCATGTTATATGTATTATATACTGTACTCTTACAATAAAGGGAGAAGAAAAGCATAAGGAAAAGAAAATACATTTACAGTGCAGTACTATATTTATCCAAAAAAACCCCAAAAAACAAAAAAACTGCATTAAGTGGACCCATCCAGTTTAAACCATGTAGTTCAAGGGTGAAATGTACTATGACACTAAATACAATTCAGATCTGAGCTGTGGAAAATCTATTTTTAATGAGCACCTTCAGTAATTCTGATTCCACTATTCATAAAACAAAAATGTTAAATTCATGATCCCTGGTAAATAAAATCTCTTTCATTTTTATTCTTAGGTTATGCCTTTTAGTTTACTTGGTCTTGTATTTCTAAGATGAACTAATGGATTTTTTATTCCTCCACTAAATCATGAACTCCTTGAAGAACCATGTCTTTTTTCTAAGTTTTTAGTTATTCATTTATTTAAGTAATCTTTATACCCAACATGGAGCTCAAACATACAACCACAAGAACAAGGGTCACACGTTATTCTGACTGAGCCAGCCAGGCAGCCCAAACCACGTCTTAATCTTTCCCAGCAACCAAAATGGTGTTTGGCACAAAAGGCACTTAATAGGGCACCTGCATGGCTCAGTGATTAAGCATCTGCCTTCAGCTCAGGTCATGATCTCAGGGTCTTGGGATCGAGTCCCATGTCGGGCTCCCTGCTCAGCCAGGAGTCTGCTTCTCACTCTGCCTCTGCCCCTCCCCACTGCTTGCGGGCTCACGCTCTCTCTCAAATAAATAAAATCTTTAAAAAAAAAAACCAGGGCGCCTGGGTGGCTCAGTTGTTAAGCGTCTGCCTTCGGCTCGGGTGATGATCCTGGGGTCCTAGGATCGAGCTCTGCATCAGGGTCCCTGCTCTGCAGGAGGCCTGCTTCTCCCTCTCCCACTCCCCCTGCTTGTGTTCCCTCTCTCGCTGTCTCTCTCTGTCAAATAAATAAATAAATCTTAAAAAAAAAAAAAAAAAAACCAAAAGGCACTTAATAAATATTAGTTGAATGAATAAATTTTTTAAAAAATATTTTATTTACTTGAGAGAGTGCACGTGAGACAGAGCAGACTCCCCACTGAGCAGGGAGCCTGACGTGGAGCTGGATCCCAGGACCCTGAGATCATGACCTGAGTTGAAGGCAGATGGTTAACCAACTGAGCCACCCAGGCGCCCTTGAATGAATAAATTTTTAAAAACCAAGAATAATTTTTAAAGTTATGTTGTTTAAAAAGTCACAAATTTCTTGGCAGGAAGGGATGGAGAAGATTCTACTTCTATGACCATAGGTATTCACATAAAAAGGAAAACATACTTTATTAAGGTCTTTGTTCTTTTGGAATGTTTTACAGTGGCTTGATCCATATGAAAAGGATAAAAATCAGAAAAAAAAAAAGAGAGAGAGAAAGAACTGAAGAAAATTACCAAAAGAAATAAGGAGTATTCTATAACTCCATTTTATTTCTCTTTCATTCAAGTAATTTTAGAGGAACTTAAAAAAATTCATTTTTTCTCTACTCCAAAATATTAAAAATCATCAGAAAGACTTTGAGATTAACTACAAATACATGACATTTTAAGAGAATGAATGTTAGCAAAAAACTAAAACCTAGACACCACTGGAAAAAAGTTGAGTTTTCTTTAAAATATTTGGGTATTGCGTTATGAAGGGTCTATAATTTTAACAAACTCTTTTTTTTAATCTAAGGGCTAACATCTAGAGGTAATAAATCGGAATTCCTCATATGTGCTGTGAATTTCATACAAGTCCAAATTGATTTGTTGAAATAAAACTCCATTTCACTTATAGTGTGTGCTGGTAAAGATTATCATGTAAAATTAAAATCTCAAACACTCTTTCAATGTATGTATATGGAATACAAAAACACTTTCGATAGTACTCCAAAAGTAGATTTCAAAACAGTGATCCCATTTGTAGATCCAATGAATTCTTTTTTTGTTTGTTTAAAGATTTTATTTATTTATTTGTCAGAGAGAGAGCACACAAGCAGGGGGAGCGGCAGGCAGAGGGAGAAGCAGGCTCCCCACTGAGCAAGGAGACAGATGTGGGACTCAATCCCAGGACCCGGGGATCGTGACCTGAGCCGAAGGCAGACTCAACCAACTGAGCCACCCAGGCGTCCCACAAAGAATTCTACTAAAGAAAAAATTCAAGTTTTTTTCCTAAATAAAACTGAGAGCAAAAGATGTTATAAAACTGATAGCGTACTTGAAAGAACAATTTAAAAAACCTTTTTATTTTTATCTTATGTTATATAATAGGAAGAACACTGGCTTTGGAAGCGAACTTGTATTCAAATTCTGGCCCCATCACTTAAGTTTTGTGAATTACCTTGTGCAGACCTCAGCTACTTCTTACGAAATATTTAGGCTATTGGTCTAAACTTCCAAAGTTGTTTGGAAGCTTAAATGAGATAACAAATATAAAGCTCCTAGCTTAATGCTTGTCCAAGTTGGTGTCCAATAATTTTTATTTATGTACCTCATTTCTCTCCTTAACTCATATATTAAAGACTTCATGATAATCATTTTTTAAAAGATTTATTCATTTTAGAGAGAGGGAGAGAGAAAATCCTCAAGTACACTCCCCACTGAACCTGACATGGGGCTGGATCCCAGGACCTTGAGATCATGACCTGAGCCCAAATCAGCAGTCAGCCACTTAACTGACTGAGCCACCCAGGCACCCCTTCATAATAATCATTTTTAACTCAGCCTTAAAATATTCTACATAGGGGCACCTGGGTGGCTCAGTTGTTAAGCGTCTGCCTTCGGCTCAGGTCATGATCCCAGGGTGCTGGGATAGAGCCTTGCATCAGGCTCCCTGCTCGGAGGGGGCCCTCTTTTCCCTCTCGCACTCCCCCTGATTGTGTTCCCTCTCTCGCTGTGTCTCTGTCAAATAAATAAAATCTTAAAAAAAAAAAAAAATTCTACATAGTAGCTATATCACAGGTTAAGTGTTTTCTATTATTGGATATTTAGGTTATTTCTAATTTTTGTATTAGTAATAATGTTACAATGAATATTCTTAGACTTTTGGTTCCCAAAGGTGGAATTAATAGATCAGGAAGTATTTTTTTCAAGATTTTATTTATTTGAGAGAGAGAGAGACAGAGATAGCGACAGAGAACACTAGCAAGCACAAGCTGGGAGGAAAGGGAGAAGCAGGCTCCCCACTGAGCAGGACACCTGACGTAGGGCTCGATCCCAGGACCCTGGGAACATGACCTGAGCTGAAGGCAGACGCTTAACTGACTGAGCAACTCAGGCGCCCCTCAGAAGTATTTTTAAGCTCTTGCTACATATTGCCAAACTGTACTCTCAAAGAGCTGATATTGCTACCAGCAGTTTACATACATTTCAACAAATCTTATCAATATGGGACAGAAATATCTATTTTTATATCTAGTACTATAGACAAGATTTAAAACCTTGATGTTTCCTAGTTGCATTTCCTCTTTACTAACATACTAACTTTCCCTATTCATACATTTTGCCTAATAGAATCTTAGTAGACTCCCCCATATTGATTTGTGAGAGTTCTTTCCTTTAGTCTTATGTTTGATTAAAATATTTTCTATTTGGTATTTACTTTTATACTTGGGCTTTTTTTAAAAAACCATGATGCACACAAAGAGGTTTAACATCTTTATGTAATCAACTCTATCCATCATTTTCTTTGTAATTTCCTAAAATTGTATATAAACATAAACTGCTAACTTTACATTTAAAGTTTATGTGGTATAGGGATGCCTGGGTGGCTCAGTTGGTTAAGTAGCCGACTCCTGGTTTCAGCGCAGGTTGTGATCCTGCGGTCATGTGACTGAGCCCCGAGTTAGGCTCTGTGCTCAGCGTGGAGTCTGCTTCAGATTCTTATTCCTGCTCCCTCTCCTTCCTGCTCACGTGCTCTCTCCCTCACACTCTTTCAAATAAATAAATAAAATCTTTAAAAAAATAAAGTTTATGTGGGGAGGTGGTGAAAAGAAGCATAAAATGTTATGAGTATTTATATTATACACAAGTGATTTTCCCTTCTGATCCATCTTATGTATTAAAATCATTAATTCTAAAATTAAAACAAAATTTAAGAGGAGAAATAAAATATTCAAAAATATGGCTGTAAAATAAACAGTGAAGCAAAATTCTAGGAACTGCAAAGGACATGTAGAAATAATTTAGCCTTTTTATTTTTACCTACCTTAAAGTGACTTAATTCTAACATTACATTCAACATCCAGCTTCTTTTGAACTGCAATATCCCCATATCTGGCACATCTAAAGCTTATTTACATTTTTGTCTTTATAAATTTAGCAGCAGTAGTGCCAAAGAATTAGAACTAATCTCTGCTCAAATCTGCAGGAACTGTAGCAATAAAGCAGTATGGGACGCCTGGGTAGCTCAGTCGGTTAAGCGACTGCCTTCGGCTCAGGTCATGATCCTGGAGTCCCGGGATCGAGTTCCGCATCGGGCTCCCTGCTTGGCAGGGAGCCTGCTTCTGCCTCTGACCCTCCCCCCTCTCATGTGCTCTCTCTCTCATTCTCTCTGTCTCAAATAAATAAATAAAAAAAATCTTAAAAAAAATTAAAAAAAAAATAAAGCAGTATGGCTCAAGAAAAGCAATGGCTTAAAATTATCTTCCAGTCACCCAGATAGCTACTGACAAGTTTCTTTTTATAAAAAAAAAAAAAAAAAGGAAAGAAGGGCCCCTGGGTGGTTCAGATGGTTAAGCATCTGTCTTCGGTTCAGGTCATGATCTCCAGGTCTTAGGATCAAGCCCCAAATTGGGCTCCCAGCTCAGTGGGGGAGTCTGCTTCTCCCCCCTCTCTTTGCCTCTCCCCCTGCTTGTGCTCTGTCTCTCTCTCTCTCTCAAATGAATAAATAAAATCTTTTTAAAAATAAAAATAAATATATATACACATATATTTAAAAAAAGGAAAAAAATGGATTGCCAAAATTGGGTTCTTCCTTTGATGGACCATCCTACCTGCCCCGTGATTACCACACCCAAGTCCTCCAGCTAGCTGGTCTGCAACTCATATGAAACTCTATTTGTGCTGGGGAGACTGGGCCAAAGTAGTGTAGAACCCACTGGCAAAGTCTGAAATGTTGCATTTCAAACACCATATATACTATATGTCTGATCTTTAAATTCCATCCCAGTAAAATCTTGTATGTTGGATTTCTTTGTTAAACTGTACGTCCTTGCTTCTGAATCTAAATGGCTGGCTCATTAATGTCACAATTTAAGATTTTTAATTTCATATTTACAATTACATAGAGCGGTTCTTTACTGATTCTGATTGTCAAGATGCCTTTCCAACCCAAAGAAGTCTTTCATTCTTAGTTCCCAAGAACTAAGAACCCTTAAAAACAAACACACCTATTTACTAAACACAGATGCCTTCGGGCTTCTGGACCACTACAGAAACATTAATCAAAATATTAAATAGGGGCGCCTAGGTGGCTCAGATGGTTAAGCGTCTGCCTTCGGCTCAGGTCATGATCTCAGGGTCCTGGGATCGAGTCCCGCATCGGGCTTCCTGCTCCTTGGGAGCCTGCTTCTCCCTCTGCCTCTCTCTCTCTCTGTCTCTGTCTCTCATGAATAAATAAATAAAATCTTTAAAAATATATATATATATTAAATAAAAAGACAGAATATTATCTACAAAGGAATATAGATTTAGAAGGTAAATCTTAGATTTTGTTTTGAAAGTCAGAAGCCAGTGCTGCCAAATTAGGAAGAAAAGTTTCTTGGAAAAAAACCCACCTACAGAAAAAATTAGTGCTCTGATTTTCCAAAATTCAAGTACAGAAGAGCACAGCTTGTATTGAATTGTTAGAAGGCAAATTTTCTAAAAGCACAGAAGAGTGAATCATAAAACCTTTGAATGCCCTTTCCAATATTATCAGAGCCTGCGTCCTTGAATTTGCATCACCTTATCTCCAGGCAGCGGCTATCAGGCCTGTGGAGGAAGGCAAACTCAATTATAAAAAAATGAGAGGAGAAGGAAACTGTGAAACCTAATCCAATGCCAGAGGAGCCCTTGGCAGAAAACACTGGTAACCAACATTATTAAGATATAGCAGAAACCTTACCCGTGCTGCACAAAACAAGATGGATCATTTTAACTATTTAAAAGTGCTGAAGCATCTGCTGCCTTTCTTCCTAAGGCAAAACCCAAATTTATATGTACACACACACACACACACACACACTACACACACATCTATATATATGAATTTTATATATATGAATTATATATTTCAAACCTTTTCTATAAATTATTCATACATCTTCCCAAGCCTAAAATAATTGTCATTTTCTATATAGAAGTGTTCTATTTTAAAAAGGAAAGAAATCAACCTAGCTTTGTAAAATACTGAGACTATAAACCCAATATACCTAGGTTGTTGGTCTTCCCTAGGAAGTATTGGTACATTGTCCCACAATGAAGTTAGAACTAGTTGTAACAAAGCTCAGGAAAATCCAAATATGTGTAACCCAGACGAAAGATATTCATGGTGTTTAATGCAAAAGACTGTTTAACAAACATTAAAACTTAAACAGAAG
>NC_138377.1:95914601-95970319 GCF_054177405.1 Leptonychotes weddellii | reverse complement strand
GCAGGGAGTCTGCTTCTCCCTCTGACCCTCCCCCCTCTCATGCTCTCTATCTCATTCTCTCTCTCAAATAAATAAATAAAATCTTAAAAAAAAAAAAAAATGAAAGGGCGCCTGGGTGGCTCAGTTGGTTAAGCAACTGCCTTCGGCTCAGGTCATGATCCTGGAGTCCCTGGATCGAGTCCCGCATCGGGCTCCCTGCTCGGCAGGGAGTCTGCTTCTCCCTCTGACCCTCCCCCCTCTCATGCTCTCTCTCTCTCATTCTCTCTCTCAAATAAATAAATAAAATCTTTAAAAAAAAATTATAAAACATAAACAAGTGACTTGTTTAATCACAAATTGAAGAAATGACATCCATGTGATCAATTAAAATGTGTCTTAGTATTCCAGATACTTCAGTCTGCAGCATCCAAATGCTTTCCAAAAAATATTACATGTTAAGAATTGAGAAGGACCAAGAGGAGACCATCTTCACAACTTCCAATTTTTTATTATAATTCTTAGTTAAAAACCAGATTTAAGAAAAAAATGCCTGTGAATTTACTTCATTTTATCCTTTTCTTTACAGTCCGTGTCCTCAATGAGAAAAGAATTAAACTATAATGAGTTCTAAAGACTACAAACATAAAATTGTATGATTAAAAACATCATTTACTTATTAGTTCCTTACTTCTTCTAAACTTCTTGCCATCTACCCCCCTCTCAAAGAGGTGACAGGAAGATAAAAGTAGTTTTTCTTTTTTTTTTTTTTAAGAGAGAGGGCATGTGCCAGCGGGGAACGGAGGGGGTCAGACGGAGAGAGAGAAACAATCTTAAGCACGCTCCACACCCAGCACAGAGCCCGAAGTGGGGCTCCATCTCACAACCCTGAGATCACGCATGACCTGAGCCAAAATCAAGAGTCTGATGCTTAACCAATTGAGCCACCCAGATACCCCAAAAGTAGCTTTCTTTAAAAACAAACAACAAAAAACACCTCAACCATAAAAATTATGATCCACATTATTCCTCCAAAGAAGAAACCACTTAAATTATTCTCAAGCAAGAGAACAAATAAACTTCTAATTTCCTTGTCTTTGGAGAGTTAAGTAAGAATGGTTGCAAAAGAAAATCAGTAGAAACCCTCTTACTGGCCTGCTCTTAACTGAACTGATGTTCTCCGTTGCCTCTATACATCCTGACTGGTGCTCTGGCAAGCTGACTGCTTGTACCAACAGACCACTTTCCAGTGCAGAAGCACTGGGGAGCCAGAGGTGTTTATTCTCAAACCTGTGTATGCCAGTTGCACTTGCAATTATGAAACTTAAATATTATAAAACTGATGAAATATAAGTGCAAAAAGAAAGAGTTGCTGTTTTTATGAACACTAAGCTGAATGCTCTGCAAAGACCTAACAAAAGCAAGCTGCTTTAAAAAAAAATGCAATAAAATTAAGTGAGTGGTATAACTATAAAAGACTTTTTTCCCGGGCGCCTGGGTGGCTCAGTCGTTAAGCGTCTGCCTTCGGCTCAGGTCATGATCCCAGGGTCCTGGGATCGAGTCCTGCATCGGGCTCCCTGCTTGGCGGGAAGCCTGCTTCTCCCTCTCCCACTCCCCCTGCTTGTGTTCCTGCTCTCGCTGTCTCTCTCTGTGTCAGATAAATAAAATCTTTAAAAAAAAAAAAAAGACTTTTTTCCAAAGTTGTAACAGATTCTGCAAATTGCTGCACAAAAGTCTTTAAAAAAAAAAAACCACCAAAACTAAAACTGGAAAACCTGCAGTCTCAAAGAAAGGCCCTGACCTACACCAAAAGACTGGCAAGTGGATATACATTAATATGTTTTACATTAAAATAAAATGTTTAAGTTATTAAATATCATTATCAGTTGGTTCCAATCTGGTTAAGAGAAAATGTTGTATCTTTTGGTAATCAAGTAGAACACTGAATGAGAACATCAGAAATAATGCTCAACAATTATTATTCCTCATACCAATCTATGGGAAATGCAAAGACACATGATATGAACTTATTCAGACGTACTACTTAAGACTTTTAAAAACCTGAGAAGGGGGGTACCTGGCTGGCTCACTCAGTAGAGCACGTGACTCTCGATCTCGGGGTTGTGAGTTTGAGCCCCCCTTTGGGTGTAGAGATTACTTAGAAATAAAATCTTTTAAAAAATGAATTAATCAATGAAAAATAAAAACCTGAAGACATCCCTTGAGAAGGTATAATTTGGCTTAAATTTGATATAAAGCAAACCTTGCGATGACGCAATAAACTTTACACAAGTACTCTAAATGAAGGCAAAGCTGTTTTCTGTTAGCCTTTGAAATAATTAAAACTATTAAAAATATTTAAAGGCACCATTTTTAAAAAATGTAGTTGCTCTTTCAAAAATTTACCTGAGTCAAGGAAAACAGAAATAACTAAAACACTAAACATAAAACTGAGTGTTAATGGATGTTTACCCACGTCTGAGTCAAACCATTCTTTTGATCACTGTGAAAATATTTTGTTTTTGCCATGATGTTCTAACACAGGCCAACCAACATAACCAATATAAACAATAATACTCTAAAAAAACCCCAAAACAATATACTCTAAACAATTTTATTATTCTAAATAAAATATTAAAGAACTGAAGGAAAATCTCTTGCCTCTGAATGAACATAAGATAATTTTAATCCAAAATGACTTGTCTTTTTGACTTTCATAATTGTAAATTCGATAGCTGAACAGCACCAAGAGTGACACATTGTACAAATAAGATATTTCAAACAAAGTACACTTCTAACACATGGTGCTCAGTATACTATGAAGATTAAAATTTCCTGTGCCCCATTTTTTATTGATATGGGTCAACAATATATGTGGCTAAGAATCTCCTGGGTTAAGTCAGTTAGTATTTGAGATTCTCCTCTTCATTAAAACAAAATCAGAAATAAACACAAACACATACACACACAAAACAATGACTGACTAGAACACAACAGAAATATTTTTAAATTACTCTCTGAAGTAAGTAGTGTCTGTGGATTTAAACATGTGATATATATTAAACATGTGATATATATATCTTTGTAATTAGGGGAAAAAATGTAGAGTATATTAAATATCCAAGTCACTGATTGACCATAGGGATTAGAATGGGGGTGGAAACAATAAAGGGGAGGATACCTCTTTTCTCCCTACTCTATTTCCCATCCCTACCATAAGCCACTATTTATGATAGATAACGTGGTATGCCTTGGTTGTATTTGAATGGTAAAATGATTAAAATTCACTGAATTAGAGTGAAGTAAAAGACTCTATCTACTGTATTTAAATAAACTGGAGAGTAATAAACGTTTACCGAACTACCATGTAACAGATTCATAGATAGCTATTATGGGAATATATAGATGAATACAGCAGAACCCTTCCATTTTGAGGAACTAACAACAAAATGTTATAGGAACATGCAAGAAAGTGAAATCAATTCTGGATGGGGGAAGGAACAGACAGATATAGGGGGAAATCTTAGAAAGATTCATGGAAAAGGTTTTAAAGCATTTAAAATAAGCCTAATAGAACAAATAGGATTTTGGGGCGCCTGGGTGGCTCAGTTGTTGGGCGTCGGCCTTCAGCTTGAGTCATGATCCCAGGGCCCTGGGATCGAGCCCTGCATTGGGCTCCCTGCTCCGCGGGAGGCCTGCTTCTCCCTCTCCCGCTCCCCCCTTGCGTTCCTGCTCTCGCTATCTCTTTCTGTGTGTCAAATAAATAAATAAAATCTTTAAAAAAAAAAAAAAAAAAACCCCAGGATTTTAATGATAGGCAAAAATAATGAACCAAGCATTTTACTTTACAACCACCTTTACTTCATCTCCCAATTCTTCTAGTTAACTAAGGACAGTGAAAAGAACTCTCTTTAATATGTGGTTCCAAAATGAAAGACTTAAATTACTCATTGTTCAAGAAATAACAAAATGAGTTTAAGAATGGATGACAATTACCTAATAAAACTGGGGATACCAAAACTATTGTGATTTTGGCTAGAAACATGAACCATACAGTAAACCATTCAAGTTACATCAGAACATCTCAAAATCCATTTAAATCTAATGGTTAAGGCCAAAAGGCGGGGGCGAAAAATTAAATTTACTTGTCACATTCTGGACTCAAGTGATAATTGTGATGAACTAGCTGGCTATAGGTTAACTCTTATGAGCTTGTAATGATTTTAAATATATATATATATGTTTAGAAACAAAGAGAATGTCAGAAACCATTTAATTTTTCAAAAAATATTGTTTTCCTATATTCAAAACAAATGATCTACCGGCAAAAGTAATCCTTTAGAAAAGTGAATTCTGTGATGAAGTAGTCACGGAAGACTGAAGGAGAAACAGTCTTTTAATAACATTAAAGCATCTTATAGATTCTTTTATTTTGTTCTTTGCCAAATAGGGCTTTAAAAGATGTTCATCCTAAACTCTGCAAATTACTCAAAATCTTTTTTCAATAAATCTTTTTCATATTCACTGAACATTCCCTCCCCTGAATATTTACTGAATCAATAAACCTCCACAAATTACTTTCTGGTAAGATCGTTTTATGCATAACGAAAATGATGACTTTTCATTCTATGGTAACAATGAGAAATTAGAAGTCTATTTATATACCACCAAGCAATTCTGTAACACCTATTTATTGTGTGTATACCACAAACAATGGATTTATTCAATAAAAACTAGTATTCAAATCAAATTATACTTTAAATGTACAGTCAATTTTTTTTTTTAAGATTTTATTTATTTATTTGACAGAGAGAGACACAGCGAGAGAGGGAACACAAGCAGGGGGAGTGGGAGAGGGAGAAGCAGGCTTCCCGCCGAGCAGGGAGCCCGATGCAGGGCTCGATCCCAGGACCCTGGGTTCATGACCTGAGCCGAAGGCAGACGCTTAACGACTGAGCCACCCAGGCGCCCCTACAGTCAATTTTTATTATGTGTGGTAATTGTTATATAAAGTCACCACAAACAATGAATTAGTGAATACTGAACCACTGCTCCTAGGGAATACACAGGGCTAGGTTCCTGAAAGCCCTGATCACATTTTCATCAACTAATCACTATGTAACCTTGTTTTAGATACATTTCTGTTCAAGGACACCTTATTTAATATATAATTTATGTATTACTTAATAATAATTTTAATTTAATAATATAATTTATTAACATTGACCTCACAGCCAATAGCATTAATTCATGTCTGAACAAAACTGAATACATACATATTTTTTCTCCATTAGGTACATCACAACACTAGACAGAGCTTCAGCACTATGGCTGGGGGCTATTTAACACTGAGATCACCAACAAAAAGCACAAAAATGCAAAAAACATGGCACTAAATAGAGCACAAAAGAGGACATGTCATTACAGTATGAGAGCTGAAAACAAGAAGGCAAGAGTCACCTTGTGTGAAAGTGCGAGTCAGAAGACTCAAATTTTTCACCACTCGGCGCATGTCCATAAATAACCATGAAACTGTTGTAATGATTTTGGACTTACAGATAAATGAGATAGCAGACATTCACAAACACAGAATGTGCAAACAACGAGAATTGACAGTACAAAGAAAGCCTAATTAAATAAATCTCATGGGAAATATTTGAGTACTTCAATCCAGTCAATTTTATAAATACAAGGGTTTACTTACTGGTCATCAAGGATGGGAAAAACTTTATAGCATTGTTTTTAAATTATCACACAAAAACACCAGATTGAAGCAATTTATGTTTCCAGATAAAGAATAAAGATGGAAAAATTTATTTAAAATTTACTGCCAAGGGACGCCTGGGTGGCTCAGTTGGTTAAGCGTCTGCCTTCAGCTCAGGTCATGATTCCAGGGTTCTGGGATCGAGTCCTGCATTGGGCTCCTTGCTCAGTGGGGAGCCTGCTTCTCCCTTCTCCCTTCTCCCTCTATGCTCTCTCTCTGTCTCAAGTAAATAAACAAAATCTTTAAAAAAAAAAAAAAAGGCAGTAAGATACAAAATGTAAATTATGATAGAAAAAGGCATGAAAAGACTATCAGTGTAGACAATTAGAAATTAACACAACAAATATATTCAAGCAAAGTACCTCAGTGAAATAAAAATGAACTTAAAATTCTCTCAATTCTAATTTATTTAAACTATTATCCAGTACAACTATAATTTGTGTCCAGTTTGCATTTCTACTCTTTATAACAAAATTTAGATACATATGTAAACATCATCTATCACACTGGTACCTGAAATTTATATTACTGAAAATGAAAACAGCAAGATACATTAATTAAGACCAGAAGAGAATTTGAGAACTGGGAATCAAATCAAATAAAAGCCACCAACATTTTTTTCCTTTTAAATTTCAGATGATATTCACTATAGCACAGTTTTTGGCAGCAAAAAACTAGAAAAATCTGTCTTTTAACAGAGGACTTATTTAAATCATGGAATAGTATATAGTTTTTTAATAAGAAATGAGCTAGAATGTGTGTGTGTGTGTATATATATATGCATCTGCTCACATACTGTATGTGTGTATACATGGCCTTCAATTAAAAATGTGAAACAAGACAGACGAGAGATGTCTATATTAGGGGAAAAAAAGGCAAGTCACAGAACACGGTGTAAAGTATGATTCCTTCTTGAAAAACAAGAAATGTAACTTGTTTATATATGCATACACACTGAACCACTAATGAGGAAGGGACTTTGACACTTTCATTTTTTATAATGAGCATGTATAAGTTTTATAAGCATACAATAGGTTCTTGACAAGTGTTAGATTACCTTGTTATAGTTATTTTTAAAATAAAATAATGCGATATAAAATTCATGTTGTTTGAAAATGATTCCTATAAACTTATTCAGGTAAATCCTGTTAAATATAATTAAAAACAAACATTTCCCAATTCAAAGAATTTCAGTATGTTCTCAAAATTTAACACTAACCAATCCCCCCAAGCTGAAATGTTTATTGATTTATAACAAGGGTCAGCAAACTTTTTCTGTAAATGTCAGACAGTAAATATTTTAGGTTTTGCAGACAAACATGGTCTCTGCTACATATTATTCTTTTTGTTCCTGTCTTTGGTTTTTTTAACAACCCTTTGGGAATATAAAACACACACACACAGACACACACACACACATATATTAGCTTATTAGATCCACAAAAAACAGATCACAGGCTGAATTTGCCTTGCTGGCCACAGCTTGTCAACCACTAATTTATGACAATAAACCAGCAACTGGACATCTGATATCTTAAATATATTATGACAAAGGTATCAGAAATCACAACAGTTTTATTCTACGTTAAATAAAGCAAGGTAGTATTGGAGAAATTAAAATTACAGGTCAATTAATACACTGAATTCTATTAATATGTTAGACATTAATCAAACAATGATAAAACACAGCAAATAAAATTTTAAGTATTCATATTATAAAACCATGATCATGTGTGCACCTGCAAAGCACACATATCCACTTGAAAAAGTAAGCTGAAACTGAAATACTACACATCAAAGCTTAAATCTCCTTTTATAATAATTAAGACCATTTATTCATTCAAATAATCAAAACTAGCCAGTCATTTGTTTTATATGTCATCAACCCTTGAAAATTAAGAATTGAATTCAGAGGCTGGTAGTATTACTAGGTTTTTTTTAATTTGTAAGGGTTATTATAAAATATTAATCAACAATCTAAAACATTACACTTTAAAAGTTTATATTCTGGGAAACTTTTTAATATTTACTGTGTCAGCAACCATCACTGGAAACGTGACTATACTTTTTTTCTTTGCCTAAAAGATAGCTTTTATATATTTGATTTTGTTTAAAACTGAAAGATCCTTATTGTAATCTGAATGCTACTACCAAAGGAAAATCCCATTATGAATAATAAACTGGGTCAAATTGAAACTCTAAAATGAAAATGTATCTCCCCACCCCCACCCCAAGTAACCAAATAACCATTATAGAATAATCTTACCTAGACTGGTGGGTTTTATCAGTTCATCCAGTAAATCATAAAATGGTAATTTTTGAAGTTTTATATCCGGATGGACTGGGTGAAGAGCTGATGTAAGATGTGGAAGTTCCAGTTCATGTTTAGGTCCCAGAAGAGAAACAGGGAGTAACGGTGATGATGCAGGGTGACCATCGTAAGTGAGTTGTGGAATGGTAGATGGAGACAGAGTTGCTGGCATAGGACTTGAATGGACATTGGGGATGGACAAGTCCGCGGGCGTCATGATTTTCTGGGGGAACCTCCGCCGATAGAGTTCTTTAATTTTCATTTGTACAGCAGGACTGCAGCCAGCCTTTAGCAAATGCAGGGCTTTTGTGAGAAGTTCGTGTTTGCGTCCGTGCTTGTTTCTCCCAGCGTAGCCCAACAGTACTTGGAGTTCAGAAACTCTAAGGCTCATAACCATTTGCTTAGAGACAAAACAAAATGTAAAACGTTAGTATTCCAATAGTATAATTTACAACATTAAACAATACCTTATTCTAACCCTTTCCCCTCATGGTTTATTTTAACAGCCAGCTCAGTTATAATCAGTTCTAGTTATTTCCAACTTAAAATAAGTAGCCAAAAAAATGTAAAAATTAATACTCATAAATTCAGTGACTTCTACCCAAGGTTATGAAAGATGTAAGATGAAGTATACACCAGGTAGAACCACATCTCACCTCATTCCACTGTTTCGATGCAACTGTCAGCTATTCATCAAGCACTTACTGAGTCTTCAGGAGAGTGCTGAGTGCTATGTGGATGGCAAAATATTAGGATGAGCCCTCAAGAACATTTGTTTTCTTGGGGGGAAAAGTATATAACTATACATGAAACACATAAATGCCCACCTCAAACACCAGATGCAGCAGGGTATAAATAACATACTACCAGGTATTACATTCTATGCTGACCCTGGAATTTGTAGGACTTAAAAACTATATATCCTTTCTGACCCAGTATTTACCAGATATACTTGGTATTTTCATATGGGTGTCACTAAATCTTTATTATTTCCACAAGGTGTTATCTCCTTCCTTCTTTACACATGAAGAAACTATGTAGTTAAGAAAGGTCAAATAACTTACCTAAGGCCACATAGCTACTATGTAGCAGTCAGGATTCAAACCCAGATATGTATGATTCTAAAGCCCACTCTCTTTTCACTAAACCTTTAGGAAAAGGACAGAGCTGGAAACATAATACTGACTCACTCCACTGGCAAGGCCAGGCTAAAAAGTCCAGGAATTCAATCCACATGCCATAATGTGGAAGGTTGTAATAAAGAAATCTATTTAACTTTAACTCTTTGTTCCCAAACTTGTTTGGTCGCTGTTTCTCCTTTTTCTCCAATTACTAAGAGACCACCAACAGGAAATGCCCAACTATACCAATCCTCTCATTTTAAAGTGGAAGAAAATGGAATCCAGAGAGAAGAAATGGCTTACCCAAGATCAGACAGTATTAACACCAGAATCCTGACTTGATCACCACTGACAGGGAGGTATTAGGGTAGAAGACACAGGTAAGCTTACCACTGGCTCTCTATTTCCCCAACTGTTTTATCCCCTCACCTCAGACCTAATAGCAATACACAAAAGATAAACTGCCTTCCCTAATTCACTGCCACTCCCTGAGAGGCCACCCTACCCTAGTCAATCCTCTGGAAGCTATTTAAACAGCGCAAAACAATTAAGTAAAAAAAATCGAATAGTGAGAAAACAGTATATAAAGAGCCTTATATATAATATAGCTGGTTATCAAACATATATTAACCCTTCCCCTACTTCTCTGGCCTGAAAAATACTTTGTTTCCTCAAATTCTAGCTTTTGTCAGCCTTAGTCCATTAGGCCTGAAACATTAATGACTCTTTTCTATTTTTACTAGCCATTTTGCGTATCTTTATTTAGCACTTGTCTTGCTTTTTTATAATTTTCTATTTGTACAAGTGATTCCATGACCAGTTTGAGGTTCTCCAGGGCACAAGCCAATGTCACCCTCAGCATCCAACACTAGGGTCTGACAACAGTAGAAACACATCAAATGCCTGGACAATGAATAAATAAATGAATGAAAGAACGAAATAAATAAGAAAGTCACACCAGAAGAAAGGGTAGGGTGGAATCTACAATGGTAAATTATACATACAACTATAATATAAATGCAAATAAACCCCCAAACTCTTACATTCAATAGAAGGCACACAAAGAAATACTACAGGCCTTACAAATAAAGCCTACCCCAAATCCTATAAATGCTTCTCTTTTTTAGATATGATCAGAGATTAATTACTAACTATAGTGTCAGCAAGCTATCAATTTCTCCCGACTATCCAAAATGTCCTAAGAGTACAAAACAGTTTTAAAGATTTTTATTACTTATTTTACAAGGAACTGGGACTTCAACCAAAAAGTGCTATATTAATAAGTAAGCTTCTGCTTTTGGAGAAATAACAGAAATTATGCTTCAAAGATTATTGGTTAAAAATAAATTTAGGTTGGCATTGGTCAAATGCACTTCATTTTACAGAGAAAGTAGTATAAATTTTAGAAAGAGAACGTCTTCCTACTTCAACTGCATTCTCCTAGGTCAAACACAAATAAACCTGAATTCAGTGATTACCACAGGCCTTTCACTGATGACAGTTTTTGTCCTTACTCTATGGGTATTAAGGATTTAAATGCAGCACAGATGTATTATTGTTTTACTTATATGGAAGTACACATTGGCAATTCACATAAAATAAAATCTCTTGCGTGATGGTCAAAAGAAAAAAGATGACATAAGTTTTTTTACAGGATGTGTAATTAACCATCAAAATTATGAGGCAGGTACTGTCCTCATTTTACAGATAGGAAAACTGAGGCCTAAGCAGGTTAAGAAATTTGTTGAATATTATACAACTACTCCAAATATTATGCTCTTAAACTATGATACTGTCTCTTAGAGAAAACAAATCACATGCCTTTCAATTAGGAAAGAGAAAAACCTTTTAAAAGACTAATTGATTTAATATTCAATCTCCATTTCAAGCTTCAATATTTTGGCTTTAAAAAAATTGGCTCAGGGGCGCCTGGGTGGCTCAGTTGGTTAAGCGACTGCCTTCAGCTCACGTCGTGATCCTGGAGTCCCGGGATCGAGTCCCACATCAGGCTCCTTGCTCGGCGGGGAGTCTGCTGCTCCCTCTGCCCTTCCCCCCTCTCATGCTCTCTCTCTCTCTAATAAATAAATAAATAAATCTTAAAAAAAAAAATTGGTGGTTCAGATAAGAAAAGAATGCATCTGGATTCAAATTAACCACTGCACCTTAAAATCAGGTTTAGTGAAAGATGGGGTACTATCCACCGCTATTATTGGAGCAGCTGCTGCATACTCTTAAGGACTGTAATAAGCATACAGTATTTTTAAAAACTAAATAAAAGGGGGCTGGAAACACAAACATCTGACGCATCACTCAACCGAAAAGCTTCAGAGAAGCATGGAGCAGTCAATTCACACTGCAAAGTGTTGACAACACAGAGGAAAACTAAACCCTTACATCTGAGATGTTGAAATGCAATATATTTTAATCTGTCATGTGTTTAAAAATCTCCATTTGTGGGGCGCCTGGGTGGCTCAGTCGGTTAAGCGACTGCCTTCGGCTCAGGTCATGATCCCAGGGAGCATCGGGCTCCCTGCTCTGCGGGGAGCCTGCTTCTCCCTCTCCCACTCCCCCTGCTTGTGTTCCCTCTCTCGCTGTGTCTCTGTCAAATAAATAAATAAAATATTAAAAAATAAAAAATAAAAATAAATAAAAATAAAAATCTCCGTTTGTTAGCACTACAACAAAATGAATATTTATAACTAAGGATAACATCAACCACTGCTACTACTAGAAATCATTACCTCCCTAAATAGCATTCTGCTGACTCTACATCCCCAAATGATAGAGATGTCAGAACCCTAGGAATTTCAGAGCCTGAGAGATGTATATACACTGTACAAAGCTTTCTGTGAGGGGCATCTTTTTAAAATTAATTTTTTTTAATCAAGCAGATATGCACACAGTTTAAAAAGTCAAATAGTGTGATGAGAAAACAGGTGTCCCTTGCCCCGCCCCTACTTTTCACATCCCTGAGGCAACCTCTTTCAAGTCTTTTGGCTATTCCTTCTGGCATTTTTCACTATATTCTATACAGCAGGTCTATGTGTTCTTAAAATTTTTCCTTCTAGGAAAAAACTGACTTATTATAAACAATAATGGTTTAGCTCTGTGACATCTCTACCCCCATATTCCCATCACAATTTTCAGTTGAATCAGTTGTTGTTTACATTACTACAGCTGTAAATAATATACACATTTGAGCCAAAGTACATCGTGATTACTCTTCCGTTTCTGTAGAACCTTGGCTTTCCATAGTTAATAACTGCACCATTTGTGCATTTGCTTTGTTTTCTAGGTAACTACTAATTCATCTGCAAACTGATGAAAGTGTAACTTTCGGGACCCCTGGGTGGCTCAGCCAGTTAAGCGTCTGCCTTTGGCTCAGGTCATGGTCCCAGGGTCCTGGGATCGAGCCCCACATCGGGCTCCCTGCTCAGCAGAGAGCCTGCTTCCCCCTCTCCCTCTGCTGCTCCCCCTGCTTGTGCCCCCTCTCTCTCTGTCAAATAAATAAAAAAATCTTAAAAAAAAAAGTGTAACTTTCAACATATTCAAATACATCAGGTAAAACTGTTTTCATTTCTTTCTTAATATATGCCTTCTGTAGCCCTCTATCAGGTTCCAATTTGGACTGCTTACTCTCTAGACCTGGTACACAACCATGGTCATAGAATTTCCCTTCAACATATCTTTGTAATTTCCTGTCCTTCTTCCATATTGGATCCCATTTCACTGACCTCACTTTTTCTTCTTACTTTTCTCTTTTTAGTAGAGTATTTCCTCCATTAGCTTCCTAAGAAGGAAATGGAAGCTACGGTTTTTTATTCTTTGCATTGTCCAAAAATATATTCATTTACCGATACTTAGATAACTGAGTTTGGCTCAGTATTTGAATTCTAGACAGGAAAGCATGTTCTGTCAGAATTTTAACAGCCTCTCCTCACTGTCTTCTGGCTTCCGGTGTTGCTGTTAAGAAGCCTAGCATCATCCTGATCCCCAATGCTTCACAGTAGCCTGTACATCCCCTTAAGGAAGCTTATATAGAAGCTTCTTGGGGCGCCCAGGGGGCTCAGTCGGTGAAGCGTCTGACCTGGGCTCAGGTCATGATCTCAGGGTTCTGGGATCCAGCCCTGCGTCAGGCTCTGCACTCTGCAGGGAGTCCGCTTCTCCTTCTCCCTCTGCTCATGCTCTCTCTCACATAAATAAAATCTTTTTTTTTTTTTTTTTTTAAAGCTTCTTTCTATGTGCTCTGCAATTTTACAGTGTTGCATCTTGGGGTTGGGTTGGTTTTTCTGTGGGGCTTTGTTTTTGCTTTAATTGTATGAACTGGTAATTGCTGTCTTTTAAATTTAGAGATGTACATTTCTTGTGTGCCTATTATTTAGGTACTGGCCTTCTTTGACCGATTCTCCAATTTTCCTTTACTCTATTTTCTTTTTTTTTCTTGCATTTTACATCTCTTGCATTTAGCTCTATTTTCTGAGAGATTTCCTTAACTTGATCTTCTAACGCTTCTATTAAAATTTTCATTCCCATGAGCTCTGTTCTGTTTGTTACATGCCTTTTTTCTTTTCTTTTTCCCCTACATCTTGCTCTTAGTTTTCATGAATGGAGTATCTTGTTTTCTCTCTGACGATATAAATAAATTGGGTATTTGGCGTTGTTATTGTTTTCTTTTGCTGTGTGCATGGTCTCTGTAACCTCTGGGTTCTTTTTCGCTATCTGCTTTGGTCTCTGCCTTTTAGTCCTGATGTTTTCCTCAAATGACAGGCGATCGCTGGCTGTCCATTTATATTTAAGAGTAAGATACTAAAAACATGATCAAATGATCTGTGTGAGTGAGCAGATTGGGGTACTTCATTCTAGGATGATCAGGTAGGAATCTGGCTGTTTTGAGGATTCCTTTTTTCCTTTTATCTAATCACTTTTGACAGAGGAATCCTCCAATGTTCTGCTTTGGCAGTATGACTGGCTTCCGGTGTTCTCAGGATAAGGCGGAGAAAGGAGGGAGAGGTCCCCACCATTCAAAAAGAAGACATTTCAACTTAATCCCCTTTTCAGATATGTAAAATTTTACACTTGCGCGTGTGTGTGTGTCTGTGTGTGAATGAGAACAACTATGCCAACCACAGGGGCAGGGACCACATTCTGAGAAAGATAAATACAGACAATATTCAAGCAATATCAACAAGTACTAAAGACAGAGTGCTTTTTGCAATTAAATAAAAAGTGCCAGTATTATTGTTCTTTAGTTATGACCTTACATTATTAAAGGTCATACCTAAATTGTGAATAAGAATTAGGTACTTCCTGTTGAGCAATATAATTACTTTCATTCACACACCCCACTTCAGTAGTTTAGAGGATTAATCATAATAAAGCAGACTCTATATTATGAATCTTTATCTGGTATCAATTTATAACCAATAGTAAACCAAAATGAATTCTGAACATAGACAAATTAGGCATTTAACAATGTCGTAATATTTCATTTATACTTTTGCTTTCTATCCACAACAGCAATCATCAAAACTGCATCATTCATTCTATAACTGCATACATTAAAGCCTCTACAGTACAACAAAAATATTATTTTTAAAGTCAGATGCTTCATCTAATGAAAATGACTTCTGCATCATTTCTAATCCTCTCCATTTGAAATAGTTAATAAGCAGCTGTTAGATTAGTAATTTGTCAACAATGCCCAGTTCAACCAGAAAACCTAGTTAGACAGTTTCTACTAAAGGAGCAAGTCAGGTTGGTTATCTCCATAATCTTGTTCAACCCAATTTCTCATTATTTTATTTATTTCTCAATATAAGATAACTGAAAAGTGACCTCTAGAGCCTACTCCTCTAGTTGATCTTCTCTGTCTTCTCCTGGTCTCTAATTCCATCATACCAGCTGCATTTAGTCGCACATAATGACAAAATATGGAGATCTCACTCTCCTTTAAGCAGAGTATAAACCTAGTACTGTTAAATTAGTGTACCACGGCTTTAACTTCTGACAGATGATTTAAACATCACACCCATTTAGGTACCACCACATTTCATGAAACATATGGATGTGTCCTTCAAAAGGCTCCTTCCAGATGACAACTTGGATATTAAAAATAACAAACCTAACTCAGAACATTTTAAAATTTGGATAAAATATTTTTTCTAATAAAAAACAAAGTTTAGAGTGTAAGATTCTAACACATTGCCAAACTTCTTACGCAGGTAGGAAAATATGACTTTTATTTAAGTAAAAGGCTGTTCTGCACACAGATGTTCAATAAATGTTTTCTGGATCAATGCACAGTCCTAAATGAGTATGAAGAAAAAGGGAATACAGGAACAGTGAACACATACAGAGAAGCTAGTCTTCAGAGACAGACATACATAATCACCATTTTAACTCGATTCTCAAAAGTTACTGAACACCTACTATGTGCTAGGTACATGTATAATATAATATGGTACCAGCACACATAGAATTTGGATTCCAGTACCAACCTGACCACTAATTTACTGAATCGCAATCTTTAGAGGGTCTGTTTTCTCACATCAAAAAATGAGAGATTCACTAGAGGTTCTCAAAAATTCCTTAAAATTTCAAAATTCTATAATGTTATAACTATTAAATGAAATCTTTCTTCTCATTCTTCTACCCTTCCATAGTTAAGGAAATATAAACAATCTGTAAAGTCAGTGAATCTAGGTTAGTAATGTTTTCAATCAAAATTTTAAGTGTCATTTACCTGGGCTGACAGAATGAAAATAATGATAAACCTAATATATGTTACATGCTTATAATATGCCAACCATATTTACTAATTATAGTAAACATGATTAACTTATTTAACCCTCACATGAACCCAAGAGACAGACCATTATTATTCCCACTGCATGGATAAGAAAACTGATGCTAAACCTGAAGTCAAACACTAAATAAGTGATGGAGACAGAGCTCAAACCCAACCTGACTCCAGAGCCTAAGCTCATAAACACTAACCAAGAGAAGTGTCTTATCACAAATCTTAGCTAAAGCAGAATATTTGTTACACTGGGACAGGGAGCACTAAAATGACATAAGGAATTTAACTACACAGAGTAAACAAGCATATTTGGGGGCAGTGAAAATGTGATAAAAACAGTGTTTAAGGCTATCCAAGCAGCCACCTGTAGGACAGATGAAAAAAAAAAGATTAGTAAGATTTCTAGCTAAAATATATAGCAACAAGAACTATTTATCTACATATAAGGGAAGAAGGAAATGTGACAGTCAACACAGAGGAGACAGGACCAAGAAATACTGCAAAGAAAAACTGCCGGTCACATGCAATATCTTAGCTACAGGTGCCTCTTTTCACAATTAGTACCATACATGATCATGAGAACAATCACCATTTGCTTTTCAAATAAAATCTAGCATTTAAAAATAATAAGCAGGGCTTGAAGAAATTTTAATTCTATCAAATTATAAAAGATTGAGGATTCTCTTCCAAACTCCCCCAACCATAAACAAGCAAAACACTGCATGTGCAACTGGGAGATACCATCTCATCTAATTTAAGTTTCAGACAAGACAAGAAGCTATGAAAGAAACAGTATACTCTGAAAGTTGAGAAGCTTAAAAGAAAGAAAAGACAAGTACGAACAAAACAAAAAGTGAGGGGGAAAAACGCACTCTATAACTAAACAAAAAGTCTTTAAATCACAGCCTTCTGAATCCCAGAAAAGAGATTAAGGTGAAGCCCTAGAGGGAAATTATCAAGGGAACTATTTCAGAGTAACAGATGTAACCTACGCAAGGTTACAGAGCTAGCAAGTAACGCAGTCCAACTCAAAAGTCAGATGCCAAAGTCCACACAATGCTACAGAGTACTGACAATGATAGACACTATTAGATAATTGGAAAATGATGGTTTTTGGAAACAGGAGAATCACAACATCAAATAAAACTTTGGAAATCTTCTTGTCCAACTCTCCATCTAATATATGAAGTTTTACTGTAACCTCCTCAACTGATGGTCTCCCAGTCTCTGCTGAAACTCTAAGACTTCACAACCTAATCTTAAAGTGACCTACCTTACTGAAAAGCTCTATGAATCAAAACTTTCCTTTAACTCCACCCAATGGTTCTAAAGTTTTGTCCTATTGGTGTTCCACAGTCTATTCTTTAAACGTGTTAAGAGGGCTCTTTTCCTTCAACAGGCTTGGTTTCTAGACCCCTTCCCACCCTGATCATTTTTCTCTGGAGCTTTAGCAGTCCACTGTACTTGAGTGATTGAAATAATCCAGATAACAGCCTAATCTTGAATACAGCAGTATGACCACCTCTCTTATTATGAACACAGTATTTCTACCAATACAACCAAATAAGGCATTCAAAGTTTAGGCTTACTGGTTTGTTTTACCTGTGCAAGGGGAAGGATGTGTTATGTGTTACGTTTTTGTTTTAGCAATGAGGGGGAGTTGCATCCACATCATATAGTTGCTCATACTAAGCTTGAAGTTAACTAAAACTTTTAACTGATTTTTTTATATGAACTGCTTTTAGGTTAAACCTCACGCTTTAATACAAATTTTTTAAATTTAAAAGTAGAACTTTGTATTAGGTTCTGTTAAACTTCACTTTTTTTTTTCCAGTTCATCATTCCAGCCTTTTAAAACCCCTCTGAGGAACTGCACTCTCCACCCTCTACCGCAGCACATAGATGGTATTATAAATTGTTGATTTTCTGGTCTATGTCCTCCCCTAGACTTTGAGCTTTTCAAGGACAAGCACTTATCTCCATATCACCTATGCTAAGTATAGTACATGACACTTGGAAACTGCCCAGGAGACGATGAACTAACTCCCTTCGATTCTGTCATCTAACATATTCTTCCCAGGACCACCTACAAAACCAGAAATATTCATACTGGTCATCCTTAAAACTTGGGAGTCAAAACTACAGAGCCCTGTGGCACATAAGAGATTCCCCTTCACATAACAATAAAGTTTAAGGTTACAAATAACAATGCTCAACTACTTAGGATGTAGATGACTATTTTCCCCAATATTCCCCAATCTTAAGGTTATTATTCAATACACCCTGTCCGGGGTGCCCAAGAAAAATAATTAAAGCTATCCTATTTCAATCCTGATTTATAGGCTTGCTTTTCAGAGAAAAATGAGCTTAGAAAAGATGTACACAAATTTTCTAAAAGCCTTGATGGGGGGCCCCTGGGGGTTAAGCATCTACCTTTGGCTCAGGTCATGATCCCAGGGTCCTGGGATAGAGCCAGTGTCCGGCTTCCTGCCCAATGGGGAGTCTGCTCTTCTCCCTCTCCCTCTGCCCCTGCCCCCGCCCCACTCCTTTCTCTCTCAAATAAATAAAATCTTTAAAAAAAAAAAAAAAAAGCCTTGGGAATGGGATGCCTGGCTGGCTCAGTCAGAAGAGCATGTGGCTCTTGATCTTGAGGTCATGAGTTCGAGCCCCAGGATGGGTGTAGAGATTATGTAAATAAATAAACTTTTAAAAAATAAAATAAAAGCCCTGGAAATGATTTCTCAAAAACTACAGAGAAATATTAAAAAGAAAAAACAGGCTGCAGGAAAATGTTGTTCAGGTCTTATAATGACAGTTTGCCTACGGTTTGGGGTGAGGGGAGAGAGAGAATCTTAAACAGGTCCCACGCCCAGTGCAGAGCCTGACATGGGGCTCAATCTCAAGACCCTGAGTCCATGATCTGAGGTGAAATCAAAAGTTGGACACTTAACCAACTGAGGCACCCCAAAATTTACTTATTTAAATACGGTCAGCTGCCTAGACATCACCTATCAAAATCCCAAAATAAAACTTATAACTAAGATGCAATCTGATTGGGCTTCATGTTAAAGAGCTTTAATTTAAATAACAGGAGACTCTAAATCAGCATTTTCCAAACTAGGTTCATAGTGTTAATGGATATTCAGAGAAATAGGGTTCTACAGCAAAATAAGTTCAAGAAACTCAAGATTCTATAATTCCCCACCATGCCCTCCTTTCTCAAGTCACATCTGAACACATTAAAGGTCCCAAGAAGTCCAACAGAAATGTTAATGCTGCATTTAACATTTTGCAAATTTACTTAGCCACAAAACCTTCTTTATTATCATTGTTTAATCTATTACCATCTCATTTCTTAGCACTTCACAAAAGAAGAAATATAGAACAAATTACAAGATCTTCAAGTTGTCCAGGAGTTCCATTTTATGCTTGTTGTTCCAGCAAAATTATTAAAAGCTTCCCCCTTCCATACTTAAAAGTGCCCCAGTATGGATGATAAATTATCTAGTCATAGAATTAACACTCCAAAACTAAATATGAGTTATAAAACATGTGAACCACCTTTACCAAATGTCAAATTAACATGGCCATGTTACTGCATGCAGTTAAAATGTTACGTAGATGATGATTAATCTTGAACCCTTTTCCCAAACTTCTTGAAGAATTCTCCGCTAGTAATCTTACATATATTTTCAAAATACTCTAGACTAATAAATTCTTGCTAACTGAACTCACGAACCAAACAGATATAGACAGTGAAAGACATCTGTAATTGCAAAATTTTAAAGAGTCCATTATATCAAATTGTAAGGAAAGGCAGTATCTTAAAAACATTAAAGCAGTCCATAAAAGATGTTTAAAGTTTTAAAAGATATTTTAAAAAATTATTCCACGTCTTAACTATGAGAATTCCTCTCTATTCTTGACCCTATTTTCACTCAGACCAGTCTTTCTGGATGACCTCATCCATCTCATGACTTCAAAATGCCATCTCATCTCTAAGCTGTTAATTCCCAAATCCACTTCGTCTATGTCCCACACATACTCAACTCAACATGTCCAAACCTAATACATCAAATTTCTCTCAAATCTTCCATCCACCTAACCAGATGTCCAAGCCAGAAACTTCTACACCACCTTCTCCTTCACTCATGTCTATTTACCAATATCAATCCTACTACCTTAAAATGTCTAAGTCCCTATTATCACTTTATTTTTTTGATGCTTTTGCCTTTTGATTTTTTTATTGCTCAGAAAAGCTTCTTTTTTTGTTTTTTGTTTTTTTTTAATTTGGCTTTCTGACCCTGCACTTGTGTCTTCAATACTTTCACCATGATTTTTTTTTCTTTTTTTTAAAGATTTTATTTATTTATTTGACAGAGAGAGAGAGAGAGCACAAGCAGGCAGAGCAGTAGGCAGAGAGAGAGGCTCGCTGAACAGAGAGCTCGATGTGGGGCTCGATCCCAGGACCCTGGGATCATGACCTGAGCCGAAGGCAGACGTTTAACTGACTGAGCCACCCAGGAGCCCCTCACCACGATTTTCTGCTCCTCCATAAGGAAAGCCCACTTGATCGTGTTGCAAACACACTTTGCACACATGGACCCACCAAAGGCCCTGCTGAAATGTTTTTCTGTTTTATTTTTATTTTTTTATAAGATTTTATTTTATTTGACAGAGAGAAAGGGATCACAAGTAGGCAGAGTGGCAGGCAGAGGGAGAGGGAGAAGCAGGCCCCCTGCTGAGCAGAGAGCCCACACTGCAGGGCTCCATCCCAGGACCCTGGGACCATGACCTGAGCCAAAGGTTGACACTTAACCAACTGAGCCGTCCAGGGGCCTGTTTTTTTGTTTTAGACAACCTTTTAAGGACTTTAGGTCACAGAGCATGAACTCCTCTAAGTCAACCTAGGCATACGCTAATGCGAATTTTGGTGCTAGAAAGGTAAACATTTCTATTACCAGGGGTTCAGGACAGCCTAGTTTTTTTAGAGGCTATTGTAGGACAGCCTACAATGGTATGTCAAATGCTGGACCATTCTGAATGCCTATGAATGCCGTCCCCTGAAGAGCCCTATTTACCACTTTAATTCAGACTACCACTATCTCTATTCTCCCGATCTCCATTATCCCCTCCAAGTCATTCTCCATACCAGTGATCTTCCTAAAATATGTCTGATCGTGTCATTCTCATGCTTAAACCTTGCAGTGATTATCCACTACACTCAGGATAGAGGCCAAACTTCCTAGCATGGCCTAAAATATACTTCATGATCCAGTCTCAGCCATTGCCACTAACCCCCTTTACCTGCTCCCCCTCATCCGGGACTTGTATATACATGCTGTTTTTTCAGCAAGTAATTCTTTTCCCTCTCTCATCCCAACCTTTTTCTAGCTAACTTCAACTCATTCAGGTGTCAAATTAGAGGGCATCACCTTTGGGATACTTTCTTCAGTCCACCCTCAACATTAGTAAATTTACCCTCCTATATGCTCCATAGATTAACCCAATACAGCCCTTATGTTATACGTAGATAAGTCCTGTTTACTGGTCTGTTCTCTATCAAACTATAAGCTGTCTATACAGACTGTGTCTTGCTCATTGTCAATAAATGTGAGTAATGATGATCTGACATCTGTCTTAATTATTATGAACCATACTGGTAGTGCAAACCTATTAGAAATACACACATTACCTCCTTAAAATAAAGACATTATATAATTCTGCCCAATGCCCAGTCAGTATGTTACTGGTATCCAAACAATAGATTACTTAGTTAGGATGGCTAAAGAATTTTGTTCTTACTCCTACAAAGAACGGTTCAAATTGCAGGAAATGGAGGGGGTGGGGAAGAAACTGACATATAATTAAAAAGTCAATGTGACTGAAGAGTAAGTGAACTGAAAAGGGAAATTAAGATAGGAGACCAATTTAGAGATTGTTGATTAACACCAAAATGATACTATGAGAATGAAATAATAAGGTGGTAGTTGGGAAGGAAAGAAAGACATAACATTAAGAAAGACGTGACAAGACTTCTTTGTGGAGGGATTTTGTAGTTCAGAAGGTTCAGAAACAGGGAAGCCTTCCTTGAGCACCCAAACCAGGTCAGGTCTCCTTGTTACATGTACTTATAGAATTCTGTCCTTTTCCTTTATAGAACTTACTACAGTTTCAGACTCATAATTTCAATGTGACAATCTATCCCCAACTTCCCAGAATTTGCATTACTCTCCTATGTATATCTCCACACATGAATTTACTGGGTGTTCCATAAAATATACCTCAGTGTTTTTTCTCCACATTACCTTTGTTCATTGTTGTTCCCTCTGCTTGAAATAACTTTCCTATGATCAACTATCAAGTCTTCTCCTTTAAGGCCCAGTTTGAAATAAGCTTAACCAGAAGTGACCTCTTCCCCTTATGAATACATTGTTAACTATTCATATGGTTACTCTTTTATGTTGCTCTCATTTATAGTTGTTCTAGACATTTCTCTCCTCCATATGTATGAGGCAAACTCCCTGAGGTCAGGTATGGGGCAAAGGGAGCTGAGGTAGGTCTGGAGAGGCTAAATAGAAGGGAACTCTAAGCACAAAAAACAGCTGAAGAGAAAGCATCAGAGAAGCAATGAAAATCCACTCCCTCTCCAAAAGGATTCTTACACTGGGTTCTACAGAGACCCCTACAGATATCTTCCCTTCTAATCCTCATACTACTTGCTGTTCATACTATTTCTAGAAAATCATTGCCCAAAAGAAAGATATTATAAGCTCTTATATTATAAGATATTCAAGCTACACATGTAATTGATGTGTGTGTAAAATTATGTAAAAGGAACTAGATTATAAGATATTCAAGCTACACATGTAATTTTAAATTTTCTAGTAACTATACTTTGATTTTCTTTAAGATCTTATTTATTTGAGAGAGACAGAAAGAGAAAGCATGAGCAGAGAGAGGGAGAAGCAGACTCCCTGCTGGGCAGGGAGCCCAATGCAAGGCTCAATCCCGGGACCCTGAGATCATGACCTGAGCTGAAGGCAGATGCTTAACTGAGCCACCCAGGTGCCTCCTAACTATACTTTTAAAAATCAAAAGAAACAAGTAAAATCAATAATATATTTTACCTAACCCAATATATCCAAAATATTATCAGTCCAACATGTAATCAATATAAAAATTATTAATGAGATATTTTCATCCCCAAACACACTACGTCCTCAAAATCCATTATATATTTGCACTTCCAGCACACCTCAATTCAGATCAGCCACATTCCAAATGCTCAATAGCCACATATGACTAGTCACTACCGTATTGGACAGTGCAGCTCTAGAACAATATCCCTGCCATTCACTGAAGGTTTTAGCACCTGCCTCAACTATCCAAACTCCAACCCAATACCCTCAGCTGTATTTCTTAACTTTTTATCATTACTCTCCACCCTCAGCCACTCACTCCTGTAGCCACACCTTGGACCTTTCTACCAAAACCTGCGCCACTTCCAAAATCACTAATTCAACACTGAATCCTCCAACTACCACCTCCTATACTTGCTTACGTACCTCCACTGCAACTATTCAACATCATAAATATCAATCACTCTCTATCCATCTGCCCTCTTATATCCAGCTTAGAGAGATTCCACGGTCCATCATTAAATTTTCCTTTGCAAAATTCCCTTCCCCCTCTATGCCTGGCACCCTCAACTGGTTCCAAATTTACAACACAGGCAGGCAGAAGAATGCATGCACACAGGCAAACAGATGTTACTATACATCCATAATTGTCAATGGCAGGGATATTGTTCTAGAGCTGCACTGTCCAATACGGTCATGATCTCAGGGGCTCAGGTCATGATCTCAGGGTCGTGGGATGGGGGCCCATATCCAGCTCCACAGAGTTTGCTTCTCTCCCTCTCCTGCTCCCCCTCCCAATGCTCGCATGCTCACACCCTCACTCTCTCTCTTTCTCTCTAAAATAAATAATAAAACTTTAAAAAAAAGACTTCCAAAATTTAAAAACAGAATTTTTTGCTAATTATAAAAATGTGTGCTTTATAAAAATTCAGATATAGAGAGGTGCAAGAGAACCGAGCTATTTTTCATGTACTTAACTGGAATACTAGAATATAAGTTTCACAAGGGCCAAGACTCAAATCTATTTCACTTCCAAGTAACGACTGAGCATCTAACACAGTATCTGACAGGTAAACCAGCTCTCATTTTTATACTGATGGAATGAGTTGCCTTAACCAACTGGGATAGGATAGGCCAAACTTGAAACAGGGAAAAGGCAAGGCAAGGGGAGAGTGCTTATTTGTTTTCAAGGGTTAGCACAGAATGTATATAGCCCAGTAAAGGAATAATTATGTTTTACTTTACATGAAACCTTTTTAAATGTATCGAACAAAATAATGGAAAAAATATATTAAATATATTAAGTGTAACACAAACTTTAATGGTTTATGCTTCCACAAAAAGTTAACTTTTCTCACCACTTCAACTTCTTCATGGATTACAGGACACATAAAAATCTAAGCACTTTTCAAGATTTAACCAAGTGTCTATCACTGTTGCAATTAACTTAAGCCCCTTTGTCTTCCCCAAACATCAATAGGCATAACTGCTAGATTCTATGGGCATATATATTTACCACAGCTATGCATGTTTTCAAAATGAGGTCTCCAAAACTTTCTTCTCCACCTCCACCTATGGAATCTTCCTCTTCAAATGCTATACCAAATTTGGAAAATTTATAAGACTATGATATTTAATTAGAGGCAACAGCTTAAAAACAACCTTACAAGTAAATAATATACATAACTAATATTTCACCACCAGTTTTGATTTTAAAAGCAACTTATTAATATAAATTATGTAAAAGGAACTAGGGAGGAAATAGGATGAGGGTGTACCAAAAAAGGCCTCAAAGTTTTGGAATACTCTATTAAGTTTGATGTTTTATTAGTCTCCTATAAGTTATACATTCCTCAAAGTTATACATATTATTTTGTATATATATTTTCTTACAGCAATCTAGACTTCTCAAAAAAGAACACAATTTCTATTATCACTAAATATAAATCTTCACTCAACACTGGCAACTATTTAAGAATGGTTACCATATATTAATATAGTTCATATTATGAGCTTCACAGAGTTTACAATGTCCACCAATGATCATACACAAACACCGACCATATTCCCTCCCTAAAAGGAAACAAAATCACATTTAAAAAAGGAAAAAAGAAAAGTTAAGTCACAAGCACAAAGAGCAAAAGACAATAATCAACTGGTTAAAAAAAAAAAAGTAGGGGCGCCTGGGTGGCTCAGTCAGTTGAGCATCTGACTCTTGATTTCAGCTCAGGTCTTGATCTCAGGCTCACGACTTCAAGCCCCATGCTGGGCTCCACACTCGGCGTGGAGCCTACTTAAAAAAATAAATTAATTAAAAAAAAAAAAAAAAAAGGAAAGGCACAGGTCCAGTCCTCTAACAACAGAAAACAGAAAATGAAAGGGAGAATATTACTGAAGGATTAATTCAAGACAATTCCCTAGAAGTGAAGGACATATGTCTCCAGACTATGCCATCAAGTACCTTAGCACAACGACTGAAAAATACCCATTCTAAGGCATTTCATCATGAAGTCTGAGCACACCAGGAATAAAGATCCTAAAAGCTCCAGATAGGTCACATGTAAAGGTTCAGGAATGAAATGGCACTCTGTACCATGTACAATGAAGAACTCATCTTTATGTTACAAAAGGCAAGTATATACAATAGAAAATGTCTGTTCTAACTGTTCAAAATTCTACCATACTTCAAATTGTCTAGTTTCATTCAAGAGAAAAAACTAGCCCTTGGAGAAAATTTTCTAAAACCCTAAGATATCTCAAAGATCTAACAGTAAGCTAACTTTCTGTAAGATCATTATTAAAGTTCAGGGGCGCCTGGGTGGTTCAGTCGTTAAGTGTCTGCCTTCGGCTCAGGTCATGATCTCGGGGTCCTGGGACCAAGCCCCACACTGGGCTCTTTGCTCAGCAGAGAGCCTGCTTCTCCCTCTTCCACTCCCCCTGCTTGTGTTCCCTCTCTCGCTGTGTCTCTCCCTGTCAAATAAATAAAATCTAAAAAAAAAAAAATCATTATTAAAGTTCAACCTTAACTTTACTTAAAGTCTTTTGCTCCTAATAGATTTTGGTCAATTTAGCTTGGCAAAATACTAACCTAAAAATGAAGGATCCTTTTTTAAAACCATGGGTCAGGCAGGAAGGGAGGTGGGCAGGGGGCAGGCATTTGGACAGGAGGGATACAAAAATCTCAAAACAAAAGACTATAGTAAGGTTTTTTTTTTTTTTTTTAAGATTTTATTTATTTATTTGAGAGACAGAGACACAGCAAGAGAGGGAACACAAGCAGGGGGAGTGGGAGAGGGAGAAGCAGACCTCCGGCCGAGCAGGGAACCCCATGTGGGGCTCAATCCCAGGACCCTGAGATCATGATCTGAGCAGAAGGCAGACGCTTAATGACTGAGCCACCTAGGCGCCCCTATAGTAAGTTTTTCAAAAGAGTTAAGTTATGTTAACTTTTTTTTTTCCTACCAATCTAGTTAATTCTTATGTGAAAGTTGAGGAGAAACAATCTTAAATATAATAATTCAGGGGGCGCCTGAGTGGCTCAGTCATTAAGTGTCTGCCTTCGGCTCAGGTCATGATCTCAGGGTCCTGGGATCGAGCCCCACATCGGGCTCCCTGCTCGGTGGGAAGCCTGCTTCTCCCTCTCCCACTCCCCCTGCTTGTGTTCCCTCTCTCGCTGTGTCTCTCTCTGTCAAATAAATAAAATATTAAAAAATATATATATATAATAATTCAGGGCACCTGGGTGGCTCAGTCAGTTGGGCGTCTGCCTTCAGCTCAGGTCATGATGATCCCAGGCTCCTGGGATCTAGTCCCCCGTTCTGCTCCCTGCTCAGCAGGAAGTCTGCTTCTCTCTCTACCCCTACCCTCTGCTCGTGATCTCTTTCTCATGCTCTCTCGCTCTCAAATAAATGAATAAAATCTTGAAAAAAATAATTCAGAAATATAGAGATTCAAAGTTAAGTAAAATGTACACATCAACATGGCTCTATTACTGGTCTTAACCAGATAATTATGATGCAAGATAGTATGTATCTGTCTCTCCACCAGATTGAGTTCCTTTCCAACAGGAATTGTTCTAATTATCCCTGTATACTGATGACTAGCACAATACCAGACACACAGTATACACTCAAATATTAACTGAATAAATACATGACTGTATGAGAAGACCTAACTATATAGGAAGTAAAATAAGTTCTCTTCAACACCATGTTTTTAATGAGCCACATAAGATTATAAAAGGGAAAACATTAATGGATGAAGCAATTTTTAAATCAAGTGAAAAAAATTATTTTTATATTCATTAAGATATTAGTTCTTTAATCA
Source organism: Leptonychotes weddellii (assembly GCF_054177405.1). Lineage (NCBI taxonomy): Eukaryota > Metazoa > Chordata > Mammalia > Carnivora > Phocidae > Leptonychotes > Leptonychotes weddellii. The sequence continues at coordinate 95,942,880 of NC_138377.1, read as the reverse complement.
AATACCCTAAACCCATAGCTAATTAATAAAAGCTTGAGTTTAACTATTTGCACTTCACATCAGTATCACTTTTCCTTTGATTAACTTTACCTGCAGAATTATGTTCAATGGAGGACATGCCCCTTGAATTCCAACAGCATTCACAGCATCCTCAGCACCACTACCCCCACCATACAAACACAAACATCACCCCATTCCTTCAAATGGATTATGCAGTTAGGATGACAAGACATTTGAACATCAAAAACTGGGCCACTTTTACTAAAGCTACAGATAAAACTAGAAACTGTATGCAAAACAAAATGTTAAGTATCACTCTCCACACTCAACAGAATTACCTATTAAGATCAGCAGATTCCAGAAAATAACTCAGGACAATATGAAGTGTTTACCTACAAGAAAATATGTTCTAAACAATTATCAACCAATCTGTAAGTAGCAAAGTTGAACCTACTCAACCAAACTGTTCAAGAGTTACAGCACATTTTTATATGCAAATAATGCTGCTCATTACAGGTGAATCTTATCTAATATCCTTTCCATTGGGCACAGCAGGGTTGCCCCGTGGAAAAACTTTTTACTTTTTTTTAAGTAGGCTCCACTCCCAATGTGGGGCTTGAACTCACAACCCCGAGATCAAGAGCCACAAGCTCCAGCGACTGAGCCAACCAGATGCCCCAGAAAAACTTTTTAACATAGTTGCCACATATACCAAGAAGTAACTTTTTAAAAATAGTCTGGAATTAAGGGTTATTAACTTTAACGGTTCCCCTTTCTCATTAGTAATTGCACTATTCCTGGGATTACTATTTAAATTTAGGAGTGAAAAATAATGGCAATCCTAAATTCATTTTCTTTCCCCTAATTAGGATTCAATTACCCACAAAATACCATACTTAAAAAAAAACTTTCACCTTTAAGATGTTACTTTATTTTGAAATCACAGGTTAGAATAAGTTTTGCACAAAAATCTTTGTTTTCTAGTATTACCTTGACACCCTGGGGAAAGACACTTGAGGAATACAGAGGCTGAAGCTTTTCAGATACAACTCTAAGGAAAGGTAAAAAGAAACTAGAAAAGCATTCAGAGTTTTATAATCTCTAGGTTCCACTTTCAATCCCACAAGAGGGAAAGGAAGAAAACAAAATAGGTCAAATGCAAACCAATTATCTTAGGTATTTGGTAAGACCTAGTAAGAACTGCTGAAGAGGAAATTATTGGCTAAAATAGGTTAGGGGACATCTGTATGGATTTTTCATTTACCCAAGCTATTTCTATCCCCTACTACAATCAAGGGTTGAGACAAAACCTTGAGAAAATAAAAAGTTATACAATCCTCACATCATTACTGATTTAAAGCACTTGTGAGTAGAGTCATTCAATGCAATGCAAACCATTAGTATTTTTACTACAGAGATGCAAGATACAATTAAACAGTTTCTGCTTACAAACCTGCCTTGTAAATGAGATCACCATTAACTATAAGCAAACTATTTTTTCTTTTAAATAAAAAAAAAAAAAAAAAAGCCAGGGCGAGAAGGTGAAAGGGATAGTCTGATTTTAAGCTATAGACTCCTGGTAATGTAAATCTTATATAAACTGTTCAAGTTCTCAAAGTTTTTGCTCTCAGGACTCTTTTTATAGTCTAGAAAATGGAGGACCCCAAAAAACTTTGTTGATTAAATCTATCGATATTGGGGCACCTGGGTGCCTGAGTCAGTTAAGCATCCAACTCTTGGTTTCCGCTCAGGGAGCAATCTTAGGGTCGTGAGATTGAGCCCTGCATGGGACTCCACGCTCAGCGGGGAGTCTACCTGAGATTCTCTCTCTCCCTCTTCCTCTGCTCCTTGCCCCCCACGCTCTCTCTCGCTTTCAAATAAATAAATCTTTTTTAAAAATCTAACCATATTTACTGTGTTAGAAACTAAAACAATTTTAATGATTTATCATCCTTTAAAAATAATTATGCTAACATATTAATGTTAACATATTAATTTTAAAAACTACATTCCAAGACAAAAATATATTACCAAGACTATCACTGTTTTACATTTTTGCAAACTGCTTTAATGTCTGACTTAAAAAGACAGCCTGATTCTCATATCTGCTTTTGCATTTAATCTGCTCCATGACGGTGTTCTGACTGAAGTACAGGAAGAAAATTCAGCCTCATGCAGGTATGTAGTTGGAAAAAGATAGTATTTCAATAGCCTTTTCAGATAACTGTGGATATTCTTTGATTCTTCACCAAAACTCAACAAGCAGCAGTTTCTTTAATGCTGTTGCAATATGAAATCTGAAACCGTATCAAGTGAATACTTCCTACTCTGATTTATTGAAATCCATTGGTCTATCTTCCATTTCCAGTGGATCTTTTTATCCATGCATGAATTTACAATACCATGCATTATAACTCAGCTTCACTGAGTTACGCAGTTCTTCCAAATGTTGACACTTTCAATATATCGCATTCATTAGTACCACCACTGATCTTATCAAAAAGTATTGGGAAGCCGTCAAACTCACAGTAGCAAATACAAGTATTCCAAAATTCCATTTTCGTTTGAAAACTTGAATTTTATCATCAGCAACAAATATTGTCAGTTGTTTTTTTTGTAGAGAAAATGTCCTGATTATCCAAGTCTGTATAACCATACTTTGTCAGCCATTCTTTCAAGTAAAAATGGTATTCCATTAAAAAAGCAGCTAGTTCAGCCCACAACTCAGACAACTGCACAAGATCCTTTCTTGGATTTGGTACTCAGTAAAAGTACTTTTACAGGTACTTCCCATTTCATCACACAAAATATATTTCCAAATGGATTCAAGGATTGAGACATAATCAAATTAATACTTTCTTTTTTGCTTAATTAAGGATACTAAGGATAACTGGCATTTATTTTTTAATTCCAAATGTATGGTGACGTACTAAACTAGTACAGTTTAGTGCCACTGCCTTAATTCATGCTAAGGCACCAGCAATTTTACCCACCACTGATTCTGCAAATGCCAATAAATAGTGCCTTACTACTATTAGAAGAATAGTTTTAGGGGCGCCTGGGTGGCTCAGTCGTTAAGCGTCTGCCTTCGGCTCAGGTCATGATCCCAGGGTCCTGGGATCGAGCCCCGCATCGGGCTCCCTGCCCCGCAAGAAGCCTGCTTCTCCCTCTCCTATTCCCCCTGCTTGTGTTCCCTCTCTCGCTAGTGTCTCTCTCTGTCAAATAAATAAATACTTAAAAAAAAAAAAATAGTTTTAGACTTGGACCACTCCCAGAAAGAGCCTAGACAGCCACCAGAAGCCTGAAAAATGGACTTTGAGAACCACTGTAATAGCTGATACACTACTTGTATGATTAAAAAAAGGTAATTTTTTAAATAAATATCCCATTATAACAAGAATGTCTAAATACACACATATACACAGAGATATACTTAAACCACTGATAGCCTGATACCTCAGAGTTGGAACTCAAAAATTATGAATGACAGAATGTGATAGATAACTTCCTGAATAAGTAACAAATTATTGCCAAGTACCTACCATCAGCTAGGCGCCTCTACATTCCCTTTCTTGGGTAACTTACAGAACCCTAGAGGAGACCAGAACGATGATTTTAATATAAGAGAAAAATGTTTATCTGAAATCTTTCCGATCTTTTTTTAAGATTAGACATACACGACTGCAAGAAAAGTCTTAAAAATTCACCATAAAGCACAAGATAGCATGTTAAATTCTATTTTAAGCACTATGCCATGAAGCTAAAAACAGGCTTGCTCACATTCAGAAACCCAAATACAAAATGAACTGCTTTGGTTGTGCACTGCCAGAATCCCATAAAGAGCCTACATTCCATTTCTCCTCAAGCCCAACAACCTTTACCTGTTTTAGTTTTTATTCCTATTTCTCAGTGAAACTCCAATGCTAATACCATAGATATGATATTAAATGTGGCAACTGTTTTAAAAAAAGCAACAGTGTAACAAAACTATCAAAACAAGTTAAGAACTTTTAGACATATACATTGATAAATTCAAGAGGTAAACCTCTATAAATATACATACAAAATATGTGCACTGTTAAAAAAAGAATGAGATGATCTCACTTTGGGATATGACATGCAAAGATCTTCAATATATATTATATTAAGTGAAAAAAGCAAGTTAAAGGATATTAGGTATAGTATGATCCCACTTGTGTTTTTAGAAAATATATTTATGTACATGTACATTCATTTAGTAATAAATGAATGTGTGCCCAGTCATACCTGAATGTGTGCCCTTCTGTGTGCCCAGTCATATCTGAATCTAGATATATACATACAATAAATTAAAAATATTATACAGGCACAGTTAATGCCCATCCAAAGAAAAATGAACAGATCAGATACAGAAGACTATATATTATTTCATATATATGAAATGTGCAAAATAGTCAAATCTACAGAGGCCAAAAGCAGATTAGCAGCTGCCTCAGGGTGAAATGAGTTGTGGGCAGTGGGGGTGATAGCTGAAAGGTACAGGATTTCTTTTGGGGGTAAGGAAAATATTCTAAAATTGATTATGTTGATGGTTGTACAACTTTGTAAATGTATTAAAAACCAGTTAATTCTGTACTTCAAATAGATGAACTGTATGGTATGTGAATTGTATCTCAATAAAGCTGTTATGCTCCCCACCCCCCAAAAAAATAATAGATACCGAAGTGATTACCTCTGGGGGAGGGGAGGGTTGAAGATGATGAAGGTCTTTAAAATTGTACTCTATTTACTGCCATATCACTACAATCAGAAATGTAGTCACTTATTATCTATATAACGTAAAGAAATATAAAAGGCAAACTTAAAACAGTCTTTCATAAATTATTCTAGATTTTATTTTTTTTAAAGGTTTTATTTATTTGTCAGAGAGAGAGAGGGGAGAGCAAGAGCACACAAGCAGAGGGAGCGGCAGGCACAGGGACAAGTAGGCTCCCTGCTGAGCAGGAAGCCTAATGTGGCACTTGATCCCAGGACCCTGGGACCATGACCTGAGCAGAAGGCAGATGCTTAACCAACTGAGCCACCCAGGCACCCCATAAATTATTCTAGATTTAACGTTATTCAAGTTCATCTACAAAGCAGCCATAAAATAAAATGTGATGATGTGAACATTTACAATTGAGACTGTCCTATAGACATGTGCATCAGCCCCCTTACTAGAAGAAACGAATTTTGAACATAATTTGTTCATTTCACAAATGTATCTTAAGCACCTACTACGTACACAGGGTACGAATGGGGGAAAATGAAGTGGTGTACAAAGCAGAACACTAGTCAACAAAAAGAAGCAAACTAACAGCTCTGGCTTTAAGTTAAGGACTTTTGCCATAGAGTACAGGAGACAAAATACACAAAAAGTGGACTGGGATCAGACTATAGAAAATCCTGAATACCTGAGGGCTAAGACTTTATCTTGTTTTCAATGGAAAGCCATTGGAGTGACAGGATGAAAAGAAATGTTTTGGGAAAATTAACCTGGCAGCCAAAGGGGGGAAAATTGAAAGCAAAAAAGAATAGCAGGAAAGGTAAGAAGGAGATGAAGTTTTAAAAAAATAGGCACATTTGCAACAATCTCCAGAGAGTTATTGATATTTCAAAGTTACTAGTTAATGTTCAAAGGATTTATATTTATTTTGTTTGATCTAAGGTGAAACAGAAAAGGGAAAAAGGTAATTTCTTCATTTTACTGAGTTTTAGAAATTCATTACAAAGAAGGAAGTTTTACCAGGTAATTCTGAAGGGAGGAGTTTGGGGGCTATCATTTCATGTGATACCACTTAAACCAAAAGTAGAAGGAATGAAAAATAGTGGGGGTTCCATAGTTTTTAACATGGAAAGGGAAGTATAATCACAAACATTTTGTAATAAGAGTAGCAAAAAGTGCATAGCAATTATGAAACTGATAATAAAACACAACCATGTACTCAAAATTTCCTTTCACCTATTTTTAAAAATCCTAATGGTAAAACTTGTTATATAAATTCAAGTTTACATGGACTAAATCTGACATGTCAAATTTAGAGTTTGATCACTTTCATGCCCTTAATCTCATCAACTATTCCTTCTACAGTGCAGTACTTCCCAGATGTTGCACAAATAATATTCTTAACTCAACTGACATATCCATTTATTGATTTAACCCATAAAGGTTCACATATGCATTTATTAGTTAATTTAACCCATAAAGACTTCTTCTTAAAATAGAAAACTATTTTCATTGCCTCTGTAACCTCTTTTCTATAACAGCCTCCTCAAAACAATGTTATCTACCAAACTAATACTTTGGCAACATTTAGTTTTGAGAAAAAAATATGAGTAAGGCAAATTCTCATTTCCACTTTATATTAATGCTCAGCACTACTTTTCTTAAAATGTCAGTTAAAAACAGGTGCACATCTAACCAAGGCACATAAACTTCCAATATTTGATTACTATGATATAATTTCCAAAATCAAACATACTTAAAATAAATTATAAATGCTGTTTCATACTCTATTTCACTTTATCAAATGTTTACTTATATTTTTATAGAATATACTCTGCCATCATTTAATAATCTTATCTGATAGGTTTATAGAAACAGAAACAAAGGCATAGACAATGAACAAATCAAGAATTACTTATTTCACTCACAACACTTCATCTAATCAAAATACCCTTAGCATTGCTCCCTAAAGCACAGAAAAAGTTCTGTCATATCAATGTATTCTGTTAGAATAAAACACGTGCAACCTTTATATCAGGCTGTTTGTCAAGACATTGTTTAAAAGAGCAAAAAAGTAGAAATATCTAATTGTCCAATGATAAGGGACTAGCTGAATTAAATAGTGTTACCTTTCAAATGATCACACAGACCTATATTTACTTACCTAGAAAGTTAGCCATGAAAATAGCAGATTACACATAAAAACATGATCTCTTTTTGTGATGAATATACATACACATACGCTCACAGAGAGAAAGTCTAAACAGATAGATACCCAGATGTTAACCATGATATTTCTAAGTGCTGGGATTACAGGTGTCTTTTTTTTTTTTTTCTGCTTATTTTTCAGTATTCTCTGAAATTTTGGCAAAATGACATTTGCAAGAATTAACATCTATGATTCCAACTAACAAACTCCAAAATATTCCTTGCAAAAGGCTCAAGGAATATCCAAAAATACCCTGGCATAGAGCAAGAGGGAAAGTATTAGCAACAACATAACTGGAATTCTTTGTGAGCGAGGCACCCTAGAGGGCTCCAGGACAGACATGGCACCTTTACAGCAGCCTATACAGTACAGGGTTTGAAATCATTAAGACCTAGGGTCAAGTTCCCGCCACTTTTACTTGTATGACCTTGGGCTAGTCACTTACTCTTTCTGGGCTCACTTCATCAATAAAAGAGATATGACCTGCCTTCCTACCTCAAAGAACTGTTGGAAAGATCAGATGAGATAATGTGATACATTATAAACTGCAACATTATAAAGTGCAAAGTACTATACAAAAATATTATTCATTCAAATACGAAAAAAAGAAAAAGCTGCTTAATGCCAGAGCAAAATACTTCAGAAAGCACTACAATCAATTCTATAAAGTAATGAACCAGGGGTCTTAATAAAGGCTACATCTTATCATAAACACCCAGTTTTTCAGAAACTCAGATACTTCTTCCCAGTTCCCACTACAACCATGAGCCATTTTATTTTCTTATCCCCAGTTACCACCAGGAAAGGGTACAAATCACACTGAACTCAAAAAGCCTCAGCAAGCACCCTGGAGCAGCACGTTGATGTAGTTCACCAAGAGAAACCCAAGGTCAATCAGCTATGGACTCACCACTAAGCACTATTGCAATCCACAGTGGTTACAAGAGACTCTTTGAAGAGAAAGACAATACAATGACCTAGGAGAAAACTGCAGATGAAAAAGCAGTATTTCAAAACAATTGTATGAAATACTTAAAAACTAAAGTGTTTTATAAATTGTTTTTAAATACTCTTCATAAAAATGGTGACTTAAAACAAAAGCTATCTAAATGTGGCACCTGACACCAAACCAAATTAGGGAGAGTCAAATCAAATTCACACATCAACTGTAAGGTTTATTTCCTTCTACCTGAAATTAAAGCAGACAAATCACAACACAAAGATTAAAATTAAGTGGCTATTTCTTGAAAATAAAGAGGCAGAATATGACAACAGAATTTACTGACATGCTTATACTTTAAAAGCATAGTGTCAAAAGTATGGCTTCTCTTCCCATTGAATTCCATTATTTTATTCCACTAAAATGATGAACTTCTTCCTCCCCACTGTTCCTCCTGTGAGTTAAAACGGCAATATAACTTGATTTGAGAGTTAATGCCAAAAAATTGTAATAAAAAAAGTACTTTGGGGTGCCTAGGTGGCTCAGCTGGTTAAGCATCCGACTCTTGATTTCTGCTCAGGTCATCTTAGCATTGTGAGATCAAGCCCTTGAGCCCCTCCACCCCCACCCTACCCCAGGCTCCATGCTCAGCAGGAAGTCTGCTTGAGATTTTCCTCCTCTCCCTCTGCCCCTCCCTCAACTCCCCCTCGAGCAAGGGCATGCACTGTCTCTCTCTAAAATAAATCAATCTTAAAAAAAAAAAAAAGTACTTTAAGAGGAACTACATGAAGCTGTCAGATTTTTAACTTCCAAGATCATCTGGCCATCACACCCTCCTGCTTTTTAAGTTCCTAAAGATAATAAAATGCTCACTCTCGACCTTCTTACACGTGTCACTTATGGGTATTCCCCTAATGAAAAATTAAACCTTTCATAAACAAACGCGAACAGAGAATTCTTTTTTTTTTTTTAAGATTTTATTTATTTATTTGAGAGAGAATAAGAGAGAGCATATGAGAGGGGGGAGGGTCAGAGGGAGAAGCAGACTCCCTGCCAAGCAGGGAGCCCGATGCGGGACTCGATCCAGGGACTCCAGGATCATGACCTGAGCCGAAGGCAGTCGCTTAACCAACTGAGCCACCCAGGTGCCCAGAGAATTCTTTTTGATATGTATGACCCACAATCTAATTTTTATTGGCAGTATCTTCAAGTGTTGCAGCTTGCACTATTCCTACAGGAGATACAGATCTATCCATTTTTCCCATCCGATCTTTGTAGATTTGTTATAGATTTAAAAGGACTCACTCAAATGGGCCATGAGGAAAATAATTATGAATACAATCCACAGCAAGATGAAATGTGGGTTGTGAATTAAGATAACAAAAAAGTCACTGTATTTACTCAAAGCCTCATAGTTGGAAAGCTATTGTCAGTACTATATTTTCACCTAAAGCTGAGAAATCTGGGGTTTTTTTTAAATTTTATTCTGACTTATTCTATCTCATTAAGAACAAATGCTACTTACTTCCAAAACAAAAAAGAAAAACCATCAGAAAATGTAATTTCCAAAAAGAGTATCTTCCAAAGCTTACTGCACAGAAAATTATATACACACATTCTCAAATAACTATGGTAGGCGTTCCTAAGATCATCTACCCCTTCAAAAAAAAAAAAAAAAAAGCCCAGCAAATTTAACCACAATCAAGTACTAAAATTTTTAACACAGCTACCACCAGCTAAGCAATTTATCACAGCCTCTCAAAGTATTGGGAACACACAATGCCAAACCAGTAGGTCAAAACAGTTACTATAATTTGAAAAAAATTGTACTACAGGAACACAAGAGTAGTTTTTCCTCTGAAAAAAACTCAAGTAGATTTTTGAGAGAGCAAAAAGGGAGACCATTTTTAGAAAAATAATGTTTCCCCCAAGTGTTCAGCATTTATCTGATACAGGCTCATTTTTGTAAAGAGAAACTTTACCTAACAAGACTCACACCAGGGATCTGATCTATCCCCAAAGGCACTTTCTTTAAAATGAGAAAGAACAAAGGAGGAAATCTCCCAGCATGTGCTTTCCATACCAGTTTCTTTGGACAGCATCAAGAGTGACAATATAACCAGACAAGCTTTTCAGCTTTATTCTGTGGCCCATGTATAACAGAACTGATTAGCTATCATTCAAAAGGATTCCAAACAAAATAAATATTAGAAGGCAAAGATCACAGCAACACTGTGACTACATCTTAAGAGTGAAACTATAGAAAACATGTATCTTAAAGTTGTGTACTTTGTATTTCAAGAGTTAATGACCTCAAAAATATTCCAATTGCTGAGGCTTTTTAATTTCAGTCAATAGTTTGAAACTGGAAAAAAACGAGACCAACCATTCCAAATCTGCTCTCTCTTCAATTAATTTGTAATTAGAAGTAAATTTTAAAAGAATGACATTCAAAGCCAGCGCCTTAGTATACAAATTTTGGAATGTTAACATTGCAAAATTATTGAGGAAACTGATCTTTCAGCGAAGCTTTCCACAGAAAAACTCCAGAAACAAACCTGGTGTTTGCCTGTTCTAGAAGCTGTCGTTTCAGTATAACGGAGAAATTTTTTAAAAATAATTTTTATTAAATAGAGACAGAGGACCCTCCCCAAAGATTTACAACTGTATATCCCAATCGCCACTCTGACAGAGATGTCAGTTCTCTGGGTCAAGATATAACCAGCTGCTTGGTTCACACACAGGAAGCCACAGAGAGGGGAATATCGCGTTCAGAGCCTCGAAATAATACGCGTTAGTTAAAACTGCCTGCTACTAACCCAAAATTATTCAAGCGGAGCCCCATTTGTCACAATCCAATCATAAGGGTTCCACCCCCCTCCCCCAACAGCTTGTGTAGTGGTATATCTGCTTCGGTAAAGAAGCCATCATCAGGTAAAGAAGATTGGGGTGGGAGAAAAAGCGGGGGAAAGGGGGCACCCTTTCATCCAATTTCGCGAGGCGTGAGTAATTGGTACAGTTGAGAGGAACGGAGGAACGTTCTATTTATTGGGGGTTGAAGTAGGATGAGGGGAGAATTTCGTTCAAATCAACATGGCCAGCAAGATGTCCCTACAAACAAAAGGCAACGGGGGGATATAAACACGAACCATTCACCTCCATCAGCTATAGCATCGCCATCATGGTGTGTGCAGAGACCCCCAAAGGCTCCTCTCACCCTCCACACCAGGCAAAGGAAGAGAAGGAAAAGAAGGGAGAGGTAGCTGCTTCCCACCACCCACCACTGCTTCCAAATACACACCCTTCGAGGGGGGTTCTTTCCCCCCCCGGTTGCCCAGAATCAGAGAGAAAGTAACGTCCCGCCGAGGCAGACTACCCCGCTACCCCTCAGCCGAACCCCAACGCCGGCCCGGGGCTCACTAAACTTTACCGGAGCTTGTCCCCACATCCCCGCCCCATAGCCCCAGGATCGCGCTAGCCACAAGCGGGGCACCCCGGGCGCCTCCTGACAGGCGGGCAGCCGCGTAGAGCCGAGTCCGGGGCGGGGGCGGCAGGGAGCCACGGAGGGGCGGGGCGGCCGAAGCCAAGTTCCCGGGGGTCTGAGGAGAGCTCCTGACAGCAGCCCGGGACTGCAAAGGAGGAAGAGGAAGCGGCGGCGGGTAGCTTTCCCAATCCCCCCTACACGAACACTCTGCCCCAGCCCCCGTTCCCCATGGGGGGGCGGGGAGGCTGGTGGAAGGTGAAGAAGCCGAGCCCAGGGGGCAGCCGAGGCCCCTACCTCCCGACTCCCGATCTCTTCCCTCGCCACCCCCGCCAGAGGCGCCCACAACAATAACACGCCGGGGACGACCCGTCAGCGCCCCCGAGGCACCCGGGGCCCGCGGCCCGCCGCTGCCGGGCCCCCTCAGCTGGGGCCGGGCGCGCCGCTCCTCCCTACAACTCCAGGCCCGGGTGGAGTCAGGCCCGAGCGGCCCCCCAGGGCCGGACCCATCCCCCTCGGCACCAGCGGCGCCGTCTCCGCGGCCGAATATTAGAAGTGAATTCGAGCTGCGCTTTACCTTTAGTTCCGCACTGTCCGCCATCTTGCGTCTGTCAGCGCAAGCGCACTGAACCTCGCCGGGGGCCGCCGCTAGACCCGCCCCTCTAGCCAGCCTGGCCCCGCCCTGGCCCGTCCCCTCTCGCCCCTCCACCTCCCCGTCCTGCCTCCGGCCTCCGCCCCTCTCCCGGCGCTCGGAGCCCCGCCCCGGGCACGTACAGCAGCGAGACCGGCACGTAGCATTTAAATAATGGCGCCAAATGGGGAGGTTTGACAGTTACTCCCCCCTTGACCTCCCCGCCCCCCACCCTCTCCGGGCTAGCGCCTCCAGGGAAAGGCCGGAGCGAGGGGGCTGCGGGCCTGAGCCCCGCCCCTCCGCGGCCTGCGGAACCCTTCTGCAAAGCCTCGATGCCTACAGTCACAGAACCTATAATGGCCCCCTCCCCCAATCAGGGAGTCCTTTTTGGCACCTGCTACCTGCCAGGCTACGCGTGGGCTAAAAATAACAATCCGTTACATTTGAGGATCATTTGATGATGCATTTCCAGATTTATTAGCTCAGATCCTCCTTATGACAGCGCTTTGAGGTGGGCAGAGAAAAGATTACAATTCACGTGGTATGTATATAGTCAGAAATGAGGGCTCAGAGAGGAAAAGTGACTTGTCCAAATACTTAACAGGGGTGACCTAAGACAAAATTCTGAAGACCTTCATTCATTAATTCTTTGTTTCAACAAGTAATTACTTAGTGATTATGTAACAGTCCTGTTTCTTTATGTATACATCGGGAAATTAAAAACAAAGTAACCGCCCTCCTGTACTTCTCTAATGGAGGAACAGACAAGTGAACCAATAAAGATACAATTACAACTGGTGATGAGTACCAGAAAAGAGCAAGGGGGTTCAGTGAGAGAATAGCTGTTGGAAGGAGATGTACTTAATACCTGGAGGGCTTTCTCCAATAAATTGACATTTAAGTAGATGTGATGAAAGAATTATTTCACACCTTTTCCCCTCTACTGAAAGCCTCCTATACCTCCTCCCTAACCCCCACTTTCTGCTCTCCATTTTGCTTCATTCCTCATTGAAAAAATGAAAAGAAAACAGACATGAACTCCCTGATCTACTCACCATCAAAACTATTCCTACAGACATAGTAACATTTGGGTTACTATGAATGAAGAAGGGCCCCTGTGCCTATGAAGGCCAGTCCCTCTACCAGTGACCTGGATTCCTTTCCTCCCACATTCCTAAGAACTTTACTCCTACAATCACCTCGCCTTCCAGCATCATTACTTTTTCCCCTATTAGATTACTCCTATCAGCATATAAACATACTGAAATTCCTCCCACCTAAAACAAAACCTCCCTTGACTCCAAAATCTCCTCCAGAACTGCTGTTTCTCTCCACTGCAAAAATTCTCAGGTATTTCAAGATCTCTCTACAGTGATTGTTCTCCCTTCCTCACATCACATTCCCTTCTCTGCCTACTCTGATCCAGCCTTGACGTCTCTCATCAGGATCACCTATCAAGATTACTAATGATCTCCATGTTTCCAAAACCAATTGTCAATTCCCCATTATCTAAAATGACCTCTCAGGAGAACTGTAAACAGTGGACAAGACTCCTTTCTCTTGAAACACGTTTCCCCCTGAACTTCCTTTAACATCTACCTGTCCTGATTTTCCTGTTCCTTCACTGAGCCTCCTTGTCAAAATCATCTGCTGATTTCTCCTCTTTGGCTCAAATTTTAAATGTTGTACCCCTCCAGGGCTCAGTCCTCACCCTCTTATCTTCTCTTTTTACACTCCCCAGGTGAATTTATCCAGCTCGTTGACATTCAAATTTCTGTCTAGCCAAGACCTCCCCACCAAAATCCAGGTTCACAAATCCAACTGGCTACTTAATAGCTCTATTTCATGACTCCTAGTCATCTCAAGATTTCCATGTCAAATAGTGCCTTGATTTTACCCCTAGCCCTGTTCCTTTCCCACTATTCTCCGTGGACGGCACCATCATTCAGCCAGTTGTTCAAACCAAAAATCCGGAAATCATCCTTGGTCCCTCTCTTTCATTCACCTCTCACATCCAATCCTTCAGCCAATCCAGCTGACTCTGCCTCTAAAACATATCCCAAGCCTGTCCATTTCACTGGCCATCCACTACCATCATCACCCTATTCCAAGATGCCATAATTTCACAAATGGACTGCTAGGAAGGCTACTCAACTGACAGGACCACATTATGACTTTCATTGCCCTACACTTTTGCCTTCTAGGGACTATTCTATAATAAAAAATATATATATGGGGACGCCTGGGTGGCTCAGTTGGTTAAGCGACTGCCTTCAGCTCAGGTCATGATCCCGGGGTCCTGGGATCGAGTCCCGCATCGGGCTCCCTGCTCTGCGGGGAGCCTGCTTCTCCCTCCCCCACTCCCCCTGCTTGTGTTCCCTCTCTCGCTGTGTCTCTCTCTGTCAAATAAATAAATAAAATCTTTAAAAAAAAATAAAAATTAAAAAATTAAAAAAATATATATGACTTCGTCCCTGGTTCCTGGCACAGAGTTCCTAAAACCTTTAAAATTTCTGGACGATAGGATTGTCTTTCATTATTCATGATGAGCCCCTTTCCACCATACCCGAGCTTATACTAATGAGGTGAGAGAGTATGGCTCCTCGGGAGCTTCAGGATGGGAGACTAAACACAAAGACTAAATACATGATTAGATGGGGGTTAGTAAATACATGGAAGTACTGGAAGGCGGGTGCCCAGAGAGGGCAAGGGCGCTCTGCATCCCCACCCTTCATGCATTACCCTATGCATCTCTTCCATTTGGCTGTTCCTGAGTTATTTCCTTTATAATAAACTGGTAAATCTAAGTAAAGTGTTTTCCTGAGTTTTGTGAGCCCACTCTAATGAATTATCAAAACTGAGCAGGAATTATAGGAATCCTCAAATTTGGTAAGTCAGCAGTACAAGTGGCCTATGGGACTGGCACCTGGTATCTGAAGTAGGGGCAGTCTTGTGAGGTCTGAGCTTCTGCCTGGAGTTGGTGTCAAAACTGAATTGTTGGATACTTAGTTGGTGTTGGAGAATTGGTGTGGAAAGATATCACATATTTGGTGTCAGAAAGAACCTCAGAGACCCCTTCTTCCATAAATATATAAATATATTAAGTATGTATATATTAAAAATCACATTTAAAAAAAACTACATTTTACATTTGTATTGGTATAAAGACTAATGCAATCCAAGCAGAGTATACTTACCTTTTCTTCTGATTTTAAAGATTTAAAACATTTTTGTGGGCCCTAAAATTATTGTCCCACCCAGCATACAAAAATTAACTCAGAATTAATCATAGACCTAAATATGAGTTAAAACTATAGAACTCAGGGCGCCCGGGTGGCTCAGTTGGTTAAGCGACTGCCTTCGGCTCAGGTCATGATCCTGGAGTCCCTGGATCGAGTCCCGCATCGGGCTCCCTGCTCGGCAGGGAGTCTGCTTCTCCCTCTGACCCTCCCCCCTCTCGTGTGCTCTCTCTCTATCTCATTCTCTCTCAAATAAATAAATAAAATCTTTAAAAAAAAAAAACAAACAACTATAAAACTCTTAGGAGTAAATCTCTATAACCTTGAATGAGACATAGCTTTCTTAGACATGGATCACACATGTGTTTGTGGTAGGAATGGTATAGCCACTTTGAAAAATAGGTTTGGCAGTTCTTTGAACACTGAAAATGTACTCACCATACAACTCAACAATTCTTGGACATTTATCCCAGAGAAAGGGAGACTTCTTTCCATGCAGGAAATTGTACAAGAATGTTCATAGCAGTTTTATTTATAAGAGCCCCAAACTAGAAACTATCCAAATCTCCTTTAATGGGTAAATGGCTAAACAAACTGTGATACATGTATACCATGGAATACTACTCAGCAATCTAAAAAGAAAAAGAAAAAGAAAAAAAACTGTTGACACACACAACAACTTGGATAAACCCCAGGGAAATTATATTGGCAGAAAAAAACTAATCCCAAAAGGATGCTTATTGCCTGATTCTATTTATGTAACATTAATGAAATAACATAATTACAGAGATGGTGAATAGACTAGTGGGTGCCAGGCAGTTAGGAATGAGGGGAAAGGGTGGTTCTTACCAATGTCAATTTCATGGTTTTGGTATTACACTGTAGTTCAGTAAAATGTTAACTTTGGGGGAGATGGAGGAAAGGATGAGTGTGGCTTCGCTGTACATTTCTTTGCAACCTCCTGTGAATCTGTAATTACTTCAATATAAAAGTACACATTTTTTCACATATATATGAATATGTATATCTGAAAAGTATACATGTATATAAATATTGAAGATACAATGTATGAAAATTGTGGGGAGAGAGACATCATCAAAACGGCAGAATAGGCAACTCAAACTCCCCTACCTCCACGGAAACTTTAAATAATAACCAGCAACTGTCAGACCAACTTTGTCAGAGCTCTGAAAAATAGTCAAAGGTTTATAGCAACCAAGCAAATGTTTAATCCAAAAAAAAAAAGACAACCTAAGAATGGTAAGAAAACTTTATGGTACTTTCACTTACCCCTGCCGTACTCCCCCCTGACTTGGCAGCAGTCTTGAAGACAGCAGCCTACCTTCCCAGGATGGAGCCCTGGTACCTGGAAATCATTGTGTTCCTCTGTTCTAACCTTCCTGGGAGCTAGCTGAAGGACTAATGTAAGGCCTATCTCTGTTTTGCTTAACCTGAAACCCACAATGGAAAAGCCGCAGACATTGCTTGAAAACACTGTAAGATGAATAAACAACCTGCAACTGCCTGGGGCCAAAGATTACAATTGGTACCTAAATAGACCACCTAAAGCTTGGGAATAAAAGCTGGGGAGAGAAATTTACTGGGAAATTAGGTCATTCAAACTGAAAAATGCTCATGAACACTGGGGCACATGTGCTGAGACAAGATACATCTCAGGAAAGACCCAAGAAAGCCCTAAGATTCCATCGACTGATAAATATGCTCGGTGCAACCAGAAAGTGAAGGCTCAGGAAGAATTTCAAACGGCCAAGTTAAGTGTTAAAAGAAATACCCCCACACAGAGCCAAACCACAAAGATTGGGAAAGGTGTTTTGTTTGTTTGTTTAAGTTCCCAGTGTTCAAGGAAATCTCAGTAAAAACACTGGCTGAACATAAGCTGAGGCTTCAACAATCAAGAACAGTAAACCCTGGAGAAGGGAGAGCATTTGAGTCCCAGAGATAACACATTATAATATTCGAATGCTCAGTTTCTTGATGACACCTAAAGCCTGTTGTCAAAGACTTTAAATCCAGTGTTTTAAATATTCTCAAAGAGCTAAAGGAAATGAGGTAAATAATGTATGAACAAAATGAAAATATGAATAAAGAGATAGAAATTGTTAAAAGGAAAGAAGTAGAAATTCTGGAGCTGAAAAGTAGAATAACTAAAATGAAAAAATCACTAGAGGTGTTCCAGAACAGATTTAAACAGTCAAAAGAAAGTAGAGGAAATCTTGAAAGCAGGAAGAGTAAAACAATTTATCATACACACGTATTCTCTCTTTTTTTTTTTTTTATTTATTTGCGAGAGAGAGAATGAGAGACAGAGAGCATGAGAGGGAGGAGGGTCAGAGGGAGAAGCAGACTCCCTGCTGAGCAGGGAGCCTGATGTGGGACTCAATCCCAGGACTCCAGGATCATGACCTGAGCCGAAGGCAGACGCTTAACCAACTGAGCCACCCAGGCGCCCATACACACGTATTCTCAATCAGACTAAAAGCCAATTTCTCATCAGAAACAGTCGAGGCTGCAGAGCAATGGGGTTCCATATTTAAAGTGCTGCTGTAAATAAACCCTGCCAAATAAGAATTCTATATCCAGCAAAATTATCCTTCAAGAATGAAGGCTAATATAAGGGGCACCTAGGTGGCTCAGTTGGTTAAGAATCTGCCTTCGGCTCAGGTCATGATCCCGGGGTCCTGGGATTGAGCCCCAAGTCTTTGGGCTCCCTGCTCAGCAGGGAGTCTGCTTCTTCCTCTCCCTCTGCCCCTCCCCCACTTGTGTGCACATTCTCTCTCTCTCTCAAATGAATGCATAAAAATCTTTAAAAAAAGAATGAAGTCTAAGACATTTCAAGATAAATAAAAGCTAAGAGAGCTTACTACTAACAAACCTGCCCTAGAAAGAATGCTAAAGAGAATCTTTTAGGTTAAAAGGAAAGGACAGTGAACAGTAACTCAAAGCCATGTGAAGAAATAAAGAACACTGGTAAAGGTAACGACATAGGTAAATAAAAGTCAATATTATTATACTTTTGGTTTGTAACTCTTCCCCCTTTTTTCTATATGATCTAAAATATAAATGCTCAGGGAGCCCAGGTGGCTCAGTGGTTAAGTGTCTGCCTTCAGCTCAGGTCATGATCTCAGGGTCCTGTGATCAAACCCCCCACTGGGCTCCCTGCTTAGCAGGGGGTCTGCTTCTTCCACTGCTTGTGCTCTCTCTCTCTCAAAAATAAATAAAACCTTT
This sequence comes from Leptonychotes weddellii, assembly GCF_054177405.1. Classification (NCBI taxonomy): domain Eukaryota; kingdom Metazoa; phylum Chordata; class Mammalia; order Carnivora; family Phocidae; genus Leptonychotes; species Leptonychotes weddellii. The sequence continues at coordinate 95,924,390 of NC_138377.1, read as the reverse complement.
AAAAATAAAATATAAAATATAAATGCTCAAAATAATAACCATATATCTATGTTAATGGGCACATCATGTATAAAGGTGCAATCTGTGACAATAAAAGGGAAGGAACAGAGATGCATGAGAGCAGAGTGCTTGTTATTGAAATTTAGTTGGTACTATTCAGATTAGGTTGGAAAATCACTAAAATATGTACAGGAAAGTTAAGAATAACGGAATCAGGGACACCTGGTTGGCTCAGTTGTTAAGCGTCTGCTTTCCGCTCAGGTCATGATCCTAGGGTCCTGGGATTCAGCCACACATCAGGCTCCCTGATCAGCGGGAAGCCTACTTCTCCCTCTCCCACTCCCTCTGCTTGTGTTCCCTCTCTTGCTGTGTCTTTCTCTGTCAAATAAATAAAATCTTTAAAAAAAAAAAAAAAAGAATAACAGAATCAGAACACTATAAAAAAGTCAGCCAGATACAAAAAAAAGGCAGTAATGGAGGAATTGAGGAATAAAAAGTATATAAATCATACAGAAAAGAAATAGTTAAGTGGCAGAAAGAAGTCCTTTCTTATTAGTAATTACTTTAAATGTAAACAGATTAAACTCTCCACTTAACAGAGAGATATTGTTAGAACAGAAAAAAAAATGATTCATTTATATGCTATCTACAAGAGACACCTTTTAGATATAAAGGCACAAAGAGATTGAAAGTGGGAAAAAATACTCCACACAAATAATAACCAAAAGAGAGTGGTTATATATTATTATCAGACAAAATAGATTTTAAATTAAAAAAGTTATGAGACAAAGAAGGGCATTATATACAGATAAAAGTTTGTTTTTTTTTTTAAATTCCTTCTGACAGGGATACCTGGGTGGCTCAGTCAGTTAAGCATCTGCCTTCGGCTCGAGCCATGATCCCAGGGTCCTAAGATCGAGCCCTAATGGGGCTCCTTGCTTAGCAGGGAGCCTGCTTTCCCTCTGCCTGCTGCTCCCCCTGCTTGTGTTCCCTCTCTCCCTGTGTCTCTCTGTGTCAAATAAATAAAATCTTTAAAAAATAAATAAATAGGGGCGCCTGGGTGGCTCAGTCGTTAAGCGTCTGCCTTCGGCTCAGGTCATGGTCCCAGGGTCCTGGGATCGAGCCCCGCATCGGGCTCCCTGCTCCGCAGGAAGCCTGCTTCTCCCTCTCCCACTCCCCCTGCTTCTGTTCCCTCTCTCGCTGTGTCTCTCTCTGTCAAATAAATAAATAAAATCTTTAAAAAAAAATTTTTTTTAAATAAAATAAATAAATAAATAAAATCCATTCTGACAATCTGTCTTTTAATTGGAGAGTCTAATCCATTTACATTTGTACTGACAAAGATTTAATACATATAGAAGATACAACACATATAAACATATGTGTACATATTGGCAGAGCGCCAAAATATGTGAAGCAAGGGCACATGAACTATTCTCCAGGATAGACTATATGTTAGTCCACAAAACAAGTCCTAATAAATTCAAAAATATTGAAATTATACAAAATATCTTTTCCAATCACAATAGAATGAAACTAGAAATTAATGACCAAAGGAAAACTGGAAAATGCACAATATATGGAAATCAAACAACACAATCAACTTCATGGTAATGAAAAAAATTACAAGAGAATACTATGACAACTGTACTCCAACCAGTTGAATAACCTAGATGAAATGGACAAATTCCTAGAAACACACAAGCTATCAAAGTGACTCATGAAGAAATAGAAAATCTGAATAGACTTATAACAAGTAAGGAGATTGAATTCATAATTAAAAAAAAAAAATCCTCCCAACAAAGAAATCCCAGGACCAGATGATTTCACTGATGACTTCTACCAAATATTTCAAGGAGAATTAACACCAATCCTTCTCAAACTCTTCCCCCAAAATGAAGAGAACATAGTACTTTCTTATTCTGTAAAACTGGCATTAACCTGATACTGAAATCAGACAAAGACATTACAATGAAAGAAAACTATAGACTAGTATCTCTTATGAATCCTTCGGTTAAATTTACTTCTAAGAATTTTATTTTTATTGATACCATTATAAATGAAGTTATTTTTTTTTCTTTTTTTTTTTTTAAGATTTTTATTCATTTCTTTGACAGAGAGAGACACAGCAAGAGAGGGAACACAAGCAGGGGGAGTGGGAGAGAGAGAAGCATGCTTCCTGCCAAGCAGGGAGCCCGATGCAGGGCTCGATCCCAGAACCCTGGGACCATGACCCAAGCCAAAGGCAGACGCTTAATGACTGAGCCACCCAGGCGCCCCAAATGAAGTTATTTTCTTAATTTCTTTTTCAAACTGTTCATTGCTAGTATAGAAACACAACTGATTTTTGTGTGTTGGTTTTGTATTTCACACCTTTGTTGAATTTGTTTAACTTGTAAGTGGCAACTTTTGTGTTATATAATTTACCATAATTTTTTAAAGTAATAAAACAAACTTAGAAATTTAGAGCCATGTATGCCTATATTAGAAAAATTTTTAAGTTGAAAATCAATTATGTAAGTTTCCATCTCAGAAAGACATTATGAGAACACCAAATCAAACTCAAGCTAGCAGTAAGGAAATAATAAAAATAAGAGCAGATATAAAATTTATAACAAATATAAAATATAGAAGATCAACAAAGCTGAAAGTTGGCTATTTAACATTTTTAATAAAATTGGTTACCCCTAAAAGGGCTGATCAAGAAGAAAAAAAAAGAGAAATTATCACTACCACAAATGAACAAAAGAACACTACAGATCCTGTAGACACTAAAAAAGATAAGAGACTACTATGAACAGCCTGTTTGCAATACAGCTGATGATTTAAATAAAATAAACAAATTCCATAGAACATATAACTTACCAAAACTGACTCAAGAAGAAATAGAAAATAAGAATAGTCCTACATATATCAAAGAAATTGAATCCATTATTTAAAACCTTCTTACAAAAGAAAACTTTGGACACAGATGATTTCACCAGTGAATTTCCCAGACAATTAAGGAAGAAACAATAACCAATCTTACACAAAGTCTTCCCAAGGTTAGGAAAAGATATACTCAACTCTTTATGAGGCCAGGTTTGAAACCAAAACCTGACAAGAATACTACAAGAAAAAAAAAGTATAGACAATTCTCTCTCATTTCCATAGGAGCAAAACTCTTAAGCAAAATATTAGCAAATTGAATACATCAATATATAAAAGCAAAATAGAATATAGCTAAGAGGCACTTATCCTAGGAACACAAAAAGTTGCTTAACATTTAAAAACCAATCATCTTGGGACGCCTGGGTGGCTCAGTCAGTTAAGCATCTGCCTTCAGTTCAGGTCACGGGTCCCAGGGTCCTGGGATCGAGTCCTGCATTGGGCTCCCTGCTCAGCAGGAAGCCTGCTTCTCCCTCTCCCACTTCCCCTGCTTGTGTTCCTGCTGTCACTATCTTTGTCTCTGTCAAATAAATAAATAAAATCTTTTAATAAATAAATAATAAATAAAAACCAATCTTAATTCACCACATTAACAGACACAGAAAGTGAAAAGTCATATGATCATGTTGATAGATGCAGAAAAAGCATTTAATAAAAATTTAATACCTATTCATGATATCAACTTTAATAAACTAGTCATAGAAGGAAACTCCTTTGTATGATTATAAGAATCTACCAAAAACGTACAGAAAACCTAGTTAATGGTAAAATATTGAAAATATACCTTTTGATAATGGCATTGAGAAAGGTGATAAGGTAAATAGAAGAAAATATCAGGATTAGAAAAAAGTGTAATAAAATTGTCATTTACAGAGAACATGTTTGTGCCTGGAGAACATCTAAAATAATTCTCTGAAAAACTATTAGATAATAGAATTAATAAGTGAATTTATCAAGTTTACTTGATGCATGGTGAGCTAACAAAAATCAATTCTATTTCTACATATCAGCAGTAAACAAATAGAAAATATAATTCAGGAAAAGATACCAATTACAATAACTCTTTTATTTTTACTTTTACCTTTTTTTTTAAGGAAGCTCTACACCCAATGTAGAACTCACAACTCACAACCCCCAGATTGAGAGTCACATGCTCTACTGACTGAGCCAGCCAGGCACCCCTACAATAGCATTTTTAAAATAGCAAAAGATATCTTGGAACACACCTTTTAAAAAAGGCCTCTACATTGAAAACTATTAAAATTTCACTGAAATTAAAGACCCAAATAACTAAAGGGATTATACTTTTTTCAGAGATTTGAATACTCAATATTGTAAAGATGTCAGTTTGCCCCAAATTGGTACATATTTAGTTGGAATATATTCAATGTAATTGCGACCAGAGCCCTACCATATTTGTTGTAAATATTAATAAACTGATTCTAATATTTACAGAAATGCAATGATTCAGGAATAGCAAATACAATCTCAAAGGAAACAACCTAAGTGGATGCCTCACAGTACCAGATATCAAGACATAGCAACCTAAAGTGATTAAATCGTGAATATTAGCACAAGGATAGGTAAGTAGACCAAGAAACAGAAGATATAGTTCAGAGACACTTGGGGGAAAGCATGATCTTTTCAATAAAAGATAAAGGTCAACTGGATATCATTTAGCATAAAATGAATCTTGACCCCCTATCTCAAATTGCACATAGAAAGCAGTTCTAGATAGATAATAAATCTAAATATGAAATGTAAAAATATAAATAAATCTTTTATAACATAGAGGAATATCTTTATGATCTTAAAGTAAGCGAGATTTCTTTTTTTTTTTTTTTAAGATTTATTTCTTTATTTTAGAGGGAGAGAGAGAAAACATGGGAGGGGCAGAAGGAGAAGTTGAGAGAGAATCTCAAGCAGACTCCCCACTGAGCACAGAGCCTGACAAGGGGCTCAATCCCATGACCCTGAGATCATGGCCTGAGCCAAAATCAAGAGTTGGATTCCTAACCGACTGAGCCACTCAGGTGCCTCTAGGCAGAGATTATTTATTTATTTATTTATTTATTTATTTATTTATTTTAAAAATTTTATTTATTTGTCAGAGAGAGAGAAAGAGAGAGGAGAGCACAAGCAGGGGGAGTGGCAGGCAGAGGGAGAAGCAGACTCCCACAGAGCAAGGAGCCTGATGAGGGACTCGATCCCAGGACTCTGGGATCACGACCTGAGCCAAAGGCAGGTGCCCAACCGACTGAGCCACCCAGGTGTCCCTAGGCAGAGATTTTTTAAATAGGACACAAAAAGTGCCAACCACAAAGGAAAGCATTCATTGGAGCATGTTAAAATTTAAAAACTTCTTTTCATCGTAAGACACTATTAAGAGAGAAAAAAAGCAAGTCAGTAGTGGGAGGGATATTTGAAATACATGTATCCAACAAAAGAGAATCATTTAGAACATTATACTACAAGCTTATAAACTCCTTCAAATCAATTTAACAGAACAAAGAGCATGCAACCCAATACAGCAAATAGACAAGAGACTTCAACTGGCACTTCACTAAAGATCATATTCCAAATGGTCTATAGATACATGAAAAGATGTTCAACTTTGTCAGTCACCAGGGAAACACTCATTAAAACCATGGTGTGGGGCGCCTGGGTGGCTCAGTTGGTTAAGCGACTGCCTTCAGCTCAGGTCATGATCCTGGAGTCTTGGGATCGAGTCCCGCATCGGACTCCCTGCTCAGCGGGGAGTCTGCTTCTCCCTCTGATTCTCCCCCCTCTCATGTTCTCTCTCTCTGTCTCATTCTGTCTCTCAAATAAATAAATAAAATCTTTAAAAAAAAAAAAAAAAAAAAACCATGGTGTGACAAACTTGGGAAGAAGAAAGGAACAGGCTTGGCTCAGCTTAAATGTTACTTTCTCTGAGATGCCTTCTTATCTAAAGACAGTAGGTGGTAGAGTTTATTTCAACCTTCGTCAACATTTGCCCTATTTTTGGCTGACCCACATCTAAGTCACCTTCACTATAATAGACCTCACAGAGGGAATTCCCCACCGTGGGAGTTTTGGTGGGAGGGGAGTGCCAAGAGCTAGACACCCAACCCGAAGGCCAGAAGCTGAGAGAGAACAGCTTCATGGTTCAGCTAGGGGGACAGGTGTGTGAGCCAAGCCCAATCAAGCAAAACCTCACTGCGGGCTCCCTGTTTCTCTGTGGAGACATGGGGACACCAAGGCAGAGACCCAGCAAACATAGCTTTCTGTAGTATCTCAGTTCCTGCTACCTACTCCCCAATCCCTCGGGATTCTACTTCACCTTCCAAGCCTACTCATTCAGGCTCCCTTTGATCGTAAAAGCTCCCAATTATCTTCCTGGTTATTTTTTCTTTTTTCTTTTTTTTTAGGTAATTTCTATGCCCAATGTGGAGCTTGAACTCACCACATGAGGATCAAGAGTTGCATGCTCTATCGACTGAGCCAGCCAGGAACCACTCTTTTTTCCTTTTAAATGGATATCCTTGCTTGCCATCAAGAATCCAGACTGATGCAGCATCGCCTGGCTGGCTTAGTGGGAAGAGCATGTGACTCTTGATCTCAGGGTCATGAGTTCAAGCCCCACACTGGGAGCAAAAATTAAATAAATAAATAAATAACTTAAAAAAAAAAAAAAGAATCCACGAATCCTGACTGATGCACTATTCTCTTATTCACTTTTTCACTGTATTGATCGCAGTGTATAATGATTTTATTCAATTCCTTGTCTAGTTGGTGCTGACCCACACCAAAAGTAAGCTCCTGGAGGTCAGGGTTCCTACCTATCTTGTTTTCCACTGTACACCCTACACTTAGAATAGGGCCTGACCTATAACAGGGACCCAATGAATGTTAGTTGAATGAATGAATGTCTTCTTTGCTTGTGACCTTGGGTGCGTATTCACAGAAAGGGGTTTTCAACAGCCATCTTTTTTTTTTTAAGATTTTATTTATTTATTTGAGAGAGAGAGAGAGAGCCAATTGTGGGGGAGGGGCAGAGGGAAAAGGAGAAGCAGACTTCCCGCTGAGCCGGGAGCCTGACACGGGGCTGGATCCCAGGACCCTGGGATCATGACCTGAGCTGAAGGCAGACACTTAACTAACTGAGCCACCCAGGTGCCCCTCAGCAGCCATCTTTACAAAAATGTTTAACTTGACATATTTTCTGTCAGGGCATTTTCAACCAATGATTTAAAAGCCTGGATTTAGTAAGACTAGCTTCAAGACAGTCCTAGGATCTAATTTCAGGATGAAAGATTAGAAAGCTGTCTCATGTTGCTACTGAAGTTCTCAAATATGCCTAGATATTTATATTAGTTGCTAAACAACAGCTCTGTTTTCTTTCTCACTAACATTCTTCCATTCAGCGAAGTAGATAATCATAACCTTAAGAATATCCATTATTTTAGAACTAAATTAAGCCATTTAAAAATTTTTGAATAAAAGCAAAAACAAAACAAAACTTTCATTTTGAATAAAAACAAACACTTGTAATTTTTCTGAATTGACCTTCTCACAAAGCATGTTATTAACCATGGTCTTCAGTCTCTGATAGAATTACAGAAGGAAATGTCAGATAAGGAAGGCAGACAGAATAAAGAAACATCTGAATTATAACTTCTGTCGAATGGGTGTGGCTTAAGTGGAAGGAACTCAGTCTTAAGGATTAGGTATTTTTATTCAGGTGTAAAGCAAAATTAAATTTTGAGGGTGGGCTTAGAATATGATGGCCTCTTATCACAACCACAAAAAATAGAGTAGCAGAGGGCGCCTGGGTGGCTCAGTTGGTTAAGCAACTGCCTTCGGCTCAGGTCATGGTCCTGGAGTCCCGGGATCGAGTCCCGCGTCGGGCTCCCTGCTCAGCGGGGAGTCTGCTTCTCCCTCTGACCCTCCCCCCTCTCATGCTCTCTCTATCTCATTCTCTCTCTCAAATAAATAAATAAATAATCTTAAAAAAAAAATATAGAGTAGCAGAAGTCCCACATGGAGTTATAAAATTAGACCCAAGTATATGGATAATTGTTACCTGTAGTCTATTTCACTGCAATAAATTCTCAAAACAAAAATACCTGTGATAGCCATTAAGATCATTCACAAGTATGCAGGTTCTCTTTTCTGTGAATCTGATAAGATGGACTCTTCCCCGAACCTTTTGAACCTAGGCATACTTGTGTGATTCACTTTGAATAAGAAAGTATTAGGAAAAGGAAGATGTGCCCCTTCTAGGCAGAGCCATGGATTTGTACCATGTCCCCTCTCTCCCTGCTGGGATGATTGTGGAAGCATATAATGAAGAGCAGCTCCCATGGGCCAAGGTTCCTGAGTGGCTTTAAAGAGCAGATGTCCCTGCTGATCCACACTGGACACGTAGCATAGGCAAGAAATAATCGTATCGTTGTTAGCAATTGAGATTTTGGAGTTTGTTACTTACACCCTAGCCTATCTTGACCGATCCCTAATATGAAATGCAGCCAGAACAAAAACCTAAAAAGGTGTCACTAGCACTGATAAGGATGGTGAGCCATATTACACAGTAGTGAAACATTTGGTAAAAATGTTGCCCAAAGTTACTTGGAAGGTAGATTATGTACCTAATGAACTTGTACTCTAGAAGAAGCAGTTAGAAAACATAATATTAGGGATACCTGGCTGGCTCAGTCAGAAGAGCATGGGACTCTTGATTTCAGGGTTGTAAGTCTGAGCCCCATGTTGGGTGTAGAGATTACTTGAGAATAAAATATTTAAAAAGAGAGAGAGAACATAATATTAACGGTGTGCCTTAGCTGTATTTGACAAGATTTCAGAGAGAGATAGAGATGTAGAAAGATAGAGAAGGAGGGGTGGTGCGGGGAGAGAACCACAGAGAGAGAGAAATTGGCTCATTGGCAAGTAGAAATGAAAAGCAAAAGAGTCCACAGATTCAGAGATTTGCAGAGTTGGAAGACAGACTGCTTCTCATTACAGATTAGATGAAAGATGAAACAGTGAGGGCGCCTGGGTGGCTCAGTTGGTTAAGCGACTGCCTTCGGCTCAGGTCATGATCCTGGAGTCCCTGGATCGAGTCCCGCATCGGGCTCCCTGCTCAGCGAGGAGCCTGCTTCTCCCTCTGACCCTCCACCCTCTCATGTGCTCTCTCTCTCTCATTCTCTCTGTCTCAAATAAATAAATAAAATCTTAAAAAAAAAAAGAAAGAAAGAAAGACGAAACAGTGAAAACTCAACCTTACGACAAGGATCTAATAAAAAATATCGCTTTCACATCCACGTTAAAAACCTCTGAGTGGATTAAGGTGTCAGAATACAGGTCCAACCAGAATGAGACTCTGGGGTTGACTGCCTCAGAAAGGATGAGTGAGGCTATTTTGCCCATGGGGATGGCATTTGGTGGCCAGAAATGTGGATTACAGAGAGTCTCTGATTTAGCAATGGTTCAACTTACTGATTTTTTTACTTTATGATGGTGCAAAAGCCTTCAATAGAAACTGTACTCCCAGGAATGAATTTGGATCTGTTCCTGGGCTAGTGATGTATGGTACAATCCTCTCTGGTGACCCTGGGCAGGGGCAGCGGGCACAGGAACCAGGCAGCCAGGCCATCACAAGGGTAAACAACCAATAGCCTTAGAACAACTCCATACCCAGACATCCATTCTGTTGCCCACTTTCAGTACAGGATTCAACAAATCACTTGAGATATTCAACACTTTCTTATAAACTAGGCTTTGTGTTAGAGGATTTGGCCCAACTGTAGGCTTATGTAAGTGTTCTGAGCACATTTCAGGCGGGCGAGGCTGGGCTATGATGCTTGGTAGGTGTGTTAGATG
>NC_138377.1:95892819-95914501 GCF_054177405.1 Leptonychotes weddellii | reverse complement strand
TTTTTTTTAAAGATTTTATTTATTTATTTGACAGAGAGAGACACAGCGAGAGAGGGAACACAAGCAGGGGGAGTGGGAGAGGGAGAAGCAGGCTCCCCGCAGAGCAGGGAGCCCGATGCGGGACTCGATCCCAGGACCCTGGGATCATGACCTGAGCCGAAGGCAGTCGCTTAACCAACTGAGCCACCCAGGCGCCCTAGATGCATTTTTGACTGACGATATTTTAGGCTTAGGATGGGTTTATCGTGAGGTAACCACATCATAAGTCGAGGAAGATCTGTATAGTAGTCCTTATTGTTACCTGAAACTGGGTTTGCCTCTTGGTATGTGTTGAACCAAAAGACACAATCAAGCCAAAGAATTGGAAAAGGAAGGGTTTTACTTGCAACAAGCAAAGGAGAACACCGGGGATGTTTCCCTAAAGCAGTGTCTCCCTGAACAACAAGACTGGGGAAATTTTAAGCTAAGCGTGCATACATATTCATAAAGGGGCTTGCACAATGAGGAATACAGCATGGAATTGGGACAGAAGTCACCTTAAGGTGACTAAGTCCAGGTTAAAGTCATGAGGCTGGCAAGGATCAGCATCAACAATTCTCGGGCTCCAGTTGGTCGGGTATCTAAATGCTCAAAGAGGTTCAGATTCTACAAAGATAAGTCAAGAATTTGTGTCAGGTCAATCTTTCCTTTTGAATCAGCACTAGGAGTTTTACCACTGATTTATTGTCCCTGATATGATTGGCTACCTCCTGGCCTGATAGTGGCTGTTTATTCTTTTTTTTTTTTTTTTTTTTTTAGTGGCTGCTTTTCTTACATTCTTTCACAAGATGGCCAGGGTCCTAAAATGACTTTACTTTTTTTTTCTCTTTTTTTAGAATTTATTTATGTATTTATGTATTTGAGAGAAAGAACATGAGCAGGGGGTGTGGCAGAGAGGGGGAGAGAAGCAGACTCCCTGCTGAGCAGGGAACCCCACACGGGGCTCAATCCCAGGACTCCGGGATCATGACCTGAGCCGAAGGCAGACGCTCAACCGACCGAGCCACCCGAGTGCCCCTAAAATGACTTTTCTTATGTTAGATAAGCTCCGCCTATCTTTCTTTTTCCAGGGACCCCTAACTCTTTCTGCTTACATTGCGGCTATTCCCAAATATTTTGGTTCTCTTCTCCTAAGCACATGGTTAAGATTGTACTTCCCCAATTCATTTCAAATTAATCTTGATCATGTGACTGAATTTTTTCAATAAAATGTGAAAGGAAACCATGTATGTCATTTGGGGGCAGAAACTTTAAGAGCTAATGCTTACTTACTGATCATTTCTTGAGATGGAGCCTCCCCTCCATCAGCCTGGGTCCCCGAGGGACTACAACCAGTAGGGAGCTTTCTTTCAACCTAACACATAGTGTGAGCAAGAAATACTTCACTTGAGTTACTCCACTGAAATTTTAAAGGTTGTTTGTTTTCTCACCATAGCATCCTTAGCCTATCCTGACCAATCTAGTGACAAGTGTGCTTATCTTTGTAGGAGGAAACCATTATTAAGCAAAAAAGGAAATCCACAGCCATAAAGTGAAAGAAAGTTACATCGGACAATATTCTAATTTTAATTTTCACACGGCAAAAAGTCACTATAAGAAACTACATGCTGGGAAAAGCATTTTCCGCACATATACAAAGGGTTAACATAGCTATACTCAAAGCACATCCGTAAACCGATGACAGAACAACCGAATAGAAACAATAGGGCAAAGGATATGAGGAAGTTGGGGACATTTGTTGTTTCCTTCTCCAGCATTGTTTGTCCTCCTCCTGCTAAAAGCACCTAGATTTTCTTCGGGGGAACTGCCCCTCTCCCGTTCTCAGGCATGTGATTTGAGTAGGTTTGACCACACCAGCCTGCAGCTGCGGGTGGGGCTCAGACTGGATTGGGGTCACATGCCGAACCTGAGCCAATCAGTGAGACTGGGAGTGATTGGATCAATTTTCGCATTTCCATGAGATATTGCTGAGCTATCTATCATCTATCTATCTATCTATCTATCTATCTATCTATCTATCTATCATCTATCTATCTATCTGTCTAAGCACTTAAAAAAAATGAGATAGCTCTGGTGTGCTTATATGAAAGGATGTGCATGATCTATTGTTCAGTGAAACATGCAAGTTTCCGAGTAATGCGTATGAGAGGACCACATTTTTTCTAAATAAGAAAGAGGGGGAAAGCCTGTAATACATCTTTGGATGAGCACAGAGAAAAGTCTGTAATGCTACAGGCCAAATTGTTAACATTGTGTGTTCGTGATTAGGCTCTCGTCTCAGGTCCACACCAATCCTTCAGTTCTTCTTTGTGATGCCAGGATGAGACTCCGCAAACTACACTCCTGCTTTGCCAGCTGCTCTGTGACACTCTGGGGTTCTAGGAGGCTGGAGGAGGAACTTCCTGTTCCCTTCCTGAGGGCTTCCGGTTCGCTTCCTGAGGGCTTCCGGTTCCTATCAGAGTATCCCCGGTCATTTTTCACCCTGGCAGCAGCACCTGGTTCTGGTTTCCAGTGCTTTCCACGTGCCCAGAATGAGCTTCAGAGTGCCCACCCCTCAGAGGTCTGGGTGCCTGCTCCACAGGCCCCTTCTCCACGTTTCTGGGTTCAAGTGACTCAGCCAGTTCCCTTTGTTCCTCAGGCCTGGGGTTGGGAGCCACCTCCCGCTGTTCCTCTCTGATCTCAGCCGTCCCTTTGCCTCTGCTACCCGTTGAGTCCATTGCCTTAGTTTGTCATTGCTGCTGTAATAGAGCACTTAGGGGCTTAAAACAACATACGTTTATTGTCTTACAGTTCTGGATGTCAGAGTCCAAAGTGGGTTTCACCTGGTGAAAATCAAGGTGTCAGCAAAGCTTCACTCCTTCTGGAAGCTCTGGGGAAGTCTACTTCTTTGCGTTTTCTAGCTTCTAGAAGCAGCCTGCATTCTTGGGTTCGTGGCCCTTTCCTCCACGTTCAAGGACAGCCACGCAGCATCTTCAAATCTTTCTCTGACTTTCCTGCCTCCTCTGGCCCTTATAAGGACCCTGTGATTACACTGGACTCACATAGATAATCCACGATCCTCTCCCCATCTCAAAATCCTTAATGTAGTCACACCTGCCGAGTCCCTTTCGCCATGTCAGGTAAGCAAACAGGTTCTGGAAATTAGGACATGGACATCTTTGGGGACTATAAGTCTGTCTACTATCCCAAGCCCCTAGATCAGAGGTTTGTAAACTTTTCCTGTAAAAGACCAGACAGTAAATATTTTAAGCTATGCAGACCATATGGTGTCTGTCACAACTCTTCAACTCTGCTGTCATAGAATGAAAGCAGCCATAGAGGATACAGAAAGGGATGAGCTTGGCTATATTCCAATAAAACTTTATTTACAAAAATATGCGATGGGTGGGATTTGGCCTGTGGGCCTTAGTGTGCCAACTCCATCCTAGATAAAATTTTGTCTGTTAAAATGCTGATGTATTTTCTGTTTTCCTGACTGATAAGCTTTAATTACCTAAGGAGGGTGAAATTGAAGAAGATAGTGAGGAGATTATTAAATTTTCTGTATATAGATTTCTATATCATTTGGCTTGTCACAATTAGAATATATTTCTTCTATGACTAAAACATCCAATAAACAAAAAATGTATCTATTGTATGATCTTATCTCTGTATAAAAATATCTTCTTATAATAGCAAATATTGGAAATAACCTAAATGTCCAACCAATGCCTGAATTGGTTGGCTAAATTACAGATTTACACAATAGGACCAGTTGGTTCCCCATTTCACTCACACCAAAAATAAAAATCCTTACAATGGCCTATAAGGCCCTACAATTATTTATTTATTATGGGGTTTTGTCTGTTTGTTTTGTTTTTTAATGTCTGTCTCCTCCTGCTAAAATGTAAGTTACATGAGGACAAGAATTATTCTCATTTTTGTGAACTGATGTATCCCAAGAGCCCAGGACAATACCTCTCACATAGTAGGGCTCAATTATTATTTACAGAGTAAGTGAATAATGGAATATTTCACAACCATTAAAAATAATTTTATAGAATTAAATTTTCACCTTTAATCATGTGGGGAAATGTTCGAGATATATTAAGTGGGAAAAAGCCCATTACAAGATAATATATACCCTATAACTTAATTTTCAAAAGTTATATTTATACATGGAAGAATATGGACTGGTATACTCTGATATATTAAACAGTGGTTATCTCAGAGTATGGGATCTTGAGTAGTTTTTATTTTAAAATTTTATTTTCTGGGGCACCTGGGTGGCTCAGTCGGCTGAGCATCCAACTCTTGATTTCGGCTCAGGTCATGAACTCAGGGTCTTGAGATTGAGCCCTGCATCTGGCTCTCCACTCAGCAGGGAGTCTGCTTCTCTCCCTCTGCCCCTCCCCCCACTTGGGCACATGCTCGCTTGCTCTCTCAAATAAATAAATAATAAAAAATAAATCTTAAAAAATTTTTATTTTCGGGCACCTGGGTGGCTCAGATGTTTAGGCGTCTGCCTTCGGCTCAGGTCATGATCTCAGGGTCCTGGGATCGAGTCCCGCATTGGGCTTCCTGCTCCTTGGGAGCCTGCTTCTCCCTCTGCCTCTCTCTCTCTCTCTGTCTCTCATGAATAAATAAATAAAGTCTTTAAAAAAAAATTTTTTTATTTTCTTATATTTTTTTAAGATACAAGTTAGACTAGCTATCTTTGAGATACGTTTTAGGGGTCCCATTGCTTTTTCTCATGTGACTCTTTAGCTACAGAGAAATAGTACAATTCCTAAGTCACTGCCTTTCTTTGTCCCAAACAACAAAAAACAAAACAAACAAAATAGCTCTGAGACGAACCAACCAGCTGTCCTGATCCTAGTAAGAATTCCTGGAGAGCCAGCTGGCTATTTTTCAAGGCCTACATGGCCAAGAGCAAACCTCCTGTCAATCTCCTCCTCCTGTCACTTCCGGTGAATGTCATGCCACCTCCTCTAAATGCCCTAGACACTTTATTGGCCCTTCAGAGGCACTCATTATGTAAGAATCTTCCCACCTAAGAATAGAAGCACCCTGGGAGCAGGAATCACATTTTAGGATGAGAATTAGTCTAGGTTAGTAATACGAGTGATAGCTTGGAGGTCATTAAGACCTACTTGATCTTGGGCAAGTTTCTGGACTTCTTGGACTCTCAGTATTCTCATCGGCAATTTGGGATAAAAAGGTCCACGTGACATGACTGTAGAGCTGTAATCGTTAAGAGCAAGGGCCTTGCGGGGCGCCTGGGGGGCTCAGGAGGTTAAGAGTCTGCCTTTGGCTCAGGTCATGATCCCAGAGTCCCAGGATTGGGCCCCAAATCTGGCTCCCTGCTCAGGAGGGAGTCTGCTTCTCCCTCTGCCCCTCACTTTGCTCTAGTTCTCGCTCTCATTCTCTCTCTCTCTCTGTCAAATAAAATAAATAAAATCTTAAAAATAAATAAATAAATAAGCTTTAAAGAACAAGGGCCTTGGGGTGCCCGGCTGGCTTAGTAGGTAGAGCATGCAACTCTTGATATAAGGGTCACCAGTTCAAGTCCCATGTTGGGTGTTGAGATTACTTCAAAAATAAAAATAAAAAAAGAACAAGGGCCTTGGAGTGAGAGTGGGCTTCATATCCAAGCTCTGCCACTGTGTGCTCTGTATCCTTAGGCAAGTCACTTTACCTCTGATCCTGAGGATCCTCCTCTGTATGAAGGATCATTATAGTACCCATTTCAAAGGTACAGTGGAGGGTAAAATGCAGTTGTAAACACTGTGACCTTCCTGGTCTGTGAATCATCCTCATCTCTCCCTCAGTTGACTGCAGTGGCCTCCTCATATGTCCCTGCTTCTCCCTCCAGTCTCTTCCCAACACAGCAGCCGGGGGCCTCTGGTTGAAGCGCAGTTAGATCCTGTCATTCCTTTAATGTGGGGCTCAGCAAACTACCGCTCACAGGCCAGACACAGCTCGTAAGCTCAGAATAGTTTTCACATTTTCAAAGAGTTGGGAAAAAAAAAATCAAAAGAGGAACAATATTTTGTGACACATGAAAATTATATGACATTCAAACCGCTTGTATAAATAAAGTTTTGTCAGAGAACAGTGACATTCATCTGCTTATGCATTCTCTCTGGCTACTTTCACTTCATTGGCAGCCGGCAAAGCACACAACAATATTTACTATCTGGCCCTTTCCAGAAAAAGTTAGTTTACCAACCCCTGCTCTAACACACAGATTAACAAAAGAAAGCAAACTATAAGCACTCTGATGGCTTCCGTCCCCCTCAGAGGAAAAGACAAAGGTCCTTCGTATAATCCTTCCCTCTCCTTTCCAGTCACTCTGACCTCCCTGGTGTTCAGAAACAGTCACTCTCGGGCTCGGGGCCTTTGCCCTGGCTGTTCCTTCACCCTGAAACACTCTTCCTCAGGTATCTGCACAGCTCAGTCCCTCACCTCCTTCAGCTGAATCTTGGCTCAAGGGTCATCTTCCTGGGGAGGACCCCCGGAGCCCTAGCTTAGTATTCGAGCCCCCCTCTGTGCCTCCTAAATGGGCATGAGCCACCTAATCCAGCTCCATTCATTGCTGTCTTCTGGACACTCCACTTAATTTACTTATTTTTTACCTCTGTGGGTCTGTCCTTCCCACCAGAATGAAATCTCCAGGGCAGGGATTTTATTGTCCACTGTTATTTCCAAGCACTTACTACCTAGTAGATGCTAAAACAAATGTGTGGAGTGAATGAATGAAATAAAAGAGAACAGAAAACATTAAGCACTGGGCTTCACCCATAGGAAGTACTTCGAAGTGCTTACTATCGTTGGTATAATTATTACTATTCAGTGTTGGTAGCTAAACAAGCGCCTGGTGTAAAACAAACTCTTAGTAGATTTGAATCCCCCTTCCCTTCCCTTTCTATGTCTTACAGCGCTTAGGACGGTCCCTTACCTGTACTGAGCACTCTCCTCTCTCACCTCTGTGCCCCTCCCTGTCACTAAGACCACTGGCCACAATGGCAAGCTAAATCCTGGGCCTCTGATCCTCGTCCCTCTCCACCCCCACAACACTCAGCTCTGTGACTCGGGGCCTCTGTGACCAGGGGGAGAGCGTGCATGTGATTAAGGTGATGCTGGTGGCCTCATCTTACCAGATTTGCCTGCACAGCTATGGACTGCCTTGTGGAGGACTCCAGCTCTGGTGTCAAACATTTGAAAGACTATTCAAATGCAAAAGACTTAGAAGGTATGGAGGCTTGGTCCTGAAATAAAATTGTTATAAAGTCTCCAGGGGTTGGAAAAAACCGGGCTATGTAATCACCATAGCTGGGCTTTGTTTAAATAAGAGTGTTTGAGGAATGTGTTGAGGATTATTTAAACTCAGACCATTCAAACTCTAAAGAATTCAAAAAGTAAGGGTAAACACTTGAATGACTTTAAAGATTTGCAAGATAAGAGGCTATATAACTTATATAGTTATAACCTCCATCCGTCATTCTGAGGATCATGTCATTAAAAATGGCATGTCTGGGGGAAACAAAGGTGGGGAGGGGAGATGGAGTCCATGTGTAGGTGTACAATGAGATCATACATCCTGGATTGTCTGGGGTCAAGTCCAATATAAAATATTCTGGCATGGGCAGTCAGTGTATCTTAGATTTTTGTTTCTGAAAATATAGCCACCATTTTAGTTCATTGGGATCATCGATTCCAACACCCTTATGTTACAAAGAAGAATGTGAGATCCAGAGAGGGACTTAGCAATGCTAGGTACAATTGCTGGCATATAGGTGCTAACTAAATATTTGCCAAATGATGAAACTTGGGCTGCTGACTTGCTTAAAATTAGTGAGTTGTGGAGTTGAAACTCTTCCTCTGGCCCTCTCAGCTGGAGACCATCCAGCCCACTGTGTGCAGGATCCAAGCCAATACTGACCATGGAAGAGAGTATTGTCAGCCACAGAGCCTTCAGGCAAGTGGTTTTGGGATTAAGTGAGGCTCTTCAATTTTACTGGGGCCTCTGGGCACCAGTTGCACATTTCCCCAACACCTGCCTCAATGGTAGTACATGATGCCATTCTTACAGGCCCTTCCGAGAAAAAATGTCTTGCTCTGAGGCAGGTAGCTCTCCATCCTATGCCCCAACTGATTAGATGGAGGATCAGGCCCAAGTCAATGGTGGCCGTCTTTATAAACTGGAAATGAAGGAAGCCGTAGGGTGCCAGGCATAAGAACACTGACAAACAGGGAGTGAGTCCCCCAGAACTACTCTCAGGGGACAGTCAGATAGAAGATGTAGGAGATGTTATGATGTGCCACCTCACTCCCCTTCAGGACTGAAGTGCTCATTCCTTCTGCTGCTGGCTTTATTGGCTGTTGACAACCCACTACTGAGTCCCTCTTCTAGAACTGTCCTCAGCCAAATGATACTCCTTTTCCAGGAGCAGCCAGCATCCAATGCCTAGTGAGAGTTCAAAGGCCTGACCCCACCATCTCAATTTGGAGCAACTCGGAAAGGCCACCCCAGCTCCAGAACTCCCCAGGGGGTTGGCTGAGGCCTCTGTATTGACTACATCGAAGTCCAACTTCTCCCTCGGCCCTCACTCCTCACAGATGTTGACACTGAGAGTTCCCCCCAATTAACTTCCTGCATACAAATATCCACCTGAGAGTCTTTTTCCTACGGAATCCATCCTAAGACAGAGGGGGAAGCAGATAGTGGAGCAGAAGCCTCGAGACCATTAGAGAAGACAGTGAACAAAAGCCGGGAGATAGCAGACACCAAGACCTCGCAGAAACTATTCAGAAGTCAGGAGCTCCCATTAAAAAGAGAGAAGAGGGCGCCTGGGTGACTCAGTCGGTTAAGCAACTGCCTTCGGCTCAGGTCATGATTCCGGAGTCCTGGGATCGAGTCCCGCATCGGGCTCCCTGCTCAGCTGGGGGTCTGCTTCTCCCTCCGACCGTTCCCCTCTCATGCTCTCTGTCTCCCATTCTCTCTCAGATAAATAAATAAAATCTTTAAAAAAAAGAGAGAGAGAGAAGAAAAGTAGAGGGAGACAAAATCACTTTCTCAATGCATCCTTAGAATCAGCTGACGTAACCTGAGTTGTTTCCCTTCCAACCTAAAAGAACCCCTCAGGACCATCCATGGGCTGGCATCGGCCTTGCGTCCTTATTGTCTTTCCACTTCCTGCCGTGATCCTGAGGCCACATGACTGGGATACTGTGCCCACATTTGTCAGCCTCTCCCTTTGAGGAACTGGCCAGTGTTGTCTAAACCCCCAGCTTGTGGCTGCAGTCTTGTTCTGAATCAGCTGATGACCCAGAACAAAGGTGCTTCCGCCTGTCTGACTCTGAGTACTGTGTGTCCCTCTGGACACTGTCTTGGATGGCCAACGGCTCCCCTGGGGGCTGGTCTGATAGCAGGGTCATTTTCTCTAGCTCCATCCCCTCAGGCTCCGGCTCCCCTTCTCCCTCCATTAACCCGTGATGTTGAGGGTACAGCCAAGTACACTCATGTTCTAATAATCTCCTCTTCCTTTCTGGCTTTAGTTTCCCCTCTAAGAAAATACAGACATGGCTCCTTACAATTTTAGGGTTCCCCCCCTCATTTCTTGCTCTCTTGGTTTGCATGTTTCATTCTTTAGCAAGAGACGTTTTTAAGCTTTAAAAATTCAGTAGGTCAGAGCTAAGGGTTGTGGAGAATATCTAACTAGTAGAATGAAGTGTCCACATTGTGTCTGAAACATGAGTTCAAGTATTTCTTGTCATAATATACAAGTTGATGGATCATAAAAAGTTCCTTTTAAAATGGGTTCATGTGCTTATTTTAAAAAAAAAATGTTAGGCGCGCCTGAGTGGCTCAGTCAGTTAAGCATCTGACTCTTGATTTTGGCTCAGGTCGTGATCTCAGGGTCATGAGATCAAGCCCCGCATTGAGCTCCACACTGTGCGTGGAACCTGCCTAAGATTCTCTCTTTCTTCCTCTGCCCCTCCCCTGCTTGCACAGTCATGCTCTCTCCAAATAAATAAATAAATAAATAAATAAATAAATGGTTAGCATATAAAATTTTAAACATACACAAAGAAATCATATGATGAACACTCATGTACCCATTATCCAGCCTAATCTATCTAAAATGTACATATTTATTTCTACTGTGTTCAGTTTAATGAATCAGTAGATTATGATGATGATGATGAATCAGCTGATTTACTTGCAGGTAACTGAAGGTCACCTTAAAATGACAACTACTGATCACATTTTCTGATTGACCTGAGTCATTGTGCTCCTTCAGAACATGCATTCCTGTGACTCCTTACATTGAATTGGCAGGCAAAAATTCATTCTTTTTTCTACACATTTTTTTTCTGTATTCTTTTTTTTACACATCTCTTGAACCTACCCCCTTCTATCTCCATCCTGTTTTTACACTTTCTGGTCCTCAGTCATCTCTTGTTTGTGTAACTAGATTTTGTATTTTGAGGTTTTAATATGTTGTCTCCCCCATATTTGCTTCTCTCTATCTCTCCCATTCAAGCAGAAGGTCAGCTCCAAACTATGAAACCTTGAGAAAGGTCTGAGGCAGAGCAGAAGGCAGAAGGAGGCAAAACTTTCTGGGTTTTGTTCTCCCAAAACCCAAGGAGCTTGAGGGAAAATTAGAGGGTTTGCAAAGGAGAAAAGGGAAGAAGGCTATTTGCAGGTGTAGATAGTGCTCAGAGGCAAAAATAGAATTCCTTGGTGGGGGAGGTCCCTGTCCATGGGGAGCCTGGTTCTGCTTCCGGTGAGGTAGCAAGTCCCCAGGGAGGAATGGCTGCTGGCTACATCCAGGCTGGGTGACTGTAAGCAGACTTGAAAAAGATGCCCAAATCCCCCAAATGTGGCGCAAGGGTTATGGAGAACTGCTAGGCCTCAAGGGACCAGAAGAAAGGGTTTTCTCGGTGGTACCATATGGCAAGTGGACATTGCTGTCCGCCCCCATCATGACAAGGGGTAAGACTCTGGAGCTGTGTGGCACCAGCCCTGCTGGTGAAATGGGCAACAATCTCAGGTCAAGTCTCAGTCCGTTAAATAACTTGTCCCCTCTCCCGAGGCAGCTGAGGGGAGTAAAAGGAGCTCGGGCTAGCACAGCCCCAGACTCCCTAAGACTCGCTGAGCCATGGGATGGTGCCGGGCCTCAGGCTCCTGGTATGTGAAATAGAGCTGCAACGTCAACCTCGCAGGGTTCCTGGTGAGCATGAGATAAGAGAACGGAGATGAAATACACTATCCGAATGTCTGGGTTTCGGAATAATATGGGGAAGAACACTAGCAAAGAGCACTTTCATAGGTAATAACCCCAGCCCTGAGGTCCCACTGGGGCTTCAAGGGCAGTTCTGCCCCGGAAGGCTGGGCTCTCTGGTGTCTCAGCCTGTGCACAGCCTGCTCCCCTTTCCTGAAACATCTCGTCCAACACCACCCCTCCCGGCTTCCCCTCTGCAACCTCCTATTGATCTTCTGATCTCAAGGTAAGATGTCACCTCCTCTGAAGAACCTCCCTGAACCACGCCTCACCCAAACATTTGAGCGACACACCCCTTCTCTGGGCAATCCCGACATGCATGCTCTGGCCCTTTAGCACTGAAATCCCCTCCATTCCCCAGCCCACCAGCCTACTCTTCCCTACCTACAGCCCCCACCTCCAACTAAACTAGCAAGCTCCTGCAGAGTGGGGGCTGTGTCTTGTTTATTGTTGTATATCTAAGGTCTAGAACAGGGCCTAACCATAATAGACACTCAGCATGTACAAATATGCTCTCTGAGTCATCAAAGACAGATTCATTTATGGCCCCGAGAATTTCAGTGCCAAGTATATGTCTTATTATAATTGAATTTCTTGAAAATTGGCAATCCAAATACAGCTTGAATATAACATAGCTAGTCACCACCCACCCGCAAGCAGATCATAAGTTCCTCCTTGAAGGGCTTGATAATTCTTTGGCTTGTCTCACTGTCCATAAGTGAGTTCTCAAAAAACATTAGCTGAGTAATTGGTAAACATAATACATCTTTCCCTGACTAGTGCGGGGACAGAATAATTAACTGTGTAAATTCTTATTATTTACCATAACTCATAGCTGAGGGGTGTTCTATGTTTCATGAATTATAGGAATTGGGAACAGGTCTTTTCCCCGGCACACCATATCAAGGTCCAGTATATGTGAGGCCTGATGCCAAGAACTACGGGATGGCTATGATAATCTAGAGCCTAGATTCCAAAGAGCCCTGCCTTCAGTTGTTTCCAGTCTAATACTGGAAGATAAGAAACAGCGCACCATTCCCGATCTTAACCGGGGCTTCTGCTCCAGTCCACAGATTTGTGTTCTGCTCTCTTTCTGTACCTCAAGCTGGTCAATGAGAAGTTAATGGACCAGGACGTCAGCTGAGCCAGAAACAAACAACTACCCCTAAACATTGACTAGACTGATCCGCCACAGACATTTCACAATGAATGATGGGGAGAAATTCAGTCTTACTCACAGCAAACAGTACTAGATTAAAATGTCTCCCACAATACCATGACAAGCAGTTGGGCCATTAAAATTACAAACGGCCACTTAAGCTAATGTATTTTGTTTGCCTGATGCCCTCTGGAGCTGTTCATCTCTCTGCCAGAGATGACACAGATATGTGATATCTTGGTTTTTATCTTAGGCTGGAGTAAGAACAATGAGGTCTCCTATAAAGTTTTGAATGGCTGGTCTTAGGACCCAGCTGTCATCTTTTACAGCCCAGCAGACTCTGGCCACAATGAAGTATTTCCTCATCAGGAAAATATGGACATAGAGATGTAGACTTTTTTTCTGTGTGGCTTCCGTATCTCCCTCAGCCTTTTTTTTATAGAAGAAGAAACTTTGACTGATGGGTCCAAGGCTGGGCATTGTAGCAAGCTGAGCCAATAAACTCCTTCCCAGGGAATCTAGAATCCAGACAAAGAGATTCCATTTTCCGTGTGACTGGTTTACAGATAGGACTTAGAAACTCATAACTGGGAGTGGTGATTTTTTTTTTTAAGATGTATTTATTTATAATTTTAGAGGGTGGGGAGGGGCAGAGGGAGAGAGAGAATCTCAAGCAGATTTCCCGCTGAATGTGGAGCCCGACTCAGGGTCCAATCTCATGACTCTGAGATCATGAACCCAGTGGAAACCAAGAGTTGGATGCTTAACCGACTGAGCCACCCAGGCACCCCGAGGAGTGGTGATTTCTGCCACATTTATTTGGTCTATGGAACAAATAAAGCCAGAATGCAGTTCAAAAAAATTACCAATTTGAATGAGGACTTCGCTGCCTCCATTTTGACTTCAAACTTTCTAGTTGGGTTCTTCTTTCCAGCTTGTCTCTAGGCTCAGGGGGAGGACCCTGCATGCAAAACATCCCCTGATGGCAACTGAAACTCCCCGCTCAGCAACAAGGACTGCCCTGAGCCAGCAAGACTCCGCCCATGATGGATTCCAAGACACTGATGGATTTGACCTTCACTGCTCACCTGCAGTACCCACCCACCTTTGTCCCACATTCTCCTTACATAAACCCGGAAGTGTTTGGGGCACTTTGGAGGCTGTCTTTGAGATGCTAGTCGGCTGTCTTCCCGGTGTTGTCCTCACTGCAATAAATTCCTTCCTGGTTTCACCACCACTCATTTTTCTGTCTTTGGGTTTTGTCAGCAGTGAAGGGCCAAACCTGGTGTGTTTGGGACCCCCCCGGAGCCAGGTGCCCTTGTACCCTCCTTGTGCCGGCTACAAATTTGCTCTACTACCAATTTCGTTTAATCTGTTAGTCAAAAGATTCATAACTAATACCCTGATCATGTTGTGGTGAATATAAATTGCAACAGGAATTTGAGGGGAGGAGGCATTATCAACACCACTGGTGTAAATTACCTCAAGAGCACTGATAATGGTAGCAAACAGTAGGGGCACCTGGGTGGCTCAGATGGTTAAGCATCTGCCTTCAGCTCAGATCATATCTCAGGGTCCTGGGATTGAGCCCCGCATGGCTCAGCCCTCCCCCTGCTCAGCGGGGAGTCTGCTTCTCCCTCTGTCGCCCCTCCACTTGTGCTCTCTCTCCCTCTCAAACGAATCAATAAAATCTTAAGAAAAAAATAGTAGCATAGTAGCATACAGTAAAATTATTAGGAAATGATGAGTATGGAATGAGTGTTTATGGCTCTTGCTTTTAATAAAGTTTAATATATTCAAATTTCAATTTTAAATAATGGCCATGTTTAATGACTGGCAAAGTTCCTGTAAATTTGACCATCTGCTTTTGCAAACTGGTGCAAGTTGGCTCCAGCACACCACTAACTGGGATGAATGTTCGTTGGTCAAATTCAAATACCGGTTTATTATCTGGTTAATATTATAGCTAATCCAGAGTCATCTCCCCTAAACCCTCAGTGCTCGTGCTTGACACATGCCTTCTTTTGTCGTTGGTCTTGCTCCTAACTCAGAACCTTCTCATGCCCTGTGGAAGCTCTTCCAAATCTTTACCCATCCTCCTTCCAGAGAAGTAAGGCCCCACCCTTTCCAAGGCTCCCCCACCCCCACGCCATGCTCCTGCTCTCAGCCACCTCCTCTGGGACATCAAGCCATTAACTGCAGTCAGCACATCCCAAACCAAACTCATTAGTTTCTGCCCGAACTTGCTCTTCCTCCCCCTTCGCCATCTCTTCTACACCCTAACCACAAAGGACTATTTGTTCCCAATCTCATTTAATACCATCCCAATTCATTCTGCTCACTAAGTTGGAACGCTCGGTGCAACGGTTCTCCACCTTGGCTACATTCTAAGATACCGGTGCCTAGTTAGTAAGACCACAGCTCTAGACTTAATTAGTCCGAGGGATGGCCTGAGCCCCGGCGGAGGGGAGATCCCCAAGGTGATTCTGATGCGCAGCCAAGTGCAAACCACCACTTTAGGGACATCCCTACCTGATCTCTTTGCATTTATTATTTTTAACGGGCTGCCAAAGACCAGGGCAATTCTGCCTCCAAAATGTTTCCCAAACCTGTTGCAAATCTCCATTTCAACTGTCCTTGCTTCCATCGCCACTCACCTGAACTACCACAGTGGCGTTACGACCCGTGGGCTCTCCTTTAGTGCATCCTTGTGCAATCACCAGAGTGATCTTTCCAAAATGCAGGTCTGGTCGTGTCTTAACACCCACTGGAAAGCCATTAGAGTGGCAAGGATTTGCACCACAGTATCTGGGATGCCAGAAACATAGCATCTCATTATCTTTCTAAATCAAATTAAATTCACTCTGAGCATCCGTTTTCTAGGGGGGCGGCTGATTACTGAGAGTTTTCTTCTCTAGAATTGCATGAGAATCTCAAGAGGCTTAAAGGGCCAGGAAGGGTGGAGAAAACCCTTCTAGGTCCATTTTGGTCACTGCTGAGAAGTTCTTTATCCAACTTGTGAGATAGCTCCATTCCTTTCAATTCAAAGAAGGTCACAAAGGTCTTTCACCTAGACGTCCATGCCACAGTGTCTGGAGTCTGGCTTCCCTGGCCTGGCACACTGCCACCCACCATCTGAGTCACTGTGTGCCAATGGGTGCCTAGGAGTTCACCACCCAGGGACCTCCTACCTCCAAACACTCAGTCCCTTCCCTGTCTTGGGGAAACTGACTCCCTCCTCAACCCTAGAAGAATTCCTTCTCCCCGAGGAACCTGTTTCAGAGCTCAACACAAAATCCTGCTTGCTAAAGGGCACCTGGCTTGGCAGCCTGAAGCAATCCATTTGGCACAGAGGAGAATCCTGGCCCTGGCCTGGTCTGAGCAGGTCACATCCCTGGGCTGGGGCTCCCTTTCCTTCCGACGGAGTGAGGGGCCAGCACTAACAGAGCATGCAAGTAGCCATGCCTCCCTGCTCTGACCTTTTGTTGTAGACTCCCTCACCGTCTCACCAACACATTCCTCCTTTCCTTAACCCTGTGGAGTTACAAAACAATAGAAGGAAGGAGTGGTGTGGTCAATGATTAAACAACCTTATTGTTAGCTGGTCCTGTAATTGCAGGATCCAGTAGGAACACGAAAAGAACTCACTCGAGCTGAGAATTTGGGAGGAGTGTCTATACTCACTTGGTCCCTCAGCATCCCTCTTGGCCATTTTTAGCCACTCTCTTGGTACACAGGGACCACAGTGAGCTACCTGTGGTCCCCCAACCACGACCCTTCTGTGGCCTTCACAACTGCGCTCATGCTGATCTCTCTGCCTTTAACACCTTCCCTCCTTTGAACACTCACTCAAATGTGACCTTCTCTAAAAACTTCCAAAGCCATCTCTCAAGCACTAGAGCCATACTTTCATTTTAGACCTTAGCATGTTACTATCTTTAATATAATACATGGTATTTCACACGTACCCCCACCTGCACACTCCCCTGCGCACCTTGGACTGGTGAATTTCCTACAGATAGGAATTGTAGGGTTGTTTGTTTGTGTTTTGTTTTTGTTTTTGTTTTTGTTTTCAAGTAGGCTCCACGCCCAAGTTGGGGCTTGAGCTCACAACTCTACCGACTGAGTCAGACGGGCGACCCTAGGGTTTTTTCCTTTTATTTTTTATTTATTTATTTTTTTAAAAGATTTTATTTATTTATTTGAGAGAGAGGATGAGAGGAGAGAGAGAGCACATGAGAGGGGGGAGGGTCAGAGGGAGAAGCAGACTCCCTGCCGAGCAGGGAGCTCGATGTGGGACTCGATCCCGGGACTCCAGGATCATGACCTGAGCCGAAGGCAGTCGCTTAACCAACTGAGCCACCCAGGCGCCCGGGTTTTTTCCTTTTAATCTTTGTATCTTCATCACCTTTCATAAGTCGGGCATGTGTTAGCTGGATCCCTAGAATTTTAGAGCTATATGGGACCGTGCCGGTCATCTCATCCAGTGGTTTTCCAATGCCACTTTAGTTATGCGATCCCTTTTTTTATTTCAAACAAAGTCTTACACAGAAAACCCAATATTTGAATAGGTGAGAGGGGAGAAGCTGGTTACAGCAGGGGAGGTGTGGTGCCCAGAGAGGTCCACGGACCCACCTCCACAGGTCAAAATCAAAAACCACAGGTCTTGCCCAATGCCTTCATTTTGCCGATGAGACGACCAAGCCAGGGTACATTTCCATTTTACATAAATCTACTCCCTACTCCCTTTATTCTATTCTAGAACCATCACCATTATTTTCTAGAATCATCACAGGCTCATAAGAAGCATCAATGACCCATTTTTAAAGCCTTTGTGGAATAAACGATTTCCTTTGCCATGTGTTATACATCCTATTAACCAATTCTTCAAGGAAGGTGTTTACAGGCAAGTTATTACTGTGTCAGGATTGCAGAAACATGTATTCCAATTATACTTTTTTTTTTATTGCTTAAAATTTCTCCCTATATTATGTGGGTGTTTGTGAAATTAAATGGCGTGAGTTGGTGCCGCGGAGCTCTGCCAATGTGCCTCAAGACTCTTCCAGGCTGAAAATCCTCAGGAAGTATCTGTAGTCACTTATTAAAGGTCCAACTTGGTTTTTGTTGTTTTTCAACAATCCAGGAAGCTGACCAAAGCACCCCCTTCCTTTAAAAGCTATAGTGCATTGAGATGCAACCCTCTTTAAGTGTGGAGGCATTTACTTATAGGAGTCAGGCTCTGGGTACTTTAAATTATAAGGCAGGCTATTGGAAACTCTCAAGGTCAGATCACAATTGCCTCAAGGGGTACATGCCTATCGTAAATTCCTGCAGAGCAGATGATGTCATTTCCTTCACATTCACTGCTCTTCCAATCTGACCCTTCCTCTCCTTTTCCATCGTCTCTTGTAGGAACCACCACTCTTGCCTCCTGACAAATTTCGCTGCCCCCACTTTCAACTCCCCAGACCCACCTTTCCAGCTGCAGCTGGAGAGGGCTTTTGCATATGCATCTGTGTCCTTGGGAAAGGGTGGTGACTAAAAAGGGCTGCTGGGATGCTGATCTCCTTCTGTTTCTCGATTTAGGCTCGTGGTTACATGGATGGGCTCACTTTGTGAAAATTCTTGAAGCTGTATATTTATGATTTGTGCCCTTTTCTGTCTTTGTGCATTACTCTCCCATATGTTTTAATTGTCCTGTTAGGAAAAAAAAATAATAATTGCCCTTTTAGATTGTGACAGAATTCCTTCATTATCTTTGTATTCCCCAGTATCTAGCACACAGTGGTCATTCTACAAATTCTGGTTCAAAATGTTACAGGAATAAATGATTAAATCAATGAATGAATGGAATGGAAGATTCAGGTTACAAGGACAGAAAGATCTTTCCTGGGCTGAATGATTGGATATACAAGAATGGAACTGATAATTTTGTAGGAGAGTGGGGGTGGGGAATGGAGTAGAAAGCATGCACGTGTGCTGGAGGGAGGAAGGTTGTTTAGAAGCATTAGGTGCAGACAGGAGGAAGGCCCGAGAGAAGCCAGGGGCTCGTGGAGCACCTGTTAGCCCAAGCCACACTGGAATCACCATGCCCTCCCCCCCCATCCTCTGCTCCCCCCCAGGGTCCCCCCCCAATCTAGGGCGACGCTCCTTCTTGACTTCCTATTGGCTTCTGGGACTGACATCCTCCCAGTCGCAAAAGCACCCAAACACTTTCTTTTCTCTCTTTTCCTTGCCCCCTCCACTTTCCAGTTGCCACCAAACTGCTTCTCAACTCAGTTTTCTTTGCATTCCCATTA
The DNA here is from genome assembly GCF_054177405.1 of Leptonychotes weddellii. NCBI lineage: Eukaryota > Metazoa > Chordata > Mammalia > Carnivora > Phocidae > Leptonychotes > Leptonychotes weddellii. Next base: position 95,895,734 of record NC_138377.1, on the reverse strand, counting down.
TTGTCCCCTTTATTAAGACTCCCATGGCTTTGGGGTGCCTGGCTGGCTCAGTTGGAGGAGCATGTGACTCTTAGTCTTGGGGTCATGAGTTCAAACCCTACGCTGGGTGTAGAGATTACTTAAATAAATAAAACTTAAAAAAAAAAAAAGACTCCCATAGCTTCAAAAGAAAAAAAAAAAGACTCATGGCTTCTTAGTCTGATAGCTCCCAACTGGTCTCCCAATGAAGACTTTTTGTGAAATGGAGCCAATAATGGATATGAACTGATTTTTTTTTTTTCAAGAAAAAGAACAAAGGCTGGAAGGTAAGATTCATTGAAAGATTACAGGGATGACCTGCAAAACCTCAAAAAATGTTCAAGACAGGGGTAAGAGAAGTCACCAAGGCTCTTTCGTTTTTTAAGATTTTTTATTTATTCATTTTGAGAGAGACAGAGCGAGAGCACAAGCAGGGGGGAGGGACAGAGGGAGAGGGAGAAGCAGGCTCCCAGCTGAGCAGGGAGCCCTATGTGGGACTTGATCATGACCAGAGCAGAAGGCGGACGCCTAACTGACTGAGCCCCCCAGATGTCTCACCAAGACTCTTTGGTACATCTTTCTGTGCAGGTTTCCATGATTTTAGTCTGCAAATCTTTCTCCCGTTCCTCAGACCTCATGGTAGAAATCATGGCCATTGACCCACAGCCGAAATTTTACATCTGCTTTCAAGAGACCAGGCCTGGCAGGGACTAGAATCTCCCAGGCTCAATTTCAAATTCCCACACAGGAACCTTGATTAGCCCACTGGGTTGGGCCTCCACCCTTGGACCTCTCAACTGTGCCATGGGGACAGGGTTCTACTGTGCCATAGACTGTCCACAATCGAGCACTGTCACCATGTGGAGTGGAAGGGGCAGGGCCACTCCCAGAAAAGAGGAGCTGGACAAAGAAGCCAAGGGTGAATTTACACCTTTGGCCTTGAATCTGCCCGGCAGGCTGTGCCAGGGTTATCCTTCATGAAGGGGAGCTCTGAGCAAGTCACTTTCACTCAGCAACTTGACCTCAGCTGCAGTCACCTCACCGGTGGTCACACCCCAGGGCAGCCCATAGCTGCCCTACAGTGAGACCCAGTGAGATGGCAGTGTAAAGGCCTAGCCCTTGAACCTGACCTGAGACAGCTCTGCCAAGTACTACTCCCAACAGAGTCAATTCCCCACCCAACTGGCTGAGGCTTTGCTGAGCCTGCATTGCAATTCAACTTCCTCCTCTGTCCAGTCCTGCTTCCTCTCCCTTCCTTTCATAGAGCTGGTCTCTAAGACATTCTGTCTCAGAGGCTGCTTCCAGAGAAGCCAACCTTTGGCAATTGCACATATCCTTCTGCCCACCTCGAATTCCCCTCTCCAACCTTCTCTTCCTGCCTCACTTCATCCTACCCTGTAGATGCCACCTCTTCTAAGAAGCCTTTCCTAGTTGCCCCATCCCGTGTGCCCCCTCCATCCCATAATCTCTGGCCTGCCCCGTTCCATTGAACTTGCCTCATCCTTCCCAATATCGAAGCTATCTGTGAGTCTTTCTACCCTCCCGGCCCCCAATACACACTGATCGGTAAGCTCTCGGAAGGTAAGGCCTATTTTTGCTTTTTTTCTCTCCCTTTCTCCAAAGCTCTGCTCAGTGCACGGTCACTTCTCAATGAATGATTATTAATGTTCCCAAGCCCTTGGGAGATCAGGCAGAGAACAAATACAAACTACTCTGTTAAAAACATTTTCTTCTTGGGGCGCCTGGCTGGCTCAGTCGGTAGGTAGAGTGTATGACTCTTGACCTTGACCTCGGGGTCATGAGTTCATGACGCACGTTGTGGGTAGAGTTCACTTAAAAAAAACAAACTTTTTTTTTCTTGAATAAGACAGGATAGGGAAAAAAAAACCAATACCAAGTGTTTGCAAAACTGTTTAATCTTCTCTCCTGGCCTATAACCTCCTAAACCACAGAGACTCTATCTTCTCAATTTATTCATATCCTTCCCTAGCACAATTGTAGGTGAGCTAAACCCACCAGGTCTGAACCCTTTAGGCCTGAGGTCACACTTTGACTCCATCACTTACTTCTTTTTTTTTTTTTTTTAAGATTTTATTTATTTATTTGACAGAGAGAGACCCAGTGAGAGAGGGAACACAAGCAGGGGGAGTGGGAGAGGGCGAAGCAGGCTTCCTGCTGAGCAGAGAGCCCGATATGGGGCTCAATCCCAGGACCCTGGCTTCATGACCTGAGCCAAAGGCAGACGCTTAACGACTGAGCCACACAGGCCCCCCTTCATCACTTACTTCTTGCATGACCTTGAGCAAGTCCCTTCAGTCATTTGACCTTTAATTTTTACTTGTCAATTGGGAATAACTGCCTCATAGCATTGGGAAGAGTTTCAATGAGATAATCAACTCGTATATAGCATCTGGGTTCAGGTGTTTGATAAAAATTAGCTAATTTTATTTATTATTAAAGGGCGTTCTGTAGTGTTTATTAAATGAATGAGTAAATACAAAGAAAGGAGGAGGAAGAAAATAACCTGGAGAAAATCTCCTCGGGCATCCCTTTATGCCCTTAAAAATTATTGAGGAGTCTAAGAACTCTTGTTTCTGTGCGATGTATCTGTTGATATGTCAGTATTAAAAATTAAAAAAGAACATTTAGAAATATTAATTTTTTATTCTTTTAAAAATGACAGTAACACATTACACGTTAACATAAATGACATACCTTGTGAAAAATAACTTATATTTTCCACATAAAAAATGGTGAGAAAAGTGGCATTGTTTTAGGTTTTTGCAAATGCCTCTGGTGTCCGGCTAATCAAAGATAGCTGGATTCTCATATTGAGGAGACAGGGGAACCACAGGGACCCCATGAAAGAAAAACCTCTTGGGGCGCCTGGGTGGCTC
>NC_138377.1:95884589-95892719 GCF_054177405.1 Leptonychotes weddellii | reverse complement strand
ATCGAGTCCCAGGATTGAGTCCCGCATCGGGCTCCCTCCTCCCTCTCATTCTCTCTGTCTCAAATAAATAAATAAAATCTTTAAAAAAAAAAAAAGAAAAAGAAAAAGAAAAACCTCTTTTTTCCCCTTTGCTTCTTTTTTTTTTTTTAAAGATTTTATTTATTTATTTGAGAGAGAATGAGAGACAGAGAGCACGAGAGGGAAGAGGGTCAGAGGGAGAAGCAGACCCCCCGCCGAGCAGGGAGCCCGATGCGGGACTCGATCCCGGGACTCGATCCCAGGACTCCAGGATCATGACCTGAGCCGAAGGCAGTTGCCCAACCAACTGAGCCACCCAGGCGCCCCTCCCCTTTGCTTCTTTTCCTGCTTTTATTCTTGCTAGGACCTGCACTTCTACCCTACACATGACTTTTTTTTTTTTTTTAAAGATTTTATTTATTTATTTGACAGAGAGAGACACAGCGAGAGCAGGAACACAAGCAGGGGGAGTGGGAGAGGGAGAAGCAGGCTTCCCGCCGAGCAGGAGGCCCGATGAGGGGCTTGATCCCAGGACCCTGAGATCATGACCTGAGCCGAAGGCAGATGCTTAACGACTGAGCCACCCAGGCGCCCCCTACACATGACTTAATGAACGTCTACCATGTAAGGGACAAAGAATTGATGATATTTTTGGAGGCTTCCAGCACAATAGGTAATATCTATACCATTGGCACTAGACATCTCAATGCCAAGACTCCTGGCTTCAAAGAATAAGTGACTTATGGTGGACACCTGGATCCTGTCCTTGTTCTAACCAGTTCCTGGATGCCTGAGAGGACACATACACCAAACCACCATCCTCGATAAAAATCCCCAGACCGTGAATGAAGAGGAGATTTCCTCTTTCCTTTCTGAGTCTCCAGGACATTGACTCCATCTATTATCTGCTCTCTCTGTATATATATCTTCAATAAACTCTGCTTTAACCTCCTGCTGGCTCACATTTGCCTTCCTCCTGTGTGAAGCCAAAGATCCTCTATTTTTTTTAAAGTTTTTTTATGTTTATTTTTAAGTAATCTGTACACCCAACATGGGGCTCGAACTCACAACCCAGAAGTCAAGAGTTGCATGCTTCACCAGGTACCAGGCAGGTGCCCTGGGAAGAGTATTTTAATAGCCCTTTCAGATAATTGTGAATACTCCTCTTGCTAGCTACCACTCTAAAACTCTTTAATGGTAGTTTCTTGAAGGTTGGTTGCAATGTTGATAATGAACACATTCATGAACTTTTCCCACTCTGTTATGTTAAAATCCATGTGCTTTGAATGGATCATTTTACTCATGTATTATAATTTTTTTAAAGATTTTATTTATTTATTTATTTGACAGAGAGAGAGAGCTCAAGCAGAGGGAGTGGCAAGCAGCGGGAGAGGGAGAAGCAGGATCCCCGCTGAGCAAGGAGCACACTGCGGGACTCGATCCCAGGACCCTGGTATCATGACCTGAGCCGAAGGCAGACACTTAACCGACTGAGCCACCCAGGCGTCCCTCATGTATGATAATTTTAACATTATGCTTTCGTCATTTGAAAAACAGTGGCTCACTGAGTTATACAGATCTGCCAAATGTGGACATCATTTATTATGTAATACCAACAAGTCACATTTATTCATATCACTGTAGCCTGGGCACAGGGGTGCAAGGGCATCTGTCTCTGGGGGTCCCAAACACACCAGTTTCAGCCATTCAACAAGATCCAGAGGCAGAGAGATGAGTGGTGGTGAAACCAGGAAGGAATTTATTGCAGTGAGGACAACACCGGGAAGACAGCCGACTAGCATCTCAAAGACAGCCTCCAAAGTGCCCCAAACACTTCCAGGTTTATGTAAGGAGAATGTGGGACAAAGGTGGGTGGGTACTGCAGGTGAGCAGTGAAGGTCAAATCCATCAGTGTCTTGGAATCCATCATGGGCGGAGTCTTGCTGGCTCAGGGCAGTCCTTGTTGCTGAGGGGGGAGTTTCAGTTGCCATCAGGAGATGTTTTGCATGCAGGGTTCTCCCCCTGAGCCTAGAGACAAGCTGGAAAGAAGAACCCAACTAGAAGTTTGAGGTCAAATGGAGGCAGTGAGGCTCTTTCTTCACCAATGATCTCATTAGAAAAGTCTTTAAGTATGGGAAAACTGTCTAGTTCCCAATGGCAAATAATTGGTTTTCCAAAGTTCTAGTTTCCAGTTGAAAACCTGAATTTTGTCATTGGCAACAAATGCTATCAGTTGTTTTCCTTAAAGTGAGTGGCTCACTTTGCTTATATTTAAGAGACTGTCTGCCAAATATTCAAGTCTGAATAACCACACTTTGTCAGTCTTGAGTTCTTTCAAGCAAAAATGGCCTTTCAGGAAATGGGGAGTTCAGTCTGCAATGCAAAACAATTGCACAAAAGCTTCCCAAGACAACCATCACTATTCTTCAGTATTTAGTAGAAGTGCTTTACTCATATTTTCCATTTCATCATACAGGACAGTTTAAAAAGACTTGGGCTCAAGAGTCAAGATTTAATAAAATGGATACTTTTACAGCTTCATTAGGGACATTCTCAGGTGAATCTGGCTTTTTTTCTGCCTGGGAGTGCATAGTGGTAAAGAATGTAATGACTAATAGTACCATTTGGGGCTACTCCCTTTATCCGTGCCAAGGTGCCAAGAGTTTACCCATCATTGCTCTTGCACCATCAGTGCAAATGCCAACCTGGGGAAAGAAGCAAATAACATCTTGGTATATTATGAAAATAGTTTCGACAGACCCCCTGGAATGGTCTCGGGGACCAACAGGGGTCCACAAACCGCATTTTGGAACAGGTGGATTAGAGGAAAGAGATTGAGGAAAAAAAATAAGATATGTCATAGCTCAAAGGGTTATGGCCTAGAGGGGGAATTTGGGGAAACACAAAGGAGGCATGAGGACAGAGTATCCTTGGAAGGGACTACAGAAGACCCCTTGAGTTGGCATATTGGAAAACTAAGGTTTTAATTATCGCTAAGCAGTGATGTACCCAGCATATTTGACTCTGGAGCAGATCTTTTATTTTTTAGTAAGCTTTTCATTTTAAAACTGTATTAGATATACACAAATGGAGAGTTCCCATATACTCCAAGCCCAGTTTCCCCAATTATTAACATTTTACATTACTATAATATACTTGTTACAGTGAACCAATATTGATATATTATTATCTAGGATACCACATTGTATTTACTTGTCCCCTCTCCTTAGTTTCCTCTGGGCTGTGACCCTTCTGATCTTTTTTTTTTTTTTAAGATTTTATTTACTTATTCATGAGAGACAGAGAAAGAGAGAGAGGCAGAGGGAGAAGCAGGCTCCCCGCGGAGTGGGGAGCCCGATGCGGGACTCCATCCCAGGACCCTGGGATCATGACCTGAGCCGAAGGCAGACACTTAACCATCTGAGCCACCCAGGCGCCCCCTTCTGATCATTTTTTAACACTCTCCTCCTCTATATGACAAAATTCTTTTCAATAATAATAATCAAATAAAGCAAATAATATTAGGGCCAGGAAAAAAAAAAGCAGTGAATAATAGCTTTCTTTTATTTATTTATTTTTAAAGATTTATTTATTTCTTTGAGAGAGAGAGTGCACACAAGTGGGAGAGGGGCAGAGGGAGAGAGAGGAAGAGAATTTCAAGCAGAATCCCCGCTGAGCATAGAGCCCCATGTGGGGCTCGATCCCATCATCCTGACATCTTGACTTGAGCCAAACCTAGAGTCGGACGCTTAACTGACTAAGCCATCCAGGTGCCCCAAAGCTTTCTTTTATTTAACTTCATACAATCATGTGAAGGAAAAATAAATAAATATTATAGTACAAAAAAGGAGAAAACTAATGAGCAATACTTCTTAATTACATAGTGTCTCTTTTTTATTTTCTTATTTTTTAAAGATTTTATTTATTTATTTGAGAGAGAGAGGGAGAAAGACAGAGAGAGCACAAGCAGGGGGAGAGGCAGAGGGAGAGGGAGAAGCAGGCTCCCTGCCGAGCTGGGAGCCTGACATTGGGCTCGATCCCAGGACCCCGGGATCATGACCTGAGCCGAAGGCAGATGCTTAACCATGTGAGCCACCCAGGCGCCCCTGTGTTTCTTTTTTAAAGAGGAAAAAACTTGCATGTCCTTATTAATTTGTTGTAACAATGAATACTATCAGTGTAGTTTCCGTTTTCTTGATTAACATGTAACAATTTTAAAAGATGAATACCTTTAAAGATGAATACCTTACCATAAAAGTAAAATCATTAAAATACCTCATGTGTGAACTAAAAATTCTACTAACTACCTCAAAACGTTTGATCTCACATTTCTTACTCTGTTTTGACGTTTTAAATTTTAAACACAAATGACGACCAAAAATAAAGAAATAAATAAATACAAATAAACACAGACGACAACTGCATGCTGTGGTAGAGAATGATAGCACTGAAGTCACTTGAATTCTTACCATCATCATGCTATCTCTGTTTACTGCAAATGCACAGTTTCAGTTCAGGAGTGGTAGTACCACAAAGGGCTGGAGACACGAATTGGGTCCAAAGTGGGCTCAAGATGGATCTTGAACTGCATGCATGCAGCTGAGTCTGACTGTGTGTGATGGTGGTCCCTGCAGAACTGGGGCTTCCCTGAATGAATTTCCGTGTAGAATACCATGTTTACTTTATTTTATTTTATTTTTTTAAAGATTTTATTTATTTATTTGAGAGAGAATGAGAGAGAGCACATGAGAGGGGGGAGGGTCAGAGGGAGAAGCAGACTCCCTGCTGAGCAGGGAGCCCGATGTGGGACTTGATCCCGGGACTCCAGGATCATGACCTGAGCCAAAGGCAGTTGCTTAACCAACTGAGCCACCCAGGCACCCTATTTTATTTTATTTTATTTTACTTTAAGATTTTCTTTATTTGTGAAGGAGAGAGAAAGAGAGAGCACAGAGCAGGGGGAGGGAAAAGCAGGCTCCCTGCTGAGCAGGGAGCCCAATGCAGGGCTCGATCCTGGGATCATGGCCTTAGCTGAAGGCAGACACTTAACCGACTGAGCCACCCAGGTGTCCCGAATACCATGTTTAATAAGGGATATGTGATCCTAACGTCAATTTTCAATATTTGCTTATTGGTTAGAATTCATTTATAATGAAAACAATAACTGCTGAGATCCTTTAGAACTTAGACCAACAAAAGATGCTTTTCAGGGAGGATTCTTTTGGGGGGAGGATATTGTTTAGAACTGTCAGCACACGGTGATGATAAAAAGCAAAAGCATTCGTAGAAGTTTTGACTTTTTGTTTTTAAGTCTCCTACAGATAGTCCCGTTCCCATGATTACCCAGGGAGGACTGCTCCCAACACTGTTTCTGAGAGACCTTGAAGGCCTGTGACCTGCCTGAGGTCATTCCCCCTTTCCCTCCTCTTTATTGTTTTCTATTTGGGATCACAGATGCATTTTGGGGGAGGTGACATTTGCTTTTCTGTAATTCACCGATTGCGGTATGTGCATGATTCCACAGGATAACATCTCTGAAATCGAGACATGTACTGTAATCCATGGCATCTGACAATTGCTATTGGCCAGATAGCGTCATGCTGTAGCTGTGTTGCCCACACGAGTGCGTGACCAGAGTGCTGCCAACCATCGCTACTTCCCTGGACAGAACATTTAAGAACGATCTGGGGAAGGAACATGAGTCCTGCTTGATGTTTGAAAATGTCTGTTGACACCTTCTGGTGAGATCAACTAACAACGGGAGGCAGGGGCTTGGAAGAAAATCCCAGAGACCATCACTCCTCAAGGAAATGCGGCGTCACTAAAGCTCTTGGCGGCCGAGAGGACAGTATTGTGTGGAAGACACAGATCTCAAGCACTCCCTCTCGGCTGAAAAGTGACCCAGGAGAGCTGACTTTGGAATGGGAAGATATTTTGGGACTACCTTAGCCAACTTATTTGTCCATGTTTCCCTTTTCATGTATGAGTGATATGTAATAAAAGTAAATATCTAAATGAGTCTGAGAGAGCTCTCTCAAGAAGTATAAAATAAAAGATCTAAGTGATAAAATATTGTGTCACAGTTTATTTGGCAGTAATTTGCTTTCATTCTTGGTGATACATAGAATAATGGTGTATCTTATAATTGATAGTATCTTAGATTCAATGAACCATGGTGGCAATATTTGGATTTGGGCATACCTGAGGTTTTGAAATATGGCCCTTATACATGAAAGAACTCTAGGGGTGCCTGGCTAGCTCATTTGGTAGAGCATGCAACTCTCGATCTCAGGGTTGTGGGTTTGAGCCCCATGATGGGTTTAGAGATTACTTTAAAAAAATAAAATCTTTAAAGGAAAAAAAAAAAGAAAGGAATCTAATATATTTGTTTACTGTTTCTTTCCTTATTGTTTTCTTCCCAATACAAACATTTGTATATACATCATGAAAAAAAAAAAATCAGAAATGAAGGAGAAAATCTCCCAGAAACTCAGTCCCAAGACCTACCACTACAAACAGTGGTGTATCTTCTTTTAAAAATATACTAAAATATATTTTAAATATATTAATTTGATTTTGAGGTATTTGATATGCAGAATATATGTAATGTGTATAGAAGTTATGAAGCATAAAACCAACAAGCATGGACCCATCCACCACTTTAAGAATTCAAACATTGCAATAGCATTGCATTTTCTTGTATACTCCTTCCCAAGCCCATCCCCAGTCTCCCCACCTGGGAAACTGATATCTTTTAATGTTATTTTCCTTGCTTTCAGTATAATTTTACTATATGTGTGTGAATCCCTATACAATATATTCCTTTGTTTTCTTGCCTTTGAACTTTTAAAAAATAGTATTTCACTGTATATATCCTTCTGCAACTTGCTTTCTGTACTTAACATTATATTTATGAAATTCACCCATATTAATGCTTATAATTCAGGGTTTCTCAATCTTGACACTATTGACAGGTTGGGCGAGATAATTGTTTGTTGTTGGGTGCTGTCCAGTGCATTGTAGTCTTAAGTTAAAGCCTGACACATAAAAGCTTCTCTATAAATGTTCTTTCTCTTATAGTGGGTACAATCACTTGCACATCAAGGTACTCACTAATATTTGTTAAATGAATGAATGAATGAACGAAGCCTTTACTCTTCTGGGGATCCTCTTAGGCCTGGTGCTGCCCTAGCTCATCACTCTTGGCTTGGTTCTTTCACTTTGCTTTGAAGTCCAACTGGATCTGAGCTAATTTCTGCCCTTTCACCATAGTTTGTCCCCCTGTGGGAAGTCACAAGCAATCAGGAGAGTACTTGACCCTTCCAAAGAAGGCAGCTTCTGGTCAGCTCCATCTGAGTGTTAAAGGCCAGAATCTCTGATTTTCAAGAGAATCCCCAAATTCTGTTTTATGGATATCTTCTGATATATAAACATTGGCAATGAATTCCATGTATTTCACCATCGCATAGGACAGATTGGAAGAGTCTGAGGTTGGCTTTGGCCAATAGGCAGCCAGTTTGCAGCCTCTGCTTAGAGCTGGCCACCATGGGCCTGCTTTCATGTGACCATGGAGGTCATGGCCCTTGGCCTTGAGAAGCAGGCCTTCACACAGGGTGCTAGGACTACACTTCCCATTGGAGCTTCTTCAGGTTTTCTTCAAGGGAAGGGAAGAAAGGCAACATTTGTAGATGCATCCTGCAACACACCCACTATTTCCTTCAATTCCCACAGCAGCCCTGTGAGGTCGGTGCTATCATCATCCCCATTTTGACAGAAACAGAAGCTCAGAGGTATTACACAATTTGCTCAAATTCCACTTTGCTACTAAGTTACAGAATTAGGACTTGAACTGAGGGCTATCTGATTACACTGTAAATTCATAAAGAGAAGGGAGAAAGCAGTGCCTTATTTCTCTCTGGATCCTTCCAAACACAGGCCTGGGCATGTAGTCAGGGCTCAGTAAACACTGTTGATTGATGATATATTGACTGAGTAAAGACATGCCTATGGCTGCATCTTCTCAACACTTAAACATGAATTTGAAATTCAGCTGGTCCATGCCAGATACACAAACTCCTCCACCAGAAAAATACCACACATGTTCAAATAAGT
>NC_138377.1:95871023-95884489 GCF_054177405.1 Leptonychotes weddellii | reverse complement strand
AGAAGAAGAAGAAGAAGAAGAAGAAGAAAAAGAAGAAGAAGAAAGAAGAAGAAGAAGAAGAAAAAGAAGAAGAAGGAGAAGAAGAATTCATCTCCGATTATTCTTTTATGAGCACATCCTGAGCAGGATTCCATACACTATAAACCTTCAGTTAATGTGAGTGGCTGGTGATGATGACAATACGTCACCTATGCACAATGATTAATATCTCTATGTCAATATTTCACAACATGGAGCTCAAGTTACAGACTTAATCCAATGAAAAAACATGAGAGGCATTTATAGCCAAACTACTTGTTGAAAGACTCCCCACCTATAGAAACATACAGAATAGCTCCAGGAAAGAGTAGCATCGTTTTCCTAAAATTTTGGCAAGAAGCTATTGAGGAGTCCTGATAAGGCTGGCAACAAGAAAGAACATTTCCTCCTCTTGGTGGCACCCAGCCAGCATCTGACAGCTTCCCAGGTTCCAGCTTCCCAGAGCTACAAATGGCTTGGGGTGATTTTATCTTGACTTTATTATCCTAACTCACAACCTATAGAAGTACTAAAAGGAAAAACACAATGGATGAAATGTGAAGCAATAGCAATGAACCATGAACAACTTAAGATGAAGTTCAAAATAGATAACCGAGCAACACACTTAATCCAAAATCAAACTAGTAAGGTAGAAAAGCCCCAAAGAAAGTAGTGGCCGTAGAGAAATACAAGCAAAAAACCTAAAATATTCCTTTGACCCCCAGTGGGGCCAGAGAGGCAGACATTCTGTTTCCTCCCTCTTAAGATGGCTTGAAATAGAAGTCATGGATGATAAAAAGGTTTTCTATATGATTCATTGTGCTAAAATATCATTTCTATTAATATCACACAAATATTAATATACAAGAGACTGACCATAACTTATTCATGCATGCATTTATGAAATATGTTTTGACACCCACTGTGCCATATTTCTGCCCTCAAGTCACTCCCAGTCCAGAGAGGGTCTCAGTCACGAAGACAAATGGTTACAACACAAAATGACAAGTTATAGAACAAAAGGATGGGGAGCATGGGCCAAGGACTCCTTCCTTGGGGTTGGAAAGCTGGGTGAGGACCTGAGAATCTGGGGCTGGAGCTTGGAATTCTCCATCACACATAGTTGGGCCACCAAAACAGACAGTTTGAACCCACTCTGGGAGCCATGCACAAAGCCAAAGTCCAGAACCAGCCAAAGTAGTAAGGTGGGGCACCTGGGTGGCTCAGTCGGTCAAGCGTCTGCCTTTGGCTCAAGTCATGATCTTGGGGTCCTGAGCTCAAGCCCCATGTCAGGCTCCTTGCTCAGCAGGGAGTCTGCTTCTCCCTTTCCCTCCGTCTGCTGCTCCCCTTTCTTTTGCACGTGCTCGCTCTCTCTCTCTGGCAAATAAATAAATAAGATTTAAAAAGGAAGAAAAGAAAGAAAGAAGAAAGAAAGAAAAGAAAGAAAGAAAGAAAGAAGGAAGGAAGGAAGGAAAGAAAAAGAAAGAAAGAAAGAAAGGAAGAAAGAAAGAGAAAGTAGTAGGGTGGACAAGACAAAGGACTCAGAGGCAGCTCTCACTGCTAGAGCACAGAGCCCCAGATCTGGGAAGCCAGAGATAGCCCTCTAGGAGCCCCCAGGATGGACCTGCACACTCAGCCTGCTTCTGTTTTGATTTTTTTTATGTACTTGTTGGGGATGTTGATGTGTGGGTGGACCCTCCAAGTTAAGGATGCGATGAAAGGAGTATGTTACTCTTTTGGGGGGAGAAAAGGGGAAGTTTTCTTAGAGACATTGATAAATGGAAAGGTGTTGAGCTGGTGGAAATAAGGAGTGAGGGAGACATGTGTGAAGAGGCAGGAAGTGTGTTTTGGGCTGAGCAGTGGGCTGGAGGGGTCATAAGGTCTCCTATAAGCAAAGAGACCTTCTCTTCAATTAAGAGGAGTTGGTTCTGAACCCTTAGGTTCCCAGCAGCATTCACTGCCTTCCTAGGTCAGCTTGAATGGTGACCGTGTCTACGCTCTTGTCTCGGTCCCAGAGAATAAGCCACTTGAAAGCAGATGCAAGTTGTCTGGTGCCAAGTCTGGGCTGAGGAGGGCTGCAGATGTCCCAGTCACGGGAAGGCTTTGTGGAAAAAAGTGCCAAAGGGGTGCAGACATCAGCAATACCCAGGGACCACAGCAAGGGTGCCTCTGGAGGGTAAACAGTCTCCCTGCCCCAAATCCTGGGATACAGCCAGGTCCCTGGGCCTTGAACTTTGACCTCTCTGGCTCTCCAGTTAGCGTCGCTAACTGCTCTCGTGGGTAGTTCTCACAGGCCCCTGTGCCACAGGCAAAACAAGACGTCCCCATATTAAAAGAATGCTCATGACACAGCTCATTTGTCCCTGGTCTCTTCCTGGGGGAAAGAGCTGGATTCTATGCAAAGTGTAAACATCATCTGAGAATCCAAACAAGTCTTCCTTCCCATCCATGTATAAATTCACCTGTTACACCATTTTATGTCCCTCAAAGATTCAGGGACTCTGAAAGACGACGCCACCCAGCCTCACGGCTGCCCCGTATCATCTCCCCCTCCTACAGGTGAGGACACAGAGGCTCAGGGAGGCTAAGTCTCACCAGTCATGAAGCTGAGATTCAACCCCGGACTTTCCAGAAGCACCAGGCCATGCACTTCTCCCCAGCCCACACCTTCTCTCCATGAGGGAAGACAGGTAAGGCCAGCACAAGAGCTGCTCTCTCCAGGGACCTGGGGTTTCTCCGAAAGTTCGCTTGTGGGGTCAGGTGAGTTTCATAATCTTATAACTCAAATCATTCTGACTGGGCCTTAAAGATAACATCTCCCAAAGGTGAAAAGTGTGTGGGAAGGGGACGCCTGGGTGACTCAGTCATTAAGTGTTTGTCTTTGGCTCAGGCTCAGGTCATGATCCCAGGGTCCTGGGATCCAGTCCCGCATGGGGCTCCCTGCTACCCACTCAGCGGGAAGTCTGCTTCTCCCTCTGCCCCTCCCTCCCACTCATGCATGCTTTCTCAAAAATAAATAAATAAAATCTTTAAAAAAAAAAAGTGTGTGGAGAGGAAGGGTTCATAACATTATTTTGCATTTATAGGACTCTCTATTTTTCCCAAGCATTTTACAGTTTCCACTACCCTGAGTCACACCACCCTCCTGTGAGGGGGCCCAGGCGCTCATTACCCCCGGCTCCTTCTGAGGTTTGGGCAGAGATCAAGCAGGCTGCTTGAACTGAGCTGGTCCAAACTTCAGCAGCTTTGGGGTGGGGGTTACAGTCCTTCACTGTGTATTAGGAAGGAGGGGGTGTATGTGGCAAAGACCTTCCAGCATCGCCCATCTCTCCCCCACAGCTCACTGGGGCTTCCCAGAAGCTTGCTCACGGTCCCCTTGAGAGCAAGACGCTTTCTCCAAACTGGAAGGGCAGGCCTCCTCTCTTTATTCTCCACAACATCACAGTATGAGGCTAAACTGAGGAGGTGGGCAGGGTAAGTAGGGGGAATCTCAAGGCAGCAATGGAAAAAATTTTAAGCATGCATACTAAATATGGTTTCTTTGCCATAGATTGAGAGAGAGCGCCAAGAAGTTAAACCCTTCATGCCAGGTATGTCTGTGGGAACCACAAGCCCTCGGGGCTGCTGCATTGCCCAGCTCAGCCCTACCTGGGGCCTGGCCAGACCCTAACCCCGTGCCCCAGCCTCTTGACCCCCTTTCTCTGAGAAAGCATCCTCCTTTTTACTTCTATTTTGCAGCTCTGACTTGCAAATCTTTCCACTCTGCCTTGAAAATCTGCTCCCACTTGTTAGGAAATCCCAACTCCAACCCTCCGGGCTTGATTTCACCCCACTGCATTCCCTCCCCCAGTGCAATTCCTTAAGTCCCAGTTATCCGGTCTGGAACGCTATCTAGATGGTCCGCAGGAGGGACCGCAGAGGGTCGCAGTGCTCTGTTCCACAGAGCAGGCAGAGAGGTTGGGGAAAGCCTTCCTGGTCTTTTCTAGGACCCCACCACACCCACGACCACCACCCTCTGAGCATCAGGTATGCTGCCTTATTTTTCTGATTAACCCGTGGTTAACTGTTAGATCAGATACACACACATCTCTAGTGAGCAGAGTTTCCAGTCTCAAGCCCGAAAGCTAAGCGAAACCCGCAAACACCTTCTATTTGGCCAGTGCCATGTTTTCAGAAACGTTTGAGAATTTGAACTCCTTTGGTTAGGGTATGCCTTCTCAATTAGTCACAGTCCCCACTGTTCCCTGGTGTCCTACGCACCAGGCTGATTCACTCATTTGTGTTATGTGTTGTCTCTATGGGCATTTGTGTTTGCAACTGCTCTTCCAAACCCACAAGGAAGAAGAGAAACATTGTCCTAATTGTCCCCTAATTTGCAAACCCGTGTCTCTCTCAGTGGACTGGGTACTGCACATGATTACTGGCATCATGCTGACCTTTTCCTTAAACCCCCTTCCTCCTTTTAAATAGGCTTCCTCGTTCAGTTGGTTAAGCGACTGCCTTCGGCTCAGGTCATGATCCTGGAGTCCCGGGATCGAGTCCCGCATCGGGCTCCCTGCTCGGCAGGGAGTCTGCTTCGCCCTCTGACCCTCCTCCCTCTCATGCTCTCTGTCTCTCATTCTCTCTCTCTCAAATAAATAAATAAAATCTAAAAAAAAAAAAAATAATAAAAAAATAAATAAATAAATAGGCTTCCTCGGCCCTGCTGGAATTTAAAAATTCCATTACTGAGCTGCCCGTCTCTTAAGGGTTTCTCTTCTAATTACACAAACACAGTCAAAGCTCTGGAACGGTCTGTGGGGTTGGGGCAGGATGCTGGGGAAAGGGGGCGCGGCACTACGGTATCTCAGTCACTAAGCCGAGCAGAAAAGAGGTCCTCACTTGGTCCTGGGACCTGCCTTCAGACTGTGGCAGTGTGAGCAGAAGGGAGTTACCCTGAATCAATTCATCAATTCATAATTCGCTAAGCCTTCGAGAAGTGAAGCGGCAGCCAACAACCTGAGTTGCAGTAGAGGGCTCTGGTCAGGTTCAACGTAGTCCCCAAATGCTGCAAGGTGAGCCACTGACCATTCCTGTGCTCCTTGGCCACCCCCCCAGCCCCCACCCCCCGCTACCACCCCAGCAGACACGACCAAACAATCACAGCACTCTTTCTCACCGAACCAGCCTACTCCCACACAAGCCTCAGTTCATCTCCCTGGGCAGCCGCCACAGCTCAAGCAAAACAATTGTGATGAAACCTATTTCCTGTCCTTGTGTGATGGGAAGTATGTTGGACAGCTAGTCAGAAGACCCGGGTTCTGGTTTCACCCCTGCCATTGACTCACTGGACTATCTACAAGGCTGTTTACCCTTGTAGACCTGTTTCTTCATCTGTTAAATGAAGTGGTTGGGCAGGTGATTAATTGGTTTCCAACTTCCAGTCAAGGCTGAGTGGCGTGGTGATTTGGGTGAGGAGGTTGGAAGAGTAGGGAAAAGGAAGGGGGGTTCCTAAGTTAGCAGGGATCATGCCAAAGCTGATGGCCGCGTTGCAATATGCAGGAGGGATTAGACCAAGCAGGTCTAATCAGCAAAGGCATGGAGGTGAGAAAGGACTGAACAGGGAAAGGACCATAAAAATGAATAATGATCTCATAGCTTCCCGTGCTAGCCGCATGCATTCACTCTCTCAATGAATGCTTCCTGCATCCAACCGTGTGTCAGGCATTGTTGTAGGTGCTGAGACCCTGCTGTGAATAGAAGACACATGCAGAGCCATAGGGCTGTAAGCTGAGTGTGTCCCCAAACTGAAGCAGAGAGAGGACAGGGAGCAGCTTGCCGTGTGGCCCCTCCAGAGGCGTAAGGACATGCGTTTTAATGGCTGAGTGAGTACCTAACTGCTCTCAGCATTTGTGGAGAAGGTGAGGGAGGCATTTCATGTAAAAGGCATTTTGTAAACTGTAAAATCCTCCACAGATGTTGTCTACCAATCACAACTATAACTGATAACAACAATAGGATAAGGTGCTAATGGTGGAATTTCAGGCAAGGGCCCTCAAGTGGCGGAAAGCCCGGAAAACCCTCTGGAAACCAACTCATCGGAGTAAAGCCAACATTGACCCTTGCTCCCTGACCTTCCACCTTCAATGTTTTGACCCAGTTTAGGCTTCCCTCTTAAAAGCATGTAGAAATATTTCCTCACTGTAATTATAGGCGAAGGGCAGGACCTGTGTTTTAAGTAGAACTGGTAGAAAAGGGCCAATTAACCAAGGCACATAATTGAAGGGTAGATAAATATATCCGGTAGCAGATGAAGCCCCTTCCTATTGGATACTATTCCCAGTATCCAAGGGCAAAGATAGGACTGTGCTTCATTTAGACCAGAGATGTTGAGCACTTTATTATTAAGTGTTCCTGTCAAGAAGTGAGGTGTGTGTCAACGTGGGCATTGGGGACTTCCGGTTCCTCCACAGACTGAGTCCACAAGCTCCAGTCCCCACCCGGAGGCTTTCCACGCTGCCAGCAGTGTTTCCATTTAAAAAGTCTGCTAATCATGACATTGGAGGGAACATTTGGAGCAGAGACACTGTGACTCCTGTCACTGAGTGGGACAATGAAAAGTTCAAAAATAGTAGTATCCACTGGTGGAAAAACCAATAAACATATAATTTCCAGGTAATTACTATCATATAATTAGCTCTCTGCTTTTATATGCCCCAGCGGAAACTGGGTTGGGGAGCAACTATCGCACAGTTTAATAATCACGGTACATTCCATGGCAAGATGAAGACTTTGTGTCCAACAAAAATTAAGGGCCGGAGAGCACCAAGACTGGCTGAGTCCAGGCCCAATTCATACCAACTGGTGAGCCAGGTTCTTGGGGCGATACAAAATGGACTCTCGACTAGGCATCAGAAGAACTGGTTTTCATTCCAGTTCTGCCGCTGGTTCTACATCCTTCTACTCTGTACAATGACGGTGTCAGACTAACTCGTGCATTCTCATCACACCCAGAGGAGTGAAGATTGGTTTGGGGGGAGGTGAAAAAAAATCTTAGCTCTTACAAGGGTTTATGGCTCTCCAAAGCTCAGCCCTATCAAGCAAAATCTTATTCCTTAGTGTTCAATTCATTTCTCTCATCGGGTTTTCTTTGGCACCAAATGAACAGCATTGACATGAAGTTCATGGAAGCTGCACAAAACCCATGCAAGATCAGTGCTGTGCAACTATGGTGGACGGAAGGCTGTGTTTGGGAGACTTCCTCCCCGTCACTTGCTTCGTCAATAAGTACTGTCGTAAGAGATGGCTCATGTGTGCTTACTGGCTGCCATTAGCTGCCTTGTGGGTATTGGTCATGCTTATTTCAGACCTTTTGTGTGTGACTTAGGCTTTGAGAATCAAATAAAAATAGTTTATATTTTACCATTTCATTCCAGGAAGTTATTTGATCCATCAATAATTATGTCAAGTGCTGAAAAGAAAAAAATGTCAACAATATCTGAAAGACTCTCTGGCCAAGCGTACACACACACACACACACACACACAGTGCATAAATGGATATACAGTGTATCTGTCGTATTAAAATTTTATGGGGCAGTGATTAGCATAAAAACAGTCTTGTCAGACTTTTGGGAAGGTAACAACAGGTTGAGAACACTGCATTAGATGATTTTTTAAAAAGATTTTATTGATTTATTTGAGAAAGAAAGAGAGCATGAGCAGAGGAGAGGAATAGAGGGAGAAGGAGAAGACTCCCTGCTGAGCAGGAAGCCTGATGTGGGGCGCCATCCCAGGGTCCTGGGGTCATGACCTGAGCCAAAGGCAGGTGCTTAACTCTCTGAGCCACCCAGGCACCGCTGCACTAGATGATTCTAAGAGTTCTTGCATCTACGAGATTGTGCAGGTCCATGTTTGAGAATTGCCCTGTGAGTTGGTATTCACCCCACATAGCAAAGTCATTTATGTCTTGTGAATTTAGGAAGGTTCCTTAACCACTCTGAGCCTTAAATTTCTCATCTGCGGAGAAGGAATGCATACATGCATGAATAAATAGCAACATCTTCCTTCCAGGGGAAGAGAAGTAAACCAGTTTAGCCAGTGTCTTAATTTGTGTTCTCCTAAAAGTAGAGCCTGAGATAAGGACCCAAGTGCCGGCAGTTTGGCGGGGAGATGATCCCAGGAAGCAGGAGTGAGGGAATGAGAAGAGTAAGACAGGGAACAGGAGAAAGCCAGTAAAGGGTGTAAGTCGGTTACTGCTGTGGGCAGGTGGGCTTCAATCCCACTGGAGAATGTCTGAAGAATCACCGGATGCATCTCAGAAATGCTCCTTCGAAGGATGGGAGGCTGGGGCATTTAAGCCCTGATTGTCATCCTCTATGGCAAAGGGTTAACCCTCATGATATTGACGCCTATGAACTTTGTGGCTGCCCTACAATTAGGTTGAGTGAGTTTCTGCAGCTTTGGAGAAAGATCTTAGGCAGAAAAAGGGATGAGGCTGCCTGAGGTGGGGAGCATTGTAGATGTGCATGGAAATATTCACTAGGGCTGCAGTGGAGGCACGGGGTACCCAGAACCTCTGCCACTGCACAACAAAATATGTATTAAAGAGTAGTCTTTCCCATAATATCCATCCGTGCATCCGTGCACGCACCATCCATGCATCCCTCCATTCATACACCCATGCACCCGTGCATGCATCCATGCATCCATCCATGTACCCATCTGTCCCTCCATCCATTCATTGTGATCCTTCCTTTATTTTTTTTTTAAAGATTTTATTTATTTATTTGAGAAAGAGAGAATGAGAGAGAGCACATGAGAGGGGGGAGGGTCAGAGGGAGAAGCAGACTCCCCGCCGAGCAGGGAGCCCGATGCGGGACTCAATCCAGGGACTCCAGGATCATGACCTGAGCCGAAGGCAGTTGCTTAACCAACTGAGCCACCCCGGCACCCGTGATCCTTCCTTTATAAAAAAAAAGGAACCACCAACATGTGCTAAGACTGTGGGCAAGTCATTCCCTCTTTCTGGGATTGACTTCTCCGAAAAAAAAAAAAAGGAAAGATGGCTGGGATGGCCGATCTTACAGCCACCTGTCAGCCTTGTCTTCCAAACTCTAATAAAAACAAGGGTTGGAAAGGCAGGCGGAGTTTGGATTGTCAGCAGCCCACCACAGCTGGAGAGATGAAGCAAAGATGTGTTCTGGTGAGGCTGACTGGTTGTCCAGAGAGGAAACACCCTGGTGCAGGTCCTTCACTCCAGAACCTGGTCCTCCACACCAGAGCTTCAGACGCTTGATTATGGAATCTGGGTGTGACTGGGCCCCAGAGATGGAGATGAAGATTGTCAAGAGAATCGGGACCTTTCATGGGCTGATCAGCACATTCTCTCTGTACAGGTGAGTTCTATGGGAAGTCAGATGCTACACACCGGCCTACCTGGGGAGTCTGGATTCAGAGTCCTGGGAGGGAGCAGGTGGTCTTCATGGCAGATGTCACTGAGCCATGAGAGTCTGATGTATCCACTCCCCCTTTGAAGGCAGGCTCCCAAGGGGACTTATGGTGAGCCTACTTTCTCTCCTGACCCGTGTTGAGACACATGGCCAAATTCTGCTCCCTGAGTCCTCTCACCCTGGCTGTCCATACTCCTCCTGAGAGTTCTTACAACTCCGAGATTGAGTACAATGCAATCAATTTTCAAGTAAGTTCCTTAACTGAAATCGCATTCCAGTTCTGCTTCCCGGGAATGTCATCAAAGCACTGTGGCTGGAGTCCCTGGGGCACTCAGCCCTTTCCTTCACCTACCACTCATGGCTTTAGAGTGGCCGATGGCATCCATCACCCACCATCCATCATGTGTAGGTTTTTCTAGTTTGGCCCTCAGACAGTGTGTTGGCTTACCACCCCCTGCTCAGACACACACCCTACCCAGATCTATTCTAGGTCCTGCTCACGCCCCGAGGTCTTCCTCTGTGGTTGTACCTCCCACCCTCTTTCGCCAGTTCACTTCTAGTTGGCGGGAGATTGGGGACAGGAAGAGATATGGGGCAGATCTTTCTCTTTGCCTCTCTCTCCCTGCGGTGATGGCCTGTCCTGGGCAGTGGCTGCTTCCCTCCATGGTTATAGCTCCTGATGGGCAGCCCCTTCTTTCAGGGTGAGCCCATCCTGGGGCTCCAAGAACACTATTTATTTCTCTTGTCCCTTCAGGAGTAAAGATGGTACCAGCTTCCCTCCCTCCCTCCCTCAGATGCTAGCCTCTGAGTGCCTCAACATCCCTTTGTTGTTCCCTAAACTCTGCTGATATCTAAGTATCTCTTTCTGTCCAGTGTTTTCATTTGAACCACCTGGGGTGAATTCTACTTCTTGCTAGGACCCTGATCATTACAGAGGTTATCCTTATTCTCAGAGTCTTGGCAGGCACCCATAATCATTTCCCTTATATTTGCAAGAAGGGCTTTATGTTTTCACGCGACAACATGTGTTAGTGTAAAAGCGAAAGCAATTGACATTGACAGGTTTAGAAACCCTGGACAAGTAGAAAGTGTCTCACGAAATGTCTCAGCCGAAATGTCTTTCTCAATG
The DNA here is from genome assembly GCF_054177405.1 of Leptonychotes weddellii. Classification (NCBI taxonomy): domain Eukaryota; kingdom Metazoa; phylum Chordata; class Mammalia; order Carnivora; family Phocidae; genus Leptonychotes; species Leptonychotes weddellii. Next base: position 95,873,912 of record NC_138377.1, on the reverse strand, counting down.
ACAAACCATGGAGGGTGTGCCTGTCCTGCAAGTAACCCCATCACATTTCACTTTATGAGAATATGGAGGTATCAGGTTTAGAAATTAAATAGCTTATCAAATTTTAACTCTCAATCATGGATATTAAAGTTATTAATTATTAAAATTCTAATCATGCATTAAGGTACTTTAAACATTTGAAAATACACTGAGCTTCTAACAAATTAAATTTTACATAAAGGACATTGGTTGAAATGAACGGAAGCTGATTTCTCTGGGCCTCCCTTCCCCCTTTAGTTCAGGAGAACAACTTTTCTTCTCCTTCTTACTCGTTTAAAAAGGCTAAGATTCCATGATCCCATGTAGATTCATTCTGCCCAGCAAAGTATCAGAGACTCACCTTCTTAGCCTTTCTTCAACTTATTTGACAAGCAACACTGTTGCATAAAAAGTAGGTGTGGAACCCACCGAAGGGAGGACTTTGTCCCACGCCCAGGTCTGCTTCGAGTCCCGAAAGCCCCCTCTGGTACCCTGACCACAAGAATCTCACCCCTCTTCTCCTTGTCAACACTCAGAATTTAAACCACACAGTTTGGCATCTGACTGCATGTATTTTGTTCTCTAAATTGAACATTGCTGGGGCGCCTGGATGGTTCAGATGGTTGGGCATCTACCTTTGGCTCAGGTCATGATCTCTGGGTCCTGGGATTGAGCCCTGCATTGGGCTCCCTGCTCAGCAGGGAGTCTGCTTCTCCCTCTCCCTCTGCTTCTCCCCCTGCTCATGCTTGCTTGCTCTCTCTCTCTCTCAAGTAATAAATAAAATCATTAAAAAATAAAATAAATAAATTAAACATTGCTGGTAAGGCTAAAGTCCTCTTGGAGTTCCTGACACAGTACCTTCTTCACCATCTCTGCCTCCCCAGGGTAAACTATTATTATCAGTTTGGTGTGTAAATTATATATATATATATTTTTTTCATATAAATGATTTCATATATATTTATCTCTATATAATTTCATAATCTATATTAAAATTTATGTATAATTTATATATTTCATATATAAATATAATTTCCTAATTTAGGAAACTTAAGAGAGAAAAGGTATCATATGGGAAATATCTTTATCGAAACTATACAGGGGCTCCTGGGATGGAGCCCCGCATCCAACTCCCTCCTCCGCGGGAAGCCTGCTTCTCCCTCTCCCACTCCCCCTGCTTGTGTTCCTGCTGTCGCTCGCTCTCTCTCTGTCAAATAAAAAAATAAAATCTTAAAAAAAAAAAAAAGAAACTATACAGCCTTTAAGCAAATAGAGAGCTCATGGTCCCCCAGTAGCTCCCAGCTACTTTCACTTTTCTGGTTTAGTCTCTGAGTACCAAGGGCTTTCAGGCACTTCCAGGGCAGTGGACACACTTCATGCCAGAAGGATAAATGTGTAAGAAGGAAAGATCCTTGGAGAGCACTCCCAACTCCCATCCTCCAGATGGGTGTATCAAGGCCCAGAGAGGAAGAAATGAACTTCTAAGGTAACCCAGCTGGGTAGTGGCAGGCCTGGGTTCGAAACCCAGACTTCCAGGTTCCCAGTCCACACCCTCATGCCCAGTGTCTGCTTTCCCTTTGGGAACTTTCCCACACACCGACCTGTGTGCAATCTCTCAGAAGTGATCATTTAACACTGAGTCCACTCTTGTACATACACTGTGCCCATTGTAGCGGATGTGGGAAACCATGACATTGAAGGATATTGTAGGGACGTGTTCATTCATTCACTTCTCCCGGTGTTCACAGAGCACCTTCTCTATGCCAGGAGCTGGGATAGGTGACATGGGGCTACAGAGATGTGTCAGACCTGGCCCTGCCCTTCAGGAGCTCACAGCCTAATTGAGGACATATAAGAGCTGAAGTGACACTTCTTAAGTGCCAAGTGCCACGGGAGAGGTAGAGAAGGCAGGGAAAGCTCAGACGCCATGGCACCTGAGAGTGCGGAGTCAGAGAAGGCTTCTTGGAAGAGGGGACATCTGAGTGGGCCTTGAGGGATGATTAGGTTAGATGAGGGGCGATAAGTGAAAGGAACTCCAGGCATAGCAAAGTACTGTGGAAGAAGGGCACGGAGGTCTTCAAGGAAAAGGTGGAGCTCAGGTTGCACGAGGATGCTTATAAAGGGTGCTGGGGCTTAAGTTTAGCTCACTCGCTTTGCAATCATGAGGCACACATCTTGTTGACTTCCTGAGAGTATATGCCCCCAGGGGAAAGACAGCTGGCCTCATTTCTCTGCATCCTCTTGGTGCCTGGCAAAGTCATGCATGAATTATATCATCATGGATTATATTACGGTAATAATGAGAATATACAACATTATATTAAATGTGTACATTATATGTGTATATACACACACCCACTATATTATATACACATACATATATTTAGAAGGGAGGAGAGAGGGAGATGTGAGGAGGGAAAGTGGGGAGTAAGCAAACAAACAGGCAAGTAAATTGCCTCCCCTTGTCACTCACTCTTTACCCTTCCCTGGGGATATTGTGTTTCCTCGTTCTAGGAGTCTAAATAAATTGTCGACTCAGTCTTGTGTTGTAATGTGCTTGCGTCACAAGTGATTTGACTGCGTGCTCTAGTATGGTAATCACTATTTATTACTTCTTAGAAGTTACAAACAGCTTTGCTATTCTCGCCCCCAAGAGGAATGTGTGACTGTCACAAATCCCCCCAGGAACCAGAAACAAACACAAAAATCATATTCATAGGGAGGTAGAAACATCCTCTCTAATGCTTAATGACAATTAAAACAATATGAAATATCCCTCTTCCCCCTCAAATTAGCAAAACTTTTAAGTGAATGAGAATATGCATGAACATGATTGAGTGATTCCAATTCACAGGAATCAAGCATGTTTTG
>NC_138377.1:95864320-95870923 GCF_054177405.1 Leptonychotes weddellii | reverse complement strand
AGGCCTTGATTAAGTAAATTAAAACGCCCCCCCCCCCTCAGCGGAGTATCATGCAGGCCCTCCAATGGATGTGTTTGTGAAAGAGGTTTTTTTTTTTTTTTTTAAGATTTTATTTATTTATTTGACAGAGAGAGACACAGCTAGAGAGGGAACACAAGCAGGGGGAGTGGGAGAGGGAGAAGCAAGCTTCCCGCAGGGCAGGGAGCCTGATGCCGGGCTCTATCCCAGGACCCCGGGATCATGACCTGAGCCGAAGGCAGACGCCCAACGACTGAGCCACCCAGGCGCCCCTCGTGAACGAGTTTTTAATGGCATAAAAATTCATGTACGTGCGTGTGTGTTTGTGTTGGTTTGTTGATCTGTAAATACTTCCGTGTGTGTGTTTTTTTTCCCTAAAAACAATGACTTTTTTTACATAGCAATAATCCAAATCAGGAAATTAACAATGAGATGATGCCATTACTTAATCCACAGACATAAACATTCCACCACCATCCCAGTAATATCCCCTAGAGCAAAAGGGAAGAATGTTTCTTCTGCTCCAGGACATTGTCCGGGATCACACGTGGCATTTGGTTGTTATGTCTCTTTAGCCTGCCTCAGTCTGGAACAGTGCTTCACTCTTTTCTTATCTTTTATGATTCTGGTACCTTCGAACAGCACAGGTCAGGTATTTCGTAGAATGTCCCTCGACATAGGTTTGTCTGATGTTTCCTCATGATTAGATTCCAGCTATGCATTTTGTCGGAAACAGGACAGAGGTAATGGTGTGTCCTTATCAAATCAGGAGGCACGTGGCTTCTTGTCACATTACCGGTGATGTTAACTTTGATCACTTGATTGAGGTGGTGACTGTCAAGCTTACTACTTTTCCCTTTCAAATTAATCAGCACCTTGTAGGGAGATGCTTTGAGACAATGTTAAGTAACTTGTTTCTTGTTAAATTTTTATCCACCGGTTTTAGCCTCTGTTGATGACTCTTGTTTGACAATTATTACCAAGGTGGTTGCCAAACGGTGGCTTTCGGATTCCATCAATCCTTCCTTCCTTTCTCTCCCACTTGCTTATTTATTCATTTTTCATATCAGCCTCGATTCTTATTTTATTTTTCTTCTATGAGTTATTATTTGTTTTATCATTATTTATTTTCATGCTCAAATTGTTCCAGATTTGCCCAGTGGGAGCCCCTTCAACTCACTCCTATGTCCTTTTGATAGAACCCCATCGGGTTCTTTTTTTTTTTTTTTTTTTGGCACTTCCATACTATTTTATGCAATAGTATGTTCCAGTCTTATCTTGTACTGTCCATGCTTCAGTCCTGCAATCAGTCATTTCTCCAAAGCAGTTTTGATTAAGTTTAGTGAATAATAGTATTTAGAAACCAAAATTTGGGCCATGATTGTACTCTCTGCTACTAAAGTGTGATTGCCCTTAGGCCCTGTCAGTAGTCACAGCTAGGAAATACACACACACACATACTTATACTCACATATCTGAAAAAATATTTTTAATACAATATCAAGTGCAAAAACAGACATATATATACTATATATATAATATATAAAAAATCTATAAATAAATATCATATAATTATATAATAATAAATTATTAAATATTATATATATAAATCTGTGTTTTTGTACTTGATATTGTGTATATATATGTATATGTGTATATATATATATATATACATATATATATGGCAGACTGAGTCCACGCCCAGCCTTAGAAAAAATAGTAGGAAAAGATACATGTTTAAAAATGAGTAGGGGCTCTCTTTATGATCCAAAAGTGTGAGCAATCTCTGCAGGACTGAAAGCAGACAGAATTGGACTCGAGGGGAAGGCATCAATAGCTACAGTGGAAGTGAACCTCCTAGAAGAATGGGAGAAACACCAAGATGTTCCATGTCTAGAGGTGATGAGAGAGAGCTGTAAACAAGAGAGTACCCATGGGAAGTTGAGAGGGGGGATGATTTGGGAAACTGTAGCAGGAGAAGCTAGGCCTACCCACTTATTTTTCTCCATGTATCCTGGGTGTATGAACTTTGGGGGTAGGTTTTTGGGTTAAGGAGAAAAGACCATGTACTGAGTGGCTGTCAAAGTCTGGAAGGAATGAGAAACATCCAAGCCTAGAAGACCGGCTGCCGAGGCTCCCACCCAGCAGCAGGTCCTGCCCATCATCATGGTCTGGAGTGCAAGTCCCAACAGCTGTTTTGCCACTCCGTAATAGCAAACCGCTCAACCAGAGGCAGCCATCAGCCTTATAAGACATTGCAACTGCAAAAATGAAGAATTGCTAAATGTTTGAGGTGTGCAATATTCTTTTTTTTTTTTTTTTTTATATGACAGAGAGAGACACAGCAAGAGAGGGAACACAAGCAGGGGGAGTGGAGGAGGGAGAAGCAGGCTTCCTGCGGAGCAGGGAGCCCGATGCGGGGCTCGATCCCAGGACCCTAGGATCATGACCTAAGCCGAAGGCAGACGCTTAACCATCTGAGCCACCCAGGCGCCCCGAGGTGTGCAATATTCTAAAAAAGAGATTCCCCAGGCACCTGGGTGGCTCAGTGGGTGAGGCATCTGCCTTCGGCTCAGGTCATGATCCCAGAGTCTTGGGATTGAGCTCCTCATTGGGCTCCCTGCTCAGCAGGGAGTCTGCTTCTCCCTTCTCCTCCAGCCACTCTCTCTCTCTCTCCATCAAATAAATAAATAAAATCTTTTTTAAAAAAAGAGAGAGATCCTAGATGTAAGAAACAGATAAATATACATCTGAGGGAAGAGAGTTAATAGGGTAACCAGAATTAGACTTAAAAATAAATATAATTTGGGACGCCTTGCTGGCTTAGTCTGCAGAGCATGTGACTCTTGATCTCGGGGTCGTGAGTTCATGCCCCACATTGGGTGTAGAGATTATTTAAAAGTAAAATCTTAAGAGAAAATGTAAATATGGGGCGCCTGGATGCCTCAGTCGGTTAAGCACCCAACTCTTGATTTCAGCTCAGGTCATGATCTCAGGGTTGTGAGTTCAAGCCCCAGTCATATTACATTTAGGGCCCATCCTACTCCAGTATGATCTCATCTTAACTGGATTACCCCCGAGTTTAAGATTCTTTCTCTCCTCTCCCTCTGCCTCTCTCTTTCTCACTCTCTAAAAAAAGAAAGAAAGAAAGAAAGAAACCACAAATGTAATTCTAATGCTCAAAGAGATAAGGGAGAGTATTTCATTCATGAAACAGGAATGACTGGTTGTAAAAAAGAAACAATTAGAGATCTTGAATAAAAGATAGAATTATTGAAACTGAAAAACAGATGGGCTACTAGCATAATGAACATGGTCAAAGAGTGAATCAGGGAACTGGAAGATGAGTCCTAAGAGAGTTCTTTTGTAGAATGCAGCACATTTAATAGAGAAGGGGCACCCGGCTGGCTCAGTCAGTAGAGCATGCAGCTCTTGCTCTCAGGGTTGTGAGTTCAAGCCCCACGATGGGCATAGAGCCTACTTAAAACACACACACACACAAACACACACACACACACACAAAGTAATAGAGATGGTTAGTAAAAAGAAAACTTAGAGATATGGCACTCAGAAGTGCCAATATTATCTAATAAGAGTTCCAGAAATATCTGGCAGAGATAATAGGATATAGTATTTAAAGAAATAATAACCAGAGATTTCCCAGAATTTTAAAAAAAAAGTAAATCTTCATATTGAAGAGATCAACCAGCTACCAATAAGATAATTTTTTTTAACCCACATCTGGATTCATCATAGTGAAATTTCAGAACATCAAGGATAAGGAAAAAATTCTAAGTTAAACACTCATAGAAAAAAATCAAATTTACCTACTACAAAAAAAAAAAAATTGGCTGTTGAGATCCAGTGGACAGTCCTGGTAAGAGAGAGAATGGAGAATCGCCATGTGAGCTGGTTCTAGAAGTGACACCTATGACTTCTGCTCACATTCTACTGGCCAAAGCTCAGTCATAGGGCCATATCTAATGGCTAGAAAAACCAAGAAATGTAGCTTCATGGTGTGCCTAGGAGGAAGGTGGAAACAAGTTTGTTTATCAGTTACTTAGTCTTTAACACAGAAATTAACCAACTGTGAATTTAATGAATGCATGTAGAACTCTGAACCCAACTGAGATTGTACATTATTTTCAAACACAATTAGATTATCTACAAAAATTGTCTAAATACTAGGCTGTACAGTAAGTCTCCATAATTTTTAAAAATTAATGTAATACAAAACATTTTTTGATGACACAGAAATAAAATTAGATGTATAAAGATGGTAGAAACTTACACATGCCTAGAAATTTAAAACAGAGGTCTAAATAATTCATGGGTTGAAGAAAAATCATAATAAAGTGAGAATTAAGTGCAGTACTACTTTGGGAAGTAAAGTGGTTTTGGGGGCACTGGGTGGCTCAGTCAGTTAAGCGTCTGCCTTCAGCTCAGATCATGATCCCAGGGTCCTGGGATCAAGCCCCGCATCAGGCTCCCTGCTCAGCGGGGAGTCTGCTTTTCTCTCACTCTGCTGCTCTCCCCCAGCCCCCGCTAATGCTCTCTCTCTCTTTCTCTCTCAAATAAATAAGTAAAATCTTTAAAAGAAAAAAAACTAAGTGGTTTTCAGGGGAATACATAGACTTACATGTAGTTATTATAAAACAAGAAATGCTAATGATGAATGAATCTAGCTTTTGTATTAGGACAGCTGTAACGAATTACCTCAAACTCAGTGGCTTAAAACAATGATTTCTTGCCTTATAGTTCTAGAGGAGAGAAGATGGCAACAAAGGTGTTGGCAGGGCCATGCTCTCGCTGAAGGCCCTCAGGGAGAATCCTTCCTTGCGTAACCTTTAGTGATTGCAGGCAAGCTTTCACACTCCTTGGCTTGTAGACACATCATTCCACTCTATGCTTCCATCATCACATGGCCTTCTTCCCATGTGTCTGCCTCTGGGTCCAAATTTCTTTTTTCTTCTACAACACCAGTCATATTAGATTTAAGGCCCATTCTACTCCAGTATGATCTCATCTTAACTGGATTACAACCGCTAAAATACTATTTCTAAATATGGTCACATTTATAGGTTGGACATCAATTTGGGGGGGCACTATTCAACCCTGTCCAGCTTCTAATAAAAAATGAATTGAGGGGCACCTGGCTGGCTCAGTGGGAAGAGTACATGACTCTTGATTTCAGGGTCATGAGTTCAAGCCCCACATCAGGCATAGAGATTACTTGAATAAATAAATGAACTTTAAAACAAACAAATAAGTAGGAAAAAAAACCCCTGCAAAATATAAAGAAAATAGAATCAATGAAAATAGTAAAGACTGAAGTAAAAAGCAATAAAATAGGCAGGGAAAATGTTGATTAATAAATAAAAAATGATTCCTTGAAAAGACTTAAAGAAATAGGCAAACTTTTTCAAAGTTAATCAAGTGAAACATAGGGAGGAAGGCAAATTAACATTATGCAGACTGACCAAATGGTCAAACTACAAACTCAGAAGAGATTTTAAATTTATAAAAGGCTACTAAACAACATTATTCAAATAAATATGAAACCCAGATGAAATGGAAGCAGGAAAACATAAATTATCAGCCATTAAAGAAATTAAAACAATAGGGGCACCTGGGTGGCTCAGTTGGGCACCTGAGAGGCTCTGTCTTCAGCTCAGGTCGTGATCCCAGAGTCCTGGGATTGAGCCCAAGTTCTGGCTCCCTGCTCAGCAGGAAGTCTGCTTCTCCTTCTGCCTCTGCCCCTATCCCCCCACCTTGGACTTGCTCTCTCACGCTCTCTCTCTCAAATAAATAAATAAAATCTTTAAAAAAAAAAGAAATTAAAACAATAGTCAAAGATCTATCTACTAAGAAGATAACTGGTCCATGTGGGAAGGTTTCACCATAAGTGAACTTTTCTGTATAACACAGGGAATTTTCATCTTCTATAAACGTTTTCAGAGAAAAGAGAAAGAAAGGAGGCTAGTCATCTTATTTTCTTGGTGAATGTTCTGTGTGAACTTGAGAAAAACGTTTATCCTACTATTGTTGGATGAAGTAGTCTACAGATGTCAATATGCCCAACTGATGGTGGTGTTGAGTTCAAGTATGTCCTTACTGATTTTCTGCCTGCTGAATCTGTCTTTTTTCTGACAGAGGAGTGTTGAAATCTCTAACTATGGTAGTGGATTCATCTATTTCTCCTGGCAGTTCTGTTTTGGCCTCGTATGGCTTGATGCTCTATTGTTCGGCACATACGTCGCAAGAATTGTTATGTCTTCTTGGAAAATTGACCATTTTATCATTATGTAATGCCCCTCTTTATCTCTGATAACATTCCTACTTTGAAGTCAGCTCTGTCTGAAATTAATATAGATACTCCTGCTTTCTTTTTTTTTTTTTAAATATTTTATTTATTTATTTGACAGAGAGAGACACAGCGAGAGAGGGAACACAAGCAGGGGGAGTGGGAGAGGGAGAAGCAGGCTTCCTGCGGAGCAAGGAGCCCGATGCGGGGCTCGATCCCAGGACCCTGGGATCATGACCTGAGCCGAAGGCAGACGCTTAACGACTGAGCCACCCAGGCGC
>NC_138377.1:95831936-95863820 GCF_054177405.1 Leptonychotes weddellii | reverse complement strand
TTTTTTTTTTAAATATTTTATTTATTTATTTGACAGAGAGAGACACAGCGAGAGAGGGAACACAAGCAGGGGGAGTGGGAGAGGGAGAAGCAGGCTTCCTGCGGAGCAAGGAGCCCGATGCGGGGCTCGATCCCAGGACCCTGGGATCATGACCTGAGCCGAAGGCAGACGCTTAACGACTGAGCCACCCAGGCGCCCCGATACTCCCGCTTTCTTTTTAATTCGTGTTTGCATGGTGTATTTTTCCTCTATCCATTTACTTTTAATCTGTATGTGTCTTTATATTTTAAAGTGGGTTCCTTATAGACAACATGTAGTTGGATCGTGTTTTTTAATCTACTCTGACAATACCTGTCTTTTTTTTTTTTTTTAAGATTTTATTTATTTATATGACAGAGAGAGAGAGATAGCGAGAGCAGGAACACAAGCAGGGGGAGTGGGAGAGCGAGAAGCAGGCTTCCCGCCGAGCAGGGAGCCCGATGTGGGACTCGATCCCAGGACCCTGGGATCATGACCTGAGCCGAAGGCAGACGCTTAACAACTGAGCCACCCAGGCGCCCAATACCTGTCTTTTAGTTGGTGCATTTAGACTATTGGCATTCAAAGTGATTATTGACATAGGTGGATTAATATCTACACTTGTTACTGTTTTCTATTTGTTGTCTTTGTTCCTTGTATCTGTTTCTGTCTTCCACTTTTTCTGCCTTTTGTGGTTTTAATTGAGCACTTCACGTGAGTCCACTTTCTCTCCTTTCTTAACATAGCAGTTATGCTTCTTTTTTTTTTAGTGGTTTGCCCAGAGTTTGCAATATAACTTTACAGCTAATCTAAATTCACTTTCAAATAACTCTATGCTACTTCATAGGTGGTGTGAGTGCCTTATAATAAGAAAATAATCCTAATTCCTTCATCCTGTCCTTTGTCACCTTTCTGTCTTTCATTTCACTTATATGTAAGTATACATAAGAATATATGCACATGTGATATGTACATAAGCATTCATAATTACATTGTTGCTGTTATTATTTTGAGCAAACTATTATCTGTTTCATCAATTAAGAATAAGGAAGATAAGTTTTATTTTACCTTCCCTTTTCTCTTTCCTCTAAGTAGATCTGAGTTTTTGAACTCCATGATTTTCCTTCTCTCTAGAGAACATTCTAAAAAAATTTTTGCAAGGCAGGGGCGCCTGGCTGGCTCAGTCTGTGGAGCATGGGATTCTTGATCTCAGGCTTGTGAGTTCGAGCCCTACATTGGGAGTAGAGATTACTTAAAAATAAATAAATAAATAAACTTAGAAAAAAAATATTTTGCAAGGCAGTTCTACTGGCAACAAATTCCCCCAATTTTTGTTTACTTGAGAAAGTCGTTATTTCACCTTCAGTTTTGAAGGATAATTTTGCAGGGTACAGAATTCTAGGTAGCTGTTTTTTTTTTTTCTTCCCGTCAACACTTTAAATATTTCATTCCACTCTCTTCTTGACTTCATGGTTTCTGAGAAGTTATATGTAATTTTTATCTTTGTTCCTCTTCTGGTAAGGTGTTTTGTCCTCTGACTTCTCTCAGGATTCTTTCTTTATCTTTGATTATTTGTTTATTTATTTATTGTAATTTGAAAGTGATATGCTGAGATATAGCTTTTTTGCTTGGTGTTCTTTGAGCTTCCGGAGTCTGTGGTCTGGTGCCTGCTATTAATTTGGGGAAATTCTCAGTCATTATTATTTCAAATATTTCTTCTGTTTCTTTCTTCTCCTTCTGGTATTCCCATGACAAGTATGCTATACTTTATGTAGTTGTCCCACAGTCCTTAGATATTCTGTTATGGGTTTTTTTTCCTTGTGTTCTTTGCTTTTCAGGTTTCAAGGATTCTATTGCTATATCCTCTACCTCAGAGATTCTTTCTTCAGCCATGTCCAGTCTACTAATGATCCCATTAAAGGCATTCTTTATTTCTGTTACAGTGGTTTTGTTTTGTTTATTTTGCCTCCAGCATTTCTGTTTGGTTCTTTCTTAGGATTTCCATTTCTCTACTTACATTGCCCATGTGTTCTCACATGCTGCTTGCTTTACTTTACCTATTAGAGCCCTTAGCATATTAATCATAGGTGTTTTAAATTCCCAGTCTGATAATTCCAACATCTCTGCCACGTCCGGTTCTGAAGCTTGCTCCGTCTCTTTAAAGTTTGGTGTGCTTTGTAATTTTTTTCTCAATGGCTGGACATGACACACCAGGTAAAAGGTAATGTTTTAGTAATCATGAAGCAAAATTATTTTTCAATTGCAATATAATATACTCTGTACAAGGAAAAAAGTATGGAAGAAAGACTGAAAGGAAATGTACCACGTTGTTGAACAGTGGTTTGCTCTGAGGGATGTGCTCATGGGTGATTTTATTTTCAGCTTTTCTTTTCTCTGTTTTCTGTACTTTACACATTTTCTGGAATGGCCATGTGTTAACTTTATAATTAGCCATGAAACATGGAAAAGAGATATAAAGGTCCTTTTAAAAAACCCACTGTCAAATTCAATCTTTAAAGAACAGTGTGCTTCCTCCCCTTTTCCCTGACATTTAGAGACAATATAAAACACTCTGAAGCACCATTTAATCCTATTACTCTTCTGGACCTCTCACAAACCAGGGGATGATCCTTTTGGCTCTTTAAAATAAATCTCCCAAGGTCATGGGGCTTGTCTATAACAGAGGGGGCTGAAACTCCCAGGCCAACGCCCCTCCCTCTGCACCATCTGGCACCTCCGGGTTTCATTAAAGACTGCACGAGCTAGCCAAAAAGCCAAATGTTCAAATTCATCTTCTTTCTAAGGGAATATTACTCCCTTTTAGAATCGCTCCACTCATAAGCTACTGCCCCTTCTCTGGGCCTCAGTTTCCCTCTCTGTGAAATGAGGGCATTGTGGTGTCCCAGCAGATTCCAGGTTCTTAAGGCAACCTGTGACCCCCTCCACCCCCCCCATCTCCACCCCGCCGCTGCCTCGAGAGTTCTGCTTCTTTCTGCTGGTTCTGCAATGGTCCTGGGAAAGCCAGTTCCCATCCTGGTTCTGCCACAAACCTATCTGCTGGGTGTCCTTGAGCAAGTCAGTGCTGTGGGGGATCTCCGTTCTCCCATGTGTACAAGGAGGGTTTGGGTCCAGACCAGAGATTTTCACATTCTGGGTGTTGCAACCCTAGAGTCCTGGGGAGGGTAAGGTGAGCGGCCCTCTATGTGTCTGTTTTACATATTGGGGTTTGGGGTAAGATTTCTTTTGAAACAAGGATGTGTTGCTACAAACCTATTTGAAAACCAGTGGGCCAGGAGACTTTGCAATCCCTTTTCCAGGGCTCACATTCTATTTCTCCAAGAAAAAGAGTGGCAGAACACTGAGTACCAGGGTAAAAGAGTGGGGAGGGAAGACTCCCCTGGGATCCGCCAGCCTGCCTTCTCCTCAGCAGGGGCTGAGCTATTAGAGGCAAAAGAAGCAAAGATGGATACTACTAGATGGTGTTAGGATCGTGATGCTCAGATAACTCAGCCCACCCAGCCACTTCTCCCTCTTCCCCCCTCCTCCACCGGCTCTCTCCATCACCTAGGCAACCAGGCGGGGCCTGGGCCTGCAGTTCCTCCTTCCCTCTCCCTCCCACCCACTCAATCTGCAGGCCGCATTGCCACCCCTCTGTCTCTGCCCACAGCTTCTCTGGGTCTGGAGAGGAAAGTTCCACCTTCAGGGGCTGCTTTTTGTGAGCATGGAAACCATATTCCAAGCAGGAGGCCCCTAACTCCCCAAATAATCCTGGTTTGCATGCTGAATTTGACTGTTTTCCTGGCAGACGTGTTGCAAGCAAAGGGTCCGACCTTGCCAGGGCAGCTTGTGCAGAGCCCTGGGAGGTCTGCAATGGGGCTCATTGGTGCGGGGGCAGGGAGACCAGGGTCTCCGGGAGTGGGGGCAGAGCAGAGGCGTTGGCAGCCCCTGGTGGTTCTCTGCTCCAGGTGGGAGGTCAGGGACAAAGCGTCCTGGGGTTTAATTTATTGCAAGTTATCTCTGCCTCCAGCCAGCCAGAACTGGGGGTCAGTGTGGGAGTCTGGCCCAGCTCTTGATAATAGTTAAATGGGGGCAAATGGGGTGGGGGGAAGACTGGGGAGTTGGAAGCGAGAGACAGGAGGCTTTGTAGAGGGAACTCAATGGAATTTGTCCATGAAAAGTCCCAGGTTCAATTAGGGGAGTGAACTGGAGTTCTGAATCCGAAAGAGAAAGCACTAAGCTGGACCAAAGCTCAGCCATAAGGGGTAGCAAGACCCTAGCAAGTCCCAGCTACAGGGCATCTTCAACAATTAAATGTGGATGAGAGAAGGTGTGTGGACTAGAGCAAAGGTCAAATATTAATAGGAATTGGAGCTAATAAATTCAGCAAAGTTGCAGGGTACAAGATCGATATGCAAAAAATCAGTTTTATTTCTGTACACTAGCAATTAACAACCCCAAAGGAAATTAAGAAAACAATTCCATTTATAATAGCATTGAAGAAAAAAAATAAGAGGGTATATTGGAGCTCTCTGTACTTCCTGCTCAATTTTTCTGTAAACCTAAAACTGCCCCACAAAATAGTCCATTAATTTGAAAAAAATTCGGAATAAATCATAACCAAGGAGATGCAAAGCATACACTGTAAACATTGCTGAAAGAAAATAAAGATCTAAATAAATGGGAAAACATTTCAGGTTCATGGATCTGAAGACTTAATATTGTTAAAGAAATCGTATGCAAAGCAATCTGTAAATTCAATGTCATCCCTATCAAAGTCCCAAAGGCTTTTTTGCAGAAATGGACAAGGTGATCCTAAAATTCATATGGAATTGCTAGGGACTGCAAGCAGCCAAAGCAATCTTGAAAAAGAACTAAATTGGAGGACTCACTCTTCCTGATTTCAAAACTTACTACAAAGCTACAGTAATCAAAACAGTATGGAGCTGGGGTGTGGGGCTGGCTCAGTTGGTAGAACGTGTGACTCTTTTATTTATTTTATTTTTTTTGAACATGTAACACTTGATCTCAGGGTCATGAGCTCAAGCCCCAGGTTGGGCATAGAGTTTCCTTAAAAAAAAAAAAGGAAAGAAAGAAAGAAAGAAAGAAAGAAAGAAAGAAAGAAAGAAGAAAGAAAGAAAGAAAGAAAGAAAGAAAGAAAGAAAGAAAGAAAGAAAGAAAGAAAGGAAAGAGAAAAATAGTGTGGAACTGGCATAAAGGGTAGACATATAAATCAGTGGAATAGAATTGAGAATCCAGGACTAAACCCATTTTTGATTTTTAACCCATATTGATTTTTAAAGGGTGTGAATTCCATTCAATGGGAAAAGAGAGTCTTCAACAAATTGCGGTGGGAAAACCGAATATCCACATGCAAAAGAACGAAGTTTGAATCTTACCTCACACCATATTAAAAAATTAGCTCAGGGCACCTGGGTGGCTCAGTCGGTTAAGCATCTGCTTTCAATTCAGGTCATGATCCCAGGGTCCTGGGAGAAACCCTGCATCGGGCTCCCTGCTTAGTGGGGAGTCTGCTTCTCCCTCTCCCTCTACCCCTCCCCCCCGCTCATGCTCTCTCTCTCACTCTCAAATAAATAAATAAATAATCTAAAAAAAATAGCTGAAAATGAATCAAAGACCTAAATGTGAGAGCTAAAACATAAAATTTAGGGCATGTGGGTGACTCAGTTGGTTAAGCATCTGCCTTTGGCTCAGGTCATGATCCCAGGGTCCTGGGATCGAGTCCTGCATCAGGCTTCCTGCTCAGCATGGAGTCTGCTTCTCCCTCTCCCACTACCCCTGCCTCATGCTTGTGCTCTCTCTATCTCTCTCACAAATAAATACATAAAATTTAAAAAAATAAAACATAACACTTAGGAGGAGGTAAATCTCCATAAGCTCAGATTTGGTGGTGGCTTTTTAAAAAATGACACCCAAAACACAAAGAATAAAAGAAAAAAGTGATAAATTGGACTTTGTGAACATTAAAAACTTTTGTGCCTCAAAAGACACTACCAAGAGAGTACAAAACAGTTCATAGAATGAGACAAAAATATTTGCAAATTGTATATCTGATAAGGGACTTGTATCCAGAATATATTAAAAACTCCTATGACTCATCAACAAAAAGACAACCCAATTAAAAAATGGGCAAATGATTTGAATAGACATGTCTCTAAAGAAAATACACAATGGCCAATAAGAACATGAAAAGATGCTCAAGATCGTCAGTCATTAGGGAAATGCAAATCAAAACTGCGGTAAGATACCACTTCACAACTTCTAGGATAGCTGTAATTTTTATTTTATTTTTATTTATTTTTTTTTAAGATTTTATTTATTTATTCATGAGAGACAGAGAGAGAGAGAGGCAGAGGGAGAAGCAGGCTTCCTGCGGAGCAGGGAGCCCAATGCGGGGCTCGATCCCAGGACCCTGAGATCATGACCTGAGCCGAAGGCAGACGCTTAACCATCTGAGCCACCCAGGCACCCAGGATAGCTGTAATTTTTAAAACATAAAAAATAAATATTGACAAGGATGTGGAAGAATCAGAATACTTGTCCATTGCTGGGGGGCATGTAAAATGGTGCAGCCACTATAGAAAACACTTTGGCACTTCCTCAGTAACTTAAACATATGACATAATCATTCCTCTGCTGGGTGTATAACTAAAAGAATTGAAAACAGGTGTTCAAACAAAACCTTGCGCACAACTGCTCATGGCAGCATTATTCACAACAGCCAAAAGGTAGGAACCATTCAAATGTCCATCAATGGATAAACAAATTGTGGCATATCCATACATGAAATATTATTCATCCACAAAAAGGAATGAAGTACTGATATTCTGCTACATCAAGGATGAACCTTCAAAGCATTATGCTAAGTGAAAGAAGCCAGCCACAAAAGACAATGTATTGTATGATCTCATTCATATGAAATATCCAGAAGAGACAAATCCACAGACACAAAAAGTAGATTAGTGGTTGCCATGGACTGGGGTAAGAGGGTAACAAGTGATTGTTTAATGGACAGGAAGTTTCCCTTTGGGGTAATGAGAATGTTCTGGCACTTCATAGTGGTGAATGTTGCACAGCCCTGTGAATGTACCAAATGTCACTGACAGTAAATTTCACACTGTACATATTTTACAATAATAATAAATGTTCAATGGATTATTTTCCAAAAGAAAATGTACTCCCTAAAATTTTTGCTCACCTCTCCAAAAACAAATAACTTGTTTTATTTATTTATTTTTTAAAAAGATTTTATTTATTTATTTGAGAGAGAGAGAGAATGAGAGACAGAGAGCACGAGAGGGAAGAGGGTCAGAGGGAGAAGCAGACCCCCCGCTGAGCAGGGAGCCCGATGCGGAACTCGATCCCGGGACTCCAGGATCACGACCTGAGCCGAAGGCAGTCGCTTAACCAACTGAGCCACCCAGGCGCCTCACAAATAACTTGTTTTAATCAAAGCACTGTTTTGTTCAAGTATGAGCTTATGCAGAAACTCCGTATCTGAAACAGACAACAGAAGAGGCTTGGGGCAAAGGGGAGAGAGCTGTGCCCCTTTCATACCATATGGAAGTCTCTAGGCAACTGGACAGCTTCTGAAATGCCTTTCCGCCTTGGTCTTCTGAACTGGAGGGGCTTGGCAAATGCATATTGACAGAATGCTCTGCAGAGGCCACCAGGATTAAAGGGTCCTGGATTGGTGACCATGCCAAGATCTCTGCTCTGGTCTAAGTCCGCTATGGGGTTCTGGCCAGAGCCTGCTGAGCCTAGCACTGGATGGAATTCTTTGAAAAGGTGGCAAAATGAACAGGTAGTGAAATCCCAGAAAAGGTCTGGATAGGGAGTAGGTAGGTGTGGTGCGTGAGTTGGGGGCTCTGGAACCAATCTGCTGAGCTTTGATTCCTGCATCCATACTTATTAGCCATTTCCCGGAGGGTAAGTTTTCCAATGGTCTGTCCATCAGAAATGAATAATACTACGTATGGTGTGATGGTAGTATGAGCATTAAATGCATTAATTGGAGTAAAGTGCCCAGAACAATGCCTGGCACATAGAAAGCCCTCAATAATTAACCTTATTTTCATTCCAGAACTATAGTGGTCACTTTCGTCATCTGACTCAACAAAGTCAACCCTATGGTGACTGAGAATCTCTCACCCAGGAGGGTCCGAGATGGTCCTGGACCACAACTTGCCCTTCCTCCTGGTTTCTCCTATAATACACATGGCTGAGGCAAACTGAGGTGTTATCTCCAAATTGTCTGCATAATTCCATTGTTTCGAGTGTGTTTCGAACTGCTGGTCTTAACCCACTGGTCTTGAAACGAACTGAGAGGGTTGTGAGCAGTTACAAACATTTCAAGAAACAAAAAAGAAAAGAATAGAATGGAAAACAAAGTGCATCGTAGATAATTAGGGTTAAGTATTAAGTATTGTTTGTTGAAGCTTGTTGCAGCGTGTTGTGCGCGTGCGCGCGCGCTACTGCGCACCTGTGTACTGGGCTGTGATATGCATTCCTTAATAAGGGTTGCAGTAAAAAAAAGTGTGAAGGCCATGATCTGGTAACACCCAAGGACTTTCCCAAAAGCCGCTGAGCTGAGCGGAGAAGGGCTGCCTGCCCTGGGACTGCAGATCTGATTTGGTGGGCAGGACTGAATGATCTCAGGCATTTGCCCATCCCCCAGCAAAGCTGGACCAGGGACCTGCACGGAGGACTGGAGTCAGGAAAGCGGGAAGATGCTTTAACTGGAAGGTGGGGAGATGCAAAGGGTGGGAAAGGTGCCCTGAATCTTGAATTAAGTCATCGGAACTCGGAAGACCCCCGCCCCGCCCTTGCCCCCCATAAACACACTCTGGGATCGTTTAAGCACAAACCAAGGCATTTAGCTGTCTCTTCCAGCATATTTTGTATTTTCCAGGGTACCGTATTCCCCAGAACTGTTTTGTGGCTGCAGAAGTACCCCCCTTTTTCTTAATGACCCATGCAGACTCACTTCAGAAGCACTGCTCTCCTTAACCCCTCCCCTCTCACATGTCACCTGCTCCCTGTTCCAGTTCCTCCTGGTAGCCTCAGCCCTATGCCGACTTCTCCTTCCCCCAACTCCAGCGTGGAAGACTAGCACCCCCTCTCTACATACTAACTTAGGAGAGAAGGTTTAGACTCTTCAGAGGCCTGGAATCATTGCTATAGCCTGGGCAAGGGCTGCCAGCTTTGTGGAAGGTGGCTTCTGGAGACTTCCCAGCTGGGGATGTGCCCTGAGAAAGGGGGTGAGGTGGGCAAGGTGAGTTAGAAGTGGTGTTGAGGGACTGCTGGGTGGCTCAGTTGGTTAAGTGTCTGCTTTCGGCTCATGTCATGATCTCGGGGTCCTGGGATGGAGCCCCACGTGTGGTGTCAGTCTCCCTGCTCAGCGGGGAGACTGCTTCTTTCCTCTGCCTGCCACTCCCCCTGCTTGTGCTCTCTCTCTGTGTCTCTGGCAAATAAATAAAATCTTTTAAAAAAGAAGTGATGTTGAAAAAGTGGGCAGATGATACACCTAGACTACCCTTTAGTATTGCTTAATCCAGGATTAAGTGGATGCGAGGTGAAGTTGCCTTCCTGTGCTTGGGACTGCAAAGCCCTGCTCTCCCTCCAGTCTCACTTGGGTCCCTGGCTGGACCAGTGTGGCAATTCTCTGAAGCTAGGACATCAAAAGCCAAAAGGAAGGAGACTTGACCTCAGCTGGGGAGGGGTAGGTTTGGGATTCGGTTTTCAAAGACCATTATGTGCCTCATGGCAGTTCATCAAATTGGAGACTTTAAATCCAGTCCTTATAACAACACAGGTGTAGCCTCTGTGGACTGCGCCTTCGCTGTGAATTCCCCGTAAGCCATGACCACAACCAAGGTCTGTGGACTAGACACTTTGGATCTTTAAGTTCCATCTTCACCTGCAAAAGGGTTCTAATAATGTCTTTCCTAAAGGGCTGTGAGGATAAAATAAATACCCTGGTACAATGACTAAAGCAAATAAGCATGCGGCAGATCAAGCAGTTCTCACAAACATCCTTACGATATTGCATTCTGTAACCTGGTTGAAAAATTCATGAAAGCACACAAATCGAAACCACCCATGACCCAACGATGCTTAAGAGGGAAACTACACAAAGACTCACAAGACCCCCCTCTCAACTTCCCAGATTAACAATTTGCTGTGTATTCTTCTTTATTTTTTCCCTCGAGTTTAGATGGACCCACCCATGGATCACTCTCTCTCTTCATGCGTTTTTTATAATACAGAAATTGAATCATGTTATTTATCTGTCTGATTTTTCAATTTGCTTTTTCACTTAATATATCATGAACGATGTATGGGCACAGCCATTTCCTTACTCTGCACATCTGTCTTTTTAGTTTTTTTTCAGTCTAATGGGCAAAAAATAGCATTTCGTTGTTTTCTGTTGCATTTCTCTGACTCAAGTAAGGTTCAAGCATTACCTAATGTCTTTTGGAGATTTGTGTTTTCTTCTTTGTGAATTGCCTATTCAAACCTTAACCTATTTTTTTACTGGGATTTTCAAATTTTTTCTTTTCTTTCTTTTTTTTAAGATTTTATTTATTTACTCATCAGAGAGAGAGACAGAGACCGAGAGACGGGGCACAAGCAGGGGGAGTGGCAGAGGCAGAGGGAGAAGCAGGCTTCCCTCTGAGCAAGGAGCCTGATGCAGGACTCGATCCCAGGACCCTGAGATCATGACCTGAGCCGAAGGCAGACACTTAACCAACTGAGCCACCCAGGCGTCCCTCAAATTTTTTCTTATTAATTTGTAGAGTGCTCTTTGTATAGGAAGGACATTTACCTTTTGTCTGTCACATGTGTTGTTTTCCCCACTCTGTCGTTCACCCTCTGACTTCACTTATGGTATCTTTTGCCATTGCAAAATTTAAAATATTTTACATGGTCAGATATGTTCACTTTTCCTTTATGGATTCTGGATTTCTTTGGAGTTTTCTTAGGAAGCCTTTCTTTTTTGGCTTTCCTGGGCCCACAGCTATGTTCTCCATCCTTTCCCAGGGACAGCTGGCAATGAATGTCCTCACTGAGCCCTGCTGGTCCCTCATGCCAGCACTTTGGGTTCCTTATCTATTAACACAGTGTAATAATGTCTGGTGCTGGGAAAAGTTACATTGTTTCAGAAGAACATGGAGAAAGGAAAGAGTGAGGAGCCCAGACAGTCTGAGAAGGCGGTGAAAGTGGGGAGGGAGCAGGTGGAGCTGAAGGGTTGAGGAGCAGAGACGAGGAGGAATCCCGTGACCTTGACTCCAGCACCTAAAAGCCACCCTAGCTGATAACTCTGCGTAGGAATTTTAAAGCCCACAGCGTCCTAGAAAGGAATTTCGTTTCACTTTTGCTCAAAAGCCATTCCATTCTTTACAAGCACTGCATAGTGGCTGGTCCCCACACCTGGGAGGCAATATAAAAACCTCCTGCCAGACTCAAAGTGAAAGGAAAAGAAATTGGAAAATAGAACCTCAGCTCAAAAGTATGTCTCCTCTTGAGTGAATTTTAATATATATTCCAGGCCCCGTAGATCAAATGCTTAACATTTAAAAAAGATGGAGGTCAAGAAAGGAAGGATACTTTGGTTAGAGTGAGCCTGTGTTCCTCACCTTGCAACAGTTCACCTTCCTGAATAAACAAACAGAAACAGCCACATACGCGAGAGAGCACCCACTCTCTCTCCTTTAAAAGCCCTAGCGGCAATCGGGACTTGGTTTAGGGGCTCATGCAGCTCTGATGTCTGGAGCATTGGCTAATGGCGCCAGGCAGCCATTGCCCCTGACCCCAGGGCCTCTGCCATTACCATGCCTACAGCCTCACTCTACCTTGGGACTTCCGTTCACTGCCCTCTCTTTGCACCTCTGTAGGCTTCTGCCTCCTCCCCTGCTTCCTCGGCATGAGGTGCTCTCTTGAGACTCACACTCAAACACTCCAAAAGAGAGGGTCTGAGGGGTTCAGGGAATTGACAGGTGTCTCGCTGGTGACCGGTCAATCCACGGCTGGCTGTCCTTGAGTTTGTCGCCCACTCCTGCTCCATGGTGGTGGGGCCAAGCAGCCAGCTTTCCTCAAAAGGAGCCCCATGTGGGCACCTAGGTCCCCAAAAAAGGTAAGAGGCTTTCCAAGACCCACTCCTTCTAGCAGCACAGCCAGCTGCAAGATTTGACGTCTGGCTCCCCGGTGTAGTGTAGATGAGTAGCAGTTAATAACGAAGAAGGGAAACGGAAGATGAGAAAGCACTCTCAATCACTAGCCAAACATTATTTTTATGTATTTCTTGTTTTGGCAGCTCGGTTTTATTGCAAGGAAGCTCAGGAGGAACGGGGACGTGAGGGTCCCTGCAGGAACTCCCACTGCTGAGCAGGAAGGCCAGGTCCCTGTCTGTCTGGAAGCCAGAAGAGGATCAGCATCATGCCCCCTTCGGGCCATTGGGCAGGCTGGGACCTGGGCCTTCATGAAGGCTGTGGTGGGCCTTCCTGATTTCCTCCGGGGGCTCCAACAGCGTCTCCCCTGTGCTCAGAGTCAATTCACACCTTCTTGCTGGGCGGGTCAGGGTCAGCCTGAGCTCCTCCCAGCTCACTGAAGACTGGAGTGACCAAATTAGAGCAGTCTTCACAGGTCATGTCCACGGACAACTGGTGCTTCCTCAAAATCCTGATTCGTGAGCTACGGAGTTGTCTCAGGACCACCAAGAACTCTGATGTGGGGGGCCTCCCACCCTCAAGTCAAACATTATTAATCAACCAATATTTATTAACATTTCAATACATTTCAACAACATCGATCACTTTCTTTTTTTTAAGTTTTATTTACTTATTTATTTGACAGAGAGAGAGCAAAGGTAGGGGAGAGCGGCAGGCAGAGGGAGAGGGAGAAGCAGTCTCCTCACTGAGTGGGGAGCCCGATGCGGGGCTCGATCCCAGGACCCCGGATCATGACCTGAGCCAAAGGCAGATGCTTAACCGACTGAGCCACCCAGATGCCCCCAACATCGATCACTTTCTAAGCAATAAGATGTGGTTGCTAAAAGCCTACACTGAGGGAACAGGCTAAAAATTATAATAGAAAATGTATAATTGAGATATAAGCCCTCACGAAGCTACCAACTTGTACCCTTCGGTTACCCCAGTCTTGCCCTGTCCTGCAGTACTGAATAATACTTGAGGTTCAGAATAAACCGGCACCATGGACATGATCGGCTGGTTCTAAAGACGACTCAGTGCTTAAGAACAGCTGAAGTTTTTTTTTTTAATTTTTTATTGTTATGTTAATCACCATACATTACATCATTAGTTTTAGATGTAGGGTTCCATGATTCATTGTTTGTGCATAACACCCAGTGCTCCATGCAGAACGTGCCCTCTTTAATACCTATCACCAGGCTAACCCATCCTCCTACCCCCCCTCCCCTCTAGAACCCTCAGTTTGTTTTTCAGAGTCCATTGTCTCTCATGGTTCATCTCCTGCTCCGATTTCCCCCTCTTCATCCCTCCTCTCCTGCTATCTTCTTTTTTTTTTTTCGTAACATATATTGCATTATTTTTGTCAGAGGTACAGATCTGTGATTCAAAAGTCTTGCACAATTCACAGCGCTCACCATAGCACATACCCTCCCCAGTGTCTATCATCCAGCCACCCCATCCCTCCCACCCTCCCCCCACTCCAGCAACCCTCAGTTTTGAAGTTTTTGATTACTGATCTGTCATTACCCATTCATGCCACCGCCAAAAGTCATCTACTGGCCAGTTTGTATAATCTTTGGGCAGACATCAGGCTTTCAATGCTTTTTCATAGTCTATCTCAAGCACTCTTGGGACTGCACATTAGGACAAGGGCTCCAGCCCTAGATATGAAAACACATATTCCTGGTCCGCACCCGGCACCTTCCTGACTGACTACAGCGTCTGCTGTTGAAATAGTACCTACTGGTGGCTACACGTCCCCGTGGGCCAGGACAGCTGCTGAAGCCTTGAGGGGTAGCCAGGCTAGGAAAGGAACAGCACTTCCAGATCAATCCTCCAGGCTGGTTTGGCAGCCGCTGACCTGGGTGGCTCCCGCTCAGGCTCTCTCCTTTTTGTTCCCCTTAAATTTTTACAAAGTTGCTTTTGTTGCTATTGTTGAAATTCCAGGAGGGAGCATTAAAGGGAAGCAGGAGCAACCTGTGGGCTGGAGGGGTGAAACCGAGAGTAATAACTGTCCCCTTGTCCCCTGACCCCTTCGGGAGCAAGGTCAAGGCTGGGCCAGCCTCCTTCTCCCCGACTCTTCCTCTCTCTGCGAACTTAACCCTGCAAGCCTCCTTCCAGAACTACCTGGGAGGTCCTGGGTGTTGCTTTTATGAGGGAAGCAAGGTTCCTTCCATACCTACAGGCAGGCATTGGCCGGAGAATTCAACTCAGGATATTTAAACAACCATTACTTGAGATTTTTCTAAACTCAGTCTTCTATCTATTTGGATTCTCAGCAATCTTTCAGATTATGCAATGGTATTTTATCCAGGATCATTGTTAAAAACAGCCATAACTAACAATTCTACATCATTTCTGAGCTATGTGTGTCACTCAAGACCCCTGCAAGGGGATCTCTGTGATTTGAGGAGAGATTAAAAAGGAACCATAGTTGGGGCACCTGGGTGGCTCAGTCAGTTAAGCATCTGCCCCAGGGTCCCGGAATCGAGCCCCACATCGGGCTCCCTGCTCAGCAGGGAGCCTGCTTCTCCCTCTGCCTCTGCCTGCAGCTCTCTCTGTTTGTGCTCTCTCTCTGACAAATAAATAAATAAAACGTTTTTTTTTTTAAAAAAGGAACCATAGTTGATTCTTGAATGACATGGGGTTTTGGGGCTCTCACCCCCCACACAGTCAGAAATCCACAGATAACTTTTGACCTCCCAACCCAAAACTTAACTACCTTGACCAGAAGCCTGACTGACGACGTAAACAGTTAACACATATGTTGTATGTTATATGAATTATATACTGTATTCTTAAATAAAGTAAGCTAGAGAAAAGAAACTGCTATTAAGAAAATCATAAGGAAGAGAAAATACATTTCCAGTGCTGTGCTGTATTTGTGGGAAAAAATCCACGCAGTTCAAGCCCATGTTGTTCAAGGGTTAACTATATTTGCAGAAGTATGAGGGCAGAGTTTAGGGAAATTACTGGGGGCAGAGCTGCACCCTGGGGCTGGCAACGGTGGGAAGAAGTTACCACCCCCTGGAGCCAGCGGGGGTGGGGAGGAGGTGGTGACCAGGACCCAGACGGGGATGTGTACAGAGAGGTAGGGCACAAAGCCAAGCCATGGTGACCCAGCAGAGAAGAAATCAAGGAAATATATCCCTTTCTTCACTTTCCTCAGACCCAGCTACCTCCAGTATTTCCCATTTGCCAGAACCTACCAGAAGCCTGAGTGCAAGAGATATAGCCCACAGGGGCAGTCTCCTGGGGCATAAGATAGGGCAGAAAAGATGAGGGGTGGATATAAAGGGTCGAGAGAAGATGTCCAGTGCTTCTGTTATTAATGACAACAATATTAATCACATTAATATTTTTTTATTAATGCAAGAACAACAATATTAATAATAGCTTTCATTTGAGCCCTGCTTTGTGCCCTTCACACCAATTTTGCCTTTTACAAATAAGGCAATGATGGTTCACAGGTTACGATGTCTTCAGTGTCCCTGTAGAACAGAAGTCGAGATTACGCTTTGAGAAGGAAACTGTTGAGAATGAAAACAAAGAAGGATGATCTCAGCCACCTAGGGGTATATCAGTTATCCATCGTTGTTCACAAATTATGCCTAAACTCAGTAGTGTAAAATAATAAACATTTATTATTTCACATAGTGTCTGTGGGTCAGGAGCAGCTTGGTTGGGAGGTTCTAGCTCAGGGTTTCTGGTGAGATTGTCGAGAGGTTGGCCAGGCCGCAGTCATCTGAGGCTCGATTTGGGCTGAAGGATCCACTCCCGGTGTGGCTCACTCTCACTTTGCAAGATGGCGCTGGGTTCTGGCAGGAGGCTCCAGTTCCTCACTGAGGACACTGAGGACACCGCAGTTGGCTTCTCCCCAAGCGAGTGGTCCTGGTGACCAAAGCAGGGAGGAGCCCCAGTGCCTTATTATGACCTAGTCTCACAAGTCACACACCGTCACGTCTGCCACACACTACTGGTCAGAAACAAGTCACAAGGAGGAGGTGGGGAGGGGTGGGGGTGGTGCAAATCCATCCCTTCAAGAGAAGATTCATAAAGAATTGGGGGACATATTTTAAAACCACCATTCATCGCAATAACAATATCTCAGGTGTCCTGGTTATATAATTGAAGAGTTTGGGGAAGACCTGACCGCCAAGCGAAGTGAAATCTCCCAGGCATGCTCTGTGTTCAGTCTGAAGGAAGTGCAAGTTCACAGGAGGGGGCTTGTTTCCAAGGCATCAGGAAAAGATGGCCTAGGAAATGAGCGTGAGTACCTCACTATATCTAAAGAATCACTTCCATTTAATATCAATTCATGCTAATTCTGGATACCCCTCAGTGTCTTCTGAGTGTAGCTAACGTGAGGTGGGCCTGAGCATTTCCACACCTGCAAAGCTGAGGAGAATGAGACCCACGGAAGGAGAGAGCCACGCTGCAGGGTAATCACCACTTTGCGTGGTATCTGTATCTCGCCTTGCTTTTGTCATTGCGGAGCCCCTTCTAGAAAAATCCATGTCTTTTTGCTTCTTTGCACCCCTGACAGCAAGATGATCACCTGTGAAAATTCAGCCAGGGTTCTTGCTCTGCTGCACTGGCTTACTCTGGCACGGACTGATCTGGAAACAGCGTCTCAATAGGAGCCAGTCATGTTTCTGTCAGTACAGAGGACATAGACTCTGTCAGCTTGGACTAAACGATCTTCCTTAGGGAGAAAACAAGATGCAGGACGTGCAGACCCGTATATCGAGTATGTTACTTCTTGTGATTGAAAGAGAAAGAAAAAACATATTTATCTTTGCGTGAATTTACACAAAACCAGTGAAAGGGTAAATAAAAATGGGTGCCTCCTGGAGAAAGGGAATAGGGTAGACGGGGATGAAAGTGAGACTTTGCAGTGTATACTTTTTTACATTATTTAGATTTTTAAGCCATACACATGTATTGTCTACTCAATAAAATAGAATAAACCAAAACAAAATAAAACTTTAAAGATTAAAAAGGGGAAAAAACATCCCTGCGAGGAAATCCTCAGCATTGAGTGTTAAGAATAGATCTCTCTCTTTGGGTGTTCATTGACTTCCTGCTGTTGGATAAGGCAAGATGTCTAAATTACTATGTTTCTTTTTTGCCTGAGTTGTCTGGTGGGGCAGAGCAAAATTTAATGCTTTGCTACAGTGTCTTTCACTTATATAGATTTCTTTTTTTTTTTTAAGATTTTATTTATTTATTTGACAGAGAGAGACACAGCGAGAGAGGGAACACAAGCAGGGGGAGTGGGAGAGGGAGAAGCAGGCTTCCCACGGAGCAGGGAGCCCGATGCGGGGCTCAATCCCAGGACGCTGGGATCATGACCTGAGCCGAGGACAGATGCTTAACGACTGAGCCACCCAGGCGCCCTAGATTTCTAATATAAATCTACCCGCCTTCCTGCCCAGTCCCAATGCTTACCTGGCCTTTGTTAGTTCATTTGCTTTTCTGGCTTTCATAGTAGGCCCACTCTGATCCTTTCTGAGGCAAAAAGAGTAGAAGGGAGAGAGTAAGCATAAAATACTTGATTTAAGAAGACCAGAAAGAGGGCACTCGCACTTTTTTTTTTTTAAGTAGACGCCATGCTGGGCTCAACACAGGGCTTGAACTCAAGACCGTCAGGTTGAGACCTGAGCTGAGATCAAGAGTTGGATGCTTCAGCGACTGAGCCATCCAGGCGCCCCTTGCTCATCTTTGATAAAAGTTTAAAATGACACAATCGTTTCAGAATGTAATTTGGAAGTGTCACCTAATTTGGTAAATGTACATGTCTTTGATTCAACAGTTATTCTGCGAATCTGACTTACAAAAACACTTGCAAACGTGTGTAAGACGTAAGTACAAAAGGCACTCATTGTTCATTACAAATATTAATGAAAAATTATAACCAATCTAAATGTCCATCAATAGGAGAGTGGATAAGTAAATTATGAGAAAAGGTGCAATAGCTAAAAGGAGTAAGCTAAAGCTGTGTTTATTGACATGCAAGAATGATCAAGTATGGAACCATCCGTAGAACAGCAGTTCTTGAACTTTTTGGTCTTGGGGCTTTTTTATACTCTTATAAATTAATGAG
Source organism: Leptonychotes weddellii (assembly GCF_054177405.1). NCBI lineage: Eukaryota > Metazoa > Chordata > Mammalia > Carnivora > Phocidae > Leptonychotes > Leptonychotes weddellii. The sequence goes on along the minus strand of NC_138377.1, from coordinate 95,845,469 downwards.
GATCCCAAAGCATTTTTGTTGTATAGGTTTCAATCAGTCTATTGGTATTCACCATATTAGAAATTAAAACTAAGAAATTTTAAAAATGTACATACTCATTTATTTAAAGTAATACTAATGAGCAGCACCTGGCTGGCTCAGTCAGTAGAATGGGCAACTCTTGATCTCGGGGTCGTGAGTTCGAGTTCCACGTTGAGTGTAGAGCTTACTTAAATAAATAAGAACTTAAAAAAATAAAGTAATGAAAATGAACTCATTACATGTTTATGTAAGTCACATCTTTTTTGTGAACATGAACTATATCGAGACATAATTTAGTGAGAAAGTTGGCATTGTCTCACACTGTTGCAAAAGTATTTAATGTCTGCCTTAATAGAAGATAGTTATATTCTCACCCTCTCCCTCTGCCCCTCCCTCTCTCTCTCTCCCACTCTCTAATAAAGAAAAAATAGGAGATAGCTGTATTCTCAGATCTGCTTCTGCATTCAATCTGTTGTGATATGTTGTGTTGGTTGAAGTACAGGAAAAAAATCCAGCCTCACACATATGTGATTGGAAAAGGGAAGATTATTTTAATAGCCTTTTCAGATCATTGTGGATATTCTCCTTGGATAGTTCACCTAAATTCAGCAACTGATGATTTCTCAAAGGTTAGTTGCAGTGTGGATTCTGAAACCCTATCAGTGAGCTTTTCCTACTCTGTTACATTAAAATCCATTGGTCTGTCTTCCACTTTGATTGATTATTTCATCCCACACATGATTTTGTAACATTGGTCACTTGAAAAAGATCAGTTCACGGAGTTATACAGATCTTTCTAATATTGACCATTTTATTAACAACATCAAAAATCACATTTGTTACTATCACCACCGATCTCATCACTCAAGTCTGTAAGGGTTGGAAAGCTATCCAGCCTCAAGATAACACATAGAAGTCCTAGAGCACCCTTTGAGAACCGCCGATGTTGTGAATAATACCTTTTTTGTTTAAAAAAAAATCTAACTTTTGCTTGAAAGTTTGAATTTCATCATTAGTAATAAACACTGTCAGTTTTCCCGGAAGTGGCAGGCTCATTTCATCCCTTTTGGAGAAAATGTCTGAAAAATTCTCCAACGTGAATCACCCTTGATGGCCTGTTAGTCATTATTTCAAGTAAAAATGGTGTCCCATGAAAAAACCCAGTTGAATTCAGTTTGCAAGTCAAACAATTGCAGATGCCCTTCTCCCTCTAGCCGGTCATTGTACTATGGAATGCGGCTGAGGGGCTTCGGGTGGACTTCTCATCGCTTTCTACAGAATCTTAAAAAGGCAAGTACTCCACGGCTGAAATTTAATAAAATGAATCATCTTCACTGCTTTCAAAGACAGTGTTAAAGAAAGTGGCATTTCTGTTATTCTGAGTGTGTGGTGGTGAAGGCTTACAATGACCACTGGGACAATTTGGGGCCACCACCTCTTGATCTCACACACCAGCAGTTTTACCCACTTTTGCTTTTTGTAACATCAATGCCAACGTCAACACTGGGAAAAAAAAGCAAATCGTGCCTTAGTATTATTATTAAACATGGTTTTGGCGTTGTGGACCCTCTGAAATGGTCTCAGGGACTTTCAGGAATTCATAAGACCACCCTTGGGGAACAGCTGACGTAGCATATAATTCCCTTTTCTGTTAAATGATAAGAAGAAGAAGCAGAAAAGCAAACAAACAAACAAACAAACCCAAGATACACACCAAAGTGCTAACAGTGGTTACCTCTAGCAGCAGAAAGTGATAAAATGTTTACTTTTCACTTTATATACTTTTCTATTTTTTGAATCTTTTACAACAAGTATGTATTTCTTAAGTAATTAAAAACACTAAAGAAAAAGATTAAATTAAATTTAAATTATAAACAACAATTACACCACACTCAGAGAACGTAGAACACCGGTAGAACTATTTTCACATGGAAAATATGAAGAGATTAGATACATAAAGCAGGGCTTAAATTATTAAAAAACAAAACACGACAAAACAGAAACCTCACCCTGAGAAATACCTCATTTCCCACAGCGCTGGAGGAAGGAAGTGCCACTGTGTGTGAACGTTGAAGGCAGCCACCAAACCCAGGTAGCCGAAATGAATGAGCCTGCTGATACCTTTAGATGCAGTTTGAAAATAAATCTAAAACACATTCTCTCTGGAAGGCAACAGGATTAGCCTCAAAGAGTGATTTGACACTTTGGAAAGTACACCGCTTCCTTCCCAGAGGAAGGAGGAAATCAGGCACAGGACCCACGGCCTACAAAGGAGCTGGTGTGTTTCTCTTCGGTGGGTGCTGTACGCCTCCCAGCCCTGTGCCCTCCTCCTTCCAGACTGAGCCCCAGTCACCTTGACGGAGCAGGTCCGGGGCCCTTATGATCTCCTTTCCTCTGCCCCCTGCCCCAACCTCTTGGTGTCAAAACACTATGATATGAGTCATCCATGCCCTAGCATAAACGAATCTCCATTACCCAACTCTCTCCCTCCCTGGGTGCCTTTGCTGGTGAAACTGATCTCTGATGGTGATAGACAAGGTGGGCTCCCATACAAGGCAGTTTAGGTTCATCAGAAACTGGTGGGGAAGGCTCCAAAGTGGAAATCTCTTCCCCAGGCTTCTGAAATCATGCTCCGTGAGTGGCTGCCTTAAGCAAAGCTGCTCCTTGGTTGTGCTGGATGACATCAAAGAAGTGACTACCCCTTGGGGTGCCTGGGTGGCTCAGTCGTTAAGCGGCTGCCTTCGGCTCAGGTGGTGGTCCCAGGGTCCTGGAATCGAGCCCCACATCAGGCTCCCTGCTCGGCGGAGAGCCTGCTTCTCCCTCTCCCTCTCTCTGCTGCTCTGCCTACTTGTGCTCTCTCTCTCTGTGTTAAACAAATAAATAAAAATCTTTAAAAATAATAAAAAAAAAAGAAGTGACTACCCCTTTCTGGGCTCTGTAAACGGAGTGGGTTGCACTTAGGGACCTCCAAGGCGGCCACTGCTCTGGAGTTCTGGGACTGAGCTCCTTTAATGCAGGGTGGCGGTCACTCAGGAGGCTTTGGGAACAGGCATCTTGTTTTCAGTTCCTAAATTAAAAGAAGATCCCAAGGAAGCTTCACACACTGTTCCCTGCAGTCAGCCCCCCGCCCCTCCTTCTCTTCCTCATGACCTGTGTCTCCAGGGGGAAGATCAAACAAAGAGGTTGCAGAGGTTGGTGGAATGCTGTGTTTGGTTAAGTCCCAGGCTGGATGTGATTACAAAGTTCTGTGACTGGGGAGACGTGATGGGGAATGTGGAGGGAGGGATTCAGATCTTGGAGAACCAGCTCCTGCACACCCCACACTCCCGTGCACACAACACATGTACACGTGACCCTCCCCACACAACTGGGAGTTGCTGAAGTCCGTGTTCAAACGCCCACCTAGTGTGCACCCCCCACCTCCTTCAGAAGTCTTCTTATAGGGATTTGCTTTCTCCACAAGGGCTGTTGGAAGAGTGGAAAACTTCCACAACATAAAGGGATAGAGAAGTGACTTCCTGCTATGGTTGTGTCTCAGTGTCTGTGTTCCTACGCCTGTGAGCTTGTCAAGGGCGAGAGTCTTTGCTGGCTCCTCTCCCTACCCCTCTCCGTCCTCATTGCGCCCTGCACGTTTTTGATGCCTCAGAAGATGTTCTTCCATGGATGGATGCATGGATAAATGAACGAATGGAAAAATGAATGCTTCCACTAAGGTCGGAAAAAATGTTTTTAAAGGTAATGGGTTATTCCCCATCAGGTGTCACCACGTCATTCATCTTGTCTCTATTTCCTTCGCCGTCATTCGCAAAAGACCAGCCCTGGAGGACTGTTCACGTGAGCTAAAGAACACAAGAAAGCCCGTGTGCTGGTACTTTTAGCTGTGTGATACTAAGATCACCCTAGCCCTCTCTGGACCTGATTCAACTCAAAAACAAGGTTCAAAATACCAGCCTTGAGACTATGGGGAAGCTATGAGACTCCCAGGGAGTGAGCACCATTTGTAAACTGTGAAGTGCATTGCAGCCCTAATTACCACCAAACCCTTATCCTAGGTCTGCTTTAGGGAGATCTAGGTGAGGACAACTCCCTCCATGCTCTCCAAGCAGAGAAATAGCTAGAAGGACAGAGTATCTTATCCACACAGCCATTGGACAAATCCATTCACTGGGCAACTTCCTCTGTGCATCTTCTTAACCAAGGCTACTGTATTAGATGATGTGGATGCCGAGCTGAAGCTGGTGAGCAGCTCAGCAGCCACCTGGGCCGTTGGTTTGGCCTCAATCCCCAGTCAAAGCAGCTCTTTGAGAGGCAAGGCCAGGTCAAGGCCTTCACGGAGAGCCAGGAGAACAGTCTCCAGGGCCTGTCTGGTCTATTTATTCCTTCATCCACTCATTCATCACAAATTTTTGAGAGCCAACCATGGGCAAGGCCTTGTGCTGGGTGCAAACATGCAGCAGGGAGAAGCAGGGACACAGCTCCTCCCTCCATGGGGCGTCCATCAGCTCAGGACCTGCCGGCCATAGCGGTCTTGGACAAGCTCCTTTCCCTCTCCGGGCTGAACTAGACCATCCCTAAGGGCCTCTCCAAGCTGGAGCGCCTGCATATCTAAGGCAGAGCTCCCGCCCTCCAGCAGCAGAAACTCTAGTGATGCCCCCTGGGCCTGAATATCCCTCTGTGGGATCTTCTCCACAGCATAAAGTATCAGTGTTACAGCACACAATGGGATTTGTTCCCTTAAAAGAAACATATAATGAAAAGGAAGTTTAAAAAAAAATTCTAAACTTGGCAGGGTCACCTGGGTGGCTCAGTTGGCTAAGCTTCCGACTCTTGACTTGGCTCAGGGTCGTGAGATCGAGCCCTGCATCGGGCTCCATGCTCAGTAGAGAGTCTGCTTGAGATACTCTCCCTCTCCCTCTTGCTTGCTCTCTCTAAAAAAATTTTTTAAAAAATTTGAACTTGGCAGTAAAGTAACCAACCCTAGATTCTTCATGGGGAGGGTACCATGATCCCAGATCCCCCATGTTTAGGATCAAAGTATTCAGGGCCTAGCTACAAGGGACGTCTGCCCCAGTGGCCTGAGCACAGTGTTACCAGCCCGTGCTGCACGGGACATCCTGGGAAAGCTGACAGCAAGAGACAACACTCTCATCACTGAAGGGACCTCGGCAAGGAGCAGTCACTACCGTGGAGCGTCTCCAAACCCAGGAGACAAGTAATGGTGTCCTTCAGTCCTGGCCCCATGCTGGGTTCCCAAGCCAGAGGTGTTAGGGGAGAGGCCGGAGCACCTGCAGGCTGGACCCTTTGGATCAGGATGAAGTAGCGAGAGTGAGTGGCCAGGCAGTGCATTCGGCCAAGGCGAGCCACCAGGCCCAGCCGTAGCCCCTTGCCATCATCTCCTCTGTAACTAGCAACATTCTGAAGAATGCTTGGTCAGATGTAGTGAGAGGTGTGCAGCTTCCATTTCTCTTTGCACAGACACCAGGAACAGAGTTGGCTTTGAACCCAACTGTGGCCTCTGGGGGTCTGTGGCTTGATGGTGGTGGTGGTGGGCTTCCCTCCCTCTGCACCCCCTATCGCATTCCTCTTATCTGTACAATGAGTAAGAGAGTGGAGTCTCAAATCCATCCCTGCTTGTCCTGAAAGGCCATGATCTTAACCTCTATGGTACAGGGTCACTGGGGGACATGATCTTCAGGCCCCCTCCTCTCTGTGCCTCTCTCCAGCACCCCCAGCCCCCGGTGGCCAGGGTCCTCTTGGTAAGCAGAGGCCTCCCATTAGGAGGGAGGCAGCAGACAATGAGCCCATTCAGACTGGAGTTTTGTGGATTTACTGTGCTCCCCATTCAGGCCATGAGTGCACTCTAGGAAGGGGAGATGGAGCAGGAATGATGTTTAAGAAAAATGGCCTAATTAGCCATGTGACCTTGGGTTACTTACTCAGCCTCAATGAGCCCCAGTATCTTCATCCATACCATGGGAATAATTCCATCTTTGCCTTGTGGTTGTAATGATTAAATGTAGAAAATGCCCAGAAGATAACAGGAATCTATATATTTAGAATCTTAGTCAAAACAAAAGAGAGATTTGGGTTTTATTTGCTGACTTCCTTCTCTTCCATCATAAGACCCACCACACTGATTTTAAGCTTCCTGAATTTACTCATGGAAGGAGGGGCTCTGTCTTTCTTTGGTGAGTGATTTTTAACAAGGTTGCCCATTTTTAACAAGGTAGCAGTAATGAGGGTTTGTGAAAAGATGTCAGGGATAACAGGACTCTTAGAGGCCCCCCACTTGTAGCCCAAGCCTGAAAAGAATCTGAGGGCAGAAGGAGAAGGGGACCTGGATTAGAACAGCCTGTATGGTTTCATCAAAGCTCCCCACACCATTGGTCTGTGTTTCTCTAAATTTCTACCAAAGAACTCTTTATAGTTGCAGAGAGGAATGTGTACTGCCAAGAGGTTTAGATATGCATATGGAATTGGCTTTCTGCCAGTAGGAAATTTCTTAGAACACATTTGTGTTCTCATAAAAATTCCTGCAGATTTTATATTCTACGCCAAAATATATATGTATTTAATTTAAAAATTTTTTTTAAACCATGTTTCCTCCACCCCCATAAAATCTTCAAACTGGTGCTTCTAGAAGATGCAGTGTGCTCAGCCTGTGGTTTCAGGCTCTGCCTGTATCTGCCACAGGTCCCCTTCCATGGCTGCGCAGTCCCAGTTCGACAGCATGGCTCAGGGACTTTAGTTGACCCTACCATCCCTCTTAGCTCCTAATACCCACCCTGGCCTGCTCCACGGCATAAATCAAACACAGCCAGTGTTAGCAAGAGCAGCCACAAACTGAAAAGCCTGAGCCACTGGGGAGAAGATGGGGTTTGAGAGACCGAGGAGGCATGGGTGCCATATTGGTCAGGGGTCTTAGCTGGTGAGCCACAGAAATGGACTCTGGGTAATTTGCTCTGCAAGCACTTCACCCGAAGATTTGAGACAACAGAGAACTGAAGGAAAATCCGCAGCAGCCCCAGGCTCCAGAAAAACCCGCAGGAGGACAGTTCCAGGAAATCTGGGAAGCAGACCCCAGAGGGAAGTCACCAGAACTAAGATAAATGAGCCCCAAACACTTTCGGTGTCTGTATCATTTGCTCAAGATCCAACTTCCTAGGAGGAGTATCTGGTGGCATCACTGGGATGACATGGCTCATCTTCTGGCCAGGGGAGGTGGGGTCCCTGATGGGCAGTCCCACCAAAACTACGTCAAATGAAAGAGGGGTCAGTTGCTAAGGCAAAATTGTGCTGTCACCAGAAAAGTGGGCATAGGCTGCTGAGCAGGAGCAATTCATGGGTCTTCACCGCAGACCCTCCAACGTGACTCCAAAGCCAGCCTGGCTGTCCCCCAGGGACTCACAGGTCATCTCTAGGGAGAGTGTGCCATCACGTGCTGCTTCTGGGGGTTCTTTTCTCAGGACACAGAGCTCTCGCCTTGAGCAAGAAGGTCCAGCATAAGGCACAAAGCCCCCAAGGAGTAGAAAAGCCCATCTGGAGAGAACTTCATCCTCATCAGGATGACCCACAATCAGAACCAGAACCATTCAAAGGAACAGGTTGCAGTAAGAGCGGGGAGGGGACGTGGCCACAAAAGGAGAACCCAGGAAAAGAGGCCTCGGTTCCTGCAGGCAGCCTCACCACCTTCAGCCTCCCCATCTTGGCCAGAGGTAGGTGCTGGCCTCAAAGTCTTTACTCAAGAAGTCCCTCTTGAGCCAGGCCTGGCTTGCCAGCCAGAGTCTTCTTTCTGCAATGTCAAAAGAAAAAACAAGGAAAGAGAGAAAATAAACAGCAACAGCTCACATACAATCTACAAATCACACATGTTAGCAAACATTCAAGTCGTGCAGCACTACACGGAATAAAACATTAAAGTCTGTAAAATGACTCTTGCACTCCACTCCCCCCCAACGCCCCAGCATGCGCCCCATTGAATGGAACCTCCAAGTACCTGCTTCCCCCTTCTCAGTGGACAGCCAAGAGAAGCCCCTGGACTGAAGGAACAGAGGACACAGGGCAGGGACATTCCCACGGCGGTTCTAGACCCGAAGCCAGGGCTGAGAGCCGGGGCCCTACACACAGCAGCTGCCATCCCCTGGGCACGCTGGCAAATAAGGAAGTGGTGGAAAGGGAGGAGGCAGGGAGGCACAAAGCTGAAGTTAAAGTTCCCCTTTACTTCCCCATTCCACCCATCTTACTCCCCCTGCCCCCCACCCAGAGGTAATAACTGTTACTAGCCCTTCGATACTCGTTTACTTATATATGGCAGATAATCAGGTGAGAAATTAACTGAGTGTTCTTTTCCCGTAGGCTCTTTATGAAAGAACAAGAGAGTATTTTGCTTCTCCTCCTCTCAAGAAGGCCAGTCGGGTGGTGCCCTGGAGGACCAGGGCTTCCCCGTTGTCCTGTCCCATAGAAAGGAAACCCTGCAGGGCGGGAGTTTTGTTGACTTTGTTCTGGTTTCTCCAGCACTTAGAGCAGAGCTTTGGCTGTGGTAAGTGCTCAGTACACTTTTGAATGAATGATGTCTTCCCTCTTCTTGGATGCCAATGAGATTCTTATTTAACAACACCCCCTCCTTCTGATTCAATCAAGTTTGAGTGAGTTCACTGTTCTTTCCAATCAACGACCACCAGCTGGAGCCCCTGGTCTTGGTCGTGCACTCTGGGATAGGGAAGCACATTACAGCGCTGGAAAAACAGGGCTAAACTTTTTAGGTTTGGAGTCAGTGCCCCTACCTTTGTGTTCCTGCCCAGCCGCTAGCGTGGGCACGCTAGTGTCGTGGATGCTGTGGGGCATTTTTTTTTTTTTTAAGATTTATTTATTTGACAGAGAGAGGGAGAGAGAGCACAAGCAGAGGGAGCTGGAGAGGGAGAAGCAGGCTCCCCACTGAGCAGGGAGCCCAAAGCAGGGTCCCATCCCAGGACCCTGGGATCATGACCAGAGCCGAAGGCAGACGCTTAGGGGACTGAGCCACCCAGGCGCTCTGTGCTCCTTCAGGGCTGAAGTGGTGTTCCCCCAGCAGCTGGAAGTGTTGGGAGCCTGACAATGCTCAGCTGAGTCCCCCGGAGGCTGGAAAGGACCACCTCTCTGATGGTGACCTCCTTTTCCTGGGGCAGCCCAAAGGCTGCCTCCATGCTGGAATATAAAGGCTCAGTCCCCTCTCATCAGCAGGGGACACCTCTGCAGAGCTGCCCCAGCTCCCGAGCAACCTGTGGGATTGTCTGAAGCCTATATAATGATGCATCACAGTCCAACCTCCTTCTCCGCCCAGTCCTGCCTTCTTCACTCTCCCCTTCCCCCCCGCCCCCCCCCCCCCCCGGGTGCTGCTCCTGAGAGCACTTCCCAGCGACCTTCCTGCATGCCGATCCGTCTCTGACCCTGCTTCCCCAGAACCCAATACCTAACAAGAGGCCCCCTGAGCTCTCTGTTCCCAGGCTCCTTAGCTATACCACACATTAAAGAACGTAGGCTTTGAAGTCAGAGTTAGATTTTAATCCTAGAACCACCACTTGCCAGCTCTGTGTTTGGAGGCAATTTATTTCACCTCTCTGAGACCTAGTTGCCTCATCTATAAAATGAGATAGAGAAGACATCTCTGGAGCCCGGGGTCTCATCCCCTCCAGCTGCCTGTGAAGAGAAGCTGCAGCTGCGGGCTCAGTTTCATGCAGGCTCAGACTCACTTGTGCTGGCCATGTCCCACCAGGTGTCCCTTACATTCGTTACTTTGGAGGGGGTGTCCCCAGGCCCACTGATTCTCTCTACGCTGCACTGACGCGTCTTGGCCCTAAATCTGGGTAGGATTTATTTCCCACCCTCTAGAGTGAATGCATCGTACTTATCCCTTCTTGCTCATTCGGTCTCATTAACAGAACATCATTGATAATGGCCCACTACGGCGACGTTCTGCAGAATCGCCCAGACGTTCTAGGTCCCTTCAGACTACATCAGGATGGAAGGCAGAGAGTTAACGTGGCCCTGATGCAAGACACCAGCGGGTCCTGCCTCCGCTCCATGCGATGTGAACTGTTCTCGATTCTCCTTTCTGATACAGGGAAGGAGGCAATAAAGAGATCACGATCATGCACCACGTCCTGGAGGCCGTGTCGATCTGCTCCAGCAAAGATAGCATACTTAGCACAACAGCAACAATCGGGGCTACTACTTAGTTAAAGTTGTGGTCATTTATGCTCATCAGCCATTATATACAGTTTTGTAGCGGCCAGGCTGGGCAATTACAAGGGGAGGTGACGGAATCCACCACCTCTGCCTTCTTTCTTCCTGGAGAGTGGCACTGAGCTCTACCATCGCCCCTGGGACGCAGTCATGTATCTGATGTGCTGTCCTGGCCAGGCAGAGGGGCAGTTTTAGACACTTCCAGTTGGATTCCCTTGCTATACTGGCTCTTATTCTATAGGTCGAGGAACCAATAGCGGGGTTCTACCAACTACCAAGTATGTCCATTCCCACTATTCACTGGGGCACAGGGATATAAGCACAGTGCACCCATGGACCCCAGTGAATTCACTGTGAGCATGCCTCCGTTCTTACCTGGCTCCCGTACCCCTCACTCTGATGGTACAGGGGTAGCACATCACGGCACTTGGGGTCACCAAATATCAGTGTCAGCTCCGACCCTGTGGCCAACAATTCTTCAAGTTCCTTGCTAGTCCCCCTTTCTCATCCTCAGTTACACGAGGAATGACCATGGATTCTTTTGGAAAAGGACTGGCAGATTACCACCAAATACATTCGCTGTAATGTTGCACGTCTTCGGTCAATGGCTCAGGTCCAGAAATAGGGCAGGGAATCACAACCTTTTACGGGAGGCGGCTGTCTTAGCCCCTTGATCATCCATCCTTGATTTCTTCTCATCATCTCAAGTCGGCAATACACTGTTGGCCACCCATCTATCTTACCTCTAGGAACACTGTGTTCTATTACGGTCTCCAGAGCCTCTGTGGGTCAGGCCCTCCTGACTGCCACGCTGATTTTGCTGCTCATTGCAATAATCACGCCCACCTGGGTTCTAAAGTTTAGGCACCACCACCTGACCTCTATTATTTGGGGATCCCATAATCCCCGTGGGTATCAGGGAGCCCAGTTCTGCAACAGCATCTCCTACTGTCCGGAAAGCTGGTGCCCCCCTCACCAGCTCATTCCTTATTGCCTCGATGAAGAGAGTGTTCTCCAGGGCCTCCCCCAGAACAGCGGGCCAGTGGGTCTTCCCAGCCCTGGGTGCTACAAACACTCTAGCTTGCCCACTGCTCTGAGCCCTTTGAATTCTTCCGCCTCTAACATTTCTACTTCACGTGGAACACTGCTTTTCCTAATCTTCTAAAATCCATCTTGAAAGTGTGTTAGCACCGTCCCCTGGGTTCCTTGCCAGGCGTTAAATCCTGCATGACAGGAGAATACTTTCATATCAACACCTGCTCTTATCCAGCTTTATTTTCCTCTTCTCTTGATCTGGCCCCTCAGGATTCAGTTCTGTGCCTACTTCCTGCCTGGAGGTATCTGCCAGATCCGGTAGCTCCTTCAGGGAATAGTCCCTCTCCTCCCTTAGCAGGCCCTGCACACTTGGGATTTGACTCTTGGTGTCCATCAGATAGTCAGAAGGGAGGTGGAGGCCGGTTCTGAGGGAGATGAGCATTATCTTGCAGGGCACCTGCCTCATTTAAAACTGCATGTGATCTCCCAAAAAGAGGGACCACTCTTTGTCAACAAGAAGTGAGCCACTTCTGCAGGCCCAGTGGGTTCAGAGAAATCTGAGTTTAAGATTCTCAACTGCAGGGGCACCTGGGTGGTACAGTCGGTTGAGCGTCGGAGTCTTGGTTTCTGCTCAGGTCGTGATCTCAGGGTCATGAGATCAAGCCCCGCGTCGGGCTCCACACTGAACATAGAGTCTGCTTGAGTTTCTCTCTCCCTCTCCCTCTGCCCCTCCCATTCATGCTCTCTCTCTCTGTCTCTCAAATAAATAAATAAATCTTAAAAAAAAAAAAAAAAGATTCTCAACCGCATCTACTCCTATATCCCCAACCCGAGTATCGGGATCCCACCTCTTTCCTAACAGGCTCTCATCTTGGTACACAAGGCCTGAGAATTCCACCTTGTCTGGAGCTCTGCTACTCTTAGCATGAAGTCCTCAGCCTGGCCCTCCTGTTGTGGGAGGGATTTCCTTAAATGTTGCCCCGGAGGCCCTCTGGCTTGTACCTGGGTGATTTTTCACTTTGAGACGGTCATTATCCGTCTTTGGAAAAATCTATGGGCTCAGCTACAGTCATTCATTTCCATAGTGCTTCTACTCACCACTTCCGTCAGTGGCACTAGCCCCTGTGACTATCTCCACCCGTATCTCAGCCCAGACCCCCGGCAGTGAGTTTTAATAATCATGAAGTTAGAGCATGCCAGGCACTAACCTGCCTTCTATACCAGCGATGGGCTCTTCACGGGCAAACGGCCCCTTTCCCACTTCCCACTTCCACTTCCTGGGACCACTTCTAGCACCAGCTGTCCTGGTTTAGGTTCCCTGAAAGCAGATGCTGAGATGGAGCAGTGTCTGCAGAAGGTTCATCAGGCAGTACTCCTAGCAGACACACCAGAGATGGCCTGTAAGCAAGCGAGAGGACAGGATTGGGAAGGAGAAAGCTGACCCCCAGGGGGGGTGCAGCTGGGACCTCAGCTGATCCTACAGGGATCTCTGAGCGGGGATGGCCCTTCAGAGGGTCCCGAAGTGAGGCAAGGAGGCTGGGCCTTTATAGTCCCACATTAGCCAGTCATGGGCTGCCCTCTGAGGCTGGGCCTCACCTTGGTGGAGGCAGCAACTTGTGGCCAAGGACAGGTCCCAGCGAGGGAAGGAGCTGAGACATGCGTAGCCAATATTCCCAGCAGCTGGGAAGAGGTGTGAGGGCCCTGAAGGGGGACCCGGGAGGAATGCTGCTATTACCACCTAGTACCCATTTCATAGAGTTCTCGCGAGAACTGAATGAGATAAAACATGCTAAGAGCTCAGCAATATTCCAGGCACTTAAAAAAAAAGTGCCTATTATCGTTGTTATTTATGATAATAATTATAGTTGTGATTTGTATAATACTATTAGGCTGAACCGTATACATCGCCAACATTTAACCACATTTGACCTATAAATATGGAGTTTCATATGGCTCATCCTCGTAATGAATAAGAACAGTTAATCTCTGGGGCGCCTGGGTGGCTCAGTCGGTTAAGCGACTGCCTTCGGCTCAGGTCATGATCCTGGAGTCCCGGGATCGAGTCCCGCGTCGGGCTCCCTGCTCGGCAGGGAGGCTGCTTCTCCCTTGCCCTCTGCCCCTCTCCCTTCCTGCTCAAGCTCTCTCTCAAATAAATAAATAAAAATCTTAAAAAACAGAACAAGTTCGGGGCACCTGGGTGGCTCAGTTGGTTAAGCGACTGCCTTCGGCTCAGGTCATGATCCTGGAGTCCCTGGA
>NC_138377.1:95810741-95831436 GCF_054177405.1 Leptonychotes weddellii | reverse complement strand
TCTCTCTCCCCCTCTGCCCCTCCCCCCTTAAAAATATATAAATAAGCACAATACACATTAAAAGAATATAAAAGAATCAGTCAATAAACCACCTAGGAAAAAGAAGCTGAAGATAAAACTTTTTTAAAGCACTAAGTAAGTCCCAAACTGAGACACTTTGTGGATTTGTGCCTGCCTTCTATTCCCCATATCCGAGTGCTGTCAACTCTACTTCCCACCTCTCCCCATCTCTCCTGTTCCTCCCCTGCACCAAGCCACAGGCATCTTGGACCCGGACTCTTGTAAAGGCTCCATAACCACTCTCCCTGCCCCCATTCCTGCCTCCTTTCCTGATCATGCAGCCTCTAGAGGGATACCAGAAAATTAAAAGATCAAGTCACTCCCCTTCTTCAAACTGGAGTTTTCAGACCAAATTTTCACTTTCTCTTTTAACATATTTGGCATAAGGGATGGCTTCCAATTGTAGAAATGCTCCTGAAAAAACAAAGGGAGAGAAGAACTAATACATATCAGGTGCTTATGTAAAGCAGACTTTGTATATATATACTGTGCTGTTTCCTCTTCGTAACAGCCCTATAGTGGGGGCACAATTGCTGTCCCCATTTTACAGATGAGGAGAGTCAAGGTCAAGAGGCTCAGTACGTGTCCATGGGAATTGTCTGCTCGGTATTCCTTCTTCTGGAATTACCTCCCCTCGGCTCCATCCACTTGCTTTATTGAAAGAGCTGCCATCATCTGCAAATGTCCTGCTTCCTGACCACAGCTGATTGGCTCAAGGGCAGGCCTCTGGCTCCGGGTGGGCAGCAGAGCCCTCCCTATCCTGAGGGATTCCTTCTCCGGCTGCTAACAGCTGCAGAGAGACTGGTGAGCTAGAGCTGGACAGGGGCCTGTGCCGACCATCACTCTCCTCCGAGGAGATGCCGACCTGTGGTTTGGACCAGGGAACCTGGATACTCCTTCCACTTCAGCCCTGAAATTGAGTTTGTCACTTTTCCTGTGCCTCAGTATCCATGTCTGCAAAATAACAGGGTAGGGACGAGTGGGGTGGTTTGGATTGGACCCTGACTCGCTGTTTGAACTTGGGAATTCTGTTTCCCAACTTTGGGCCTCAGTTTCTGCCACTGTAAAGTGAGAGTTGGGCATGGTAGTGGGGAGGTGGGGAGTGGATGAGGTGATCTCTGGAAGCATTTTCCAGTTCAAAAAAAATCACAGGGTTATCCCGTCAGGGGTAAGAGGCTGCCTCCCTTCTTGGTAGGAGATAGATCTTTCCCCCTAAGTTTTTGGCCGAGCCCCTCCTGGCCTTTTTAATGAGAGGGCGGTGGACCTTCTGATCGGGGACTTCTGACTCAGAGGGGGCCTAGCTCACCCAGAACAAATGAACCACAGAGACGAAAACCATCTGTGGTATGGTGGAGATCCTGCCAAAGGCCCCTTAGCAGCCTGCCTCTTGCCAAGACCCAAGCCCCACCCCCCCGCAACCCTCTCGGCACCCCTTCTCCCCCCAGATTTGATTAAATGTTACATTTCCCATCATGCACTTGGCCCTCCTGCTTAGAGGTTACTAGCTGCTGCTCTTAAGAGTTCTTTATACAACTCCACTTGGGCTCCCGGCCACCAAATTCTTCCTGCTCATGCATTACTTAGATTAGCTAAGGATGTTGGCATTCAGAGCCGAACTCCAGCATTTATCTCAGAAGGCGGCCTCATGACTGTTATTTCAATGCGGCACTTCTCGGCAGGGATTGTTCTTTGTGATGTGAGGTGTTCTATAGGCTCTAAGTCTGCATATTTTTACAGTGAGTGGGCTCAGAGCACATTCCCCTGTTGACCTCACACATGCAATCGGTCTAGGGTCTAGGAGATGAGGCAACAGATCCCAACCACTTTTGTTCCCTGGCTCCTCTTCAGAGGACCCCACCTTGCCTCTCCGCTGAGGTAGAGCCTGCCTTGTGTCCTCCCCTGCTCAGGATGCTGAGAGGCCCTCACACTTGTATGACACTCGACAGTTTAGGAAACATTCACTGGTACTCCTCATCCTTCTGGTACAGATGAGGAGACTGGGTCTCACGGAGGAGACCTTTGTCAGCTCTAACACAAAGCACAAAATGGTCATTATTTTCACTAAGCAGTCAAACTTCTTAGCTTTGAGTCTAGGGCTTTCTCTACTGTACCACAACTGCCTATTGTTTTTAAAAAGGAAAGCAACTTTGAGAAATGGATGCCCTCACCAAGAGGGCCCATGCCAGATGTTACGGCAAGGCTGAGCTGCTGTAATGACAAGATCTGATAGAGCCATGGCCCATGGAGCAAAAGGATTAATTTTTGCTCACACAGTCTGCCAAGCCCCAGGTTCCTTCCAAGCTATTGCTTTCGGCCATCTCCAGGGCCTGCTTATGGTCTCCATGACTGAAGCTGGGTTTGCGGACAGCTGGTTCCAGGGTTCCAGCTGGTGGGAACAGAAAAGAGGAAAAGAAATTCCATGATCTTAAGGCCTGAGTCCCCAAATGTCATACGTCATGACCACTCACACCCCACTGGAGAGAATCTGGTCACATGGCCACCCTTAACTACAAAGGGTGCTGGGAGATAGAATCTAGCCATGTGCCTGGGAAGGAAGGGAGCTGGATTTGGCTAGGTAACCAGCACAACTTCCCACACAAAGCTTTGAAAACCTGCAACCGTTGTACTCTCCTTGACCCGCACCCAAGAAAATAGCTCTTTCTCTCTCTCTTCTCTGTCTCTCTCACCAGCCTCTCTTGTACCTGAAAACCAACCATTTAAGGGCCACCTTCAGGTTTTGAAGGCCCTTTGGTCTTCTACCGATCAGTATTTGAGTACTTTTTCATTCTTTCAGTTACCATCCATCCTCTATACTGAGTACCTAATAGCATCAACTTTTTTTAAAAGATTTTATTTATTTGTTGAGAAAGAGAGAGAGAGTGAGAGAGTACGGGGAGGGACAAAGGAAGAGGGAGAGAGAGAATCCCAAGCAGACTCCATGCCCAGCGCAGAGCCCAATGCGGGGCTCAATCCCATGACCCTGAGATTGTAACCTGAGCCGAAATCAAGAGTCGGACGTTCAACCGACTGAGCCACCCAGGTGCCCCAGCATCATCATTAATCCTTAAAATACCTCCATTAAGAGAGTCCCTTTATCCTCCTTTTATAAGAGAAGAAACTGAGACTCTGGAAAATTGAGTGTGTGATCCAAAGTAGAGTCAGAATTCGAACCTGGTTCTGTCTGACTCCAAAGCCCAAACTCTTCCTGCCACATCATAATGATCGCAGACTTATGGATTTTCTTTGTAACTATAGCTTTCCTTTTTTTTTTTTTAAGATTTTATTTATTTATTTGACAGAGAGAGAGAAAGAGAGAACACAAGTAGGCAGAAAGGCAGGCAGAGGGAGAGGGAGAAGCAGACTCTCCACTGAGCAGGGAGCTGGACATGGGGCTCAATCCCAGGACCCCGGGATCATGACCTGACCTGAAGGCAGCCACTTAACTGACTGAGCCACCCAGGTGCCCCTATACCTTTTTTTTTTTTTTTTATCCAGAACTACCTTCTGAAGATTGGGTGCTGGTCTAAAAGCAAGGTCTGCGGGACCCCAGGAGACAGGTCGGTGAGGGTTTGAAGCCTCACTGTAGGCCTCCTGCATTGTCACTGGAATGGTGTCCCCCCACCATCCCAGGGGAGTTGCACATTGGGAGCATCTTTTCTTTCAGGACTATGTGGCAGTTGCCATCTGGAAACTCTCCAGGGTTGTGACCCAGACTCTTCACATTAAAAAACAATTCTTAGCAAAACCAAGGCACATGTTTTGGTTCCAGATATTGTTTTATAGAAAAGACTAATCTAATAAGAAAAATTTTTTTTCAGAATCCTTGGAAAAGCCCACTTCTCTCATAATCCGTGGACCAACATGATTTTCCTTGTGTTTTGGGGCAATCTTGTAATTAACTTCTGGGATATCAATCCTGAGCCCAGTGGTAAGGAGGGGCAGTGTGTTTAATGTCTGGATGTGACAAACTTATTCTCTGTCCACATCAGTCAGCACAGGCAGAGAGTCCCCAGTTCTAGAATAGAGGAACACGACAGTTACCTAGAATGAGGCCCATGCAACTCTCTCTTTTTTTTCCTCACAGTATACACACCCCCACCTTGGGCTCATTCACTGGCTTGTCACCACTGTACCTCTGGGATGTTCAGGAGGCCCCAACATTTTTCTTTCAACCAAACTGACATCTTTTTCCTGAAAACATTCATCTGCTGGCCCTGCTGTTCCCTCTTTCATCATCTAAGGCAAATCTAATTCCTTTCCCATGTGACAGCTCTTTACAAATCTCAAGATAAAGCCCTGTTTCCAGAGGCTTCTCTTCCTCTGGGTGAACATCTTAGGTCCTTTAACCATTTCCTGGATAACACCTCTGAGTTTCCTAACCCCACAAACAGCTTCTCTATCCACTTTCCATTTTATCCAGTTTCCTTATATTGGACAGGAATCTTTTCATTAGCTGGTAAAAGAAATCTAATTCAAATCAAGGACTAACAAGCAAAAGGGGAGGGGTTGAGAATTTATTGGTTCACAAAGATGAAAATTCCAGGAAATGGATCTTTGCCTTCAGGCATGGCTGGATCCAGGAACTCAAAACAATGTTATCAGGATTCAGTTTCATTTTATCCCTTTCTTAACTCTACTTTCTTCTGTGTTGTCTTCATTCTCAAACATAAGCTTTCAAAGCAGTGAGTCATCATAACTCTAGGCTAACATTCTTCTAGTTTTGCACTCTCAGTGGAATGGCTGCATTTCTTTCCCTGTGGTTACAACTGAAGTCCCAGACTTTTTTGGGTCTTATTTGCAGGCCTGGGTTGCTTGTGTTTCCTTGAAGCCAGAGGATAAGATAGATCACTCAGAACCATGTAGACTGAGAGGAGGGAAGGAAGACTCCCCAAAGGAAAATTCCATTGCTATTATCAGAAAAATGGGACTAAATGTTAGACAGGAAAAAAAAAAAAATGAAAACAGATATCTACTCCATCATTCTTACCCTCTTAGCTATATCTGCTTCACTGTCTTATCTTTCTATCCACCAGAGTGCTCAGCACAGCGGGGGCCAAGAATTGCTTGCTGAACGGGCAAGTCCTGTGCAGAGAAGGCTAGCTCTATGCAAAGAAAGAAGATTGCTCCAATGGGAGGCAAGTTACTCAGTAAATCTTTATTGAATGCATACTCTGTGCCTAGGCACTGCTCTAGATGAATGAGCAAAACAGACAAAGCTCTTACCCCCAAGAACCTTACCTTACCCCCAAGAACCTTACCTTCTAGTGGGGAGTGGGAGGAGAGACAATAGCGATAATAAGCAAAGGAAGATATAAATATATAAAATGGCAGGAGAGGCAAAATTCGACCCATGTTACAACGTGGATGAAACTAGAAGACATTATGCTAAGTGAAATAAGCCAGACACCGAAGGACAAATATTGTATGATTTCACTTACATGAGGTCTGTAAGATTAGTCAAATTCGTAGAGACAGAAAGTAGAATGGTGGTTGCCAGGGGCTGGGGCCGGGAAGGAGGAGTGGAGAGCTAGTGGTTAATGAGCACAGAGTTTCAGCTGGGGAAGGTGAAAAGGTTCTGGAGGTGGATGGTGTTGGTGGTTGCACAGCTATGTGAACGCACTTAATGCCACCAAATTGTACACTTTAAAATGGTTAAAGTGGTAAATTTCACATTATGTGCATTTTACCAGATTTTTTTTTAAAGGCAAGTGATAGGGGCACCCTTCTGGCTCAGTGAGTGGAGCATGCGACTCTCGATCTTGGTGTCATGAGTTCGAGCCCCATCTTGGGCATAGAGATTACTTAAAAATAAAATGATTAAAAAAAAAAGGCAGGTGATAAAAAAGGCTGCAAAGAAACAAAAGCAGGGAAAGTAGAAGGGGAAATGGTGTGGAGAAGAGGGGAAGTGTTATTTGTAAGCGAAGTGTCAGAAAAGGTCTTTCTGATCAGCCCGTGTTGAAGCTGGAGTCCGGAAGGAGGCAGGGGTGCCCCGCTGACTATGGGGGCACAGGGAGAACGTGCCAGGTGGAGGCAATGGTAACTGCAAAGACCTTGAGGCAGCAGTGATGGGCTTGGTAAGAACAAGGAGGAGGCTAGTGTGGCTGGGGTCCTGGGAATAGGGCAGAGCAGCAGGGACTGAGGTCCAGGGGCAGCTGGGGTCAGATCCTGCAGGGCCTTGAAGGCCATTGTAAGAGCTTTGAGTTTGGGGCACCTGGGTGGCTCAGTTGCTTAAGCATCTGACTCTTGGTTTCCACTCGGGTCATGACCTCCAGGTGTCAGGCTCCCTGCTCAGCAGGAAGTCGGCTTGAGATTCTCTCTCTCCCTCTCCCTCTGCCCCTCCCACCGCTTGCGTGCTCGTTCTCTCTCTCAAATAAATAAATAAATTAAAAAAACCCCACAGCTTTGGGCTTTACTTTAAGGAATTGAGAAGCCATAGAAAGGTATGAATGGCAGCACATATACTAAAAAAAATGTCAAACATGTAAAAGTAGGGAAAGCAAGATAATGCATAACTATCACCTGGATTTAACAATTAACATTTTGCCATGTTTGCTTCATTTTTTTCTTTTTGCTGAGTTTCTTAAAAGCAAATTTTCAGACATCATGATATTTCATCATAATTAAATGTGCATCCCTAGAAAATTAAAGACATTTCCTACACAACCGTGACACCATGCTCATCCCTAACAAAATGGATGATTCTTTCATATTGATATTCAAATTTCACCAAGTGCCCCAAAATGTCTTTTTAAAGTTGGTTTGTGTAACTCAGGATCACATATCGCATTATGTCTCCTAAATTTTTCCATCAAGGACAGTCTCTCACCCTATCCCAGCTTCCTTCTTCATCACACTTCGACTACCAGAGAGGTTAGGGCAGCATCCTATGGAATATCCACATTCTGGTATCGTGACTTACATTTTAAAGGACCCCACTGGCTTGTGTATGGATAATAGACTTTAAGGGACAAGGATGGAATGCCCTTGGGGGGCATTGCCATAAGAATAAACTCTTAGCCCACAAGGACAAGAGTGCAAGAATGGAATCCATAGGGGGAAAGAGTTGTCAACATTCTGGGAGGATGAAAACCTGATAGAAGAATCTAGTCTGTCTTCCCAGAGTAAAAGCTGACTCCTAAGAGACTGTACTTCAGTGACACCATGAGAAGCGAGCCAGAATGGCTCAGGGACTGGGGGCACCTGGTAATGCAGAAGGCGAAGAGGAGGCTAAAAACAAGAGGCTTGGTTGATAATGACACTTAGGGGTTTCCTCCAAAAAACACTCCCCCTGCTTGTGCTCCCTCTCTCGCTGTGTCTCTCTCTGTCAAATAAATAAAATCTTTAAAAAAAAAAAAAAAAAGAGATCTGACACAGAAAAGGGATCAAGTGGAGAGGGGAAGCTCTAGGAGAAGAGCTGAGGCCAAACCAGGAGGAGGCTAGAGGGCTCGAGGAGAGGCTCTGGTAAAACAATGGAGCTGAAAAAAAGAGGCATTGACACATTATCTGTGTAACCATGTAGAAAACTGTCTGAGAGGCTGTTGAAGGTCAAAGAAACCACTCGAATGAAAGAATGAAAGACTTATCACTGTCAGATAAAAATAAAACCTACATGAGAAAGGAAATGTCACACGGTATACAACTTGACTCAGTAAAGAACAGTATTTACTCGGTCATAATAAGCAAACATTGAATACTGATTTCACTGATAATTACCATAGGACTTGATTAGGATGGCTTACGAGGATAAATAACTATAGAGAGAGGAGCTGTTTAAGAAAGGTGAATTTTTATCTAGCACAACAGAAAGTGAATAGGTAATGCCTAAAATTACACACCAAGAAAATGTAGGAACAGAAGTTTAAGCAATTAGAACAGGTGTCAACAAATGATATCCCACAGGCCAAATCTGCTTCTGTAAATAAGGTTGAACTGGGATATGTCCACACCCACTCATTTACCTATTGCCTAGGGCTATTTTCTAGCTCTGAGGAGAGCTGAGCGGTTGCAACAGGCTGCCCCGCCCACAAAGCTGAAAGTGTTTCCCGTGTGGCCCTTACGGAAAAAGGTTGCACTTTTACAGAAAAAGTAAACCCCTGATGTGGAATAATGGAGATAAATACATAAAGAAAGAGCCGGAAGGGTTAAAAATGGTTGTTCTCGGATGTTATCTTCTTGTTATAAGTCTTCAAATATTAGTTGGTTTTCTAAACTATGTGCATGACTACTTTTGATGAAAATTTTAAAATTACTGTTTTTAGGGCGCCTGGGTGGCTCAGTCGTTGAGCGTCTGCCTTCGGCTCAGGTCATGATCCCAGGGTCCTGGGATCGAGCCCCGCATGGGGCTCCCTGCTCGGCGGGAAGCCTGCTTCTCCTTCTCCCACTCCCCCTGCTTGTGTTCCTGCTCTCGCTATCTCTCTCTCTGTCAAATAAATAAATAAAAATCTTTAAAAAAAATAAAAAATAAAATTGTTGTTTTTAAGGAGTTGTCCTGATGCCCCAGAGGGAGGCACTGGGCTGACTTCAGGGTTCATGCCTGAGCCTTGCCCTGCTGTCTCCTGCTCTTTGCCAGCCACCATCCCGTCTAAATGGAGCTGAGTGAGTCAGAGCTGCCTGGCTGGAGTTTCACAGGACCTGGAACCAATTCCTGATAGCAGACTTGGAAGGAGCTGCTCTGAGACAGACTCCTGACTCAAGCCATCATTCGGTGTTGTCAGTATCATCAATGAGGGGCAATGTAATAGCGCTGTGGTTTCAGCCACTGTGAGTTCTACTATGAGTCGCTTAGCTTCATAAAATCTAGGCTCCCCCTCGAATTTGCCTCTGAGCTGCGCAAGTTCTTTAATTTCACCGTGCCTCAGTTTTGTCAGTGATCAATGGGACTCGTGAGAGCTCCTTATGGGGTTGTTGTGAGCTTCATTCAACTAATGCATGTGGAAACACTTGGCACGGCAGCAGGCACATAGAAGCCTACTGAATGTTCGCTCTTAGGACTCCCGCTTCCACAGATGACGCAGATGAGGTCCAGAGAGGGAACATGGCACACACTATGTCACACAGCAGATTGGGAGCAGAGCTAGGACAAGCGCCTGGGAACTGTCTGCAATACTCTCTCCCGGCACCACTCTAAGCTGCTTCTATGTGCAGAAAGCATCTCTGGAAAGATACGCAAGAGATGAACAGCAGTGGTTACCTAGGGGCGGGTGGGGCCAGAGTGGAAGGGGGAGCTTATTTTCACTTGAAAGTTTTCCAACCACGGGACTGTATCCTTAACACAAAAACCAGGAGACACATAGATTAACTAAATACGTGAGATTGATAAGGCCTTTTTCATGGTGGAGATCCAATCAGATAGCAGAAGAGAAAGTCTTTTCTACACCAAAGTGGTGCCTGGAAGTAAAAGGTTATTGCTAGCCATCGTGGTGCTTTTTAGTAAAAGGAGACTTTGCTCTGGAGTTGGGACACAAG
Organism: Leptonychotes weddellii; assembly: GCF_054177405.1. Taxonomy (NCBI): domain Eukaryota; kingdom Metazoa; phylum Chordata; class Mammalia; order Carnivora; family Phocidae; genus Leptonychotes; species Leptonychotes weddellii. Next base: position 95,821,911 of record NC_138377.1, on the reverse strand, counting down.
CTGTGGGAAGGGGCATACATTTCACCAGCCAGGGTTTCCTCTTTGAAGGCAGAATGGGTTTCCTTGGCCACCGGTGAAGCCATCTTGGAGTGCAATGGAAATTTCCACCTTGGCATCTTGCAAATGAAAGGCCCCTTTTCCCCCCAGACTGGCAGTCCCACATGCAACACTTTGCATCCAGGCCCCCAGCTGGACAACTCTTCTGGAAAACATGATTAAGCCTGCAAAACCTGGGGGTTTTATTGGGGTTGACAGTGAGGGCCACAGTTTGTTTTTCAAGGGAGGGAACTAAGTCCCAGAAATAGCTGAGCCTGAGATGGCAGGCGGCTGGTAAGGAGCAGGAGGCTCCGGGGCAACGCTCCCAGGCCATGTTGACTTTGGACGGGCTGCTTGAGCATTGTAAACAATTGCAGAAATGATTTCCTACCCTGGCAAAAGTCTTGTTTGGACAAGGGGCTCCACCCCCTTCTTTAAAAGGCAGTTTTATCATTTGTTTGCAAAAATGCTCAATCCCCTCTTTCTTTTCTTGTTCCCTCTGTGGCTCTGGTCTCCCCCAGAGCCAGATGAAAAATCTTTGTGTTTCTTTAATGTTAACCAAACCCCCATTCCTCCTTTTTAAACTGTTCCAGGTCTGTTGGACAAATACTCCCCAGCAACAGGACTTACAAGGGTCTGTTAAGGATTTTGTTAGGCTGGAGTCTTTAGCCAGAGTGACTTAAAATATTTTTTTTTCTCCTTGTTTATTACATTTTAAACTCCTAGCACAATAAAAGCTGCACACAAGGATTGGGAAAGCAATAAAAATGCAACTCATAATGTCTTGGCCTGAACTAGCTAATGCTCCATCTAGACACTGGTGTAACAGATTTGGTCTCACACACCCTCCCAAGATGTCAGACTAGGAAATAAAATGGGTTGTCTATAAGGAAGAAAGCTGAGGACCCGACTGTGAGCCTGTCGGATTGCTGGCCAGGGTGAGGCTTCTGAGAGGCTGGGAGATAGACTGCACATTCTGGAAATCAGCCAGAATACTGAGTCGTTCAGAAAGAAGGAATACTCTGTTCCTGACCACCCAGGGATGAGGGCAACCACAGACCAGATGAGGAGTGTGATATGCTAACCTACATACCGCCTGTCACCTAGCTCCAAATGGGAGAGGATGAAAAGAAGAAGAAAGAATAGGGAGGAGGTAGGGGAGGGAGGGAGAGAGAGAAAGGGGACAGGAGGTAAGGGGCTTGTGGAGGAGAGGCCCACAGTCCCAGCTAGAACAGAAGCTGGCTCAAACTGGGTAAATGAGGGGAATTCAATGAAGGGAAAATTGACAAGGTTTAGGCAAGAATTGAGGGCAGCCAAAAGGGACGGAGCCACACCCCAGAGCTAACAATGGCAAGGAGCTGTCCCATCCCCAGGCTGGAAGGGCCCCCCTCCAAAGATGTCACTCAAGAAGTAACGTTCTTCTCATTCATTCTATCAGCAGGAAATCTATCACTCTATTTGAAGACATGAAAAAAAAACAACCAAAAGATGAATCCAAATTAAGAAATTTACATAGGAAGAAACTGAGGTTTAAAAAGACTCATGGTAGGCATTATATCTATTTAAACGTACAATTACACATTTAAAACTACAATGATTATGTTGCCCAGGAAAATAATACAATTGTTAGAGTTAAAAAAAAAAAAATCCACCCTACAAAATGTTTTGTTGTTGTTACTGTTTCTTGTTGTTAATAATAGGTTATAGGAGGAAAAAAAGTCCTCAAATTGTCATAACAAAGGAGATGGGTGGAAATAGAAGAAAAAGAAATGGACGTTTGTTTGTTTTTTAAAGATTTTATTCATTTTTGCAAGAGAGAGAGAGAGAGCGAGCCCATGCATGAGATGGGGGAGGGTCAGAGGGAGAAGCAGACTCCCCACCGAGCAGGGAGCCCAATGTGGGGCTCGACCCCAGGACCCTGGATCATGACCTGAGCCAAAGGCAGATGCTTCACCGACTGAGCTACCTAGGCGCCCTGTTTTTTTTTTACTGTAGTAAAATATACACAACATAAAATTTACCATTGTAGCCGTTTTTAAATGTATACTTCCGTGGCATTAAGTGCATTTACTTTGCGGTGTGACCATCACCACCATCCATCCACAGAACCTTTTCATCTTCCCCAGCTGAAACTTTATATGCATTAAACAGTAGCTCCCCACTCCCCCTCCTCCCAGCCCTGGCAACCACCACTCTACTCTCCGTCTCTGTGTACTTGACTCCTTTAGGAATCTCATATAAGGGGACTCCTACAGCATGTGTCCTTTTCTGACTGGCTTCTTTCATTTAGCATAATGTCTTCAAGGTTTATCCATGTTGTGGCGTGTCTCAGAATTTCCTTCAGTTTTGAGGCTGAAGAATATTCCATTCCATACACGTCCCACATTTTGCTTACTTCATCATCTGTTGATGGACACTTGGGTTGCTTCTATCACTTGGCTACTTTAAATAATGCTGCTATGAAAATGGGTGTTCAAATATCTGTTCAAGTCCCTGCTTTTGCTCACTTCTTTTGCATATATACCTGGAACTGGGATTACTGGATCATCTGATAATTATTTATTTAATTTTTTGAAGACTTGCCAGACCATTGCCACAGCAGCTGCAAGGGAAATTGTTTAAATCACTGATGTCCTTATTTTTCTTAGGAGAGAGAAAATGGCATTGTTTCTTTTCTGAAAATGATAAATTGAGAAATATCGGTTAAACATATTTAAAATGACAAAGAGGGGCGCCTGGGTGGCTCAGCCGGTCAAGCGTCTGCCTTCGGCTCAGGTCATGATCCCAGGGTCCTGGGATCGAGCCCCGCATCGGGCTCCCTGCTCAGCGGGCAGCCTGCTTCTCCCTCTCCCTCTGCCTGTCTCTCTGCCTACTTGCTCTCTCTCTCTGTCAGATAAATAAATAAAATCTTAAAAAAAATAAAAAATAAAAAATAAAATAAAATGACAAAGATAACTACCAGGAGAACTAAAAACAGTCTGACTATCTTCCAAATTGCCCGAAAGCAACAAACAGAAACAGACCACACAGAAGCATAAATATTACCGAAGTAGACTAAATCTATCAGTTATAGGGATGAATAAAACTAATATAATCTCACTTTTCACAAGAAAATGAAAGCCAGTTATATGTTATCAACAAGACAGAGGCCTAAAACAAAAGAACCGGAAAGGTTGAAATTAACTCAGGAACAAACATATTGCAGGTAAACACAAAAAGTACGCAAGAGTTCTGTTAATAATAACAGGCTGACATCAAAAAGAATGAAGCCTTGCCATTTGCAACAATGTGGATGGAACTAGAGAGTATTATGCTAAGGGAAGTAAGTCAATCAGAGAAAGACAAACACCAAATGATTTCACTTATATATGGAAGTTAAGAAACAAAATGGATGAACATTTGAGAGGGGGGAGAAAGAGAGAGAGGAAACAAATCATGAGATACTCTTCAAGATAAGAGAACAAACTGAGGGTTGATGGAGGAAGGTGGGTGGGGGATGGAAGAGATGGCTGATGGATATTAAGGAGGGAACTTGTGATGAGCACTGGGTGTTGTATGTAAACGATAAGCCACTGAACTCTATTCCAGAAACCAATATTAAATTGTATGTCAACTAACTAGAATTTAAATTAAAAAAATAATAATTAACAGGCTGAATTCAAGCCAATAAGCATTTTAACAAATAATAGCATTGAAATACATAAAGTAAAAATATAAAAATTATAAGGACTAATTAATATAATACAATACTGAAATAAATACAGAAATAGAATTGTAATAAGATGCTTTCACTGACTTCTCTCAGACCTTGACAAACCACATAAACAAAAAGTTATGATTCTGACATTCTGAGTAACATATTTAATAACACTGATAATAGATAGCTATCTAACTGACTAGACGGGTAAATAGGTAGATAAAGCATATATATATCTCTATATATAGAATCTGAATCTAGAGACTCTCTTATTTTCAAACCTCCAAGAAACATTTATAAAATTTGAGAGTACAATAGGCCATAAAGAGAATGATTTACCAAAAAATGGAGGGGTGCCTGGATGGTTCAGTCAGTAGAAAATGCAATTCTTGATCTCAGGATTGTGAGTTCAAGCCCCACGTTGGGTGTAGAGCTTACTTAAAAAAACAAAATCTTAAAACAAAAACAAATGGAGATAGAATCAGTCACATCCTTTGATTACAGTGCACCAAAACTGTCAATGAATAATAAAAATTAGAAAACCATCTCTTCAGTGACTTTTTAAGCTTCTGAATCAAAGAAGAAATCGAAACAGTAACTGTAAAATATTTAGAAAATAAAGAAAACACTATATATAAAAATCTATGACCTTGAAACAGGCTCAGTGATAGATGCCAGGCACAAAAGGCAATGTACTGTACGATTCCATTTATATAAAATATCCAGAACAGGCAAATCCATAGAGACAGAAAGTAGATGAGTGGTTGCCCAGAGCTGGGGGAGGGAACATGGGGAGTGGCTGTTTAATGGATGTGGGTGTTCTCTTGGGGGAGATGAAAATGTTCTGGAACTAGATAGTGGTGATGGCCGTACAACAGTGAAAATGTACTAAATGCTATTGAATTGTACACTTTACAATGGCTTAAATGATAAACCGCATGTCAATGTATATTTCACCACAATGGGAAAAAAAAATCTATGGAAAGAAGGATTTATGTTTCCATCGATGGTAGACTGGAAAACGCCGACCAAACTGAGGACAGTTTGAAAATCTGGACAGAATATGAAATATATCTGATTGGAGGATTGAGGATTTTACAAGGCAATGAAAAAATGACAGGGTCAAAATTCAGAAAAAAGAAATCTAGAATTTGCCTTTCCATAGTGGGCATCAGATGGGTCCACAAGATGCCGTTGAGAGGTAGAGAAGCTGAGTGCAGTATCTAACAGCCTTTTGGGGCTGGGGATAAAAACTGGAGTCTGTTCTGACACCAACTGGTCTACTGCAATACAGTTCAGATGATGACAGCCTGGAATTTGCACTAAAGTCCATTTCAGACACCAGCCACACTTTGGGGGTCCCCAGGCCGCCCGCATTTCTGACCACCTGGCTATGTATTCAAGGGTTCCCATGACTCCTTTAGGCTCAATATTTTCTTTTCTTTTTAAGCTTTTATTTTTAAATAATCTCAACACCCAACATGGGCCTCGAACTCATGACCCTAAGATCAAGAGTCACACGCTCCACCGACTGAGCCAGCCAGGTGTCCCAGGTTCAATATTTTCACTCTACCTATGATTGCAGTTCTATTATAAAAGAGCAGCCAATGAAAAGACACAGAGGCAAGGTTTGGGAAGTTCCCAAACACCGTGCTTCTGTGCCCCCTCCCCGTGGCATCAGCACATTTCACTCTCCCAACTCATCAGTGTGTTCACCAACCAGGACGCTCCAGAGAGCTTCAGTGTCTCGAGGTTTTGTTGGGGTTTCATTAAATAGGCATGCTCACTGAATCGCTAGCCATCAATCTGCAGGCTCCATCCTCTCCCTGAAGGTTGGGAGGTTAGGCTGACATCACAGCTCAAGTCAGTCCCTGTCCAAAGCTATCAAAAGGGCTCAGCAGGATTCAGCTCACTAGCATAAACTCAGGTGTGATCCAAGGGGCTCATGAATAAAAAAGACATTCTGACCACTTGGGAAATTCCAAGGGTTTAGAAGCTCTGTTCCAGGAACTCAGGATAAAGAAGAGGCATATTCTTTCTTATAAATTCGGGGCACTCTCGGGTCTTTGGCCATGGTTCCCTTATAACAAAATGATCGACCCTGTCAGTACCTACATTTGGTATAACATTAATATAACATATACAAAACAATAGCCCAACATGATTATGCCTAACATTTGGAGGAGCCATTGTGGGATAGGGATGAGAGGCTTTTAACTCAATTTCCCAATACATCTGACTGTCAAGATCAGCATTATAATTTTGCCAACGTTACATCATTATCACACTTATGGTAGATGTAACCAGAAAAATAAGAGTTAAAAGATATCGGCATATCACTAGAGTCCCCTTCGTTCAGGTACTAATCGGTAGCCCAGTCCATCATCATATCGTATGACCAAAATGCATTCCAATGCAATATCACTCAGGTTTGGAGGTTTCCATTTGATCTTGTCAGGTTCCAAAAGTAAGAGTGGTCTCAGCCATGTTGGCTCGCCCTTTCAGGCATCTGGTATAATCAAGGTAAGAGTCAATGATGTATCTCTTGCTCTGCGCCTCTTACGAGGTGTTAATGTAATACTCAATTTCCCTCATTGCATAACACATTCATTCATTCCTTTGCCCTCAGCTACTAATTCCTCTTTCCATTTATACCCAAGTCTTTCCACCTTTGGAAGGGATGGTAGGCTTGACCACTGTGCTGGTCTAAACCACAGGCAATCATGCTAGTCTAGCAAGTACCTCCCACTCCCCATTCCAATTCCCTGTTAAACTATGACTCTGAGGAGGAGACCTGTCTGCCCATTGTTGGACATCATGGGCTGTAGAGCATGTTCCTTGGTCTGAAGAAACGTGACCTGGGGTCCAGACTGATGGAATGTCTTCAGTTCCAGTTTTTCTGTAGCACTCTGAGCTGAGTATGCAAAGCCCAGCCCAAGTGAGTGTTTGCACTTGCCAGGACCCATCTGCAGCCTCCCCGGGGCCACCAGCATCAGTCCCACTTGGCACCAATGTTGAGGGCGTTCTCCCCAGGAAATCTTCCCCACAGCCATCTGCAGTCTCTGCCTCTCTTGTTGGCAGATGGAACAGTTCTTACTGGCATCCTGCACCTCAGAGGGTACAAAAGGAATAGGTCTAAATTCAGCCCATATCTGCATTGTTGCAGCCTCCCATCTCCATTTATTTCACGGACCCACGTGGCTACCTCACATGAGCACACCCAGATATCTACTCACTGACTCCGATGACCTTCTGATCCTGAAAGGGAGTTCTTCTAATGGTGTTCAAACTGTGTTTTCTTAGACTCCGTATTTGTCTGCTGGGCACGCATTAATCTCAGGGCCAAACTGACAGCCCCAATTGTTTACATCTCGCCTGCGACCTGGATCCCATAATCTGAAGCCCTCCTTATCTCACTCTGACACGCCACACCAACATCCCCCGCCCCGAACCACCCAGGGCCAGGGACCAGACAACTAGGGACAGCCCCTGTACCCCGAAGCTCATCTGAACTGTTCAAACTAGCCAACCCGAAGCCAGTCACCCTGCCTTGCCTCACCTTCCCCATGGAACCTCTAATAAAGGCTGTGGCCTGTGCCTTCCCTTCCTTCCTCTCTGCCTCTTGACCAGCACTCATGCTTCTCCATATAGCCCTATGTGGTCTAACATGCCCCTCTCAGGATATGTAAGTGATGAAAATCTTTCAGTGGCCTTAGCCTCCAAGTGTCATTACTCAGTCACTTTTATAAATTACAACCCAGCACAAATAAGATGGACACTGACATATTCTACTTTAATGCACCCCTCACATTCCCATGGTGGGGCACCTGGGTGCCTCAGTTGGTTAAGCATCTGCCTTTGGCTGAGATCATGATCCCAGGGTCCTGGGATTGAGTCCCTCGTAGGGCTCTCTGCTCAGTGGGGAGTCTGCTTCTCCCTCTGTCCCCTCCCCCAGCTTGTGTGCATTCTCTCTCTCTCTCTCTCACAAAATAAATGAGATCTTTAAAAAAAAAAAAATTCCATGGTGGCTTCCACAGGGCTGTGCCCCAAGAGGGCTATCCCTCTATTTTATTTTTTTTTAAGATTTATTTTTTAAAGGAATCTCTATACCCAATGTGGGGCTCCAACTTACAACCTTGAGATTAAGCGTCGTGTGCTCTACCAACTGAGCTAACCAGGCACCCTAAACATCCCTTTAATAAGCCAGTTTCCCATTGCCCTTCTGCCTGATCATATGGATAGGCCATTGATCACTGCCCCAATGAGTCAGTAAAAACTCAAACAGAGGAGCAAACAGCATGTAATTCAGTCCACTGAGCTGATTTGTTGTTCTTTTTTTTGTTTTAAGTTTTATTTATTTATCTGAGAGGAAGAGAGAGCTTGTGGGGGCAGTGTGGGGGGAGGTGAGCCAGAGGAAGAGAATCTCAAGCAGACTCCCCGCTGAGTGCAGAGCCTGAGGCAGGGCTTGATCACCAGACCCTGAGATCTGACAGCAGTCAGAGTAGGAGACAAGAGTCTGTCACTTAACTGACTGAGCCACCCAGACCTCCCTGAGCTGATTTGTTTTTAACTGTTTTTAATCAGAGTGGCGCCTTCCAAACGGGATGTTGTCCATTCACCTTGGAACTTCCATCCATAAACCAAGAAGCTCTTTGTCGGTTAACAGAGAGCTTGTTCACTGCTTAGGCACTGTCCATGTTGAAATAGATTCCGACAGCTCCTCATATGGTTCCAAAGTCAGTCTTAGGGCAAGAGTCTACCTGTTTGTGATTATGCCAAGTAACTGTATTCCCTCAGAACTTCATCAACCAAATAGAAATTCTAGATATGAAAAATACCATAATCAACAAATAAGAACTCAGTGTATGGAATTCATGGCAGAGAAGACAAAGCTGAGGAGAGAATTAATGTACTAAAAAAACAGAACTGAAGAAATATCCAGATTGCACGGAGAGTCAAAATTCAATAAAATATAGAAATAAAACAAACAATATAGAGAAGTTCTAATAGACATGTAATTGGAGTCCCATACATAAAGGAGAAAGAAATCACACAGAAACGTATCTGAAGAGACAATGGCTGAGAAGATTCTAGAACTGATTAAAGATACCAAGTCACAGATGCAAGAATCATACAAACTCCCAAAGAAGATGTGAAATAGAAAACCACAACTAGACAAACCACAAACTCAGACACAAAGAAAATGTTAGGATAGAAAATAGACAGATTTTGGGGGTGCCTGGGTGGCTCAGTCGATTAAGCATCTGCCTTTAGCTCAGGTCATGATCTCAGGGTCCTGGGATCAAGTCCCACATTGGGCTCCCTGCTCAGCGGGGAGCCCACTTCTCCCTCTGTCCTTCCCTCCACTCATGCTCTCACTCTCTCTCTCTCTCAAATAAATAAATAAAATTTTTTACAAAAAAGAAAGAAAGAAAATAGCTTTCCTCTGAAGGAGCAGTATTAGAATGACATATAAAATCTCAAAGAAAACACTGAAGTCCAAAATACAATGTGATGATATCATCAGAGAACTGAAATACTACACCCAACAGAAACACACTTTAAGACTGAAGATGAAGTAAAAACATTTTCAGACAAATAAAAATTCAGAGACTTCATCACCAGCAGATTTGATTCAAAGGGAACCCGAAAGGGTGTTCCTCAGGCAAATGGAAAAAAGATATCGGATGGAAATACAGAAATGCAGGAAGAAATGAAGAGCAACAAAACAAGCAGAAAAATAGATAAGTCTAGTTGACTACTGATTGCTAAGAAGAAGAAAAAGAAAAAGGAGAAGGAGGAGGAGGAGGAGGAGAAGATCTTGTGAAGTTTGAAATATATATGGAATTAAAATGCATTTAAAAAATCACATTGGGGCATCTGAGTGGCTCAGTTGGTTAAGCGTCTGCCTTTGGCTCAGGTCATGATCCCAGGGTCCTGGGATCAAGTCCCGCATCAGGGTCGCTGTTGAGCAAAGAGCCTGCATCTCCCTCTGCTTCTGCCTCTCTCTCTGTCTCTCATGAATAAATAAACAAAACCTTTATTTAAAAAAAAATCACATTAGGTGGGCAAGATGATAAATGGACTTAAATTCCTTACATTATCTGGGAAGAAGGTAAAACTATCAACTAATATTAGACTTTGGTACATCACGGATTCATTTAATCATTGGGGTAACCACTAATAAGATAATAAAAAAGGATATAAATTTCAAGTTAATAAAAGGTAGAAATAGAGGGGCGCCTGGGTGCCTCAGTTGTTAAGCGTCTGCCTTCAGCTCAGGTCATGATCCCGGGGTTCTGGGATCAAGCCCTGCATTGGGCTCCCTGCTCCGCTGGAAGCCTGCTTCTCTCTCTCCCACTCCCCCTGCTTGTGTTCCCTCTCTTGCTGTGTCTCTCTCTGTCAAATAAATAAATAAAATCTTAAAAAAAAAAAAAAGATTCTCTCTCCAAAAAAAAAAAGGTAGAAATAGAATGATAGAATATATCACCCTAACATAGACAAATAAACCAATAAATAGATATTTATTTGGTCACCTGATTTATAGCTAAGGTAACATGGCAGTACATTGGGGAAAGAAAATATTTTACTATACAGTGCCATGATAATTGGATGTTTATATGGAAAAAAGAATTTTGTTCCCTATCTCAGGTCACACATGAAAAATAATTCCAACTGACTACAGAACTAAATTTAAATGGAAAAACAAAAGCACTTTTAGAAAGAAACATAAGAGAACATCTTCACAACCTTATATAATGTAAAGAGTTTTTATTTATTTTATTTTTATTTTAAAGATTTATTTATTTATTTGAGAGAGAGAGAGAATGGGGGAGGGGCAGAGGGAGAAGGAGAGAGAATCCCAAGCAGACTCCACGCTGAGTGTAGAGTGCCATGCGGGGCTCAATCTTACCATTCTAAGATCATGACCTGCGCCGAGACTGAGAGTTGGATACTCAACTGACTGAACCACCCAGTTGCCCCTGTAAAGATTTTTCAAAATGGGACCAAAATACTGGGCACCTGGGAGGCTCAGTCAGTTAAGTGTCTGACTCTTGATCTCAACTCAGGTCTTAATCTTACGGTCATGAGCTCAAGCTTCGCACTGGGCTCCACACTGGGTGTGGAGCCTACTTAAAAAAAAAAAAAAATAGGACCAAAATAATGGGCTGATATATAGGAAGAAAGGATAGATGGGACTATATTAAGAATGAAAGTGGTTGCTAGTCAAAAGATGGTAAAATGGCAAACCACAGTGTGTAAGAAGACCTTTTCAACAACAAAGGATGTTTTTGGTTTTTTTGTTTGTTTGTTTGTTTGTTTTGTTTTTAAAGATTTTATTTATTTATTTGAGAGAGAGAGAATGAGAGAGAGCACATGAGAGGGGGGAGGGTCAGAGGGAGAAGCAGACTCTCTGCCGAGCAGGGAGCCCAATGT
>NC_138377.1:95790435-95810241 GCF_054177405.1 Leptonychotes weddellii | reverse complement strand
CCATGACATCATGCATTTATCAAAACTTTGAACTTTACAGCACAAAGAGGAAAGCTTAATTAAGCTATGGGCTTTATTAATAATAGTTTATCAGTATTGGTCCATCAATTGTGATGAATGTACCACCCTAACGCTAGTCGTTAATAATAGGAAAACTGTGAGGGTGGGAACAGTAGGTACATGGGGACAGGAGGTACATGGGAAGGAACTCTGCTCTATCTCAATTTTCTGTAAACCTAAAACTGCTCTAAAAACTAAAGTCTATTCATTTAAAAACAACAGTACAATTGCACGATCCCTTTCATGTTAATATACATGTGTGTTTTGTGCATAGGGACGTCTGGAAGGACATAATCAAAATTAATAGCAGTTGTCCCAGAGTGGTAGGATGCACGGAAATCTTTTTCCTAGTTCTACTTGTCCTATTTTCTTAACAAAAGCACGCATTAATTTCTTATAAAGGAGTAAAGTGAGGCCGTGGGGGCCTCCGGGCCAGAGCCCAGCGCGCCCGGAGCCGGGGCTGCCAAGCCGGGGCGCCGTGGAGAATGCAGCTCGCAGCCGCCCGGGGCCCACGCCATCCTCTGCATCTGCTTCGCCCACCGCGTCCCTCGGCCTTTTCCGAGTCGGGTCGGGGAGGTTAGGAAAAGGAAGAGCGAATTCCTCCGGTGCAATCGCGTTTGCCCGCACGCCGGGCGCGGAGGCCGGGAGGGCCCGGGAGGGGCTCCGTGGGGCTCGGCCCGGGGCCGCGGACGCGCTGCGCAGCTCGCGGGGCGCGGCCGGCCGCCCGCCGGGCTTTCAGTGGGCTGGAATGTTCCCGCGGCGCCGCGTACTTTGTTCTGGGGCTGGGGGAGGGTGCAGCGGGGGCAGAACTCCAGGGCCCCTGGGACTTGGAGGACAGCCAGCTTTCCGTTCCCAGGGTGCCTTCCCCGGGGGTGGGGTGGGGAGTGGAGGGAGAGGAGCTGTCGAGTTCCCAGGCTGGCCAGCTGCGGGGCACCGACGGAACCCCTAGACTCCGGCTCCAGCCCTGCCACCCACTAGCCTCATGCTTCTGGGGTCAGGTCTCAATCTCTCTGGGCCTCACTTTCCTCATCTACAAAATGGAGATGATTAGCAATAATAATAATAATGGCGCACAGTTAGTGCCTGGCACTATTGTAAAGCGCTCTGCAAGTGCTCATGCCTCATAACTACCCTTTGAGATAGGTACTGTTAATAGAATACCGTAATTATCCTATTAGTAGAGTAGGAGGGTCCCGGGAATAGGCAAAGGCCCTTCGGACAGCTCAGATGCTCTGGCCCAGCCTCCTTCCAGATACTGAAATGTGCACCATTATTGGTTTCACTTTTTTTTTTTTTTAAGATTTTATTTATTTATCTGTCAGAGGGAGAGAGAGCACAATCATGGGAAGCAGCAGGCAGAGGGGGAAGCAGGTTCTGCACAGAGCAAGGAGCCAGCTGAGCCACCTAGGTATCCCTTACTATTTTCACTTTAAAAATGAGGAAAGAGGGACACCTGGGCGGCTCAGTCGTTAAGCGTCTGCCTTCAGCTCAGGTCATGATCCCAGGGTCCTGGGATCAAGCCCCACGTCCTGCTCCCTGCTCAGTGGGGAGTCTGCTTCTCCCTCTGCCTCTCCCCCCTGCTCCTGCTCTCTCTCTCTGTCTCTCTCAAATAAATACATAAAATAATTTTTTTTTAAAAAATGAAGAAAGAGAAGCTTAGGGAGGTTAAGTAACTTGCCCAAGGGCACACAGCTCCTAAGTGGCCTTCATGGATGCAAACACAGGCAGACCGGCAGAAAGCCTCCACTCTTTTTTTTTTTTTTTAATTATTTTTTTTTAAAAGATTTTATTTATTTGACAGAGACAGACACAGTGAGAGAAGGAACACAAGCAGGGGGAGTGGGCGAGGGAGAAGTAGGCCCCCCGCCGAGCAGGGAGCCTGATGCGGGACTCTATCCCAGGACCCAGGGATCATGACCCAAGCCGAAGGCAGACGCTTAACGACTGAGCCACCCAGGCGCCCTGAAAGCCTCCACTCTTAACCTCTACAGACACTGCCTCCCTACTGCCAGTCTCAGGAGGCTCTTAAAATCTGTTTATTTAGACATACTGCAATCCATGCAACAATCTGAAGGAAGCATTACTAATAATAATTACTTCTAAGTAATGATAATTATCACCAACCGAGGGCTGTAATTCTCACAACACCCTATGAGGTAAGTGCCATTATTATTAATCTCATTTTAGGGATGAAAGAATTGAGGCCCTGGAAGGTCACTCTGGTTCTAGGAGACGGAACTCATTCATCCTGAACCCAGAGCTCCACAAAAGCTTAGCTCTTCGCTACTTTCCAAGTATTGTATAGGGAGACCGACTCCTCCAGACTCTGAACATAGAGGCTAGCTTGGAAGGACAGTGCTTCCTTCTGCAAATGTTGGGAGAGGCAACTTTGCCTGGTAATCTGAGGAGCTGTGGAGAGTGTCATGAGTCTCAGAGGATACCTAACACCAGCTAGAGAGCTGTTCCTCTCTCCTGGGTTTGCTAGTTCAGGAGCCCAGCTGCCTAGTGCCTGGAACCACCTCCACCCAGAATCCACAGCAGGATCGGTCCGTTTTGTGACTGAACTGCATAAACTCAATTTGTTTGAAGTTTGCTATCTAATGTTTTTTTTTTTAATTTTTTTTTTTTTTTTAATTTGACAGAGAGAGAGACACAGTGAGAGAGGGAATACAAGCAGGGGGAGTGGGAGAGGGAGAAGCAGACTCCCTGCGGAGCAGGGGGCCCGATGCGGGGCTCCATCCCAGGACTCCGGGATCATGACCCGAGCCGAAGGCAGACGCCTAACGACTGAGCCACTCAGGTGCCCCGCTATCTAATGTTTTAAACCAAATTATTCACAGCGTTTTTGATAAATAAGATTTAGTATTTGTTAATGGGGGTCAATAGGTGAGCTATTTTATTTTCTTATGTTTTGAGCTCTTTTATTTATTAACAACTATGTTTTCTCATTAAATGAAACAGAAAATTCCATCCCTTGACTATGTTCTTGCCATGATCTGCATCCTTGATTTTCTCTTTATTAGGAGGAATTTTCAAAAATTTGTTTAAGGGGCGCCTGGGTGGCTCAGTCGGTTAAGTGTCCAACCCTGCGTGAGGCTCCTCGTTGGGCATAGAGCCTGCTTAAGATTCTCTCTCTTCCTCCCCTGCTCTTTCTCACACTCTCTCTCTCCAAAAAAAAAAAAAAAAAAAAAAATTGTTTAAGTGGCCTGAGAAAGAGAGGAAGATTTTGAATCTCGTTCCTGGGAGGGGAATGAAATCTGCTGGGTTTCCTTGGTAGTCACCCCACCTCACCATAGCCCTCGAGAATTAGGGGGATACACAGCTATGGATGACCCTTAGTTCTATCACATCACAAATGACTACTGAAAACACTCTCCCTCTCTGCCTGCATTTCACTCCCCCCCCACCCCCCTTGGCTGTCTGTGGACTGGCGTCACATCTGACTCAGGAGAAGTGGGAGGGACCGCTTGAGAAAAACTAGTGACTGTATCATTTTTCTTATCGAGGAAAGTCTAAAAATATGCACAAAGAAGCATGTATTCTGTGACTTGAATCTGAAATTTCATTATATGGCATGTGTGTGATGATCTTGGCGTCTGTTAACATTGTGGTAAAAAAGTGCCTTCTGATTGGCTTGATTCTAAGAAAAAGACGTCAGAACGGGCTCTACATAACTCTCTGCACACAATCACTGCAGGGTCCTCAGGAGCTGCGAAAGAGAGAGGGATGGCTGAGTGGAAGAATGAGTGGTGGATGAGAGATGAATCTGTCTGTGGATGAGTGTGAATGGCTGGACAGCCATGCTTGGATGGACAGGGGAGGGGAGGGAGGCAACTGCATTTGCTGGGCTCCAAAGGTCCTAGGCCCACCACAGCACTGACCATACCACTCCAGAGGTATTTGTCTACCCATTGGTCTTCCCCATGAGGAGATTTGGAGCTCCTTGAAGGCAAGAAGATAATTCTATCCTTTTTTGCTTCCTGGGCCCCTACCAGAGTGTGTGGTACATTCATGGAGGTAGCAGTTAGGATGTAGTCTTGGCCACTGTTACATGCAGCATCCCACCTGCATGAGGAGTACAGCCCACAGAAGGGGCTCTTCAAACCATGTCCTCTTCAAAGACAGGCCCTGATAGTTGTAACTATCACCCTGGCTCACATCACATAGGCCAGAACTTAGTCATATGGCCACACCTTACCGAAAGGATGCCTAGAAAATTTGTCTTATTCGGGGTGCCTTGGGTCCATTTATTTATTTTTATTTATTTATTTTTTTAAGTAGGCCCCCCACCCAGCATGGAGCCCAACAGGGGGCTTGAACTCATGTCCTTGAGATCAAGACCTGAGCTGAGATCCAGTTGGAAACTTAACCAACAGAGACACCCAGGCTCCCCACCTTCTGCCCATTTAAAAACCAGAGGTTTTAAAACTAGCAGAAACGGATATTGGAAGGCAATTAGTCTCCCTCTGCCACCTAACTGAGCAGCACATTCTTATTTGTTAAATGAATAAAAAGACATAAATGAATCTGACATTGCAAGTCTATTCTGAGAAGAAAAGCATGTGGAATCACATAGTTAAGTGAAAAAAGCCAAGTAGGATTGGCAGATATAGTAGGCAATTATTGCTGTCCTTCTTTACCAAGAGACATTTTGTTGAGAGCGACAGTGGGCCCAGATTAGATATTCCGCTTCGCAGACTCTCTCCACGTGGCCATGTGATGCCATGTGGCCAATGAGATATAAATGGAAGACAGCTGGGAGACCTCGGAGAACATTTTGCTTTAATACAGGCATACTTTCCCCTCATTCTTCCTACTTCTTGGTTTCTGAAGTGCAGATATGAGAGTGCATCAGCCAACTCATGAGACAACCCGCGAGGAAGCGAAAGCCACACATTAAGCGTAAGGGAGAGGAAAGAGGGGCATGGCCAGACATCGGCGCTTCCGTGACAATGCTGACGCTCTCGTGCCCATGGGGCCCAACCATGCCTGCCCACCTCCAGACTTCTCGCTCACGAGAAATGGAAACTCCAACCTGGTTAAGCTAGGATAGTGGCCTTTCTCTTGGATGCAACCTGACCGATGCATATATATATGCTGATTGCATCGAGTATCTCCAGAAGGATACTCAAGAAACCATAGTCATAACTGCTTTCTCCTTCCAGGGGAAGTCAGGAGTTGGAGAACTGGGGACAAGAAACTTATTTTTCATTTATAGGCTCCTAATTTTGAATGTTGAATTGTTGGCATTTATGTACTCAACCAAAAAGTGTTGAAGTGACAACTTACAATGAGGAAAGTCAAAAGACATTGTTCATTCATGAATTTGATGGCTCAGGAAATACGATGTCCAGCAGTCATATGATTGTATCACTTTGTTACATTGTCGTCAGTGGTACAATTGTCCCAGGACATTAATCACAAGGGGTCGTTCAAGAACTGAATTTTGAAAATTATTTATTTGTTAAAAATAGATTCCCATATGTATGCCGCATGTCAATAAAAGTGGGACTGGGGGGGCTTCTTTTGGCTTGTTTTATCTAAATCAGAGAAACCTAGTTGTCTTCAAGTTTAATCGTATCTCTAATGTATCTATTAAACTAGGTGGTGAGTATACTGTTCCTTGTCTTATCACTCACTGTATATCTTTGATTGGAATATTTTCTAATTTGAAATTAATTAATTATGAAAACTCAGGGTGCATTCAAATATAACCAAACGCTCTCAGTCCCTTGAATTACAATGCTCTTTCTTGAGAAACAGAAACAGGGCTGATATAGAACTACCGAAATAACTTTCATGACCCACAATATATCTTATCTCAGCCTCAGCTAGTGGAGATTACCCTGGCCAGTGGCATCAAAGAGCGGTGGGGATTATGAATGATCCCGGTGTCTGGGAATCCTGATTCTTAGGTTTACTTTCATTTTCTTCTTAATTTTATCTATAGATAAATTCTTAATAGGGAAGGAGGCAGGGGGGACGAATCAAACTGGAAGACTACATCCACCTCTAGCAGGCACACAAAAGAGCATGACCCTACTATCATTTCTATTAGGAGCCACATGGCAGTGATGATGACCAAATCGAAACCAAGCTAATGGTGCAAAGGCAACATGTCGTATTCATAGTCACATAGATACATATGATTGAATTCTGTGACAATTTTAAACAGTAGAAGAAGATTAACTCATGTTTATTCTGCAACGGCACGTACTTGTTCCTTTCCTAATATTATCTATGCTACAAAGACATGGAAAAAATAAAATTTATTAGGGGATGTATTTTTAATTTAAATACAGTTTCATATTTTAAAAATTAAGTTGTTTATATTTATGTACTTTCCCTTATAGAATGACAAAGTGTTTAAATGTCCTTTAAAGGGCTGATTTTACCACTCATATGTTTATAAAATGCTTTTGTAAATATCATGCCAAAGAAAGTATGAGGGGTTATTTATTCTACTTCTCTACAAAATGTTTAACATTCCTCAAAAACGGGTTATGTCCATGAGACTGTGCTTGTACGTGAATGTCATTCACTATGTATGTCATGGGGGTAAAAAAGGTTGAGAAACAAAAGAAAAATCCCACATTATCAACAAATTCTAATAAAACTAATAATAAGATCAGCTGTAATTCAAAAGGGTCACTGAAGAAGATCAAAACTGGACTTCTGAGTATCAGTATGTGTGATAAATTTATATGTGTGATTTATTTATATTTATTTTGTGCCAAGTCCAAGATCCTTAGCATGCTACCCCTTAAGTAAAAAAAAAAGGGGGGGGGGGAATTCTGTATCATCTCATTTGAAGGTGACTTGCTAAGGGACAGATACAAAGAAATATATTTTTTTAAACACTGATATTTTGTTATGCTATAAATAGATTTGATAACAAAAATGTGTGGGTCTTTTTGAAATAAAAACATATTTTTAAAAACTTAAACTCTATAGTAGAATTTAAAAATAGGATATCTAGCTTCCAAATCACAGCAAGATAAAAGCAAACAAAACACAGTCTGCATAATAAAAGACAGGAAAAAAGTAATTAGAATGATAAACAAGTATGACTCCTAAGCAAGATTACCAAAACCAAAATACATAATCTAAACAATACGTGTAAATGACTTAAATCCTCTATTAGAAGACAAAGACTCACAGTTGGGGTTAAAAAATCAATCAGGGTGCCTGGGTGGCTCAGTTGGTTAAGCGTCTGCCTTTGGCTCAGGTCATGATCCTAGGGTCCTGGGATCGAGCCCCTTATCAGGCTCCCTGCTCAGCGGGAAGCCTGCTTCTCCCTCTCACACTCCCCCTGCTTGTGTTCCCTCTCTCGCTGTGCCTCTCTCTGTCAAATAAATAAATAAAATCTTTTTTAAAAAAAATCAATCATATACCTCTTATAAGAGACATACCCAAACCAAAATGATGCAAAAAAGGTCAAAAGGACACACAATGCAAACATTTAAACCTAACTTTATGGAAGTTAGAAAGGCAACCCTGTTACTTAATTTTCAGTGTTGGGGGTGGTGGTGGTAAACAGCTTCTAGTAGGACGCCAGACTATAATGATTCAATATGGACTAGATTAGCAAAATGTTCATGCTAATCCTCTCCCTCCCTCCAGATTGCCCTCCTCTCCTCTATGTGCCCAGGAACCCAGTGTGTGTGTTATGTGTGCATGCTGGTGGAGGGGGTGAGGAGAAGGGTGCTGCTCACTTTTATCTTTTGCACTACAACCCCAACTAGGATACATACCCTTGGGGCCAGAGAGTGCCATAATTGCCAAGCAGACTATTCCAGAATAGACTGGTGGGCCCCCAGGACACCAGACCAAGAGCTATTGTCATAGCTGTTAAGAATGAAGATCATGGGGTGCCTGGGTGGCTCAGTTGGCTAAGCAGCCAACTCTTGATTTTGGCTCAGATTGTGATCTCAGGATCCCGTGTCGGGGTCCCTACTCAGTGGGGAGGCTGCTTGAGGATTCTCTCCCTCTCCATCTACCCCTTCCCCTGCTCACATTCTCTCTAAAATAAATAAGTCTTAAAAAAAAAAAGAAAGAAAGAATGAAGATCATGGAAGGATGGGTTGGGAAGGGTTGTTCTTAAGGGCAGAACAGTTCTGGATGTTACTCAGCCCCATTTTATCCCTGCTTTGATAGGTCCCACAAATACTGATGCAGAGCCTCACCTTCCAGGAAGGATGGTCTTATTTCCTCTGTGCTATACTTTGCTCCTCAAAGTCATGCAGGGACCCAGATGGGCAAGGAAGCTCTGCTATCTTCAATATATGGTTTTCCAGATTGCTCCAGTTGTGATCATTTCTGATGAGGAAGGCAAGGAGGATAAAGCACAGAGCAAGTATCTTTAAGAATATAAAATTGGAAATTGCAGTCACTTTCACTCACATCCCATTGAGATGAGAACTTAGCCCTGTGGCCACAAGTAGGTAGAGGGGGGGCTTGCAGGAAGCTGGGAAATGTAGCTCCTAGCTGAGTGGCCCAGGGTCCAGGAAGAAGGAGAAAACAATTCAGTAGCAACCATCAATTGGCCAAAATTATCATCAGTGGTCCATCCAAGTCCCCTCACTTGTTTCCATTCATTCATTCATTCATTCACTCACTCTCTTTTAGAGTCATTTCACACACCCTCTTATATACGTTGACAACCACTCTATTGTGTCTAAAGTACATGCGTTTGTTTCTATTTCTGACAAATATTTATTTTTGTTTTGTACACACGTATTTTCTTTCAAGTCAATTTTATTGAAGTAAAATTTACATTCAGTGGGGCGCCTGGGTGGCTCAGTTGGTTAAGCGACTGCCTTCGGCTCAGGTCATGATCCTGGAGTCCCTGGATCGAGTCCCGCATCGGGCTCCCTGCTGTCAGCAGGGAGTCTGCTTCTCCCTCTGACCCTCCCCCCTCTCATGTACTCGCTCTCTCTCATTCTTTCTCTCAAATAAATAAATAAAATCTTTAAAAAAAAAATTACATTCAGTAATAGTTAACTGATCTTTGACAAAGGAGAAAAGGCAATTCAATGGAAGAAGATAGTCTTTTCAACAAATGGTGCTGAAACAACTAGAAGTCCATATGCAAATAAATAAAGCAGGAATCTAGACACAGACTTTCCACCTTTCACAAAAATTAACTCAGGGTCACCTGGGTGGCTCAGTCAGTTAAGCATCTGACTTCAGCTCAGGCCATGATCTCAGGGTCCTGGGAACGAGCCCCAAGTCAGGCTCCGTGCTAAGCGGGTAGTCAGCTTCTCCCTCTCCTTCTGCACCTCCCCCCACTCGTGCTTTCTATCTCAACTAAATAAAGTCTTTTTAAAAACTTAAAAAAAAATTATCTCATGATTGGTCATAGACCTAAATGTAAAGTACAAAACTATAAAACTTCTAGAGGAAGACAAGAGAAAATCTAGATAACTGTGGATTTAGCAAAGAATTTTTAGATACAACACCAAAAACGTGATTGGTTGATTGATTTTTAAAGATTTATTTATTTATTTTAGGGAGAGAGAGCACACCCAAGTGTGCTCATGAGTGGGGAGAGGGGCAGAGGGGGAGATTCTTCAAGCAGACTCCCCACTGAGCACAGAGTCGGGCTCAGGTTCAATCCCACGACCCATGAGATCATGACCTGAGCTGAAACCAAGAGTCAGTCAATTAACTGACTGAGCCACCCAGGTGTCCCTAAAAACATGATTTATTAAAGAAAAATTGATTGGTTGGACTTTATTACAATTAAAAACTTTTGCTCTGCACAAAATACTGTTAAGAGAATGAAAAAGTCACAGACTGAGAGAATATATTTACAAAACACATATGTGATATAGGACTTATATCCAAAATACACAAAGAACTCCTAAAACTGAACGGTAAACTAAGCAACCCAATTTTAAAATGGCAAAACATCTGAACAGACACTTCACCAAGAAGATAAACAGATGGCAGATAAGCATACAAAAAGATGCTCAATATCATTTGTCATTAAGGAGCTGCAGATTAAGACAATGAGATATATTCGTAAGTATATACTTAACTTTATAAGAAATTGCCAAACTATATTCCAAAGTGATGAACCATTTTGCTTTCTCACCAACAATGTATGAGTTCCAGTTGCTTTGCATTGTCAACAGTAGTTGGTATTGTCAGATTTTTTGATTTGAGCCATTTTGTGATGTAGCAGTATGTCATTATGGTTTTCATTTGCAATTCTTAATGACTAAGCATATTAAGAATCTTTGTATGTACTTATTTGCCATTCATAGATCTTATCTGATGAAGTGTTTAAATCTTTTGTTCTTTTTTTTTTTTTTAAAGATTTTATTTATTTATTTGAGAGAGAGAGAATGAGAGACAGAGAGCATGAGAGGGAGGAGGGTCAGAGGGCGAAGCAGACTCCCTGCCGAGCAGGGAGCCCGATGCGGGACTCGATCCTGGGACTCCAGGATCATGACCTGAGCTGAAGGCAGTCGCTTAACCAACTGAGCCACCCAGGCGCCCAAATCTTTTGTTCATTTTTTAAGTGTGTTGTTTGTTTCATTTCTTAGTGAGTTGTGCAGGTTTTTTTTGGATGTTTTGTGTATAAGTCAATATCAGTCAGGGTCCAATCAGGAGAATTATTAACAGGAGATTGAAATAATGGAGAATTGGCTTGTAAGAGTCAAAGAGAATTCGGACGAATAGCAAATACAGGGTCGGCCACAACTGGCAGGGCTGAGATCTAGTTGCCTGAGAAGAACCTCCAGACCTGTTGGAAAGAGCATAGCACGGCTCACCGGACGGTGAAAGAGACACTGAGATGGCTCACCAGGGGGAGTCTACCCTTTGGGAGTGGAGGATATTGTCCACAGGGAGGTGCCATACCCTGGAACCTGATGCAAAGTCACCTGAGGGGTGCTGGAGGAAGTGGCTCACAGTCAGCTTCACTTGCCAGTGGCACACCACTTGAGAAGGTGTTGAGAGAAGCTTCTAGCAGCTGGGCCCTGCTGGTTGCCCTATGCTATCAAATCTGGGAGCTGGGGAAGCTGCCCTCTGCAGGAGTCCGGTTCAAGAGAGTCTGCACTCTGCAGGACACTGGAAACAGAAGAGAAAATTCCTTCCTCTGTCAGAGTCCCTCCAGCACCCCCTACTGGCACAACATCATTCCAAATGGCACAGGTGAAATATCCACCCGTCCCACCTCCAGGGTCACAGAGCAGGCAAAGAAGGGTGGATTTGGAAATGCCAAGTAATAAGCTGTTGACTGGCACAAAATCCTTTATCATATGTGTGTTTCTCCAGGCTGTGGCTTACCTTTTATTTCTTTTTTTTTTTTTTTTTAAAGATTTTATTTATTTGAGACAGAGAGAATGAGAGAGACAGAGAGCACATGAGAGAGGGGAGGGTCAGAGGGAGAAGCAGGCTCCCTGCTCGGCAGGGAGCTCGATGCGGGACTCGATCCCGGGACTCCAGGATCATGACCTGAGCCGAAGGCAGTCGCTTAACCAACTGAGCCACCCAGGCGCCCTTACCTTTTATTTCTTAACAGTGTCTTTTGAAAAGCAGATGTTTGGTTTTTTTTTTTTTTTTTATTAGAGAGGCTGAGAATGAGTGATGGGTTTTAAGTTTTTTTTTTTTATTAGAGAGGCTGCGAATGAGTGATGGGGGGGAGAGAGAGAGAGTGCGTGAGAAGCAGACTCCCGTCGAGGAGGGAGCCTGATGTGGGGCTCGATCCCCGGACCCAGAGATCATGACCTGAGCCAAAGGCAGACGCTTAATCAACTGAGCCACTCAGATGCCCCTGATGATTTTAATTCTTGATAATTCTCTTCATATGCCTGTTTGGGTTACCACTTTTATAAATTGCCTATTGACAAACTTTGCCCATTGTTCTATAGGACCTGTTACCTTTTGCTTACTTCAGATTTAATCTGTACTTCTTTTTCTAGTTTCCTAAAATGGAAGCTTAGATCATTGATTTTAGATCTTTTCTAATGCATGCATCAGTGCTATAAATTTCTCTCTGAGCATTGCTTTTGCTGCATCATACAATTTTTGATTAGTGGTATATTCATTTTTATAGAGTTACTCTCAAATTTCTCTTGAGACTTCTTCTTTGACCCAGGGGTCATTTATAAGTGTGTTGTTTAATGTCCAAGTATCTTGGGACTTCCCAGCTATCTCTGTTATTGATTTCTAGTTTACTTCTGTTGTGGTCTGAGAGCAGACATTGTATGATTTCTATTTTTTAAGTTTGTCAAGTGTGTTTTATGGCCCAGAGTGTGGTCTATCTTGGTGAGTGTTCCATGTGAGCTTGAGAAGAATGTGTATTCTGGCGATGGATGAAGTCGTTTATAGATATCAATTCTATCCACTTGATTGATGATGCTGCATTCCACTGTGTCCTTACTGATTTTCTGCCTGGTAGATCTGTCCATTTCTGAGAGAGGGATGTTGAAGTCTTTAACTAGGAGAGTGGATTCTTCTCTTTCTTCTAGCAGTTCCATCTGTTTCACCTCATATATATTGACACTCTATTGTTAGGCACATACATATTAAGGATTGTTCCATCTTCCTGGAGAATTGATCCATCTATTGTTATATAATGCCTCTCTTTATCCCTGAAAACCTTTCTTGCTCTGTAGTCTTATCTGGTTGAAATGAATATAGCTACACCAGCTTTCTCTTGATTAATGTTATCGTGGCATATCTTTCTCCATTCCCTTACTTTTAATCTATATATGTCTTTTTATTTACAGTGGGTTTTTCCATAGATGACATAATTGGGTCACATTTTTTCATCCACTCTGATAATCTGTCTTCTAGTTGGTATATTTAGACCATTGACATTTAAAACGATTATGATATACTATAATTGGATTAATATCTACCATATGTATTACTGTTCTCTATATGTTATCCCTGTCCTTTGTTCCTATTTTTGTCATGTACTCTTTTTCTGCCTTTTGTGGTTTTAACTGAGCAATTTATATGATTCTACTTTCTCTCCTTTCTTAGCATATCAGTTATACTTTTTTTTTTTTACTTTTTTTTAGTGGTTTCCCTAGAGTTTGCTATATATATTTACAACTAATCCAAGTTCACTTTCAAAAGACACTACAGCTTCATGGGAACTGCAAGTACTTTATAATACCCAAGCATTCCTAATTCCTTCATCCCATGCCTTGTGTCATTGCTGTCTTTCATTTCACTTACACATAAGCTATAATCATTGAACACATTGTTGCTATTATTATCTTAAGCAAACTGTTACATATTAGGTCAATTAAGAATAAAAAATAAATAGGGGCACCTGGGTGGCTCAGTTGTTAAGCGTCTGCCTTCAGCTCAGGTCATGATCCTGGGGTCCTGGGATCGAGTTGGGCTCCCTGCTCAGCAGGAAGCCTGCTTCTCCCACTCCCCCTGCTTGTGTTCCCTCTCTCGCTGAGGGAACTCTCTGTCAAATAAATAAATAAAATCTTAAAAAAATAAAAAATAAAGTGTTTCTTCTGCCTTCACTTATTCCTTCTCTAACACTCTTCTTCCTTTCTTTACATGGATCCAACTTTTTGACCAAGACATTTTCCTTCTCTGTAAAGAACTTCTTTTAAAATGTCTTGCAAGGCAGGTTTACTGGCAACAAATTCCCCTCATTTTTGGTCTGAGAAAGTATTTCTCCCTTTTGAAGGATAATTTCCCAGGATACAGAATTCTACGTTAACAGGGTTTTTTCTCAATATTTGAAATATTTCACTACACTCTGTTCTTATCTGCACGGTTTCTGAGAAGAAGTTGAATGTAATTTTTTTTTTTAAAGATTTTATTTTTATTTATTTATTTTAGAGAGAGAGCGTGAGCAGGGGGAGGGAGAGGGACAAGCAGACTTTGCGCTAAGCACAGAGTCCAATGTGGGGCTCCAGCTCACGCCCATGAGACCGCGACTTGAGCCGAAACCAAGAGTCAGATGCTTAACTGACTGAGCCACCCAGGCGCCTCTCCAATGTCATTCTTATCTTTGCTCCATCATAGGTAAGCTGTGTTCCCCCCTGGCTTCTTTTAAGACTTTATCATTGATTTTTTTGCAGTTTGAATATGATATGCTTATTGTGGGGTTTTTAGGGGGTGGGGGTGGATTTATCCTGCTCGGTGTTCTCTGAGCTTCCTGGATCTGTGTTTTGGTGTCTGACATTAATGTCGGGAAATTTTCAGTCATTATTACTTCAACCATTTCTTTTGTTTCTTTCTCTCATTGTCTAGTATTCCCATTATGTATATGTTACACCTTTTGTAGTTCTCCACAGTCCTTGGATATCCCATTTCGTTTTTGCAGTCATTTTTTCCTTCACTTTTCAGTTCTGGAGGTTTCTACTGACATATCCTGCAGCTCAGCAATTCCTTCCTCAGCCACGTCCAGTCTATTAATGAGTATATCAAAGGCATTCTTCATTTCTGCTACAATGTTTTTTATCTCTACCATTTCCTTTTGATTCTTTCTTAGAATTTCCATCTCTCTGCTTAGATGACACTTCTGTTCTTGCATGTTGTCTATTTCATCCATCCGTGCCTTTAGCATGTTCATTATAGTTATTTCAAGACCTAGTCTGATCATTGAAACATCTCTGCCAGATTCGAGTCAGCTTCTCATGCTTGTTCTGTCTCTTCAAACTGTGTTTTTGCCTTTGAGTACTCATTGCAATTTTCTATTGAAAGCCAGACATGATGTGCTGGATAAAAGGACCTGTAGTAAGTGGTGTGGTGGTATAAGGTATATGCGGGGGAGGAGGAACCTCGGAGCCAACGATGAGTTCTGAGTCTTTTAGTGAGCCTGTACTTTGCACTGAACTTCATAAGTGCTCCCCAGTTTTTTCCCCTCTTTAAGTGGAACAGGGTGGCTAGAGCTGGCTGGAGATGGGTATTTCCCTTCTTCCATGTTGGTTAGGGTCTGATAAAATCACAGCAAGCCAGGCTCAGGTAAAACAGTTTCTCCTGAGGGCCCATGTTAAGAACAAAGTCCTCTGGCATATTTCAAAATGGTTACTTTTTCCCTCCTCCTGCTATAAGTGTGAATAGATCTGTCTCTGACACTTGCTGTGAGAACCTGGTAGAGCTTCTGGAGGTAAAGTTCACAACAGTTTGGTGCCCCTCAGACTGGGCACCCTTGGAGTTCCTAAACCTCAGACTTGTTCACACTGGCCCTCCAGAAATCTAAGAAGTACAGTTTTCCCACCTAGCACTGGTTCCCCTCCCTACCATGCAGGGAGGTTCCTGCTCTGGTAAGTTGTGAGCATCCATCTGTCTGTATCTCCAATTTTTGGAGCAGTGGTTTGCCCTGTGTCCTCAATTCTTTGGCAGATCTAAGAACAGTTGTTTATTTTCAGTTTGTTCTATTTTTTACTTGTTAGGAGAAAGCGTAGACTTCCAAGCTCCTTACTTGCTGGACCAGAAACTAGAAGTCTCTCTTTTGCTTATTGGTTTGCATGAGTTACTTGTATGTTCTATTTTTTTTTTTTTGTATATTCTATGTATTAATTCCTTATCATTTTTATTTATTTATTTTTAAATGCCTTATCCTTTTTAGATTTACAAATATCTTCTCCCATTCTATCAAGTATTGTCCATGGTATCCTCTCTTGAACAGAAGTCCTTAATCTTGACATCATCGAATAAATCATTTTTTTCCTTCTGGTTTGAGCTTTTGAAGTTTTTTTTTTTTTTTTAAGATTTTATTTATTTGAGAGCGAGAGTGAGAGAGAGAAAGAGCACAAGAGGGGGGAGCAGGAGAGGGAGAAGCAGACTCCCTGCTGAGCAGGTAGCCTGATGCGGGACTCGATCCCGGGACTCCAGGATCATGACCTGAGCCGAAGGCAGTCGCTTAACCAACTGAACCACCCAGGCGCCCGAGCTCTTGAAGTTTTATATAAAGAGTCCTTCTTCCAACACAGGTCCCAAAGATGCTCTCTTATATTTTCTTCTATTAATTTAGAGTTTTATTTTTATATTGAGGTCTTTTGTAATTCAGAGTGTATCTTTTTATTTGGTGTCAGGCAGGGATCCCATTTATTTTCTCCATGTAGTCAGCTGGTTTAATCTGTCTCTTCTTTATTGATTTGTGATGCCTCTCACACATATACTCCTGGTCTGACTTTGAGTTTTCCATTGTGTTCCATGATCTATTGGTCTGTTTTTGTGCCAAAACAATGTTGTTGTTTTGCTTTGTTCAGCTTCATATGTGGCTTTGTAGTGTGCTGTCCTTTGCTTTTCTTTTGCAAGGTTGACTGAGTCCTGTTTGTCCCTATACATTTTAGAATGAGTTTGCCAACTTCCTGGAAAACACACCTGGAGTTTTTATTGGGATTTCACTGCACATGTAGATTAACTCACGAAGAACTGATGCCTGTGTAATAGTAAGGTGTTCTATCCAAGAGTGTGAGATTTCCCTCCCTTTATTCAGGTTGGTTTCTATGTCCTTTATTAAAGTTTAAAGTTCTCTCTGTAGGTTTCTTGTATATTCTTAGTCAAGTTCATTCCTAGACATTGTACATGCTGTTTTGATCCCTTTCTCCCAGAAGTTGGTTACTGCTGGTGGAGAGAAATGTTATGGATTTCTTTTTTTTTTTTTTTTTGATTTTATTTATTTGAGAAAGCGAGAATGAGAGAGAGAACGCATGAGAAGGGGAAGGGTCAGAGGGAGAAGCAGACTCCCCACCCAGCAGGGAGCCCAACGTGGGACCCGATCCCGGGACTCCAGGATCATGACCCGAGCCAAAGGCAGTCGCCCAACCAACTGAGCCACCCAGGCGCCCCCTTTAATTTTTTTTTTTAAGATTTATGTATTTATTTGAGAGGGAGAGAGAGGTGGGGGGAGGTCACAGAGGGAGAGGGAAAGAATCTCAAGCAGACTCCTCACAGAGTGTGAAGCCCCACGGGGAGCTTGATTTCACAACCCTGAGACCATGACCTGAGCTGAAATCAAGAGTCCAACGCTTAGGCAACTGAGCCACCCAGGTGCCCCAAGGATTTCTTTTTTTAGGTTAATCTCGTATCTAGTGATTTGACTGAACTCTTTTAATAGGTTTAACAATCTGTCTGTTGATTCTCTTTGCTTTTCAAGGAAAATGAAAATACTATCTTTATATAATAATCGTTTTTATCTCTTCTCATCCTTATATCTCTTATTCCTTCTTCCCTGATCCTTTTGTCAGGAATGTCCATTATTAGGTACCGAATAGTAGCACTATAGTTGGATTCCGTATTTCATTCCAGATCTTAAAGAGAATGCATTTAACGTCTCTTCAATAAACAAACGTTTGCCTTAAGCTTTTGCCATATAAGTTTCACCAGGGGCACCTGGGTGGCTCAGTTGGTTAAGCGTCTGCCTTCAGCTCAGGTCATGATCTCGGAGTCCTGGGATTGAGCCCGTCAGCCTCCCTGCTCAGCGGGGAGTCTGCTTTTCCCCCTCTCTCTGCCTGCCATCCCCCCTGCTTATACTCCCTCTGTCAAATAAAAAAATAAAATCTTAAAAAAAAATACTATATAAAAAAAACCCTTCACCAAGTTAAGGATGTCTCTCCTATATCCATAAATGAGTGATGAACTTTATCATATGTTTTTTCTTCATCAATGAATTGAGATAATTGTATGGTATTTGTCCTTTATTCACGGGGTGATTTCTGATGTAGAGCCAACTCGGAATTCCTGGAATAAATCCTACTTGATCAAAATGTATGTTTTAAATATATAATTGGATTAGTTAGCTAATATTTTATTTGGGATTTTTATATTTACATCATAGGTGAAAGGAGCCTCTTCTTTTCACTGATTGCTTTGAATCCAGATTACAATGGTTTCATAAAATGATCTGGGCAGCATTTGCTCTTTTCTGGTTTTCTGGAGAAACTTGCATAAGATAGGAATTAACTGTTCCTTGAGAGTTTGGCACAACTCCAGAAATTCATAAACTTTTATTACCGTGACCCCGCCAGCCCCACTGTTCTAGTGTTTACCACATATTTTGAAGGAGATGGTTTAAATTAACGAAAACAGGGGTGCCTGGGTGGCTCAGTCAGTTAAGGTCTGGCTCTTGGCTTCAACTCAGGTCGTGATCTTGGGGTTGTGGGATCAAGCCCCTGTTGGGCTCCATGCTCAGCGTGCAGTCTGCGAGATTCTCCCTCTCCCTCTGCCCCACCCCCTGCCCATGTGAATAAATCTTTAAAAAAATAAAACAAGTTAATGAATACAAGTCTTACTTTCCCCAGGTGGCTGCACACAGTAGAGAAAATACACACAGCTCCTAAGAATAGTGGCACCACATACGGGGTTGAACGTCTCGACCCAACTGTCAACCCTGTCGGTCTCTGTAGATAAAAGGGCTGCATCTTTTCCTCAAGTCCCTCCATCCTCAGCCCTCCTCAGCCCTCCTCAGCCCTCCTCAGCCCTCCTCAGCCCTCACCATATAGCTTTGAATTCAGCCTCCTGTTTTATTGACAAAAGGAAACCCCTAGGGCCTAGTTCCTTGAATCACATCTACCTGCTCACAGTGACTGCCTGTCCACATCCAGTCATACCTCTTTCCCCCAGTCTCAGAACATTGTGCCCTTCTGAGTCCAAGGCATCCCTACGAATGTGCCCCCTTGCCCCCTCCCTTTCTCCCAGGAACCTCACTCTTTTAGACAATCCCTCTCTCTCCTGAAATTCCAACTCTCTCTCCCTACAGGGCTTCTTCTCCTTGGTCCAACAACATAATCAAATCTCACCCATCCCCAAAAAAAATCCCTCCTTTGTGTGCTGTAGGACCAGCATTCTCACCCGCTGCAGGTGGGAGTGTAAATTGGCAAGATCTTTCTGGGAAGCAATTTGGTAACCCGAATCAAAAGGCTGAAAAATATTTGCACCCTTTGTCCCAGTAATCCTGCCTCTAGAAATCCATCTAAGGAAGTAATCAGAAATGCTGACAAGGAGAGATGTTTAAAGATGTTAATCTCACTGTTATTTTAACAGCAAAAACTGGAAACAATCTAAAGGTTCAACAACAGGGGATGGGTCCAACAAATTGAACTTAAATATAATGCCATTTTGTGCAATCACTAAAACTATAATTTTTAAAGGCTGGTTGACATGAGAAACTGTCCATGAAAAAATAAGTGAAAACAGCAGTGTCTGAACAATATATATGGTCTGGTGCTGAATTTGTTATATAGAGAATCAGCTAACACGCCTGGAATGTTAGCTATTGTATACATTCTCTCAATCTTCACAACGTTCCTGAACAGTTAATACTGTTATCCATGTTTTGTAGAGAAAGAAACCAACCAGAAAGAAAAACATCAATATCTTGGGGGGGTGGGGCAGGGGAGGAACATTACTGATGAATGTTATTTTTTCATTCCCTTCCGTATTTTCCAATACTTTAACAAGGAGGTGTTCCTTTTTGTCAAACAGAAATACTGAATCATTCTTCTTCTTTCTGTGTTATATATGCTTTATACGTAGAGTAGTGAATAATTTCAATGATACAGAGAAAATGAAAATCCTCCTCCCACTCCTGTTATGTCAACCACCAGAGACAGCCACTGTGGACAGTCTGGCTTTTGTATTTATATTTGCTGTGAAAATGTGTATGTAGACACATATATACTGAGAAAAAGCAAACGTGATCATCCTACCATGTCAATACACAACACTGCACAAGCTGACTGGTCCCAGCAGCTGCATTTGGCTCTCTGCCCCAGAGGTGCCCAGGGCCCCTTTCTGCAGGAGGCTCAC
>NC_138377.1:95699113-95789935 GCF_054177405.1 Leptonychotes weddellii | reverse complement strand
CCCAAGGGTCAGGCCAGGTGCTCCCTGGCTGTGGCTTGAATCAGGCTCACAGCTGAGCCAGAGCAGGCCCTCGGGGCACCAACTACCTCCACAGTGGCCTCTCCTGCCTGAAGGACTTGCCCAGATGCGTGAAACTGACTCAGGTGGCTCCCAGGTCTTCCTCTGCCTGGTACTGCCTGTCCTGTCCTCTCAGGACTGCATCCATATCAAGTGACAGCTCAAATGTCCCCTCCCCTCCTGCCCACCTTCATGCCCCAGTCACTATCTATCCCCCAGGTTCTTCCTTTCCAGTCCGTCTCAGCACTGAACTGAGAATGCTCTGACATGTTGGCCTGGCTCCCTTTGCTGGAACCGAAGCGCCCTGCTTGTTGGCCCCGCAGCCCCGGCGCTGACGTCATAGGGGCTTGGTATTTGGTGAAGGAATGAAGGCAGGAAGGAAAGTCTGAGCTGATAAGGCCTTGGGAGCATTGTCTAGGTAAGAGAAAGGGGAGGTGCCACTCCTGGTCCCAAATCTTTCCTCGCTCGAGTTCCCCTGGGAAGAGGAAATGATCGGGTTTTGCAACCAGACTTGCCTCCAGAGCTCAACTTCTTTCACAACTGGCAGGACAATTTTGGCCTTGATTAACCAACCAGAGCTTGTTTTCTAACCTGCACATCGAGGGGAAGGACACGGGTCGGGTTAAGGGCCCGGCCCAGTGCTGGACCAAAGCACGGTGACCTTTCCCAGGATGCCACACCCCGAGTCACACTATGGAAAGCCTGGGCCCCAAAGCATACCCCCTGCCCTTGGCTCCAAGCACGGGGCGCGGGTCCCGAGCACCCCAGGGGAAGCAGCGGCGCACCGTGGCCCACCCCGCCGCGCTGCAGCCCTCGGCCACCCTGCCCAGCCCCTTCCGGTTCACGGTCCGTGGTTCCAACTCTCGCCGGGGTCACGGCTCCTGGAGCGGGGACGACCCGACCGGCCGCTCGCAGCCGCTTCGGGGCCCCGGACCCCGAAGTTCATCATGGTCCCTCCCCTCCCCCCTCGCCCCCAGCCCAAGGCCCTGGCCCCGCCCCCGTTGTGTCAGGGGCCACTGCGCCGCCGCGTTCGCGGAGGAGCCCGGCGCGCGACCCCTGGGGGCCCAATCCGGCCGGCACGGAACAGGCGCGCGAGCCGCGCGCACCACGTGACCGAACGTGCTCCCGGCGCCCTCCGGGGGCGCGCAGAGGTCGGGCGGGCCGAGGGCCAATTTCCCATGGTCCCTTCATTTGCATACACAACGTTGGGAGGTTAGGGACACAATTAGACGTAATTTGGCCGTAATCACAAAGATACCATTACTGTATGTACGAGATACAAACGGTCATAATGCCTTGAATATTTGGGGTTTTGAAAAGCGCGCAGCATAGTCACCATAATTGTAAAAGTATTGCGGTTCATAGCTTTATATACTATCTGAGAAAGCTTGGGAGTCGTGCTCGCTTCGGCAGCACATATACTAAAATTGGAACGATACAGAGAAGATTAGCATGGCCCCTGCGCAAGGATGACACGCAAATTCGTGAAGCGTTCCATATTTTGTACCAGAGTTTATCTACCCCTGGGTGCAAACACTTTGAACCTACAGGTTTTATCTTTTCTTTCACACAAAGGAAACTGTAGTCCCAGCAGATAGAATGAGAGGAGGTGGGGCTTAGATTCTCCCTTTGCCCTGCTTTTTACGCCTGACCCCAGGCTTTGATCTTTCCCCGTGTTGCCCCTGCTTCCCCCTGCACTATCCTGAGTCCTACGGAACCTTACACTTAAGGAAACGGATTTGCCAAAGTTAACCCGCTTCAGGTCCAAAACATAACAGGACCCTAGTGCTCAAATAGACCTGAGG
Source organism: Leptonychotes weddellii (assembly GCF_054177405.1). Taxonomy (NCBI): domain Eukaryota; kingdom Metazoa; phylum Chordata; class Mammalia; order Carnivora; family Phocidae; genus Leptonychotes; species Leptonychotes weddellii. The sequence continues at coordinate 95,788,073 of NC_138377.1, read as the reverse complement.
GGACTGTAACAGGACATGTAACAAGCAAGACTCCTCATGCTGCCTCTGAATCTTAAAAACATAATAATGCCCACTCCTTCTTAAGCATCTACCATGTGCCAGGGGCTTCCAATAGCTCAGTATTCCTGACAGCCCTGCCTTGTGAGTACTATTGTCAGCATTTTACAGGAGACCCCGGGAGGTAAAGCACCCTGGCCATGATCATATAATTAGTAAGCGGCTGCCGCAAGGCCCGACGAGACCTTTGGAGGCACAGGCCCGGAAAAGATCGGGACCCTGCCCCCATGTAATGATTGCAAAAAGTACAGTCCTACTTAGTAAGATGGGAAGCGGGGGAAAGTCCAGTAAAGTTCAGATTTCCTGCGCTGACTTTATCAATGTGTTTTGAAATACAGGTTTCTTTCCGGGAGAAAAAATGTTGGTGCACATGCTTTGCTGGTGCCTGAGCACACTCGTAGTGGGCCCCCCGGTCTCTGCAGCCGCTGGGAGAGCAGCTGGTCTGCCTCCAGGGGCCGCACACCTCCCAGGCTCTGGGCTCCCCACAGTTCGGGCAGGCAGCAGACGCCGAGCCCCAGAGCCGCCCCAGGGCAGCGGAGGGTCCTCTCCCGGCGGGCGCTCGGAGCTGCCAAGCAGCGTTCCATCAGGGATCCATTTCTGTTCCCTTCAGTGAGGTGAAATACTTTCCAGGTAACAGCCGAGAATGGGGGTCTGTGGGACCTCTCGTCGCACCTTCTCCTCGGCTCACGGCCTCCAGTGCATGGAGTCGGAGGACAAGCTTTGGTTTTCCTTTCTTCCCCCAAACATGCCTGGTTCTTAGGAGGAACTTGGGTAATTGGATGAGCAGTTTTCAAAGTCTCCTTCTGAGATGCCAAACAAGGAAAGGACCAATGTTGGCGTGACTCTCTCTCCTTCTAAAGAAACTTGTTATTCCACTTGGTATGACCCCTGGTCTTGGAGCAGAGATGAGGAAAGACAGGCAAGTCTTTGTCCTGGAAAAGCCAGAGACCTGGCTGATTTTGCTGGCTCTGCTCAGTTCTGTGAAGTAGATACCCTCTCCCGCCTTCTGTTACAGATGGGGAAGCTGAGGCACAGAGAGATTCAACAACTTGCCCGATGTCACACAACTAGTAAATAACAGAGAAGGGGTTGAGACCCAGGAAATCTGCCTAGAGAGCTTGTGCTCTTAACCAAACACTACACCACCTTGGATGGTAGAGAGTGAGAGATAAAGCTGTTTAGAATGAATGGAAAGAGCATAGGGGTCCAGTTCTGCTTTTGCTGGTGTTCTGAATTCAAGGACAGGGGTTGTATTTTTGCAAAGGTTCAAGGTTATACTTTAGATCAGGGTAGCTGGAAATAAGTGGACAGGTATGTGCATGGCGAACTTGCAAAATGTGAAGGAGTGAAGGAGCACCCTCTTTGGGACACAGCTGGAAGAGGAAGAAAGTTTTCCTAGGCTGACAATCTCTTACCAGACACCTGCCCCCCAAAATAATCCTATTGATGAAGGGTCATCTGAGCAATAAACTTGTGCTTTATTAATATAAAGCAAATGAGCTCAATTGCCTCCCAATAGCTGTTGTCCAGAAGCACCTAGGGACTCCTCCCCTCGGACATTTCCAGCACCCAGAGGAACCAGAGTTGGAATCCCTTCCTTGAGACATCTGTTGAGCTACTGGGATGCACTGGGCCCTGTGTTGGAGATCACAAGGAAGAGCAAGACGTGGCCCCTGTTGCCAGGGTACTTACAGTCCTAGGGGAAACAGACACACACAACCAAGGAGAACTCAGAGACATGAACACCCCCTGAGTTTCATTAACCAAGTGCCACAGGAATGAAGAGGTTAGTCCCAGGAATCCAGAGGTCTTCCAGCTGTTTTTGTTTTGTTTTGTTTGTTTTGCCGACAGGTTACCCAGATTTGCAGGATAGACGGAGTTGGGGATTTCCTCCCAGGGGGGTGAAAAGTCAAGCCATGTTTGCCTGCTTCTTTCTTAATCCCCAGACCCTGGACTCCAGAGCCGGACCTCCTGTGGGCACCTCCCGAAGCCAGGAGTGTGAAACCGAACACCTCGGCGGAACACCCAGGAGAATGTTCTGTGCTCCACAGCCCTCTAGCAATTCCCCAAACCCCACTTTTTCTCCCTAAGACAAGTCTCCCTAGTCTGGGGCCTTCGGACGTTGGCTGTCGTACCTAAATTGTGTCGCAAGGTGGCAACGTTGTGGCGAGAAATAGACTTTTTAAAAAATCCTGGGTTGTTTTTTTTCCCCAAAGCATATTTTCCCTATTAATGTTTCATTTAACTTAATTAGAATCTGGTAAACTAATTAAAGTAGCTACGAGCCCCGCAATCAGCAATAATTCGTATAATTATTGATAATTACATCCATACCAATCGTTCGGTTATTAACATTTGGGGGAGAACAAACCACTTCTGAAGGGACGAGGAACCCAGGAGGGGTTTGCGACAAAGCTTTCTGGGTCGGATCCGCCTACACCTCCAATCTGCAGGGATTCCGGCCCAGATGGGGCGCCCTTTCGGAAGAGCCCCAGCTGCCTACGGCCTTTCTCTCCTCCCCACCCCCCCCTCCACTTCGGGGGAATTCAGAAAGGGAAGGTGAAAGGAATATTTGCTGGGCTCCTCTGTGTGGGCCGCGGCCACGGAACTTCCTGCCCGGGTAGTGCCTGTCATTCCCGTTTCCCCGAGAAGGAAGTGCGGCTTCCAAAGGCGTGGCCACGCCAGGGGGTAAAGGCTCGTGCTCTCCAAAACACCTGCTCTTGCGCGCATCCGCCCGCCGCTCGGCCCCCGCACGCCCTGAGCACGCAAGTCCCTTCCTCTCCGCCCTCAGTGTCACCGTTGGTGCAGTGGGGAACTGATCTGGTTCATTCCACCCTAGGAAACGCTCGCGCGTAGGGTGTTCCTGCTGGGACACCGCGCCTCCCGAGGTGACTTCTTCCCCGGGCGACACCTCACGGTTTAGCCGGAGCCCTCACCGCCGTTATTTCTGTCGTGTCCTCTCTGTGACTGGCCCTCGGAATATCCCGGGACTGGAGGAGGGCTGTGAGCCCCAGCCTCCGGGGACCCGCCTCCTGCCTCCGCCGCGTGCGCGCGCGGGCTCCTCGCCCGCGCCCCATCCCCTCGGCCCGCCGCGCGCCCCCTGCTCGCCGCCCCGCCCCGGGCCCTCCAGACGCCCCGCCACCAAGCTTCCTGGCCCGCGCAGCCCAGAGCTCCCAGGCCCGAGGGGCTGGCCCCGCGGCGGGGGACCGGAGAAGCGCACGGAGATCCCCGGGATGTCGGAGGGCCTCGACCGGCGGCCCTGCGCTCCGCTCCCCTCCAGAGCGCTTCCCCGCGCGCCGGGGTAGGAGGCCCGAGGGTTATTCTATGTGGGCCAAAACGGAGGCCTAGAGGAATAAAGGGAGCGACACAGCACCCTTGCGAGTCAGCCGAGGAGGTGAAACTGGAAGCCAGGACCGAATGAGCCCCAGTACCCGGCGCTTTCCCGCTCCGAGCACACTCTTCCCCCCCACCCCCCTGCCCGAAAAAGTGCGCTGCAGTTTCCACCCTTTATCTGTAGCCTAACCAGCAGGTGCGCTGTGGAAACTGAGGCCGATGAGAGGCCTGCAGCAAGCTGAGGCCTCATCAACCGCGGCCAGGAACCTACCCCTGTCACACACACCCTGACACCCCTCATCCCCCAGTGGAGACGACCTGATTCCAGCACAGGGGGGCCTCACCTGGCTCCTTGCGCTGCTCCATGTCCGCGCACACTCTCGGACTGAAACGGACAGAACATTAAAAACTGCCAGCTCCCTCCGTGGGGGTAGAGGAGGGACAGGCAGGAGGACATCTGTGCACGAGCACGGAGTCACGCCCTTCCCTTCCAGGCGTGCCCAGCCGAGGTCCACCCGACGTACCTCGTCCCCCGCCCCCGGCCCACCCCAGCGCCCCCGGGCCAGGTGGGCGGTGCCCGTGCCTCCCGGCAATTCTGCTTGAACCTGGGCTTCCGGGCTGCGTCCCGTCCCTGAGAGAACGCTGGGGGTGACTTCCCGGTGGGGCAGGCGTGGAAGTGGGCACGACTAAACCCTCGGCCCTGGCGAGAGCTCCAGGGAAGAGTCGGAGACCATGGCACCCAGGAGGCCGCCGTAGTCCTCCTATCCCGGGCCCAGAGGCTCTAGGGAGGGTCCCAAACGCGGGGAGAGGGTGGCCTGGGGGGCAAACTCGGTGTGCCTGAAGGACTGGGAGAGAGGTCGGGGCGCTCGCTGCTGCCCACCCGAGCCCGGTGATTCTCAGTCCGGGCGCCCCAGAACTCGCGCCTGAGGTCTTGGAGCCGCACCTGTTGCGCAGCCCTCAGCCCGCCGCCGCCCACGTTCCCCCCACCCCCGCACTCCCACCTCCACAGCCCCAGGAATTGACACGTTTCTTTTTTTATTAAAAACAAAACAAAAGTCACGGATACAGGGTGGTCTCCCCAAACAGGCTCAAGGTGGTCTCCATCTCGTGAGTCAGTTGTCGCCCTTTTTAAAGTGCTGTTACATCAAGAGGTTAACAAGAAGAAAAAAAAAAAAAGACAAAACAAAACCCAAAGGGGAATGCAAAATGGGACTGGAAGTAGGTCCAGGAGAAGGAAGCAAAATAATTTACAGCATAAATCAAACGGAACCCAATACTGAACCAAGAGAGACTCACAGTACATTTATATCCATTGCACATAGCCACTTTGTCATTAGGAACAAGTTTCAGAAGTGGACGGGACAGGGGAGCGCGGGGCCAGCCCCCGCGAAGTTGCTACAGTGTGTACACAACTGGGGATCCGAGGCTGTGTGGGGCGGGGGAGGCCCCCCCTTTCCCCTTTCTTACCCCCTTCGGTCCAGTTAACCCCATGAGGTCCGATGCCCTGGAGTTCAACCGTGGGGCGAGGTGGTATTTACACTTGGAAACGGAGAAGGGGCCCTGGGCCGAGGCGCCCTGGCGGAGGGCGGGCGGGCGGGAGGCTGTATGTACATCGGCCGTGTCCGAATGGCTTGTTCCTCGCTCTCGGCCGCCGCGGCCGCGGGTATTTACAAGAAGAGAGCAGCATGGCTTGAGGGCGCGTGGGCGCGGCCGGGCCGGCCCTAGGGCAAGAGCGGGGGCTTGAAGGAGCAGTTGCCAGTGCAATGGCGGGGCGTAAGCATCTTGCAGGAGAAGTGGTGCAGGGCGTCGTGGGCTTCTGGAAACACAGTCCGGCGGGCCAGGTTGAGCACCTCGCTTGCCTAGCCTCGCCCACGCGGCCTACCGGCTCCGTCCACTCGCCCCGCCCTTCCCCTGCCCTCCTGGGGTCTCACCCACCCCCTTCTGGCTCAGGGGTTCTCAAGTGAACGGATCAGAAAAAGGTAGGCGTGTAAGCGAGAGAACGTGGCGATTTAGAACCACTGCGCTGGTGCAGTCGCCCCATTATGCAGAAGAGGAAACTGAGGCACAGAAAGAGAGAAGTCAATCTGCCCACGGCCAGATTTGGATCCCACGGCAGATTTCCCAATGCCCAGGGCTCAAGGGGTTCTTTCTCCCTATTCTATCGTTCTAGAATTATTTCCCCATTAAAAAAAATCCCCATTTCCCTCCTCTTGGCTTCTGATCTAGGTAGACCTGGTCTTGCCCTCTCACTGGCCCCTCCATTTACTCATCCATTCATTAGCTCATTCACCATCCCCTCACTCATCCGCCATCATTCATTCACTCATTCATTCAGTGGCACAGCCAGAGCCTGGCAACAGTCCTATCTTTGTTCCCCAGCATCCGCACCTTTTAATTTCTGCTGGATGGCATAGCGCGCCTTCCGCTCTTGGTCGAGTTCGTTACACAGAGTGTCTGGAAGACATGGGGAGGGGCCGGTGAGGAAATGAGACCACCCTCCAGCCGGCCAGGGTCACAGCCCGGGCCTCACCCTCTCCCCAGCGCTCAGCCCCTCGAAGAAACAAATCCGGGAGACCGAGGGAGGGAGCATCAATGCCCCAAACTGCAGCCTGGAGGAGGGAGGAAAAGGCCTGGGATGGCGCTTAAAGGCAGACGGATCTAACCAAAATTAAAGCAAACTTAGGCATTACTTCCCAGGTAATTTTACGCCTCGATTTTTAATTTAGAAACCACGGAAATTGCCGCGATAAGAAGTTCAATCACTCCATGTAATGATGCCTGCAAGCCGTTTGCTGGGCTCGCTTGCCATTCTGAGGCTAATCAGAGTATACAAAGGATATTAAATAAAAAAAATAATTGTTAAATTACCTTCAATTTAAATCCAAATGACTGAGCCAACATTGCGGCTCCTGCCAGACGAGAGGCAGTTACGGCCCGTGCACGCGCTCACCTGACTCGCGTCTTACCTCTGACAATTTGCAGCTGTTGCACCATTTCTTCTCGATAAGCCAATTCCCTCTTCATTTGATCCTGAAAATTATCTGTGCAAATTGATTAAGTGGGGGCTGTGCGTCACAGCTCCCTCGGCCCCATTTCCCCACTCCCCATTCCCGCCCCTACCCCTTCCGTCTCGGGCCTGGCGGGAAGCCCCGGAAAAGCAGGGTTCGGCGGCTGGTGCGGGGCGCGCAGCCGCGGCTGCTTGGCCTGGGCTCCGGGCGCGCACGAAGAAGGCTCTCGTGCTGAGGTGGGGTGAGGTGGGGTGAGGTGGGTCGGGGTGGGGGTACCTTTGAGACTCTGAAATTCTCGCTCCAGTTTCTTGCGGAGCTCCATTTGCTCCAGGAGCAGTTTTTGCAATTCGTCTGTGAGGGGGCGAGAGTGGGAGGTAAAGGAGGGTGCGCGGGACTCAGGCGTCCTCCACCCCCCAACTACCAGCACCAAGGTTCTGCAGGTCCTGCCCTAGCCGGGAGACCCTGAGATGGGAGTTGTGGAGTGGTGGGGCCAGGAGGTAGAGGCCCTCTACACTGTTTTCCCGTTTGCTTCCAAAGGATTTGGGCGAGGAAACAGGTTGCCCAGGGGAATTAAATTCAGGATGGTGGAAGCCATATTGGGCTTCTAGGCCCTGGCTCCAGGCGCTAACCAGCATGGCATCTGCTTTAAGTTGTTCCCAACTCCCTAACCTTAGAGGCTGGCCCAGGACTTGATTTACCCCTCCAAATGACACACCTAATCCCTCTCTTCAATTATATGAGCTGGGTGAATCTGGTCAAAGACTTGGACCCCTGCCCTGAAAAATACCTGTACGCACAACAGTTTGTTCACAATTTCAGGGGGTCCCAGGCCCCCAAATCCATACTAAGAGCTCTCATATAAAGGACCAATGATGTTGAAGGTAATTGCATATCCTTTATAATCTGTGACTAGGAAGAGTGAAAGACCACCAATTCTTCTTCCCCTTCCCACACCACTTTCCAAGCCCATCCCTGGGCTGGTTGAGGGCAGTGTGGTGGATAGCAGGTGGATGTGGAAAGCCCCGTCCGTGCCCTCAGAACAGAGAGATGGCAGGGGCTGCCCTGACCATGGAGCTATTGGGATCTGGGTCCTCCCCCTGGGGAGTCTCTCTGAGAAATCCCACCCTGAGCAGGTGCTGAGGAAACACAGAAATGGGAGGTAGAGGAGCCAAGTGGGGTCAGAGGCTCCCGTCCTCTGTGTCTCAAGGCACGCACTCCCCCTGCAGGTGGAGCAGCAACCCCAGGATTCCATTCTGAAAGCAGGCTCTATCCTCACCCCATTTAGGGCACGCTGTGTGTGTGTGTGGGGGGGTGGTGGTGGTTATGTATTAATTCCAGGAAAAAATTAACCTCTCAGACATTCCTAAAATAAATGCCTTCTTGCAATCTTGCTTTTCAGAAAAAGTCCTGTTTTCCAGTGAGGTTGGGAGACCCAGATTGCCCTATCTGTCACATGCATCAAGTTCTGAGGATCATTACTCATTGCTCTCTTTCACTGGGCTTTTCAGATAGGCCAGCCTTGGGAATCCAAACTTCTAATGAACCTCTAGGGGTTTGGTTCACTTTCCCCACTCCCTCCCACCCCACACCTCTGTGCCAGCATCATGTGCCCAGAGGATTATCCTTTCCACTCAATGAAAATTGATTCCCCAAGAACCCTGTCTTCCCACACACTCCCCTACAAGAATGGTTCATCTCCCCCCCAGCAGGGTGTACCCCCATTTCACAGATTTAACCTCACCTCTGGCCAGGTTCTCGATATCTTTCTCCACTAGCTGAGTTCCTGTGATATCCAGGGTGAGCCCATCTTCACCTGGGATACAAGGGCAGGTAAGAGGGGTTCTATCCTGCGAGAGGCCTTGGGAGGGGAAGGGTGAGCTGCTGGGAACAGTGCTAAGTCAGGGAGCTGCTCCAGATCTTCTGCCTTTAGAAGAGAGAGTTACAGGCATCGAGTACCACCTACCTTCCAAGCTATCATTTTAGGGGTGTGGCCCTCGTTTTACAAAGTGACCCACTGAAGAAGGACAATGGACTCAGGGAAGGTAGGCTATCTTAGGGCAGGACCTGCCCTCTGACTTGCTTCATGTGGGTGATGGTGTCTCTTATTTCCTTTTAGCACAGCCCCTTCTCTTACCCGGAAGAGCCCCGAACCCACTAAGGAGGAAAGCAACTCAGAAAACCTAGCCTGCACCTCTCGCGCGCGCTGTTTAAATATGTATCAGCCAGCCGCACGAGGGGCCCAGCAGCCGCTTACGCTCGATCGAAAACCCCTTTCGCAAGCAGAAACGGTGGGCACCTGGGCGACCTGGGCCCCAGCTTCCGGGTGGGGTTGGTGCGCGAGGGTCCTAGGGCTCACCTCGGTCTGTATTTGCGGGACTTGGTTGGGAGATACTCCTTTGGTCTGGATAGGATTTCCTCGTTTCCAAATCGTCGGCGGTCGAGTGATTGTCTTCCTTATCTGGTTCTTAAAGGCAATAAACCGAGTTTCAAGGAGAAGCAAAGAAACCGTGACCCCGATACGGCCAGGGCTGCCACGGTCGGGGCGCCCGAGCCCTAATTAAAAGCGTTGTGGCCGCCGCTGGTTCCCGGCTGTGCGCCTGGGCTTGCACCCTCAGGCTTTGGGCCGGGCACCCCCTCCCCCGCGCGCGGTCTGCTCATCTCGCGCTCCACGCCCCCTCCCCAGCCCCTCGGAAAAGAACAAGACGAGCAGCCGAGCCCACCAGGGACGAGCGACCTACATCGCGCGCAGATACTGGGGCACCGCGAGCGCGCGTGGCCGCCGGGTCTGCCTGCGCCGCTCCCGCCGAGAACGCGGCCCAGGCGGCGACCCGCGCAGGGTGGCGGCAGGGGAGACATCCTTTCGGGCTCGGCCTGCCCGGATTTCCGAGGCCCTCCGCCCCTCCTCTTCGAGCCACTGGGGCCTGGCGCTCGTGAAGGGCTCCCCCCGGTTGGGCCGCAGCTACCCGGCGCTTCAGGGGTGTCCAAGCGCGCAGCCGAGCGCCCGCACCCTCCGCCCTAACCCGGCCTGCCCAGCAGGACGTCGAGGCCAAAACAATTGCTGAATAAATGAGAGGACTTGAAAGAGGTGCCAGGCGCGATTTTAAAAAGGATTTAAGCCAGTGTGTGAGGTGCACGTGAGCGTGTGTATGTGTGGTGGACCGGGAGGTTTGTTAAGTGACCAAACGATGGAAGTTATTGGGAGTTCTTACTTAGCTTCCTTTTCCTTTATTTTTCTTTCCCTCTCTCGCTTTCTCTGCCTCTCTTTTTTTCTCCTCTCGTCTTCCCTCGCAGGACCCCCCCCCCCGCCCGCCCCGGCCCTCCGCCCGCGGTTCCCACGTCACATTGGCCAGCGACCTCGGCAGGGGGGCTGGGGGCGTTACCGTGGGCCTCGGGGGTGCAGAGGTAGGAGGCCGCGGGCCCCAGCGCCGCCGCGCTCTTCACATGCTCGTCCCGCTCTGGCGCGTACACCTGCGGCGGCCGAAAATGACAGGCGGTTAGGGGGGCGCTTGAAGCGGCTCGGGGGCCGTTCGGCCCTGCGCCGCGGCCGAGAGGGAGAGCTGAGAGGGGAGGTCAGCTAGCCCGGGGGACCCGAGCGCCCCCGGCGGCTATGAGGCACGCGGCGCAGCCTGGCGCCCTCGGAGGCCGCATCACCGTTGTAGTTTCAGGGTCATTATTAGCGTCCTCGATAAATTATCAGAAAGACAAAGCGGCTCTCAAGCCCAAGTACTGTTCACAGCGGGCCACCCCCCCCCTTCGCCCATCTCCTTTTCGGCATCTTCCACCAGCCCTCACCCAGTTCCCCCATAAATGACGCCTTTCGCATCCAGCTAATGATTCGTGTTTTAATGGACCTAATGGAAATGTACAAGTATGCGCACCCACTTTCAAATGGCCAACGATTTCGGCTTAGTTGCAAAGCCCCGACCCGAACCCGTGGCCCAGCCAACCTGGGAGCCCCTCTCCCGCCCCGCAAGCCGTCTTGACAGCTGCCTACCAGGAACCCTGCGGTTCCCAAGGCCGGAGTTCAAAGGGACTCAGAAAACTACGCGTTGGGGTGGAGGAAGACTCCGGGACCGGTCCTGCTGGGGCCCCGCTTGAGGGAGACGCCGTCCTCTCCTCTCCCCATCAGCTTGTCTTCCCCGGGACCCTGATCCGCATCTGGGTGCGTGTGCCATGGCCCAGCCCCGCACGCACTTTTCTCTGGCGTTGGGTCCCTTTCTCTGCTCCGCGTTCTTTCGCCAGACCCCTTTTATTTCTCTCTTTCTGTCTGTGTTGCTGAAGGTCTCTGCCTGTCTCCACCGCCCCTCCCCCCACCCAACAAAAAACGTAGCACACCCGTTTCTCAGGCCTGCTGCGCCCCCACACACCCCCGGATTTTCCGAAACCCTCACTCAGAGGTCCCGGCAAGGCCCGCAGCGCTACCGAAGCTGGGCCTACCCAGAGCAGCTGGGGCCTGCCGCTCGAACGCCTGCTCCGAACACAATTCCCGTCCCTAACTTGGCCAGTGCCTGCCCCACATCCCCGAGGTGCCGAGGGGTAAGCGGGGAGGCGCCACCAGCGAGGCGGGTGCGGGGCTCACCTTGGCCGGCGCGGGGCCCCCCAGCGGCCCGCAAGGCTCTCGCAGCTCATAGCCGCCGCTCGGCGGGCTCCTCTCAGGTCTCCGCACCACGTCGTCGGCCGCCAGGTCCCCAAATGTTGACCGGCTGGCTGCTGGCAGCCCTGGGCGGCGCCGGGGACGGGGGCTGCCGCTGTCTGGGGAGTCTGTGGGACCGTCGGCGCCCGAGGAGGTGGTAGACGGGGGCCCTGCGGGCTGGTCGGCGTCCGGGCCGCCTCCCGCGCTGGGCGCCCTGGGTACGCCCGGCTCGGCGTCGTCTGGAGCGCACTCATCGTCGGGGAAGCGGTTGGACTCCACGTCCACCTCGGGCTCGTCAGCAGTGTCCACGTCGGGCGAGGCGGAGTGGTAGCTGGAGCTGCCCTCGCTCAGAAAGTCTGGGCTCACGTAACCGCCGCCGGCCCCCGCGCCCGGCCCCGGCCCCCGAGCAGGCCCGGCGCCGTACGCGTCGCGGGCGCTGCCGTAGAGCTTGGCGATGCTCTCGGCGTCCTTGACCACGGGTCGGAAGGCCGACACATAGGAGCCTTTGCGGGCGGGCGGAGGGGGCGGGGGCAGTGGGGCCAGAGGCGGCGGCAGCGCCTCGTCAGCGCCTTCCTCGTCCAGCGGCCCGCGGGACAGCGCGCTGGGACAGCGCTCCTCTGCGCCCAGGCCGCCCTCCTTGGCCGGCTCGGCACCGTCCAGCGACTCAGGGCCGCCGCCGCCGGCAGCCGCCGCCGCCGCCGCCGCCGCCGCCGCCACGGCGGCCGCCACGGCCTTGGCTTGGCTCTGCGCGGCTGGATAGGGCGGCACCGGGAGGCTGCCTGCCGCCGGCCAGAACATGGGAAACGTCGGGTACACGGTGGCGGCGGCGGCCGCTGCAGCCACGGCCGCTGCGTCCTTGGCTGCCCCAGAGGGCTGGTGACCCCAGAACATGGCGCCGCCACCCGGGCCAGGGCCTGACCCGGGGGGCAGGTGGCCGGATCCTGGCCCGCCCGCGCCTCCGCCAGCGGCCGCGCCCGCGCCGCTCCCGGTGCCTGGGCCTCCCTTGGGCTCGCCCGCGCCTAGCACCGGGTCGTCCTTTTTGGGGCAGAGGCCGAAGGCCGTGGGGAAGCCATAGGGATGAGGGAAAAGCGGCGGGGGCAGTTTCTGCAAGAGGCCAAAGCCCTTGCTGGGCACAGGGATCACTGGGTAGCTGCGCACGCCGGCGCCGCCACCAGGCCCTCCAGGGCCCGGCGGGCCGCCGGCTCCCGCCGCTAGACCAAGTCCCCGCTGCGGATGGGGAGGAGGCGGCCCAGGAGGCCCGGTGGCCTCGTCTTCGCCACAGCGCAGGGTTTTGTGGGGCGGCGGGCCTGGGGCCATCTCTGCCGCGCACCCCGGGCCGCCCCCGGCGCCAGCACCACCCTTCCCCTGCCCACCCGACCCGCCATTAGCGCTGCCGCCGCCTCCTTGCAGCGAGAAAGTCCGCTTGCGGGTGCCTCCGTTGAACATGGCCTTGACGTCCTCCCAAGCGTGGCTCAGTTCGTCTGTGGCCGACTTGTCACTGAGTTTGAGATGACGGCGCCACGAGTTGAAGTTGGCGGCGTCGGGCTGCGTGTACTTGGCGTCGGGTGTGCGGTGCGAGTGGAAGATGAACTTGTTGGGCGAGAAGTACATGCTGCAGTAGCCGCACTTGATGCACTTGGCACGCGAGCTGTTGTAACGCGCGGGGATGAAGCTGCCACGCGAGCCCCACGCGCACTCGTGCACCACATCGAAGGCGAAGTTCTCGGGCAGCTTGGGTGGCTTATGCTCTCCCAGGAACGACTTGCACAGGCGTTCGGCCTCGCGCTTCGTGATCATACCGCAGCGGCGCGAGGAGATCGGCATGGCCCCGGCCCGACGCAGAATCTCCAGCTGCACTGGCGTGCACTGCACGCACGTGATGCCCAGGGCCACCCGGCGGTTGTGGATCTCATTGTAGCTGTAGTTCTTGAGGAGAGTGTTGGAGATCTGCGCCAGGCAAAGGCGCTCCTGGCCGTCGATGACCAGAGACACGATAGGCACCCCGTACAGCGACGTCTCGCCCACCTGGTTGGGTTTGAGAGCGCTGGAGCCCGAGTAGGGTTGCAGCTCCTGCTTCGAATTGGGTGAGGAGTTGCCCTCGCGCCCCGGCCCCAGCTGAGTGGTGAGAGCCTCCATGCCGCCGCTCCTGCGAAACAGAGAAAGTAGAGAGCAGATGAGCCATTTTCAGCGCCACCGTGGCTCGGCCCGCCCAGCGGGGTGCGCCGAGTTGGGCGCGCGGGGAAACTTGGCTATGGGGAGTCCAAGCTCATTCGTCCCCTGGACGGGAGCCTTTTGTTATTCAGACTCGTGCTGGCGCCACAGCAAAAGCCCCCGGGGTTTGGGGGAGAAGAAGGGGTAATTGAGACCTCAAGAATGCCCCGGCAGCTAGGAACCCAATTTTGTTTTCGGATTGTGGAGGAAGTGGGGCCCAGAGACGGAGAGTGACTTGCCCAAGGCCACACAGCAAAGCCATTGCCTAACCCAGGCTTCCCAACGTCCAGATCCGTGCGCCTTTGGCTACCCTCGCAGCCTGCCCTACCCGCCCGGGTCCTGAAGCCCGGACTTTGGGGACAGGCTGCCCCTCTGCTCAGTCGCGCATGCACGCGGGCGGGCGGGGGAGGCGCTGGGAGGGGTACGGACAGGGGAGGGGCGGTCACTGCCCATCTCCAGACAGCAGGGGGCGGGGGGGGCAAGGAGAAGGAGGAGGGTCTCGAGGCCGTGGGCGGGGGGGGGGCGGGGGGGGAAGGAGGCTGAGACGACCGCTGTTCGCGGTGCTGAACCCGGCTCTCCAAAGCACTCTGCGCGCGCCTAGCCCCAAGGCGGCCCCCACCGCACCCAGTTCCGTGCCAAGCCGGTTCCCCGGAATAACAGCACTGGTTTCCACAAACCCGAGCTTCTCCTCTCACGCCCTGAGCCTCGCGTTCGTTGAGCAGAAAGATTCCGGCTGGAAATACAAACCGTTTTTTCCCCCAGCCATCTGTGGAACCAGGGTCACGCAGTTCCTAACCACATTTTCTGCATTTTTAGCTGCGCTCCGGACCAAAGCCGGTTTCCATCCGGGTTAGCGCGTGGGGACAGAGGGGTTCTCGAGGAAGTTTCTCAGGAGCCACTTCTCCTTTGCTTCTAACAGCCCATTCCCTAAGTTTTCCTCCTTCTTCAGATATGCCTTTCCTGCTCAGGCTAAGTGCAGTCTTTCCGGGCTCTGGGCTTCCTCTTTTGGGGGCGTCTCCTCTCTGAGTATACTTCAAGCCGGGCTGTCCCAGTTCATACGGGTTGAGAAGAATTCTGGCCGGTGTCCGAAGCCACAAGGCTCCAGGTCAAAAGTTGCTGCCGGTCCCACGCCTTGATCTCTGGCCCAGGCAGGGAGGCAGCCTCTCCCGTGGACCTCAGCAGCGGGAGGACCCAGGGACTGATGTTTGGGGCCCTCTAGGTCGCCTGGCCCTGCCACGTGTCCTCAGACACCAAAGGCTCTCATCGGGCCCACGGCTGCAGGCGCTCCTGAGGCCCAGGCAGCTCAACCCGGTGGGCCTCTCCCCTAAACTCGTCAGGAAAGGCAAATCCATTTTCAGAGGGGCAGCTCCAGCGAGACAGGGGATCCGAGTTCAAAAGCCTTCATTGAAGAGACTGGGCTCCTCTTCTGTCTGTCTCTTCCCCTCCCTGTTTGTCTAGGAGCCCCCTCATCTGTCGATCTTATCTGTCCCTGAGCTGCCTGTCTCTCCCAGCTCGCTCCTCTTTCTCCCATCTGTCTTCATACCTTCTTCAAGTATCAAGCTATTTATCTGTTATCTGTCTGTTTCATCTTCATCTCCGCGGATCGAATTGAAACAAGTTGACCCTCCTTTCACGTTGAAGTCCCTTGTAACATCTTAGGAGGCAAAAACACTGTCCTAACTCCCCAGCCGACGCAAGCCCTGCACCCCCCTGAAGAGCTCTCAGGCGGGCTTGGGGAGGTGACGGGGGTGGGGGTGGGCTCCGCGGCTCTGGGAAATGACGATGTCTTCTCGGTTTCCCGAAACCTGCAAGTGTGCCCTGCCCGCATGCAGTGAAGGATGCTCCTCAGAGCAGAGCGCGTCCTCCCCAAGCTGAGGGTCTGGGGGCCCCGCGGGCTTTTCCGGAGTGGAGGGGGCTCTGGGCCCCAGAGCCAGGAGAAGGGGGGCCCTAGGAAAGGAGCCGAATTTCGAGGGCCAGAGCGGAAAGCCCGGGCAATGAGCTGTACGCAGCGGCCAGGAGCAGCCGCCAGGGCTGCTTGCGGGGCCCTTTCCGGCTCCTGGGGCTTGAGGGGTGAGCTTGGAGAGGGCGACGAGGCGGGAGGCGGACAGCAGTGGGAGTGAGGCAATGGAGTCTTTAGGTATAATAATAAAAACAGCCGCTAGAACCCAAATCGGAACTAAACGAAAAAAGCTGTAGGGGCAGGGCGCGGGGGCTGCGGGCGACCGGACGCGGGTACTCACCGTGCGGCGGCGGCTGGAGCCGGGCGAGCGGTGAGAGGAGGTGCGCGGCGGGCGGAGCGGCGGGCGGGAGTCCGGGATCCGCCGGGCTCTCCGGGTGACGGCGCGGCCCCTCCCCGCGCGCGCGCACAGCCGCGCTCCCGGGCTCCTCGCGCTCACACCCGCGGCCCCGCTGGCCCCTCCCGCGCGGCGCCAGCTCTCAGCGGGCGCGGGACGCCAGGGCCCCTTGAGCGAAGACGTGTGCCCGGCGCCGCTGCCCCCGAGGCCCCGGACGGGCCCGGAGCCGAGGCCGAAGGCTGGAGCGCATGGCGCGGCGACGGGCACGGCGCGATCACAGCCCGAGTGGCGAGGCCGGCGCGGAGCGGGCGCGCCTGACAGCTGCGAGCCGGGGCGCCACACCCACCGATCGCGCAGTCACTCGCGCCCTCCCGGGGTCCTCTAGCCCGCGGGCCACGCGCCGCGCCCGCCGCCTCCTGCAGCTCCCGGGTCTGCGCGCCCCAGGTAAGCGGCCGCACACCTGCGCCCTGCGCCCGGCACCTGCGGCCCACGCTCGCCAAAGGGGACAGGAGGGAGGAAGGGCCTGGGGCCGCAAAGTTTGCCTCCCTGAACGAAGTGGGGAGGGCCCAGCTCTCCGCGCCTAAGGGCCAGGAGTTGTCTGGGCCAAGGCCGGTTGACCGGGCTGAGGAAGGCTCTGGAGGAAGGGGCGTGAGGAAGGGCATCGCACTTTTGGGCCAAAGCAGTGGATCCCGAGAGTGGCCCCGGGGAGCCAGTTGGGTAACCAGCGGCGAGCTGGGGCAGAGATAAGGGTGTGGGCTATGGGGGCTGGGTAGCTGGGAAGGGGCAGAATCAACTTTCCCCACCGCTTCTGATTTGGTTGGAAGGCGTCAGGACAGCTCCAGCCTGGGGATGGGCGACTCCTTCACTAAGCAGTGGAATTGGATTTGGGCCACCCCTCCCCCCCTTGATTGCCTCCCTCC
The DNA here is from genome assembly GCF_054177405.1 of Leptonychotes weddellii. Taxonomy (NCBI): domain Eukaryota; kingdom Metazoa; phylum Chordata; class Mammalia; order Carnivora; family Phocidae; genus Leptonychotes; species Leptonychotes weddellii. Next base: position 95,771,617 of record NC_138377.1, on the reverse strand, counting down.
ACCAAGAGCGACCTGCCCAGGGTAGGCACTAAGTCATCGCTGGGAGATACCCGGGGTCAACTACTTTCTAGGTGGCTGCTAGAATCTTCTCCAGGTCTCCTGCTACCTCAGTTTCTCCGAGGTAGGAATTTAGCTCCCTGATGCTACAGACACCCCTTGGCATCTTCTTTCTTTGAAAAGCTCCATTTCTCTCCACCCTTCTCTCCCCTCTCTGCCTGTAGGTTTCTGTCTTCACTATTCTTTCCCCACACTACCCCTTTGGGTCACCGTGTTCTCCCTTTCAATCTCCGTCTCGACTTCATTCGAGTTACCAGTCTCACCCCCTCCCTATTTGTTCATACCCAGGCGCCCCCTCGCACCCCCCCATGGCATTAAGTGTCCTTAATGGACACGTTAATTAAACTGTAATTAATCATACTGTCCAGCCTAAGTTTGAACAATTACCCTAATCAAACAGAAGTTAATAATGGCAGGGATGGCCCGGGGCGCGGCGGGCCGCCCGGGCAGGGGGCGCAGCGGCCACTGAGGCTTCCGACGTTGGCAGCAGCGGCTAGCGCAGCCCGTCCTTGGGACCCGAACGGCGCCATAAATCTTCCGCGGCCAGCGGCGCGGGGTCGCCCTCGCCCCCGCCCCCTCGTTTTCCCTTTCTCTCTGGGTTACAGGCCCTCTCCCCTTCTGCATTCCGCCTCCTCTGGGGTTCGTCACTCCTTCTCCTTCGTCAGTCCACTTCTCTCCTCTCGTTTTTCTCTTCTCCCCTGGCTCGCAGGGACCCTGGGAGAATCCTCTGGGGGAGGCAACGGATGGCCCAGGCCTTGCCCTTGGAGAGAGGGGGCCCGGCCTGACTCGTTTGTCACCTCCTCCCCTTGGCTAACATGTTATCCGAGGCCTCAAAAACTACCCCCAAGTTTAAGGGTTCTGTCTGCTCTGCGGGGTCCCTTCTAGAGTGGCCTCTTGCTCTTTCACCTCCCTCGGTTTCCATCTTTCTCTCTCTTGGACCTCCTTGCCTTTCTCTCTTTTCTCTCAGAATCTGCTCAGTCCTTTTCTCTGCCTCTGTTCCCTCCATTAATGTGTCTTTCCCAGGCTTTGCTTCTGTCCCGCTCTAACTCTACCTCTCTTTACCCTCCCCCGCCCCGTTACACTTCCCTCCGAGGTAAACAGAAACCCATTTTCCATCCCAGTCCGAAAGCCACCCCCACCCTCCACCTGCTCATCCCCCTTCCCTCTGCCCGGCCTCCCCCATCCCATAATTACAATCCCGTTCGGTAATTATTCTTAGGCTCCTAATGATTTTTTAAAAGGCATCTCAGAATTCGGTGTGGTAGTGACAACGATCGCAGAGCCAGGACGCCCCCGGGGTAGTGGGGAGGTGGGAGTGGAAAGAGGAGGGGCAAAGCCTGCCTGTCCTGCCTCTATTGTACTGTGAGGGCCAACAGCGCCTCCGGGGCGACCTCTAGGGCGTTTCCGGCAGCCGGGCCCCAGGGCCCCCGGGGACTTCTCAGACAAAAGTTCCCTCCCCGGGTTGTGGCACTGAGGCGGTGCAGGGGTCGCCCCTGCGTCTCCGTTCAGCACCAAGCTGCGGACAGCTCCCTGCACCCAAGACTGGCTTCGCAGACCCCACCCAACGCTCCATCCAGGATCTGAGCTGGAGAAAGACGGCAGGCGCGTAGAGAGAGGCTGGGGAGGTGACATCGCTCTCTTGGGGGGTAGTGGTCTCCAGTGAGCGGGTCTCGGGGGTCGGGTCTGGGCTCTTCTCTGGACCAGCATCCGGTTGGTTAGTATCACCATGAACCGCATTTTACAGTTGCACAGCCGGTTCTCACAGTGGCCGTGGGAATAGGTAGGGATCATTTATTCCCATTTTACAGGCAGGAAACTGAAGGTCAGGAAGTGAAAGCCAACCCACCCAGATTCCCCAGGCAATAAGGGACGCAGACTGATTTCCCAGACGCCAAATGTACCTTGCACGCTGCTGGGAGAACCTCACTTAGTGATGAGAAGATAAGGGATGTGCAGGACCGCGCAGCTCAGGAGGAGCTTTTATTATCACACAACACGTCGTGCAGAGGAAACAGGCCTAGCAATGCCAGGTCACTTGCTCAGGTTCAGGCAGCCAGTGCAGGGCAGCGCTGGGGACTTGAACTCGGGCTCAGACGGGGGAGGATGGGACCCGTCTTCCTCAGAGGGAGCTGTGGATCCTGCAGCCCAGTGCAGTCTGGGAAGCCCGCGGCACTCAATGCCCTTGGTCTTTCTGACCCCTATTAGCGCGGATTCTCTCTTTTATCCATTGAGGGGTGGCACTGAGGTGGCAAGGCCGGACTCCGGATCACATGCTCCCCCCACCCCCCCACCCCCGCCGGATCCGCTCTGCCTCCGCGTCCCGGGCGTCGCGTCCACGCGGCCTGGCGCCCGGGAGCCCATTCCAGCTCCAGCAAGGGCTGGGGCTGGGCGGCCGCGCCTTCTCCGCAAACACATATCTTTTACCAGTTGAATTAACGGCAGTTTTCGTCAGTTAATTAGGTTTAATTTACATAATTAGTACAGTATAAAGAGGATTGGGGATAATCATGGGGTACGTAGCGCTTACTGTGTAAACACGTATTCTGAATTAAAAATCAGATGTAATTAAGGCGCGCAGGCCCTGTTTAGGCAGGGTTTTAATTGTAATGAATTTCTAATTAACACTCAATGATTGCCAAATGCAAAGGGCTGTAAAATTTTCTTGTAGTTTTGCTAATTTATTGTTTACTTAATATCTGGATATTAATCCGACGGCCAGATAGACCCGAACCCCGCCCGGCGGCCTCAGCCCGAGCCAGTGAAGGTGGCTGGGCGGGGCCTGCTGGGCCGCAGTCGGAGAGCAGTGGTGAGGCAGGGGCCCCAGAACCAGCGTAACTGTGCTCGGAACTACCCGCCCACCTCGCTCTGGGTGCGGCCCGGAGGCCTGAGGCTCCGAGAGGGCCGGGACTTGCCAGAGGCTGCACACTCTGGGTTTCTGTCGCCCAGACCTGGCTCTTTGGAATCAGAGGCCTGGCCAGCACTCCTCCCAGCGGAAGCCTCCCAGCTCCTGGTCATCGGAAAGAGCAAAGGAAGTTGAGGCCCAGAGCCAGTTCTGTTCACCACTTGAGTGACGTGGACCTTCACTTGGCTTCAGTATCTGTCTGCATCTATAGGATGGGCACACTGTCCAGCACCTATTGAGAGCGAAGGATTGACCCACTCAGGAGGCTCATCTCTCTTCTGGAGCCCTGCGGGGGTGGGGAGTGGGACCTAAGCACCCGGGCTAATGTAGATTCCGGAGCCAAAAAGCTTTGGGAAAAGTTCAAAGGTCATAAGGCCTGGTTTTGCTCATCCTGGGGTTTGCTCTGCACTTGGGGAAGCAAGTTAGGCTGGGATGGCCTGAGTGGGGAGCCCAGGACCAAATTTCTTTGCCTCAACCAGACATAGAAGCCTCCAAGACCTGAGCAGAGGTATATGGAAAGAGGGTGGGTGGGCAAGTAGCTGGGCTGGCCCCAGGGCTCCCTCTCCCTCCAGATCTCTAGTTTGGGTCCCTGCTCATATCCCAGCTACCCTCCCCTCCAATGGCTCCCCTCTGGTCAGCGCCAGCTTAGCCACAAGCCTCTTTCCAAGGTCCTTAGCATGGGGAGACTGTGGGCACGCAGAAACTTCCTACCAACTGGAAGAAATACACCAAGAAAATTCAATGGCATCTAGAGACTTCTGACCCACAGAGCAGACTGGCTTCACTTCTCTTTCCAGTGTCTGCCTTTCAGAAGTCTCAGAATGCTCTCCTGGACACAACACTGGGCCTCCTCTAAGACTGCCTCCTTCCCTGGGCCCGCATCCCTCTGTCTCGTACTGTTTTGTTTTCATCATTAGATTGCTCACCAATTAATACTTCCCAAGTAGTTATTTATTTGTGAGTATTTTCTGAATCTCTCCCTGGAATGTTTTATTTGCTATTGTATTCCCGGGGGACCTGAAACAGGGTCTAGCATACAGTAGGTACTCACCATAGTTGTTGATTGAATGAGTGAACAGCATTTTAGCGTAAAGGCTGTGAACCCCAGCCCAGGTCCCAGTTGACTTGCTGGCCATAATGACTGAACGGTACCCTTGGTGTCTAGTGACCAATTGGTTCTTCAAGAGTAGAAGGTTCTGTGCTCCCTGGTGATGTCTAGGAGGTCCTGGGATTCCCACCATCCTCACAAGTTCAGGCAAGATTCCTCAGGTAGAGCCCCCGAAGGCTTGCTCTCTTGAAAGGTGGGGATAGGGGTGCCTGGGTGGCTCAGTCGGCTAACTATTGGTTTCAGCTCAGGTCAGGGTCCTGAGATCAGCCCTGCCTCCTGAGATCGAGCCCCACCTAGGCCACCTCGCTCAGGGTAGAGTCTGCTTGAAATTCTCTTTCCCTCTCCCTTTGCCCTTTCCCCAGCACACACACTCTCTCTCTCATTCGCTCTCCTAAATAAATAAATAAATAAATAAATAAATAAATAAATAAATAATAAAATCTTTTCAAAAAAGAAGGTGGGGATAGGTCCTGGCAGGCAGGTGGGGGAACAGCTGGTGGGCTTGCTGAGCTCTCCTTGGTTGTAAGGGGCTTCCTTCCCAGGGCCTCTTTCCACTCAGCGTGGATGGGGAGGGCTGGAAAGAGGATGGACTCTGGAGCCAGCAAGACCTGGGTTCAAATCCCAGTTCTGCTCTGAGTCTTCAAACCCGCATCAATGGAGTAGTCATAAGGGTGTTACGGCGATGTTATAATGATTAAATAAGCTGCTGGGTGTATGGCACATACCCAGATCTGGGGCTAGAGGGAGGTGCCTAGGGTGCGAAATTTAAGGAGACATTTTCTTTCTGGGTCCTGAAAATCCTTCCCGTAGTCTCAGCCTGCACAAAGCACGTGACAGAGTGGATGCTCAGCATACGTGAGTTTTCCCCTCCTCGACAGCCTCAGATCACTTCCAGACAGCTGCTTGAGCATTGGTGGAGTCCAGGTGCTGGGACAGGTCAAGCTTTACTAAGGTGTAATTCACATACCACACAATTCACCTATTTAGAGTGTACAATTCAATGGTTTTTGTATATTCAAAGAGTTGTGCAACCATCAATTTTAGAACATATTTATCACCCCAAAGAAAAATCTTGTACCCATTAGCGATCACCCCACAGCTCCCCACCCTCCCAGCCCTAAGCAACCACTACTTTCTGCTTCTATATATTTGCCAATTCTCAACATTTCATCTAAATGGAAACACACCATGTGTGGTCTTTTGTGTCTGGCGTCTTTCATGTCACATAATGTTTTTAAGGTTCATCCACATTGTAGCTTGGATCAGTGCTTTATCCTTTTTTATTGTCAAATAATATTCCTTTGTATTGGTATCCTTTATTTTGTTTATCTGTTCATCCATTGATGAATATTTGGGTTGTTTCCATTTCTTGGCTATTATAAATGAGGCTGGTATGAACATTCATGTGCAAGTAATTTGTGTGGTTGTATGTTTTAGTTGTGTGTGTGTGTGTGTGTGGTTGTATTTTTTAATTTCTCTTGAATATACATCTAGGGGTAGAATTGCTGGGTCATTTAATAACTCTACACTTAACCTTTTAAGAAACCATCAGACTTTTTCCAAAGCACTGCAATTTTACATTCTACCAGCAATATATGAGGATTCTGGTTTTTCCACATCCTTGACAACACTTATTATCAGCTCTCTCTTTTAAAAAAGATTTTATTTATTCATTTATTTATTTATTTAGGGCATGCCAACATGTGTGTCAGGGGTGGGGAAGGGCAGGGGGAGAGAGAGAATCTCAAGCAGACTCCCTACTAAGCACAAAGACCTGATACAATCTCACGACTCTGAGATCAGGGCCCTGAGATCACCACCTGAACATTAATTGGCACCCTACTGGCTTTCCTGGTTGGGAGAAATGATTATCCTTCTTTCCCCAGGAGAGATGGGGCCTCCCCAGAGAAGGGCTCCATCAGCCTCCTCCCTCTGCAGATGCAGATGGATGTTCACCATAGTTACTCAAGAATTAAGAACCAGTCATTCTGAGTCAAAACCAAGAGTCAGATGCTCCACCGACTGGACCACCAGGCGCCCCATCGTCTCTTTTTTTTTCTATAACAATAGCTATCTTTGTGGGTGTGAAATAGTATCTCATTGTGGTTTTGACTTGTATTTCTCTAGTGACTAATGATTTTGAGCATCTTTTCATGTGCTTATTAGCCACTTGTACATCTTCTTTGGAGACATGTTTGTTCAAATCCTTTCCCCACTTTTTCAATTGGGTTATCTCTAGTTTTATTATTGAGTTGAAAGAGTTCTTTTTTTTTTTTAAAGATTTTATTTATTTATTTGAGAGAGAGAGAAGGAGAGAGAGAGAACACATGAGAGGGGATAGGGTCAGAGGACGAAGCAGACTCCCTGCCGAGCAGGGAGCCCGATGCGGGACTCGATCCAGGGACTTCAGGATCATGACCTGAGCCGAAGGCAGTCGCTTAACCAACCGAGCCACCCAGGCACCCGAGTTGAAAGAGTTCTTAATATATTCTAGGTACAAGTCTCTTGTCAGATACAGGTTTGGCAAATATATTCTGTGAGTTGTCTTTTCCCCTTTCTTAAGGGTGTCCTTTAAAGCACCAAAGTTTTAATTTTTGATGACACCCTATTTACTTATTTATTTATTTTTTAAGATTTTTATTTATTTGACAGAGAGAGAGAGAAAGCGAGAGAGGGAACGCAAGCAGGGGGAGTGGGAGAGGGAGAAGCAGGCTTCCCACTGAGCAGGGAGCCCGATGCGGGGCTCGATCCCAGGACCCTGGGATCATGACCCGAGGCAAAGGCAGACACCTAATGACTGAGCCAGCCAGGCGCCCCAATGACACCCAATTTATTGATTTTATTTTTTCCTGCTTGTGCTTTTGGTATCATATCTGAGAGCTTTGCCAAACCCAAGGTCGTAAGATTTACACCTAACATTTTCTTCTAAGCTTTATAGTTTTAGCTCTTACATTTAGGGCCATGATCGATTTAGAGGTAATTTTTGTGCATGATGTGAGGTAGGGATCTAAATTCATTCTTTTGCATATGGATATCCAGTTGTCTCAGCACCATTTGTTGAAAAGATGACTCTCTCCCCATTAAATTGTCTTGGCACCCTACTGGCTTTTCTGGTTGGGAGAAATGATTATCCTTCTTTCCCCAGGAGAGATGGGGCCTCCCCAGAGAAGGGCCCCCTCAGCCTCCTCCCTCTGCAGATGCAGATGGAGTTCACCATAGTTACTCAAGAATTAAGAACCAGTCATTCTCCAGCAAATATCATGGAGGCTTTCCCCCTTTCCCACTGATAATTCACTTCTCCCGTCTGCCTTCTGGTGTGTGTGGCATGTGCCTCTTCTACTACACCGGCCTGGGATGGAGTGACTACGGGGTGTTCTGTCTCTCTCTGTTACTCTCTTGGAGTAAGAGTCCTAAGAGAACATAGCCCGCATCTTACAGGGGGCAGTTGTTCCTGAGGGAGCAGCTTGCACTTTAGGCAGGTATGGGTGTAAATCTTAGGGCTACTACTTCCTGGCCATGTGGCTTTGGGCAAATCACTTTGCCTCTCTGCACCTCAGCTTTCTCAACTGTGAAATGGCATCATTGGATTGGCATCATAGGATTATTGGGAGAACTAACTGAGATGAGATAAGCCAAGGGCCCAGCACTGAGCCTGGCATATGGTGGGGGCTCAAGTTTCCTTAGCTGGTACCACTCACTGGAAGTGGGAAAGTGCCCTGCTCCCAACAGCACGGCTGCCCCCCGAGCGCTCATCCTCTGGTCCTTTGCCCTGCTTTATTTCTTCACAGCAATTGCTCTCACCTGAAGTTATGGTATTCTTTCTTGTCTGTCTCCCCTGCTGGAACGTGAGCTCCAGAGTGCAGGGACTTGCCTTGTTCCTCACTGTGTCCCCAGCTCCTGGCACACACGAGGTGCTGAGGAAGTATTTGATGAATAACAGTGTCTGCAGTGCCTGCAGTGGGTACCGCTGAGGATCCAGGGAAGCCCCGGGGCGTTCCCCGTGCCAGCTGGTGCCCAGGATGGCTGAGGTCCTGTAAGGGCCCAGCCTCCAAGGCTCAAGGAGGGGAGTGGAGCTGGAGGTCCGAGGGAGCCTGGCTCTTGAAGGATGGGTGTTGGTGGTGCTGGGTGCATGGTGCTGGGAGAGAGCGTGAGGGTGCAGGTGGGTCAACGGGGAGGGCCACTGAGGACGGCAGCCTAGAACCTGGGCTTTGTACACTGTCAAGGGATATATACATGGGAGGGTTTGTTCCAAAGGCATTTGGGCAGCCTGGGCTGGAAATGAAGAGGAGACATTGTTTTAGTTTCTGCTGCTGCTCTAACAAATGAGCACACTGTTTTAAAACAGCACAGATTTATTATTTTACAATTCCGGAGGTCACAAGTTAGAAGTGGGTCTCCCTGGGCTAAAAGCAAGGAGCTAGCAGGGTTGTGTTCCTTCTGGAGACTCTAGGGAAAATCCGTTTCCTTGCCTTTTCCAACTTCCAGAGGCCACTTACATCCCTCGGCTCCTGGCTCCTTCCTCCATCTTCAAAGCCAGCAGCCTAACAGCCTCAAATCTCTGACTCCGCTTCTCTCCTGCCTCCTCTTCTGCTCTCAGGGGCCCCCATGATCACACTGGGCTGACCTGGACAATCCAGGATAATCTTAAAGATTAGAGGACAGGTGATTAGCAACCTTAATTTCCCTTAGCCATGTAACATAATATATCCATCATTTCTGGGTATTAGGATGTGAATTTCTTTGGGGGGGGGCGGTTCTCTTATTTTGCCTCCTACAGATGGAGGGAGGCAGACAAAAAAAAGTGGGGAGTCATAGGGACTGAGGAGTGGCTGCGTGGGGGTGTAAGTGGGGTGGGGGGAGGGGCATGACCTACCTGTCCTGGTCAGCATCAAGGATGACTTAATAATGACATCAACAACCCATGAGGTGGGTAGTGTCATTACCCCATTTGACCAATGAAGGAACTGAGGCTCAGAGGGGCTAGGCATCCTGCCCAGGGTCACACAGTCCGTCAGTGGAAGAGCCAGGACTTGGGTCCAGGTTTGTGTGACTCCAAGCCCATTTCTTTCATTGCTACATTCCACCATCTCCCCCACTGGATTGCCAAAAAGGGACCCTGGAGGCCCCAGGAGAGGAGAAGGGCTTCATTTGCGCGTCAGAAGACTCACACCGAAGGCTGCCTCTCCCACTGCCTTGCTGACCAAGGGATTTAAAATATATATTTTTAATTATTATAAAAATAAGGAAACTGAAGAGCACCTACGCCCCATGGCTCCACAGCATTAGGATCTTGTTCCCAGAGGCAGGAGGACGAGGCCTCCTCACTGAGTTCGCTGTAGCCCCACCCTTCCCCCCCATGTATTTATCTACACGTCCCCCCCCCACCCCAGCATCTCTCCTGAATGCTTGTGCTGCCCCAGCTCCTGCCTTCCTGGGCCCTCACCGGAATGAGGCAGACGGATGGTGTAAGAAAACAAATCAGGACAGCACAGCGAGGCCGGGCAGTGACCGGGGCTCTGGGGCCATAGGTGGACAAGTGTGCCCACCTCCCCCCACCCTACCCCTCCCTCCCCAGAACTGCATTTCAGTCTTGGAGGATGAGTCGGAGTTAGGAGGCAAAGGGGTGGCTGGGAAAGGTGTCGGGCTGAGAGAACAGCCTATGCAAAGGCTTGGCTCATTCGGGGAGCAGAGCATCACCTCCTGTGATGGAAGCTGGGAGCGGGAGACAGAGGGGGGCTAATCATGCTCCGCCCTTGCAGGGGTGCTGGGAGGGCCAGAGGAGGTGAGGCTGCAGGCAGCCTGCCGGGCCCAGTGGATGCTGCAAGAAGTATTATTTCTTTTCTTTCTCAGAACGAAAGTGATCTGACCTGGGCACTCTGGGTACCCGTTTCCTCTTTCTCCATTCTGCCACCCTTGCTGCTTTTCCCAGTGTGTACCCCCACTGCCTTCCCTACTACCACCCTCCCCCCCAAAAAAAGGGGGGGATAAAAAGCACATCCCTGGGAAGAACCTGTGGCACAGCCTGACTCCCCCGACTTGAATGCCTTTAACTAAGTCTGTGGGCAGGAGAGACTTTTTAATCCCTTGCAAGTGAATGCAAACTGTTAGGGAGATAAATACAGGACAGGGCTGCCGATGGACTGTTGGGCTCAAAGGAGGGAGATTTGTCTCACTTTAGAAGAGGGACCTGGAGGGCTCAGCCCCATCGACTCGTTCATTGTGCTCTTATCTGCCAGAGACGTGGTGACACCACAGCAATTAAGACAAACTTTAGTCTGTAAGTTCGTGCCTGCAAATCTCTGGCTTCAAAACAAGACAAATGATAACGCCAAGGGAGGAAACAAAGTTTTTTTCAGACTGTCCGAAGTCACAGCCAATATTTGTAGTTGTTCAGCACAAAACTTGTCATTCCGAGGCCCGGGCTCCGCCGCCCGCACCCCCGCCCCACACCGGAAGCCTCTCTCCAGGACGCCACGCGGCCTCCCGCTGAGGAGCCCCGCCCGGCCAGCTGCGGGGGGGCCTCCCCGTTTCCGATCTGCCCACCGGAAAGGAAGCGCCCCAAACCCAGCCCCACCACTGAAGGCTGGCTGACTTCCTCCCACTCTCCTGCTGCCCCCACGAAGGGCCAGGCTCGGGGACTTGGCCCTGAACCATCCTCTGCCTGCCCCGGGCTCCCCCGCCGGCCCCTCCCCACGTCTCCACAGGTACCCCTCGGGGCTGCTGCTGGCCGCGTCCCACCTGCTTGTAGTGAAAACACCCTGACCCTCCGCGTGCAAGTTAGGACCTGGTCCAGAACAGTCTTGGGAGTCCACCTGCCCCAGTACCGCATCAGAAACTGCTGGCTCCCTGCTTGCCCTCCTGGCCAGCTTGCCTGGCACGCCCCCCACCGCCGCCCCCGCCCCCCCCCCCAGGACGCAGGGCCCCGTGTTCTGTCCCCCCTACTCCCCGCTACACTGAGAACAGAGGCTCCCATCTTGATAGCGCCCAGACTTAGCTAAAGGATGAAGCTCTCATGGGGAACGTGGGCAGCAGTCAGTGGGACGGGGGCCGCCTTTGAGGCAGCGTCATGGCCTCGCTGGGCTCCCCCTGCCAATGTGGAGGCGGCTGACCATCCCCTTCCCACCGACCTGTGTGACTGAGAGGGTCCCGTCTGCCCAGCACTCCTGGGACCCCACGCTGAGGTTATACTCTGGCCTTCAGTCTTGAGGGTGTATAGACCTGGAAGCATATGTTCAGCAGGAGCACAAGGCTCTAGGACCTTGACCTCCAGGCAGGGCCCCTGCAGCCTTCCCTAGCCAGGTTAGAGTACTCAGCCCACCTGGCACTTGCCTACCATCCCCCCTGAGCAGGGCCCCAGGCTGGAAGCTCTGGGTCAGACTGGTCTGGGCCACAAGGACTCTGTCTAACCACACCTGGGGAACAAGGGTCCCACTTTCCTCCCTCTGTCCCCAGGGCCTTTTTGAAGGATCTTCAAAGCTCTGGGATTCTGTAACCTTTATTTCCCAGATGGGAAAAACCAAAGGACAGAACTGGGAAGGGACAGTGGGCTGAGTGCCAAGGGGCCTCTGTGCCTCCAAGCCAGGGCAGTACCTGCTCCCCCGTGTGACCTGGGGGCCCCGTGAGGACGCTCCTGTCCTAGAAACGCTCCCCTTCAGCTCCCCCTGAAGTTCTGAGAGGACTGGAGCTGCATCTCACGGGGTTCACGTCTCCAGGAGGCTCTGGTTAGGAGGCAGACGGGCTTTACTGTGGGTTGGAGCATGAGGCCAGGACAGGATAGTGACAAATCCTGGGGAGAGGGAGCTGCTCCAGGGGCCTGGGGCCCAAATGCCCCCTCCTTCCATTCTGTCAGCCCTCCCTGCCACACCTTGGAGCGCCTTGCCCCTGCCAGCCCTGGCCAGGCCCTGCGGAGAGAGGAGTAGGACTCATCCCTGCCCTGGGGGGGCTCACAGTCTGTACCCAGAGAAGGGAATAAAGAAGCTTCCAAGAAGAGGTGCCATTTGAGATGCCTGATGGGACATGTGGGGGAAGATGGGTGGGGTGGCATTCTGGGCAGAGGAAGAGCTCACTCCTGCCCTTTGTGTTCCAGGTCTCAGCCCTCCCATGGCCCCTGAGCAGAAGAGGGTCTTGCTCTCCAGCCGGGGGTGGGGGGGTGGGGTCTTTGCCAGAGAACTCCTCAGTAATTGCCCAGTTCCCCATCTTTCCAAGACTTTGAATAGAAGGAAACTTAGACCTTGGGGGCCACCCCAAAGCAGGGGCTTTCAACATGGGTTCCATGAGTGAGTGGGCTCCAGGGGTTCCAAACCCTAGTTGTGAACAAAACCCCATGTGTGTGCACATAATTCTGGGGCAAAGTGTGTCACTTCTGTGGGATGCTCATGGGGGTAAACCCGGCTCCAGAACATCAGGGCTGGGAGAAGCCGCAGGGCTCCTTGAAATCGACGCCTGCATCTACTAATGAGGAAACTGATGCTCAAGATGGACACATGCCCAGTCCGAGGTCAACCTGGAAGCCAGACCGGGGCTTCAGTGTGCCCTCTGGAGCAGTGTCTCCCAGTATCATTGGGGGGCGCTCTGCCTGTGTGTCCCACAGATACTGACACGGCATCTTTGCACACCAGTGTGTGTGTGTGCAATTCTGTGCTAGACAGAGGATGGGGCACGTGTGTGCAAGTTCACAAGCACATATGTATGTTTGGGAAGCTGACTTCTGGAGCTGTGGTTAAAGGTGGGGTTCGGAGTTCCAAAGCAACCTTTGCTACTTACTCGCTGGGAGACCTCGGGCCATGTCTCTTGGTCTCTCTGTGCTTCAGTTTCTCCATTTGTAAAATGGGCAGATTACTACTACCACCTACCTCATGGCATTGCTGTGAAGATGAGAGTCGAAGTAAGCCCTCAGCACGGGGCTGGCCTGGAATACCTGCTCGTTTGCGCTCCCTCCCCTGGCTTGGGATTTGGGGATGACAGGCTTGCTGGGTGCATCTTCTTGAAGCAAGGGTAAGCATTACATCTGGGTGGTGGCTGCCTCACATTCTGGGGTAGGCAGACCCCTCTGGGGAGGCCCCGAGCTCTCTCCGCTCCCTGAGTGCCTCTTCTCTGGGGAGTCCGCGCTCCATGCTCCTTGCAGCCCTCCCTGCCCTGAGCCCTGACTCGGGCAGCAGCAGCCTTGATGGCCTGGGCCTCATCCAACTCTGCGACCTTCCCAGCCCCAGGCAACAGCACCTGCTCAGTAAGAAGATGAGCGCGCTGTTGGAGGCCGAGGGGGCAGCTGGAAACCTGTACCACCTGGAAAAGTGTTACTAAAAGCAGGAGGACTCCAATCCTGCGGGAGAAAACAAAATGATGCCTCACGGAGGGCGGCTCCTTCCTGGGCAACAGTCCGAGCCCAGGCTGGGACTCACAGCCCCACCACCTCAGCCATTCAGCCAACATTTATTGGGCACCTGCCGGGCCGGGCTCTGTTCTTAGCACGGGGGTTACTGCGTGAAGAAAACAGACCAGAATCCCCGCCCTTGTGGGGAGTGTACATAGGGGACAGGAAGCGAGAAGACAGAAGACAGATGGTGAAAGGAGTGGTTTGTCACATGGTAACAAATGCAGTAAGGAAAACGTGTAGGTAGGGAGGTGTGGAGGGCTGCAACTTTAAAGAATGGTCCGGTCAGAACTCACAGATATCTGAACACAGATCTGACGGGTGTAGAAGTGAGCCACGTGGCTACGTGGGTGACAGGGCTCCCACCCCAAGTACAAAGGCCTGTGTTAGTTGGCATGATACCTGGCTGCCAGTAACAGATCAGCAAAGGAATTGTGTTCTGGCTCAATGCAGCATGAGCTGCATCCCTCCACGTGGTGACTCAAGGATTCAGGCTCCCTCCATTTGAGGCTCAGCCTTCCCCAGCCTTCCAGCACAGCCAGGAGGAGAAAGTGGAGTGGAGAAGGCACGTCTGCACCTTATGCTTCTTGGCCTGGAAGCAACGGACCATCTGCTCTGTCCTTCCATTGACAAGCACTAGTCACATGGCCCCCTTAAATGCAAGGGGGTCTGGGGGATGTCCTCCTGGGCTGGGCACTGACTTCCCGCAACCGCCCTTCACGATGGAGGGAGTGTGAACCTCCCGGGGTCGGCTAGATGTCTCTGCCGTGGCCCTCAGTGGGCAGTGTGCCTGAGTGTTCAAGGGTCAGTGAAGATGCCATGTGGCTGGAGGGAGGTGGGAGTGATAGGAGTTGAGGTCAGAAAATAATGGGGGCAGAATGTAGGGTCATACAGGCCTACACACAGGCCTATTGTTGGGTCTTCGGCTTGTCCCCCGAGCCAGTGGAGCTCCGCTGGAGGTTCTGAGCAGGAGGGGACCATGACCACCTGGCTTTAACTGGCTCCCTCTAGTGGCCGTGTGGAGAACAGAATGCGGGGGCAGGGCGGGAGTGGGGAGCCTGGTGGGAGGCTGTTGCGGCGGTCCAGGCGAGGGGCCTTGGAAGAAGACAGAAGTGGTGGAATCAATACATTTTGAAGGTAAAGACAATAGGTCTTCGAGGTGGGACAGATGTGGGGTGTGAAGGAGAAAGGAGTCAAGGCCGAGTGCCAGTACGTTAGCTTGGGCACTGGGAGGATCTCCATCTCCACCACTTACTGAGACGGGAGAGCGGTGGCATCAGAAGTTTGCTTTTGGATATGTGGAGATGCCACTTAGACCTGCAAGTGGAAACCCAAGCCTCTGTGAGCCTCAGTTCGTCACCTGTAAAATGGGCGTGACCACACTTACCTGGCAGGATTACCAGAGGGCGGCTGTGAATGGCCGTGATGAGTGAGGTTCGCAGGTGTGGGGTCAAAGGCAGTGAGGAGCCGGAGGTGTGGTGTGGGAGTGGGAGCTGGGAGAAGGGCCTCAGAACCGCTTGGGGCCTTTTCCAATTCCTCACCTGCTGCTCCAGGACAGATCACTGTGTCGGAGTGGGCGCTGCTGTCGGGATAGACAAACGCTAGTCCAGCAAGGAGCATACAACAGGGATTCTGAGGTCCCGGATCTACTGCTGGGTCAGCTATTCCTTGCCATGGGACTTGGTTCGGGGACCTGCAGGCCTCGGTCTTTCGTCTGTCAAATGGGCTGGGCTGGGGTCCTCCTTACGGCACATCCGGAAGCACTGGGGTGCTTGCAGGTGCCTGGGGAAGGGCAGCTCGGGCACTGCCATCCATCCTTGCTGAGGGGAGGTCCCGCCCCATCCCCACCTCCGGGGGGTAAGACGCTCCCCACACAGCACAACCCTCATGGGGGGAGGCAGTCACGTAGCAGTAATACTTTTATTCCCATCAGTGATGCTGATGGGGCCTGACCCTTTACAAAGAAAAATGTTAGGAAAAAAGAGGGAGAGGGGCACCGAAGCCTCTGTTCTCGATACCCCCACTCCTCTGCCCACCCCCCGTCAGTGCCTCCAGACGAGAGGGGGCAGGGGCTGGCCACTCTGGAGGGCTCCCTGGGCTAGGCCATCTGCCAGCAGAGTCGAAGGTGAGAGCAGGGCAGCTGGGCCCAGCAAAGCTCTTCTGGTGCAGACGGCAAACAGAGAGGGGGCGCAATGGGTGGGTTGTCCCCTTGGTGACCAGTCCTGGGCTGTCAGCACCCCTCTGTGGCGTCACGGGGACCCCTGCTGGCTCCGCCTCTCCTCCAGCGCCCTGCACACCCACATGGACACCACGGCGGCGTTTCCGTCATTGAACTGCATGATGAATGGATGGCCCTGTGGGGGGGAGGGGAGGAGAGGCTGTGACACACATTCCCCAGACTCTGCACTTCATTACACTTGCCAAGGCCTGTTCTCGGCTTGGACCTTCTTTCTTCTCCCCCACTCGCCCTGCGAGGGAAGGAGGACACCATCAACCCATTTCACAGCCAGCCTGAGACCGGTGGCGGGGCACTCACTCTGCATAGCTCAGATTCTGTCTCGTGCTTGACCACCTTCTCCTGAGAGCCCCGCCAGCCCACGGGTGAGGGCCTGTCGTCTCTTCACGCCACCGGGCCCCTCCTCACCCTGCACCACTCCAACAGCGGGCTGGCCAACGCCTGGCCCCTGGGTTGCCAGCGCCCCAGTCCAGCTGCTGCCCACAGATCAGAGAACCATCTCCTCCGAGGCTACATCACTCCCTTCCGGGGTTCTTCTTTATCTAACGCTCTCTGAATAAGTCACCATCTGAGTGGAGGGAAGGCACACATAGCAGGAGAAGGAGGGACACACTGATGGGTGCAGATCCACTCTGGTTCCTGGTGACCAGGTTGGGGCTGGACTTTGGAGGGGCCGGGACTGTCTCCATGTGGCCTGTCTCGGGCTCTAACCTACTTAGCCCATAAGGCAGGCCATGTTATATTTAGCCAGTCCCCTCCCCTGCGGTCCTGAAGAATCAAGATTCCCATTCACAGTCTTTGGGTCTCCTGGGAGTTCCCAGGGAAGGTCAGAAAAAAGCAGGGGCAGTCAGAGTCACCCTGACCACAGGTCAAAGGGGAAAGGGAAACTGAAAAGCATTCTCTTCCCTCCTCCTCACCAAGTGGCTTCTCGGCTGAGAAATGCACACATGGCAGCTTCCTCCTCTACCAGAAACGTAGCCTGAGACTCAGGGAGCCACAGTGGGTGAGTGTGGGGTGGGGGGTCTCTCTGCTTCCTTCCCTTCCCTCCACCTCCTTCCAGCTCCAGCTTCCCTGAACCCTCAGCTTTTTTTTTTTTTTTTTAAGATTTATTTATTTGAGAAAGAGAGAGAGAGAGTGAGCATGCAGAGAGGGAGAAAAATCTTCAAGTAGATCGCCTGCTGAGCGCCAGAGCCTGACACAGAGCTTGATCCCATCACCCATGAGATCATGAGCTGAGCCAAAACCGAAAGTCGGATGCTCAACTGACTGAGCCACCCCAGTGCCAGTGCACCTCCAGCTTTCTGATCCCTTCTTGGGCTCCGTCTCACCTCCCTTCTGGTGTGAGCTGGGCTCCCAGCACTGCTTTCCCAATATACCCCAGTCTTGACCAGCAGCTCTGGGGGATAGCCAGCCACTGGCCACCTGCTCGCAGCTCCAAGCTGCCTCAAAATGAGTTTATCACATGGCAGGAGGGATGTGGGCCTGGGGCTCGCATGCCCTGGGTGCCCAGATCCCAGTGTCTGCAGGAGCGGTCCAAGACCAGGCCAGGGTAGGTAATGAGGCTGCTTGGTCAGACCTGATGTGTTTCTGGGGATAGGAAGGAAAACCATCCAGGCTTCCTTACCCTGGACTCCTGCTGCATCCCCTTACCTGGCTTTCTCAATTCAGGCAAGGAAAGCCATTCCCAGGAGCATCCTGCATGGTCTAGCTCAGAGGCATACAGAACACTAGAGGAGAGCAGGGAGGGAATAAGCTCAGCTTAGGGGGTGCCAAGGCCTCGACTCACCGAGGCCATCATGGAGCTAGGCCTGGAGCCCATCTGGGCACCTCCTGTGATCTGCTCATGGCATTCCACGGGGCTCCTAACACACCTGTGGGACTACTGGGGGGAGCAGGTGCCCCTCGCAGACTGCCACTGGGTAAGGGGGGTTGGAGGCCAGGTTGGGTTGGTGTCTTGCAGGAAGCTGGGTTGGGGGATGGGGCAGGAGAGACCCAGGAGGGCCTCATCTTGACTTTCATACGCAGTTCTCCCCCCTTATATGTGTCTACCCTACACCTGCCTTCCTAAATCGCTGCCTACATAGAGGGAATTCTTCCTAAAGTCCGAGCGTGCATATTTCCTTTTCAGGAGGCTCAGAGGAGGCGACCTTGCGCCCTTGTGAAGAACAAAGGGAGAAGCTGTGCTCAGAAGCCGATGGGCCGCCTCCCCCCAAGCCCGGGGTAGCACAGTGTCACTTTCCCAGAATGCCCGGTGACTTTGGGGCCCATATGCTGCATCTCTGTTATCATCTGTTCAGGAGGAAGCAGAGCGGAACTGCAGGAGGGGAGAGTGGAGGCATTCCTCCAGTTATGGGAAGGCTGATGGGTGCACTGCAGGGAAGCATTGTGCCCAAGTGCCCTGGGAGGCTCTAGGAGGAGAGGGTCAGCATCCACTGCTCTGGCGGAGACTCTGCCCCCTTTCCTGCCCTCCTTGGCTGGGAGGTGACTCTCCTGTCCTGCGTGTCCCTGATGCTTTACACCTGCCTGAAGGGAGGGACCTGGACAAGTGG
Source organism: Leptonychotes weddellii (assembly GCF_054177405.1). Classification (NCBI taxonomy): domain Eukaryota; kingdom Metazoa; phylum Chordata; class Mammalia; order Carnivora; family Phocidae; genus Leptonychotes; species Leptonychotes weddellii. The sequence continues at coordinate 95,753,395 of NC_138377.1, read as the reverse complement.
TCTTGTCCCCAGCTATTGTTGATTGGCTCCGGAGAGAGGAGTGGGGGAATCATAGAGGGGCGCAGAGAACGGACAGAGACAGATACAGGAGGGAGACCCCAGCCTCTCTAGGCAGCGGGGCCTGTGAGGTGTGAACTTGGGAGCCATTGGCGGTGTGGCCCACGGTATGACTGAACATACCGAGAAAGCCAGCATGCAAGGAGGGAGAGCACAGAGAGCAGCCGAGTGGGGCAGCAGCGGACCCCCAGGGCCATGATCCCCGGGCCTGGCAGCAGCTCTGCCTGCAGGGCCCGTGAGCACTGCCGGGGGACAGGCCCCACGTCAGAGGTGGGCACTAGACTCTCCACTTTACACATGAGGAAACGCAGGCCGCAGGCTCATGGCTGACCTGCCTGGGCTCCCAGGACCGAGGCTGGATCACTAGTCTCTGTAACCCAAGCCCACGGCCCGGGCCTCTCCCGGACTGAGTGGGAAGCGGACAGAAGTGGGAGAATCAATAACCAGATCGCAATTCCCCTCACCTTTATTTCTGCCCCATGATTCAGGCCCTCCCGGACAGAGGTGACACGGACGCTGTGAGCCTGCATTGCCCCAGGTCCTGACTTCTGTCAGCGCCGTGCTTTGGACACTCTGGGCGAATGCTCGCTCTGTCATGGTGGCAGGTCACTCTCCCTCGACGCCCCCTACCCTCATCAGCCTGTATGGGAAGCAGGGCATGTATACCATCATCCCATTTTCCAGAAGAGGACACTGAGGCCCAGGGAAGGAAGCGACCAGATAACAGTGCTGGGGACAAACTCAAGTCTCCTGGTTTCTAGGCTGTGCATTCTCAGGGCTGGACTGTGTCCCCTGGGACCCTGGCAGGATGTGTTCTCCCCCTCCTCTCTAGACAGCGACACTCCTCCAGCCTGGACATGCACGGTGCAAGAACCTCTCACGAGTTTAATAAGTAAACAAGCAAAATCCGACAGACGATTCTAGAGAAAGCATGAGAATCACTCAGCCACTCCAAGGTGCCTGGGTTCCCAGGAGGCTCCGGAGAGGCCTGAGCAGATGCCGGAGATGGATGGAAACTACACCCTACATAACACTAATCCTGAGCCCAGCACCACGGAGGAGTGCTGTGTGCCAGGCACTTGCCGAGGGCTTTGTCCTGATTTTCCCAAGGAATCCCCATGCTCACTCTGGAGGCACACACAGCCATGTGTGTCTACCTTCCAGATGAGGAAACAGACACTTGGGGCCCTGTCCAGGGTCGTCAAAGCAAGTGGCTGGCCCCAACATGGGGCCTCTGACTCCAAATGCTCTCCTGCACCTGCAACCAGAGAGCTGACTTGGCAGGCCTCTCCCCGGGTCTCCATGAGGCCCTGGAGGGTTCGAGCCTCCTGCAGCGCTTGGGTGAAGTGCCCGTCCCTCTCCAGGAAGAGGAATCCAGACGTGGACACGCCCTCGTAGCCCCCATCATGCTGCAAGGAACAGAGCGGGTGTGCTGGGCTCCACCCGCAGCTGGACGCCCACCTGCAGCTTGTCAAGAGCGTCCCAGCCCGCCCCATGGTGGCTGCCCCGGGTCCCCGGGCCTCTGTCCTCCAGCCAGAAAGTGTGTTAGCAGCCACTCTGCCGAGGCTGGAGGGGTGCGCGCCGGGCTGGAGCTGCTGCTGACCTCGCTGGCCTCACCACCCGGCAGTGGGAGCCACTCTCATTTGCTGCATTCTCTCAGGGCCAATTGCAACAATTAAACCGGCAAGGCTTGAAGTAGTAGGGTCCACAAACTTCGCCACAGAAGGTGGAGACATAATGAAGGGAAAAGGATGGGACTGCAAGAGGCAGGATGGCTCCAAAAGTGGGACGCGGGGGAGCACGAGAGGGATGAGTCCACAGCTGCCGAAGACGGTTGTGGTCGCCTGGGGCAGCCACGGCCACGTGGGGCTAAGCGGCAGACCGTGCTAGCACAAGGAAGGGCCCTTGTGGAGACTGAGAACCTGGGAGGAGGAAGTGCAGTTCTCCCTCCCCTTCATCTGGGCAAAGTGACCGGCAGTTCACTAGAGTAGGACTCTCCTCTGTAATAATGTCTCTAATTTTTTCCCATCCATTTCATCGTGACGAGATGCCTTCCTGACCAAAAGAGTCCCTCCCATGTGGGCAGCGCTCTACCCTCTACCGGGGGTGGGGGGACAGGGAGATGGGGGGTTAGTGTACCCACTGTGCAGGCAGGAAACAGAGCTCCGGGCCCGCTGTAGTGCTAAGCGCTGCCCGAGGCTCACGGTCTGGATTGCTCATGCTCTGCCCTTTAGTTGGGTTTTGACTTTCTTCCCAAATGGGAATTGACCTACTTGGGGTCTGCATACTTCCTTCTCTTGCATAATTTCCTAAAGAATATCATGCATCTGCATCATTAATAATCTACAGATGTGGCTGCCAGGCCGGCACATAGTAGGCCCTCAATTACCTGTGGCAGGACAAAGCCATCTGTGCATTCTGTATGTCTGCAGCTACTCACCAAGCACCTGCTGTGTGCCTTCCGGCTGCCAGATATCTGCCTGTGGCCTCGAACCCTCCCAGCACCCCTAGTTTATAGACAAAAGGAACTGAGGTGCCAAGAAATGGGACCTGGGGCAAGGCCATAGAGCTAGAAAGTGGCAGACTTAGGGTTTGAATCTAAGACTCTCTTTTGTCATGGAGGACAACTACTGTGTTCTCTGAGGTCAGGCACAGTGAGTTCTAAAGTTCCACTTTTGGGGAGCCTGGATGGCTCAGTCCATTAAGTGTCTGACTCTTGATTTTGACTCAGAACACGATCTCAGGGTCGTGGGATGGAGCCCTCTGTTGGACTCCGTGCTCAGCAGGGTGTCTACTTGAGGATTCTCTCCCTCTGTCCCTCCCCCCACCTGCATGCGTGCTCACTCTAAAATAAGTAAATCTTTAAAAAAATTAATTTCTACTCTTTAAAAAGAGTATCCTTGTATATCATAGGTATACAAATTATTTTTTAAAAAAGATTTATTTATTTGTGAGAGAGTGCATGAGCGAGCGTGGGGTGGGGAGAGGGAGAGGGAAAGAGTATCTTTAGCAGATTCCGAGCTCAGCTTGGAACCCGATGTGGGGCTTGATTCACAACCCTGAGATCATGACCTGAGCTGAAACCAAAAGTTGGACGCTTGGCGCTCCTGGGTGGCTCAGTTGGTTAAGCGTCTGCCTTTGGCTCAGGTCAGGATCCCAGGGTCCTGGGATTGAACCTCATGTCGGGCTCCCTGCTCAGTGGAGAGCCTGCTTCTCCCTCTCCCTCTGCCTGCCGCTCTGCCTACTTGGGCTCTATCTCTCTGTCAAATAAATAAATAAAATCTTAAAAAAAGAAAAAAAAAGAGTTGGATGCTTAACCGACTGAGCCATCCAGGTGCCCCCTCAACAAGTGATTTTTAACTGTTAACTGCAGTTAGGGTGACAAAAAGGCGTATCTTTGTCCTCCCTTGTTCAAAGTCCTATGTGTTAGGCACTTCTATTCAAATAGTTTATTTAAAATCAGTAACTCTAAGTATTATTATCTCCATGAGCCCCAGGCCACCAGGCACTCCTCTCCCACCAAGGAAACTGCAAAGGCCTAGCACGCTTGCATTTTAGCCGAGTCAAAAACAAGTGAAGAGTCCAATAGGCTGTTCATGCAAGCTGGCAGGGCAGTCCTGTGATTAGGTGGTGCCTGTAAGGGGTGACCTGAGAGGTCGAAGGGTCGCCAGTGTCAACGCTCTGCCCACCACTCCATGTTTCCTTGCTGGGGCGGCGAGCCTTGCCTGAAGGTTCTCTGCACGTCCCCTGTAGGGTACCAGCCCTAGTGGCAGGGCTAACACTTCAGCTCCTTCTCAGCAATAACGGAGGAGTGGGAGGACTGGAAGGGACCGCAGAGACCAGCAGAGCCACAGGATGTGAGGTGTGTTGGGGCTTCTACATGTTTGATCAAGTTGTCAAGAAATATTCTAACTATATGTGTAAAAACCTAATTAAAAACTAATGTACATACTCATCTGCTTAACTCAACATGTCACACAGAATACTGGCAATCGTTACCCTGCACAGTGATATTAACTTATTTTTTGCAGCTCTTGGAGCAAAGTCAGTCCTGCTTGTTAGATCTGTGCATGTTATTGAACTTCTTCTCTGTGGGGGGGACAGATAGGAGGGCTGTTCTGGCGCACAGCCATTTGAAAGAACTCAGGGCTGCGATGTGCACTCACACCGTAAGGACACAGAACATGGTGAGTGCCACACGGGAGCCAGGTGCACTGAGCCCATGAAGTCCGTCTGCCCAGTGGCTGCCCCGTGATGCCCAGCAAGGGCTCTGAGGGTCAAGGCTGCTCTGAGTTTCTGATGGTGTCTGTTCCAGCAAGCTCTGAGGACTTCTTGTCTGACCTATAGATTTACCATAAGCAACTCATGGGAACAGTTGCTAGTTACTGTCAGTGACTAAACTTTGAAAATAAAAGTTTTCTGCTATTGCCTTTGCAAAGCTTCTCTATGGGTTTTACAGATGCCTGAGCTGAGCAGGCAATGGGGTAAGTCAGGATTTCCTTGACTCTGTGTTACTGAGACAACAGCAGAGGGAAGCCGAATGCTTATGGAGATACGACTGTAACTCTCCCCTACGAGCCCAGCTCTTGGATTCTGTGTCCTTCAAGAGAGGGCTCATAAATGACTTTATAAAGAAGTGTCCACAATGAATACTAATACATTCGTGCTAAAAAGAAAACACCCTTTTTTCCTATCTTAATATTGAGGTGCTGCGTTAATGTTACATAATAGAAAACATTCCACGGCTTAAGGTTCAAAACTGCTAATTGAATCCCTACTTACCTAGGTCAGTCAGATCGGAGAGCGAACTGACTTATAAAAGGATGCACAGATGCCCGACATCTGCTAATCTCTGACAAGTGGCAGGGCGCAGGCAGCCTTTATAATATTAATTACATGACATGAGAAGTCATAATCACCCCTGGGGTCAACTCTGCCTTCCAGGCTAGGTGTGCCAGGCTAGTCACCAGGTGGAGCTGGGGAAGGAGGTGGCTGGAGGGGAGCCCTCACGAGTGGGGACTCAGCAGGGAGAAGCTGAGGCCCCTCCATGAAAATCCTCCTCTCTGTCCTGTGTGGGGTAATGCAAGGAGCCCCACACAGAGTCAGCAAACCTTCCTGGTGCTATCCCAGAGTGATGGCTTGGGAAGGGCCATGACTGCCTCACTGTAAAGGAGAGAATACTCCAGGGGGCACCTCCATTCCCCAGGCTTCATCACTCTTCATGCAAGGACTTCTGTTGTTATTATACTCCTGAGCTCTGCCCCCAGGGAGGAGCAACACAGGGAGGAAGGATGGAGCAGGATGAGCTCAGGGGTCTCCTGCCCACGGGGAGGGCGCGTTCTGGCCTGCCCTCTTGTGCGGAAGGCCTGAGGTTGCTCACTCCTGGGACTCAGGAAATTCCCAGCAAGACAACGCGGGCCACAAGGTAAGCGTGTCCTTTAATCTAGTTCTTTATAGAAATAAAGCTGATATTTGCTTTCTATCATTTCCTGAGTCTTGTTTCTCAGCTGGTTTTGAACATGGGGACAATGTTTGCTGGTCTCAGTCCCACCGAATACCACTGCAGTCTCCTCCTCTTGGCGGGGGGGTTTTAAGGACCAAACGAAACCACCAGCCCACAGACCAGGCTTCTCACACACAGGTGGCCAGTGTGAGGGGTGGTTATTACTCCTCCACATAGAACACTTTGGGGGTGCAACAGTAAGATGACGGTGCGAGGCTTGTCTCTGTGCCACTAGTGTGGAACCTGCCTGTCTACCTAGCTTGGCTTTCTAGAATGTGCTTTCTTGGCCTCTGATTTCTAAAGCCTTTCCCTGGGTGGGGGTGGAGGGGGTTCCTTCTAGCCCTTCATTTTCTTTTAAGACCTCAGAAACAGTCTGCAGCTGTGACATGCCACTTCAATCAACCTTCCTGAGTTTATTCTTTACAATTGCTACAGAAATAGATGTTTCTCCCCAAATATTCAATTATTAGCAGCAAATTGCTTACCTCTAGCCATCCTAGACTGTACACAGGCATCTAAGGGGGTCAAGGAGCTCTCCACCTTTCATCTGAGCAGATCTATGTGCTCCTACACAGAGTAATTGGTCAGAAAATGGCCCATCGAGAGAACAAGATATTTCTAGAGGTCTCTGTGAGTCATTCTAGGGCTTGTGCAGTGTGGTGCAGGGAGGGGGCACAGGGTGACTTCAGAGGCCACGGTGAGGGGGCTACACATGTGGGATGCCAGCATTCATGAGTCTGCGCCAGAGGAAGCTGCCCTGTGTGAGTGGCAGAATGGTGCCTCTTGACCACGTAAGGGAGGGGGGCTGCCTGGCAGGGAACTCAGATGGGACCGGGGAGGATGCTGGCTCCTCCAGGCAGTCTCGGGGTGGGCAGATGCCCAGAGGAGTCGGGATCAGAGGGTGCCAGAGGCAGAATGGGGGTCTTGCTTCAATAATGCTGAGAACTCTTGCCTGACAGGCTGACTCTGCAGCATGTCCAAGTAGTGAATATGGGGCCAGTTACCAATGTCCAGATGGTCAAGGTTTGTCTTGTGGGGTGATGGCTGTATGGTGGTGGAGGTTTAAAGATGTAATGCTCAGAAGGATGGATTCTCTCTCCTGCCTTTTTTTTTTTTTAATTACCTCTGAAGCTTTGCTATTTGAGCTTGGAGACATTTGCTGTATGTGTGCATGTGCTCATGTGTGTGGGTATATGTGAGACTGTGAGTGTATGAAAGGCAGGGGGTAGGCAATGAGAACAGCACAATTTCTGGCACACAGTGGGAGCTCAGTATGTTTGCTGAATACAATAGAATGGAGTGATTCTGACAGTGAGTCAATGAAGAGATGATGAGAGACTAAGGCAGCCTAACAGCCTTCCTTCTACATGGCCCTTGCCATGGCAGATAAAATGGAAGTTTTAAAAAGCATGGCTGGACTCATAAGAAAGAAGAGGAATCCATAAGTGTTACCAAGGAAGAGGGAGCTGAAAACCAGAAAAAGTGAGTGGGAGTCTTGTGGCTTTACAGGGATTACTGGTTCCAGGAATGCAGTCCTAGAAAGTATGAAGAACTAAGCAGAAATAGGACACAAGGTCCCTCAGGGAGCTGACCCTGAGACCCTGAACAAAGCTGGGTTTATAGAAGGGGTAAGCTATAAAAAGTCTGCCCATCAGCAAAGGGGACCATAAGGTGGCTCTGAGGAGAGATGCCTAAGAAATACAAAAACAGGGCACAGCCCTGCGCAGTTTAGAACCCAGTGTACTACCTCTGTAGTCTGAGATCCTCAGGCTGATAAACTAATATAATGTTAATCTTGATCTAGTGTTACTCTGGAATGTCTGTCAGAAGCATACAAAAAACCATTCTGAGACAATCCTTCTGAAATGTAACCATTTCCACAGTAATAAACCCCAGTCAGTATGAACTTACAGTAAAAATTCCAAAACACGTGAGGATATAATTCACCATGGACAAGAATGAGCAGACAAGATACACACAGGAAGATGAGAGTTCTCAGAACTGAGATAATCGAAAAATAATTGGGAGGGAAAATGTAAAAAAGTGTACATTTGAGAAGATTAAAGACATAAGAAGAAAGTGAAGTACTAAGAAAAGAACAAGATATGATGAAAAAGAGAACACCGAGATTTGAAAAAGAATTTAATGTAACTTGTAGAAAATAAAACAGTCACTGGAAAAAAAACAAAAGAAATTGTGTATGGATGAGCCAAACAGCAGACTGCATACAGCTGAAGAGAGACTTAGTAAACTAGAAGAATAGCCTGAGAAGATCACCCAGAGCAGAGTAGAGAGAGAGAAAATTTTCTTTTCATGTGAAAGAGAAAGGCCCAGAAGAAAGACCGAGACAGACTGAACACACCGGGGGGGGGGGGGGGGGTGATATCTAGAGACAAGAGCTGAGCATTTTGAGAACTGATGAAAGATGCAAAGTCTCAGATTAAAGAATCACAATGATCTCCAAATAGAATAAATATAATGAAATCTACACCTAGACAAATGGTAGGGAAAGTGCAGAGTACCAAGGACAGAGATGTATTGCCTACAAAGGGAGGTGCAGATTCTCACCAGCAAGAGTAGAACAAAAGCTCAGTGGTTCTGCCACCCACAGACACTCCCTGACAGAACTCTTAATGGAGGAAGCACAATCCAATAGCAACAAGGAACAAACAATTGGTAAACCCACACATAAACCTAAACAAGTGCTGATTATATATAAAAGGATGATGATAGTAACGACTGATTCTGAGGATCTGAAAACAAGGTGAAAATGAAATCCTGGACTGTGAGGACATGAAGAAGGGATGGATGAGATGCTCGTAAGGTCCTTATTCTGGGGGGAGAAGGGCTGTGGCAGAGAGTGCTGGCTGCCTCTCAATATCTCTTCTTTCTTCCTCCTTACTGATACAAATCCTGATTCTAAGGAGGAACACTGTTACCCAGCAAAGCAACTGCACGCCCTGCCTCCCTTGCAGCTAGTTTTGGCCAATGCCGTGTGAGCACATATACTGTGTGCCAATGTCCTGAAAAGAAGGGCAAGCTTTTCCACTGCCCTTTCTCACTGCTGCTGGCTGGTGCTCAAATGCCCCTTGGCTGGTAAAATGGAAGGAGCTACTGCACTAGTCTGGGCACCCTACTCCTGCCTTCTTTTACATGAGGGGAAACACCTTGTGATCTTCTCTAAGCTCCTGTTTGTTTTTTGATCATATGTGATTTAAATAAATTCTACCTAATATGAAGGTAAGACATGGAGTCTAAGGCTGCATATTGTTTGGGAGGGTATATTTATTAACTAACCTTAGGCTTTGCTAAATTAGATGAAAAATTTAAGGATAATCCATGAGAGGCCAGAAATAGAATATAATTCCTACACCAATGGAAAGAATAAAAGGGAAGAAAAATAATTAACCCAACAGAATAGAGAAAGAAAAAGTAAAAAGAAAAATATGGTAGAGAGAAAGCACAAAAAAGGATAGTAGAAAAATATTCAAATATACCAATAAGCAATAAATATGTAATTAAGCTAATCAATTAAAAGAAAGTTGGATGAAATTTAAAACACCAACCACAAAACACAGAAATTCATTTATAAGAACACAAAAATGGTGAGAGCAAAGGAAAAGTAAAACACGTAGTAGACAAATATGAACCAAAAGACAGTGCAGGTTTATTAACAGCAGACAAAAAGAAAAATGACAGCAAAATATATTCCAGATTGAGGGCATTCACATAAAGGTAAAAGAAACACTTTGAAATGAAGATAGAGTCTTTTGGCACAGGTACCTAACATCACTGCATAAAGCAAACACAGACAGAACTGTAAGGAGAAATTAACAAAGCCACACTAATCGAGGAAGATCTGAACACAGCTCTCTTAGTGACTGAGAGAGAAAGCGGGTAGAAAATTAGGCCACAAAATATTTGGGTCACACAATTGACAAGTTTGATCTACAGGATGTTAAGAGGATACTGCATTCAGCAATGAGGGAATACACCCACATTCCTTTCAAGCAAAGAGAACACCGGGAGAAAAGCCAACCATGTAATAAGGGAACTTCAACAAATACCGATCTGATATGGCACCAACCATGTATACTGACCAAGATGCATGGAAAGCAGGTAACAATCAAAAGATAGCAAAACACCTGAGTGCAAATAAAAAAAAATACTTCTAGGGGCACCTGGGTGGCTCAGTCATTAAGCGTCTGCCTTCGGCTCAGGTCATGATCCCAGGGTCCTGGGATCGAGCCCCGCATCAGGCTCCCTGCTCCGTGGGGAGTCTGCTTCTCCCTCCCCCACTCCCCCTGCTTGTGTGTTCCCTCTCTCGCTGTGTCTCTCTCTGTCAAATAAATAAATAAAAAATCTTTAAAAAGAAAATACTTCTAAACAATTCATGGATCAAAAAAGAAATCGTAATTGAAATTAGAAATTGCTTAGAACTGAGTGACAGTAAAAACACTACATATAAATATTTATGGAATACAGCATAAAATAATATTTAAAAGGCAATTTACAGCATTATATGGGTATATGGGGGGAAGATTGGAAGTTTATGAGCTAAGTGTCAACAGAATATAAACAAATTGTAAACAGAACAAAAAATAAATCCAAAGAAAACACAAGACTGCAAATAAATAAAGAACACAAAGGGATTAGATAGAAAGGTATCAAAGAGATGGTCAATTCAATAAAATAGTGGTCCTTTAAAAAATTATTAAAGCAGACTAACCTCTGACAAAACTGATAAAGACAAAGCACACATCACTAGGGATGAAAATAGGATACATAGCCGCAAATCCAGAAAACAAAATAACGACATTCCATATGAATGTTATGAGGCCAACATATTTGAAAATGCAGAGTGATGACCCCACAGCAGACAGAGTGGGTGGGGGGATACAGACAGATATATGGTGGGGGCAGTGGGAAAGGTGGTAAGGGTGGTAACTGGGAGGTGCCCAAGAGCCCTGACCAGACATCACCTCGCCACGTGAGCCCCGGGTTCTGAGCCCTGGTATCCCACTTCCAACTTTTAAAAGCACTTCCTATTCCATTGTCTCATCTTATTTCAAGAAGCATCCAATTAAGTGAGGGCTGCTACTTCTTAAAATCCATCTTAGTAACTAAGCAACTGGGGTACCTGGGGTGCCTTCAGCTCAGGTCATGATCCTGGGGTCCTAGGATTGAGCCTGGTGTCAGGCTCCCTGCTCAGCAGCGAGTCTGCTTCTCCCTCTCCCTCTGCACACAACACCCCTTCGCCGGAGTGGGCGCGCTCTCTCTCTCAAATAAATAAATAAATAAATAAATAAATAAACTAATTAATAAAATCTTAAAAAAGGGGGATAAACAACCCTCTGCATGAAGACTGAACCTAAAGGGGACATTTTCTGGTGCTACCAAATCAACAAAAAACACAGAGGAAAGAAAATTGCTAAAGACACTGGATGTCGAAATTCTGGGTACATAACTAACTGAAGTGCCATCTTTTTTACTGTTTTCAGCTGTGATGTCCCCGACTTCACTGAGCCTCACTCAATTCATTGGAATGGGTTACTACTGTGGTGAGTGTGGGGGAGCCCAGGGGACTGGTTGGGGCAATGGTTTTGGAAAATTTGAAGTCAGAGCATAACAAAGGCCAAAGCTGTCAGGCCTAGTCTACAAAATACAGGATTGAAAACGACCAGTTAACTCTAGCATTTCTGCTATCAGCAACCAATGGTTTCCATTAGAAACTAACCCTCTTTTTCTTTTTTAAAGGATTGCCACAAAAAAGGAGCAGCCACTTGAAAATTCTGATCATTCTGTGTCCCAGCAGCAAATAAAGATCATCAATAGAACCCACTTTTAGCCTTGAGCAATATTTTCTAAAACAAAACACAAAGAACCTGTGGTACTTAACTTTTCTGTTACTGATTTACTGTGGTTTGCAAGGTAATGTTGAAGAAAATTAAACGTACGGAAGCCTGAAATGCGTTTTCTGTGGCGGTGAACGGTGTGGCCTGTGTTTTCTGAGGCAGTGTCGTTGGTCATGTGCACAATGAATGACTAAGGGAGCACACTTCATCTGGTTACAAATAAGCTGGCGGCCCTCACTGCAGAGCCCTTTGAAACCAAGCCTGTTTTCACTGGTAAGAGGGACAAAGTTACTTAGTTACAAGCTTGCTTCTCCTGACACTTACGCTCCAGTTTTCAATCAAATCCAGTATAGATGTATGGAAAGGCTTCTTGCTACCTGACCCTAGATCTGGTTTTTAGAGCCTGAGCACTGCCTTTGGCATAGTCATGGCTTATTCGGTCCCTTCAGAAAATAGCAAAACTTCCACACTCTGAAGTCTACCCTAATTACTGATTCAAGAGCAAAGCGGTCATATTGTTTCAGACGCGGACATTGACATGCAACATTATCAAGTGGTGTATTTCCTACTTAGACAAAGGGCCTTGTTTTCACATCCGGGAGCACTTGACATATCAACAGGTCACTATAATTTGACACCCTTATTTAAGATGAAGAATCTGGAAGTTCAACGAAAACTTGATCACTTTTAGCTCGTCACTCAAGCCTTTATTCAAGCCAGTTTTCTTGTATTGCAGACTTAGTGCTAACAAGCTTAGTATCTGGTTTCCCAATCTAAAGCACAAAAGAAATAGTCAAAGCGTAGAGGAAGAGGTGAGGGCTAAGTGTTGGAGGGAAGAACGAGGACAGGTAAGAAGCAAGTAAGAGTAAGAAGCGCCAGGGATTAGCAGCACTAACACAACAAAAACGGAAAGCCAGCTTGGGGTCAATCAGGGCATGGACAAACGGCCTTACACATGTTAATATCGGGAGACACTGGTGCAGCAGAATACAACAAAGGAACAATGTTCATAATGACAACCTAAAGACATTCTTTCAAAAAACTACATCTTGGGGCGCCTGGGTGGCTCAGTTGTTGGGCATCTGCTCAGGTCATGATGCCAGGGTCCTGGGATGGAGCCCCACATCCAGCTCCCTGCTCAGTGGGAAGCCTGCTTCTCCCTCTCCCACCCCCCCTGCCTGTGTTCCCTCTCTTGCTGTGTCTCTCTGTCAAATAAATAAAGTCTTTAAAAAAATAAATAAAAAGCTAAATCTTGATGTACATATCTGTTTTTTTAAATTCATATTGGTATGGAGTTGTGAATATTTACTTATTTATTTTTAATTATGTTATGTAGGAAAGAAATGTAGAACACACTGTAATCTATTTTTTTAAAGTTTTGATTTTATAAAGAATAAGCTTCAGTTATCTGGATAGTTTCCTTATATGGAGCAGCTCATTCACCAATAGAAGGTGCGGTGCTGCTCTCTGAGCTTTAGAATGTCGGTGTTAAACATGGCGAAAGCTCTCACTCTGCCCAGCGCCTTCCTTCAGGGTGTGATGTCACAGGGCAGATGAGCCCTCAGATCATCTGAATTCAGTGAAGACATATGGGGCCACTCAGGGCCCAAGTTTATCTCCGCTTTCTTCGCAGAGAGTTTGATTACTTCTAAGATTTATGGTCAAAGCGGAGGGAAAAGAGAAATACTTCACAAGAGCAGATTTATAACCTCATCTTGTTTTTTAATAACATTAGGGATGACATCCTATGACAGAATCTTGGAATGACTGCCAGGCAACTTGGAAACTCAGTGGGAAGTTTTATATTTTGGGGGTTTGGAGCATTTTGTTCTTAGAAAGGTCAGGTAGGAAAGGACCAGGGAAATGAGCCAGGGAGACGGTCAAGAGAGTGAGTGTCAGCTGGTTTAATTTTCTGTGTCAACTGTGAAAATTAGATAAACAATGACAAACCAGGCTTTTTAAATGAACTTGTCACTTCTGGTTTTCTTGATACATGGTAACATTTTTCAAGTCCTGGTAGCCCTAAAGACAGATTTAACCCCTGAGAGGTTTATGTGTAAGTGTTCTGAAGTCCGCACATCTGAAAACAAAAGGTTCAGTCCAACTCTGTAACCCTTGAAAGAAAAACTAATTATCTTTGAAACTTAAATACTCTTCTCCTAACAATTAAGGGGACTTTGCTACAGCCAAAAGGTTCAGCCCTTTCAGGACAGTCTCAGGACCTTCGGCTTTTTTTCTTTCCATCATCTTCTTGGCTTCCCAGACCAGTTCAGCCCATTCAACATGGTCCCTTGATCATCTGACTTCTGTTCTAGGTGATACTGTCTACCTTGAGCCAGGGCTGGTTTCTCCTCCCGCTAACTCAGGGGAGCACAGACACTGCCCCTGCTCCCCTGCTCTGTTGTCATGAAGACGTCGGATAAAATAACTGCCCTTCTTTGGGCTTTGTAGACTTACTTATTGTAAATCTACATTTCTGTGGTGACATGCTCCCTTGTGGTGGTGGTGGTGGGGGGGGACACCAGCGAGGCGTTTTAATAGCTGCCCTTATTGGCTCCACTATAAGGATATTTATTCAAAGATAACCCAGTTTGAATATGTTGATTTGGAGAGAGAAATACAGATATTTATAGATACCAGCATTTGAGTGGGGATTTTCATTCCACAAAGTGCTTTCAAGCTCATTATCTAAATTCCAATGTTGCAACACACCCCCATGAAGTAGCGGGACGGCATCACTGTTATTCCCTCAAATTTGTGGATTCAAAAATTAGGTTCAGAGTTAAGTGACTGGGTTAAGGTAGAGCAGGGATTTGAACCGGACGTCAGCTCCAAAGCCTGTGCCTTTTGTTAGAATATGCTATAGCAGTAACATAATTGGGACCGTGGTGAGCTCTTACCCGGGCCAGGCACTGATCAGTTGCTCTCATGTACGTTACCGCATGCCACCTCCCGCTGAAGAAGTAGATGCCAGCCTGTTTATTAACGAGGACAACGGAGCTCCGAGGCGGTAAGGGCTGGCTTGACCCCAGGTGCTCGGATGTCCCGGGTCACTCTTTCCCCACACCCTACAGCTGGTAGAACCTGCACCCCCTTAACAAAGTACAGACACCATGGTCTGCCCTGGATCAAAGTATGAAATTGGTGATTTTCAGTCCTCCAATCCCAGTCTTGGCTTCATTCCTAAATTTCAATGTCCTTTTCTGATGTAGAAGAGTCTCCTTTTCCAGGGTCGCAAGTTCAAAATCACCTCTGCTATCAGCTAACTGCTGAGAAGAAAAATCACCGGATTAAACCAACTCATAGGAAGGTGAGGATAACTAGCAAGTGCACCCGGACTACGTGTGTTTGAAGAGAGGGCGCTTGCCCAGCACAAGTGCATCTCTGACCTCTCGGAGGGCACAAGCACTAGTGGGAGAGGCTCTGTCTGTGCCCACACAGGGGGCTCTCCTTCTCTGCACTGCAGCTGTCTTCCCCAGCTCTGTGAACTTTGTCTTCCATCAAATAAGGAGAAGAGAAGCAACCTCGCAGGGAGGCTGAGTGTGAGGCTCCCAGCACGGAGACAGGTGTGCAGTCACGATTATCCATGACCGAAACGCGGCAGTGCTTATCATACTTCTTTTTTTATACCACCTAACATATGTTTAATGCTAAGTGTAGAAGACACTAGACCAGCTCCCCTGACAGTGGCACACCTCGTGGGTGGATAGGCAAGAGAGAATTAGGGAGAATTAGGGACCTTGCCAATTCTCCAGTAAGGAAGACTGTATTAAGGACCCTCAACTCTCATCAAGCAGCCCCTCCCCTGAGCCTCGGGCCTCAAGCCCCGACTCGCTCCCTCATTTAAACCAAGAACGAGCAGACTTCCCTGGGTTCAGAATTCCGTGTAACTAAAACACAAAATAGAAAAGAGGCATCCCAACTGTTGCACTCGCGCTCAGCCTATAGACAAGACAGCAGTGCCCTCAGACAGCATTTCAAATACAGTTTATTAGTGTGTGATATGAAAAGGGTATTTTTATTGCATGATATAATGCAATGGGACCTTGGGCGCTCTGTGGAAAGACCTCACACTCAGAAGTGTAATGAACCCGTAGTCCCAAAAACATTATACTGTACATTAACCTATCATTAATGGCACATTAGGGCTAGGGGCATTGCACGCTTGCTGGTCAGGGCTCCATCAGGACAGTGGTGAGAAAACCACACAGTCTTCCCAGGCTTAAAACAAATAGAGAAAATAAATATTCCTGATGTCTACAGGCAGCTTTAAAGGAAGTTCAATCCCAGCTCTGCCTTGTAATTTCCAAGCCTGCTTTTCTCAGAGAGGAAGACACAACAACTAAACAAAAGAAGAAAACAGCCCTCTTGCAGTTTACCCCCAGCTATTGGCTATGCAAGCTCCATGCTGGCTCGGCAAGGCCACGATCAGATGGGCGCTTTTGTTAGCAGAAAAGCTGCCCAAAGGACAGCTTGGATCCTGGATCCTTGGGCTGGGATTCCAGACCAGAAAGGCAGAAGACGCCTTGGAGGTGGTATGTCCACCACTCTTGCTTTCTAGATGGGGCAGTCAAGGCTCAAAAACATGACGAAGGAAGAGACAACCTACCCAACAGAAAGAGGGGCAAAGTATGTGAAAAATATCACAACTGGCCGATAAATGCAAGAAAAAAAAGTGTTCAACTTCCTACTTAATAAAATAATGCAAATTAAAACGACTATCACTGATCAGATTGGCAATGATTCAAGTCTGGTAATTCAGCATCAGGACAGGCAAGGGGGAGCTGGAATTCCCATATGCAGCATACAAAGATGTGTATAGAGATGGTCGCCATCTTAACAGCAAAGATCTGGAAATGGTCCAGAAGTTCTATGACAGGGTCCTGGTTAAACACATATGGTACATTCATATTACGGATTATCATGCAGCCATTAAAAAGAGCGAGGTAGACTTTTATAGGATATGGAAAGATTCTATAGATATAGTAAGTGAAAACACAAGGTGTGGAACAGTAACATCAGAAACTACTATTAACAGTGTTTAACTCTGGAGAGCGGGGCTGGGGCCGTGGGAGGGGTTGGGAGAACACGAACGTCTTATCACATATCCCGCTGTGCTACTGGAAATTATAACCATGACTTAAAAACTAGTTTCAGAAAAGAAATGATGAGGATAGGAGCAAATATTTTCAGGAACGTCTTATTTTCCAAATCCTACGCTATCTGCTTTATATGCTTCACCTTATCTGGATTTTCACAGAAACAGTCACTATTACCCTCCCTGCCATGAAGTGGGGATTGAAGTCTTGAGGGGTGAAATAATTTGTTCAAGGTGACCCTCTTTTCATCTACCTTCAATAACGAAACAGAGTATTTGTAAACTAGAGAAATTCTGCCCAACTCTGGTGCGGCCCCCAGCTATCTTCCTGAGCTGGGACAGTTTGCCTAACCCAGTGGTGATCCAGGACGTGGGGGAGAAGGCAAGGAGAAGAGGCTGTTCACTTAGGCGGAGGTCCAGGCAAATTTCTGGAAATATCTTATCCCCATACCATAAAGGGGGGTGGATAGCGACCCGAGGGCTACACAGTGTTCAAGTAAATAATGCTTGGCAGCCAGGGCTCAAACACATGAAGGGAAGTACTGCCCTAATTAAACATGAACCAACTTCAAAGGAAACCCAGTTGCTGCTCCATGGAGAGGCAGCTGCCTCAGACCAACAGAGTTGCAAGGTGACAGTCGGGGCCCGGAAGTCTCTGGGCAGCCCCACAACTCAGGATGGTCTGTGTCAAGTCTACCCATTGCTGCAGAAAGTTTGCTCTGTTTTCTCATCCCTCTGTCCTTCCCAGTAACAGTCTTGCAATTTTTGGATAACTAACTTTGCAGCGATATTTTAAAATGCTAGATTTTATTTGTCCTAGGGTCTGCTGGCACACGCTGTAATTAAAATGTTGATTAGTAAACAGTTTAAATATATGACAGACAATGCAGTTAAAGCCTACAGTTAGGTCAATATGTGATTTAGATTTGCCATTTAAAAAATCTCATTTAAATTTTGCATACATTAATCACTACCACACTTCAAGGTTCTGATATCCACCTGACTACAATATTAAAATAAAACTTGCTGCCCCAGGGAAATCCTACTTATTCTTAATTGTTTCGAGGCTTTGATGGGCTTTTAATCTAAGATTAATTTATGCAATTTTAAATAACTCTTCTTATGATTAATAAGCTTGAAAATTAAAAGGAGTCTAAAGCAATTATAATGAGCATTTGGTCATAACCTCATTAGAAGAAGGAGTGAAGGATACAGCTCTGGAATTCTTACAAGACTACAATTTAAGGTTACTTTTACAGAAGTCAAACATAGTTCCTGAAATTGCAAAGGCAGGTTAGCAAAGGTCAGTGTTAAAATGACGGCTAGCTAGATTAGCATACTAATGATTTTCCCTGATGGTGACAGAAAGGACACTGAAAAGAAGCTGCAGAAAGAGAGACAAATGACATGCTGCCAAGAAGCTACAGGCTCTGAATTCAGTTTTCTCTTCTTCTGGCTGGAGACTTTCATGGAATTTCAGAAAGAGCCAGAGGGTTAGGACATCCCTACTGAGAAGCTGGTTCCAGCCAGAGTCTGGTCCATGTGGAGCAGGCAGAGACCATCACTGGGTGGTCCATCGCCTGTGGAGGGGTAGCCTCACCAAGATCCTGCGCTGCTCAGGAACCAACAACAGCTTCGTGCACCCACAGTCCTCACGGGTGTGCAAAGCCCTCCTAGATCAGACCCATCCCACCCAGCTAACCTCACTCCCTTCGTTCCCAGCGGTCTTCTTCGCTTTGGCCAGAAGGCAAAGGGTTCCTCACCGTCCCGTGCTTCCTCTGCTCTGAGCTTGTGCTTTTCCTTCTTCCAGAAACCTTTCCCTCTTGTTATTAGCAGTGATGGTGATGATAGCGACCACCGTATATTGAGTGCTCATCTTATGCCAACCACCGTGCCAGGCATGTAAGATACTTTTATCTCACTTAAATCTCCAGCTTTGTGGGACTCCGTTTCTAAGAGTAAGGAACATGAGGCTGAGAGAGGGCCATGCCTGACTTCGAACAGCTAGCGAAGGAGGGGTGGAGGGATGGGAGGGGTTGGCCTCCCCTGAGCTCTCACACCAGGCAAGTCAGCAGCACACAGCCCATCCTGCCC
Source organism: Leptonychotes weddellii (assembly GCF_054177405.1). Taxonomy (NCBI): domain Eukaryota; kingdom Metazoa; phylum Chordata; class Mammalia; order Carnivora; family Phocidae; genus Leptonychotes; species Leptonychotes weddellii. The sequence goes on along the minus strand of NC_138377.1, from coordinate 95,734,788 downwards.
TCTCTGAATGTCTCCTGTGGATGTGTCTCATATGCTCCTCCATGACACAACTGTTTCTTATATTCTTTTTGAATCCATCACAACACCTCAGAGATACAGAGAACAAATACTTGTTGATTAACTGTTTCACAATAATTCCCTCCAACAAGATGCTCATTACATTCTACTGATAACAGAGGACAAAAAATTAAGCTTTCTAATGACTGGGGAGGAAAATTCACAGGGGTCTGTCCACCCCCCAAGAAATTACCAATTCATTGGACACTTGCTGTGAACATCCAACACACATTTACTTCATTCTAACTCACAGTCAGCTCCACTAAACACATTTGTCTTCCAAGAAGCTACTAGTTGGAAATACCCAGAACATTAGATGGACGAGGAAATCACGACCCAAAGAGGCTAAGTGATTTAGTGCTTCACCTGTGCCTAGCACTTTACAGTTTATAAGTACACTTTCACAGAACTCTCACCTTGTTTAAATAAAAACAACAATACTTTAAGATTGGTATCACCACCCCCATTTTACAGATGAAGAAGCTCAGATAAACTACCTAACTGTTGACTCCCCAGTTACCGAGAGGCAGAGCCTGTACTTGAAATCAGATCAATGTTCTTTCCAGTTTACCATGTTGCTTCTTGTCCACGTTCACGACAGACTCATTTTCAAGATCTAGAGCCCATCTTTGGCCTCTCCAGACTTCACAGACTGAGGACAGAATGTCTGCTCGCTGTCTGGCAACAAATCTTTCCACCTTTCCAATTCTACCATAACGGTTATAGAAGTGAGCAAGGTCATGGCTCCATGCTTGTGCTCCTGCCGTTCCGCTCCCCGGAATGCCGACGTTGGACAGACACTTGTGTGCTGTCTTCCCAGCCTCAGGTTCCCTTCTACCTTCTTGACGGACCCTGATCTCCATCTGGCTTCCTATTCTGTGTGACCTAACTACTTTGTTCACATGTCTCCTAAGGCACTCACGGTTTGGCTTCTCTTTCATTAAGTTCTTACCCCCAACTGGTTTTATTGAGATATAACTGACATATAACAATGTATAAGTTTTAGGTGTACGGCATAATGATTTGACTTACATATATTGCGAAATGATTACCATAATAAGTTTAGTTAACATCCATCTTTTAAAAAAATATCCATCATTTTATATAAATAAAAAAGAGCAAAAGAAAAAATGGTTTTTTTTCCTTGTGATGAGAACCCTTAGGATTTACCCTCTTAGCAACTTTCAAATATGCCATACAGCGGTGTTAACTATAGCTATCATGTTGTCTGTTCTATCCCTAGTACTTATTTATCTTTTTGTACCTTCTGTACACACATTTATCTTATACCTTTCTGACCACTCTCATCTAATCCCCCGTACCAAAAATCTATTTTCTATGAGTGTTTTGTTTAAGATTCCACATACAAGTGAGATCATACAGTATTTGCATTTCTGTCTGACTTATTTCACTTACTATAGTCCCCTCAAGGTCCATGCATGTTGTTGCTAATGAAAGGATTTCCTTTTTATGGCTGGATAATATTCCATTGTACATATATACTATATCTTCTTTACCCATTCATCAGTCAATGACCCTTAGGCTGTTTCTGGACTTGGCTATGTAGATAATGCCATAAACATGGGGTGTGCAGATATCTCTGACATAGTGTTTTCATTTCCTTTGGATATATTCTCAGAAGTGGAATTGCTGGATCATATAGTTTATTTTTAATTTTCTGAGGAACCTCCATACTGTTTTCCACCGTGGCTGTACCAGTTTGCATCCCCATCAACAGTGCAAGAGGGTTGCTTTTTCTCCACATCCTTGCCAATACTTGTCATCTCTTACCATTTTGGTGAGAGCCATTCTGACAGGTGTGAGGTGACAGCTCATTGTGATTTTAATTTGCATTTCCCTGAGGGTCAGTGATGTTGAGCATCTTTTCATGTACCTGTTGGCCATTCGTATATCTTCTCTGAAAAAAAGTCTATTCAGGTCCTTTGTCCATTTTAATTGGATTGTTTGGTTCTTGCTATTGAATTGTATGAGTTCTCTATATTATTTTGGATGTTATCTCCTTATCAGATATATGGTTTGCAAATATTTTTCCCATTCTGAAGGGAAAAATAAATTCATTTAGTTCTTTTTGACCATCTATAAATAGATTACTGAACTGCTCCTTGGTGTCTTGTATCAGGCCAGCTGTACCCCTGGTTATTTAAATGCCCCACTTCCACACTGCATTGTAAGCTCCTCTGATCAGCCTCTGTGTTCCCTGCAGCTGTGTAACTCAAGTGGTTGGTCTGGGAACTACTTGCTACTGGCTTGCTACAAGATAAGGAACTATGCCACAATGTCAATCGGCACGCAGCTTCCTTCACTGACAAAGTTTTCCTACAAACAAACGTCAGCTGAATTAAACAGAAGCTTTGAGTCATGCTTGATTTATATTCTGGCACAAACTCCTTGTGTTCAAGAAACAGTTCAGATGCTACTACTAGTCCACGGTCCATATTTGAGTAGCACTAAATACAGCATCTAGCAATATATTCTGCACATAGAATGGGCTCAGTAAGTTTGCCCAGTTAAAAGAAATTTCTCCCAAACTCAAGAACAGTATGTATCTCTTGGAAGTTGCTTCTTTCTGCAACCATGATGGTAGAACTGAAAAGGTTTGAAAAGGTCCTCGGTTTCTGCAACAGGCTGACAACACCAAAAAACAATGATAACGCATAGATTCTCACAGCTTCCCCTCAGATAACCAACTAGCAGACTAAGTGTGAATTTTCTCTCTTCCCGTTTGGTTTGCTTGCACTGAGGTCCAGGCTTCAGCCAGGCACCTGCTGCTGTGTGCAGCCACCAGCTCCTTGCCTCAACCATGGCCCGGCAGCTGCAGGACGAGGCCAAGGTGGGGGGGGACCATAAGGAGTGAGCTGAGCAATCATCCCAGAGGGGCATTTTGGCTTCACAAGCACACTGCTGAAATCCTACGTGTTTCTTTGCAGGCTATTTGTGCTTAGTTTTATTTTTGACTGCAAGAAACAGTTTGACTTCACTGAAATTCTCACAGCCACTATCCCCGGTCCACTGTGCACCAGCAGATACAGCTTTAAGGCAGAATGGTCCCATGTCCATCCTGGCTGTGTGGCTCCAGGCAAATCAATTAACCTTTCTAAGCCCTGGTTTAACACATCAGTTAAATGGGAATAAGAATAACCCTTGTAGTGTTTGTGTGAAGGTCAAATGAGTAATTTATATGAAAGAACTCTGTAAACTCACGTGTTTAAAAAATGGTATTTGTTTAGATTAATTTCTCTCTACAATAAATCTGCTTTTTTTAAATGTTAAAGAGCAGAAGCCTTTCTGAATTTATCTGTAGCTCCAAGATGCATGCAATCCTCCTTCCAACTGCTTTCAGGTAAGTTCAGAGAAAATAAGTTGTAGTATGGATTCTGGCTATTGCGTATATTAGAGGGTCTGCTACTTTCCCTTACGATTCAAGCTGTGTTCCACGTTGTGTGCAGAAAGTAATAAGCGCATATAAGTAAATGTTCTGCGAGGTCTGCCTTACTTGTCACCGGTTCACAAAGCCTCCCCAGAAAACCCTGGCCGGAAGAAATCTTGCCTTCTGCAGAAAACATTTTACCCGTTAAATTCATATCATTTCAATTCAATAACTATTTAGCGAGCATTCTACGTGAGGCTAGGGACTGGGCTAGATGCTAAGGATACTCAGGTAAATAAGACATGATGTCGTCTTCCAGAAACTCATAGTCTTGCTTATGGACTGTTACCAGTTGGGTAAACAAGTTCCTGCCACAAAGGGTGAAAAGTGCACTAACAGAGGGACTTGCCAGGAGGAAGGATGCCGTACGACAGGAAGTCAGGAGCCCTACAGAGGCAGGCCTGGAAAGCTTCACAGAGGCTGTCCAGTTAACACTCATTTCCCATCGAAAGCTACTTGTAATCCTCAGCAAGTTTTGGGGAGCTCTTGCAGTGACTGGAACTGCAGGAATTCACCACGTGGACGTAAGGAAAGAGCACGAGCGAAGACACGACCATGCGAGAATGCCCCATGCACCTGGGCGCTGTGAGAGCATTAAAGCGCAGGGCTCGTGCGAAGGAGCCCCGTGAGGTGAAGCGGGGCAGGTGTAGGCGAGGGAGGGCCTTGGCCAGTCTCACATTCTATCCAGTGCTTGGCTGTTATATCCCCATCTTCCCGGCTAGACTGCACGCTGGCTGAGGTCAGGAATCAGGGCTGCTATACGCTTCCTCGGCATCAGGCGGGATGCTCTGCGCTGAGCAGACGCTCGACAATTAAAAACGGCGAGAGCACACTTGGGATGCTCAAGGCGTGTTCTCGCCATCAAACAGGAGTAGAACGGGCTTCTGAAATCCGTGTCCGTACCAGACGTGCAGTGGGTTACGATTTCGCCAGCCCTCTAAACCTACCCTTCTGCCTTTCTTTGGTACTTAACCCACTTTCCACATGACATGGTGCTGATGCCTGCACAGGAGAGCTGGACTATTCCCACAGGCAGGAAGGACAGTGTGCCCAGCCCCAGCTCTGCTGACCTCCCTGACAGGGGGATGAGACGCCTGCTTTGGGGAAAGAACTTTCCAGCCTGGGAGCTGGTGCCTCAGGCCCTGCACACACCAGCATTGCAGGGTTGCCGATTTGCCTTCCGAGAGTTAGAGCCAGGGTATTCCAGAGGCAAGGCTGTGGCTTAAAAAAAAAAAAAAAATCATGTTTAATTTAAAAATTAGAAACTGGAGCAGGCTGTGAGCACAGGGGTTGATTGAAACAAAATTTAAATTCCTGTCAAGCCCATTTAAACACGGGGGCCCTTCATAGACAATTAGCTGCTCCCTGTGAATGCTGAATAAACTCAGGCCTGGTCACTGCGAGAAGACAGGCACCTACTGTGAGGCACTGGAAAAAAAATTAACTAAAATCAGGCTGTATGAAATATTTCGCCTTTCAGTATATCACAGGGGTTTGAAAGTGTAAACAAGACAAAAATCGATTCCTTGGTGCCCTCAAATCAATCCCCCAAAATGGTTAGGGCATCTGTTTCTGCTAAATTTTGTTTACATCGGCAGATTTGCCTTAATTGCAGTTGTTTATCTCTCATCGTCCCTGGGGCCCTAATCTCCCGATTACTAATACTTAACACTCATTTCACATCTAAAGCTACTTCTAATCCTCAACAGGTTTTGGGGGCTCTTAAAATTATTGAAGCCACAGAGGCGGGAGACACAGCCTCTTTGTGAAAGGGACATTTTCTTATCTACTACCAGCTGGGCCCAATCATCACCAGGGACGGTGACAACAAAGGTGCTAAAAGGCTCTTCCACAATCACTGTTGCTCCACTGGGGATTCAGAGGATAAAAAAGGGCTTTGATGGAAAAATCCGAACAAGAGGCGAGAGCAGTCCAGCCAAATAAAGTTACTGTCATAATCAAATGCTGTCAATCACCATGAAAATCCAATTAAAAATGTTTCAGCACAGCCCTCTTAAGTGGAAAAATGTACCCTATTTATACAAATTTTTGTCAACTCCACACCAGTCCCACAATTAGAAAGTCCTGCTATTAATTGAATCCCCCCTCCCCCCACCAAGTTTAAAAAGAGACGCAGGCCACCCAGAAGCCTTCTGAGGGAGGTGAGACACACGTGGGCTACTGGTACACAATTAAGAGTTAATCGGGTTACATTTGAAAATTCCATTTTTATTTGTGCCAAGGGAACCTCTGCACTAATAAACGAATGCTACCAAGCCTCCTACTTCAGAATCAGTGACCATTTACACTGAGAGAACAGAGAAACGGTAAACCAGGATACTGGAAAGAAACTAGTCCATGTTCCGGCAAATGTCTCTCGGTAGACCAAGACCTAATGTTTAATTCTAATCTTGAAAATTAAATAGAGGACAGAAGGCCCAAATGTCTCTACTGCCTTTAGGCAGTCTCTAAATGGCCACGTGAACCTCAAATTATCTGCAGGCCGATCTGGCCCCCCAAATAACTGTGTGTCTACAAAAGGCCTCACTGAAACCACGAGACTCCCGATCCCCAAAGGTCTCTCTCAAAACTGCTACAAATTAAAAAGCAAACAACCCATTAAACAAATCCAGCTGGTTTCAACTGTAAATAGGAGGCTTCTAATATTTTTCCAGCCCTTGAAATTCCTGGTTAGACTCATTAATTATTGATAAGAACTGCATCTATTTATTGGAGTGTACTCCCAGGAAAATAAGTTCGCTGCCTTCAACAGCAATTCCCAAATCACAGAGACTAGGCTTCAGATCTTTTTATATTTCCCCCACAAATGGCTAAATGTCTCTGGTCTTTTTCAGCTTAATCCATTATTCCCAAGAGCTAGGGGTTGTGGGGGCATGCATCCGATATGCTGATAGATAAAGACTGTGGGCCGCCCCCTGCCGTCAACCTAACCAAGCAAAGTAGGTGCTGGCCAGGTGATCTCCTCTAGGTCTTGGCTCTCTGATACGTCTTGTTTTGGAATTAAATGTCGGTGGTGAATTTGCAAGTGGTCAGAACACATGCCAAAGATCACAGGTGCTGCTGAGTAGCACCAGCTTAACAATGTCCTGCTCTTCCCATATCCCATCCCAAGGTGGGGTGGCCAGAACCCTGGTGCCTGTTCTGACTGGTCACACCCATGTTGTACTGGTTGTTAAATAAATTGAATGTTATCCCTGCAAACACTGCAACATCCCCAAATGCCTTTATTTTGGCACCAAATTATTTTACCCAGATCACCTCTGGGTTGAGTCAAACAAAACCCTTTGATTGGACCATGCATTCTAGTGTGGTCAGCCTAACTTATATTGTACATTACAATGTCCAGAGGTGGCTTGTTCCTGGGTCAGTTTCCTCATCTTTGTTGTGTGAGTTCTTGGAGAACAAGGGACATATCCTGTTTGTCTATCCATTCGATGTCCAGTACAGGGTTTCACTGAACTGGATGAGAGAGACTGGCACATGCAAAAAGAGTAAGTGATAGTGAGTTCTCTTCTCTTCTTGTAATTAGATCAGAGACTCGCCTGAATGTCAGTTGTATAGAATGATGCTAGACACTGAATTAGAAGAGCATGATCCTCCTTCAAGGCACTTACAATCTAGTTGGAGAAAAAAGGCATTAAACTAGTGAGTTTCAACTCCAGCTGCTCCTTGTAATCACCTGGAGAACTTTAAAAATCAAAACAGTGCCTGCTCCCTGGCCCAAGCACCAAAAATTCTTTAATCTGGGCTGGGATCCAGGCACTTTTTTGCCTTTTATTTTTAACCTACTTGGTTGATTCTGATGAGTTGCCAGCATTAGGAACCACTGTACTACATGGACCAATTTGTGACTAGAAGACGAATACGTAATTTTGTGTAGTTAAGTGGCTGTTCCAAGTTAGTGACGGTAAATTCTGGAGTGCCTCAGAGAAGGGGGCAAGCCCTGTGATGGGGAGGAGGATGAAGACCTCTGAGGACGGGGGTGGGGGGGTAATTCCAAACTGAGGCCACCACCCAAATAAAAGAAACTGCCAACGGGCTGAGTGGTGTCAAATGAGGAACTAATGTGCAACACACTCCCAAGACCCAGCTTAGCCCCCTGGGAATATGGCGAGACACCGCAGAGCAACTCCAGTGATCCACTTTACTGCGTCCAGGATAACCAAACTATTTTTGCGGTCAAGGCACCACAGCCTCATTGTGCTGTGAAATGCGATGCTGGGGAGATGACAGTAGGCCCAGGAAAACAAGAAAGACGCATTGCAGGCAGGAGTTCAAAAAACCGCAATCTTAAACAGGCAAATCATCACCATATTAAGAGATCTGACCTGACTGATGGAGGAAAAAAGTTATCCTTAACTGAGAAATTAAAACTGTTAGATCACCATGATCAAGGAGTGACAGATTTTATCTATCTGTATCTCTCTTGCTATGCGCGTGTATATAAATACGCACAAAGACACACACACACATTTATCTGCTAAAGTCTCGTGAAAAGATTAAGCAGTCACGTCTGTGGAAAAACAAAGCTTGTTTTCTGGGGTTATAATCTCTCTGTTCTTGCTGAAGTGCTAACGTGTCATCAAAAATTCAAATTAAAGCTGTCTGATTTAGTGTGATCTCAAGCATCCAGGCAGTGATTCTGCCGTTGTAATTATGTGCAATTAAAAAGCTAAAATCAACTTCTGACTAGTGGATTCCTATTTATAAACAGACACAAACAGATGATTTTAATGGCCTTCAGAACTTGAAAATAATAATAATAAAAAAAATAATTCCATGGTTGTCAATTGGACCCTCTGTGGAGCCCCCAGGCTTCTGCGATGCCATCTGTGCCTGAAGGAAATACATAGCTGAAGTTACAACCCCAGCCAGGGATTCTCCCTGCAAATTCTGGGTGCCTTAGCTAATGAGCTGATTTGTAACTCCAGATGAATAACCAAAAGCAAAAATGATGTCTGCAGGAATGGGTGGCCAGACACACATAGGAGGCTGGCCCTAAGGGTCTGTTTTAAAACATGCTCTTTAAGACACAGGTGATAGCTAGATGTTGTAAACGACAACCAAGTTCATAATTGTTCATTAAATCGTTAGTATCTTAAAAAGTTTAGATTGCAAGTAGAGTGGGTCCATGAACACTATGCAAGGGGGCTGCTGAAATGTGCCTTTCCTCCTATTTGTGTTTAGGATACAAGCAAGCTCTGGATCAAAAGAAACTGAAACTCACCTTTGGTCCATTTAGTAGACTGTGGTGATAATGTTGAACTTTATCTGAGCCCTGCGCTCCCAGAAAGAAATACAAGATGAGAAATCTCCCCACTCATTTGTTAGCCACAGAGGACCACCCAGCTTTCAAAGAGAAAAGACCCTTTTCCATCCTTCCTCCTGCCTTCCATAAGACTAGTTGATGACTTCCTTGTTTACCTGCCTCCATAACCTTGGCCTACTCCCTTTGACACATTCCTCATTAATAAACATTCTCCATATTGCAACAGCCTGAATAAAATCATTTTTTTTTTTTTTAAGTAGGCTCCATGCCCTGCGTGGAGCCCAGGGTGTGGCTTGAACTCACGACCCTGAGATCAAGACCGGAACTGAGATCAAGAATCGGAGGCTCAATGCACTGAGCCACCCAGATGCCCCTAAAATCTTCTTAATTGTCTAGTGCATTCTGTCTATCCCAGTGATCAAAAGGTTTGGGTCTAACAATGGCAAATGAAACCATTTGGTATAAATCCAAAAGTTACACTGGAATTGAAATGCTGGAGAGACAAAAATCTAACCTGGTGATTTCTTCAATTTCTAATGCCCAGTTGATCACATCCACTGATTAAGTGAGAGAACAACCAGCCAAACTATCTGAAAATGTAATTACAATCAGGTTTGGGTACACAGAAAAGCTACCAGTGACAATTTAATAGAGAGGAGTTAAACAAGTTAACAAGTAATTAAATGTTTAAACATTTTTCTGGAGCAGTTTGGTGTTTATTAGCCCCCAAACAATACCACCTCTTATACATGAAGCCTCTTCTGAGAAATGAGATGCCTTCAAGTTTGCAGCTGCTGGGATTTAGATGAAGGGAAAAAAATCTAAAAGCACTATTTTGATTGTAACTGACATCCCTCCCCCAAGATCCACACCTGCTTTTTAGATTTCGAGTCCCAAGATTTGCTTGCTTTCTAAGCAAAATGTCAAATTCTGCCCTCTGTGTTTCTTCTTAGTAGCCTGAATGGAAAACCAAAAAAACCAAACCTGAGAAGATACTGAACGAGGACGCCCTGCTCTGGAATGTACCAGGAAATGCACAAAATAACAGGCATTATTAGAACCTAAGGAGAAATCCCATGTTTTTAAACAATTACTAAAACAGTACAGTAATAGCATAAAGACAATTTCTGCGCCAGCTTGTTTCTTTGAAATTCTCTCTGCCACTGAACAGTAGAACAGATAATAACTATTAGTAAATCAAACTCCTCTGCAATATCCAGCTGTGCCTCACGCATTTACATACAGATAGAATGGGTATATGTTTTTAATATGTATGTGATCCGTACTTTTACCACAGCCGAAGTGCATGCTACAAAGGAGGAGGAGAATGGGAATCGGATCAGCATGAGATAATAAAGTGGCCTAGATAAAGTATTAGCCAGCGATTGATCTCAAACCGGGATGCTGCTTCTTCTGACCTGATTACTTACTATGCATAGATTCCATTAAATAGAGCTTAGACATGGGAAGCTTCTGGAAATACTCTAAATGCATAGAAGGATCTACAGCACTCTGAACCCAAACTGTAACTGCGGAGGGGTGCCCACAGCCCATACCCTCCCTGCCTGAGTCAAGGCCCACATTCAGGATAGGCTGGGAGGTTAAAGGGCCACCTGCCAGCTGGTGGGCGGCCCTGCTGAGTCCCACAGGGAGGGCCTTTCCCTTCCCTCCCCTGCGCCAGGCCAGCACCCTCCGAGTGAATGCCTCCCTCCTGAGCTGCTCATCTGGTCCTGGCTACACTGCACTATCTAACAGAATGAAAAGGCAGTGACGGGGGCTTCACAATCATTCAGGGTCATGGTCCTGTTTGAAAAACTGATGACAGCCCCGGATTCCTCTTTTCAGAAAAGAATGCAAATCCCCACCTGCATACACGACGTTGGATGTAATTTCAGGGGCTCTAACAGACTTCCTTAAGTCAGGGACCCGAGGTCAAGGACTGGTGATCTCATCCATCCCCTCCGTTTTGCAGATGAAGACACTCAAAGCTGGGAGGGAATGGGGAGCTACTGACAGGGGAAGGGAAGTGTGGCAGCTTCCCTGCTAAAGCCCAGCCTGACCTTAGCTACCAGAGAACCCTGCAGGAAGACTCATTGGGCAGAAGGAATTCTCTGTGGCTTACATGAGCAAGGGTCTACCCAATAATGTTCCTCACCGTATTCTCTATTCAAGAACATAACAATTTGAATAGCAAAGCCAGATCTGAACCTTTCCATCTCAAGCCGTCTGTCTCTGAATTTAGGAGTCTGATTTTTATTTTTTTGCATCCTTCAATTGAATTATTGACATTCTGGGAAAAGGTCTCCATCACCCTTGGTTTTATCATCTTCTCCCTCCTTGCCATGCTCTCGCCAATCCTTTCTGACGGGCAGCAGCTGTCCCCTACTCCACAGAAGCCGACACATCTCCGCTGCGTTGTCTGAAGCCTGCTGAACATTCTGCCTGCCATCTCCACAGGGCTTCCACAGCTTGGAAACTTTTTTAAGTTTCTGAGTCCTACTTCACAGAGCTGGGGTGGCGCTGACATAGGTCTTTCCTGCGATTTACACCAGGGTGATTTAAAAGTGGGTTCTTTAACAATGGACTCATTTTATTAGGAGAAGAAAGAGTGTGTGTGGGGTGTCAGCATGTTGGATGTTCTTGGCCACCTGCGTGGCTGGATTTCCTTTGTTGGGTTTAATGCTGACTCCCGATTTATGCAATAGCTCTCAAAGGACTGAAGGATGAAGGGTTTGCCTATATTTGAATGGGAGTCCACTCCTGAAAAAAGGGGTGGGTGGGTGTGTTGCTTCCATGTCAGGTCCAAGTTTTCAGACTTGGACTAGGGTTTCTTCTCTAAGAAGAAAGGGTTTCTCCTATAAGACGTGGAAATTTTTAACAGATCACCCAGCTGGTGGTGAACATGTTGCCTATCTGAACTCCCCCTTTGTGGGTCTGGGACTCCACCAGGCCAATGTCAAAAGGATTTCTGTTCCAAAAGGCACTAGAGGTCTCACATTGCTCTGAAAGTCTGGAGCCTCTATACACTCATGCTTTGCCCAGCCTGTTTCCTTTGCCTGGAATGTCCCCTTGAAAACTCTCTATTAAAATTCAGTCCATCCTCCAAAGGCCCTTTTCAAATGCTACCTTCTCCAGGTAGCTTTTTCCATTTCCCCCAGTGAATCCCCACAGAACTCTGTAGTTCCGAGTTACTTTATTTTAGCAATTTGCATACTTGCTGTATTCTCTGCAGGACTGTATGAATGTGGCTTATTCTTCCTTGTATCTTCTGTTGAGTCTAGCACAGGACTTTGTACATCACGGTCTATAAATATCTGCTGAACTGAATTGTTTATCTGGTTCTGAGATTTCCCAAGATGATGTGGATGCTACTGATGAGACTTCTGAATGAGTTCTTTATGTAGCTTAATGGCTACATGCCAGAAACATGTATCAGTTCACATGAACCCTGGACTCCCCAAAATGTGAGCGTTAAGGGAATTTCTTGGTCCAGCTTTAAAATACTTCCACTTAGAACACAAAAACTGATAACCATCTCAGGAACAACCACACAAGGTAGAATCAAACAACTAAACACCTAGATGAGTCCTAACACTGGGATTTTAGTGACTTCAAGAATCTAAACTTGAGTTTTACATTTCATCTTTAAGACTGACATGGTCAAAAATCGCAAAGATGATGGTTTTAAGACTGGGCTATTCTGGATATAAGGTAACCACACCAGATAAAAAGACAAAAACTGCTTGCATGCCCACTGTGCGCATGGCCCACCCCTCCCTGCAGTCTGATTTACTTAGGCAGGGCTTGCTGTGTTCACCGGTGGTCACAGCCACACCAGAGTTCCCTGGTGATGAATCTGTAACTCTCAGTGTTTCCACCCAGGTCCATTTCTGATTTCCTTCCTTTGGTTTGGACAGTCCTGTAGGCCTCACAGTCGACGCGGCCCGGGCTGTGCAGACCACATCAGTGCCCTGCTGGCTGGCGCTACGGTGCTAGGGAGATAAACTGCTCTTTTTTGTGAAAGGCAGGCCCTCATGCACAGTGACAAATGTCCTCTCCAGTTCATGCATTCCAGAGGATGTTCTCAGCTTCCAGATGGGAGTACCATCAAATAGGTTGTAGGCGGAGAGGGAAAAGGAAAAATTAAAGCCATTAATAGGCAGGAAGAAATAAAGAAGCTGGTTCCTTAAGACTGGGCGCCTTGGACGTGACTCAGGTTCCTCAAGCCAGGTACAACCTACTTTCTTTCCCATCCCCTATTTGGCTCAATATTGTGGTCAGAGGCAGGCAGGGCCCTACCCTCTTGACCCCAGGAGCCTCACACACGTTCCAGGTTCTCTGCCTCCTCACGGAGCCCCTTCTAAGCCAGGGTGCCTCACTAGCGCTGTACCTAAGGGGATATGTTCATTTAAATCCAACTGGGAGCAGTACTAAAAATGTTAAATTAACTATATGATGGTGCTTCCTGTGACTGAATTTTTCACTGTACTTTACTGATTTATTGATATTTATTAATTAAAAATGTGGGACAGCACATACCAGGGTGTACAGCTATAAAGAGAGATATCGAACTATGTATCGCTTGTCTCCCCACCGCCACCAGCCCCCCCAGCCTTATATACACTTCCTTCTCAGGCACTGAAAGTGCTCACCCTTTAGCCTTGTCTTTATGCCTTACCACCCCGGAGTTGTGTTCCTTACTAAGACATACATCCGTATGCATTTATGGGTGTATGTGCATTCTGCAGTGTTTTATTTATACCTGGCCAACTCATTGCAGCACTGAAACATGCATTTACAAACAGGTATCTGTTTTATGAAACCCTATTCCTTTGTTTTAATAGCTGAGCTATCCAGCCATAGCATAATAATGTACAAGGTAAATGGGTTTCCATCTCTAGAACCTGTTCCAAGTTTTCTCAAATGTGACTAACTGCAAGAATTTCCCAACCATCAAAGAGACGCCACTGCCAAAAGACCAGTTTATTCCAGACATGAAACCTGCACAGTTATAAATTGCAGAGGTTTTTAGGGGTGAACTTTAACTTGAAACCACCCTGAAAATGGAGATTTGCTCCAGGGGTAACGCGAGGGAGAAAGCTACCTTCCTGGAAAGCACTCATGATGCAAAAGGGAAACATCCTGTTATTTTATACTCCGGGATGAAATCTGTATTGTACAGAAGAAGTTTGGGTACTTAGGGTGTTTATTAAGATGGTGTACAACAGATGAACACCTCTGAGCTGGTACCTGTAAAATGCTTATTGTTTAAAGTGGTGAAAGAAAATTGGTCGGGATGTGCTCTGAGTGCAATAATCTAAAGACAGGGAATGGTATATACACAAAACATGAAAAGAACAGACTATAATTATTATTTACTAATGCTCGATCCTGGCATTCTTCTAACAGCTTGTGCATTGTCAAATCAACAATCTGCACTAAATAAATGACCATTTGGGAATTGCTAGGGAACATCTCTGTTCCTCTCCCTGCTCGACTAAAAACTGTCATTTGCAATCAAAGAAAGCAGCCTTGGAGCTGAGAACACAGCACCCGCAGCCTTATAGTTGTCTCTTTCTGAGGAAAGACCAAAGATTCACATTAACTTGATCTTTTGCAGCCAATCTAATTTCATTCTGCATGAATCCAAGAGGACTCCACGTCACATTCAGAATCTCCTGCAGGACTGTGCTAAAAACTTAAAATGCTGACTCACTTTTCTGTTACCAATCCTCTGGATTCTGAGAGGCTGTAACAGCAAATGAGGACAAGGAGTAACCCAGATTAACTTGTGACCCTTGAGTGTGAGGCGAAGGAAGAGAGTTCTGGCTTAAGTTTCAAAACGATGGTGGGTTTTTAAAAAGTAAAAACTACTATCTGAGCTTCAAAAACACCTACCCAAATGGAGTAAGTAATTCGGCCTCTCTAGAGCCTGTGGATGTTTTAAATGCCATTCTGGTTCTTTTAACAGAATGTTAAGCACAGATATATGACTAGAGAATGCTCATGTAACTAAAAAAATGTACTTACCATCAGGTCCTCAGGTGCTGGTCTTTCTTTTGGTTGTTTTCGCATGCTGTAAGAGGAAGAAAAGCTCATCATTATCTAGATCACTTATGGATTTGTGCTATACTTTCCACTATGGACTATTTTCCCTGGAATCTGAATGATTTCAAATTCATCACGTTCAGTTCTTGGCCAAAGTATCAGCATATATTCCCTTTCTTTTATTTGGGCCTTTAATTAATCAGATTTGGGGGGAATCTCATGAATCAGAAACACAATTGGGGGGGTTGTTATTCTCGCACTACAGATGAAGAATGAATTTAAATTTACCTAATTCCATTTTTGAAATAAATGTGGGAGAAAAAAAGGAGCAATATTTCTTCCTGACTCAGTTTTCAATTTATTTCAAACTTAAATCTAGGGAACAACAGACTTCTTTTTTGGTAACTGGGATAAGGTAATAATAAGAAAAGAAACATGACTATCAGGTCAAATGAGAAAACATTTTATTCCTTCATTACGACTCTGAATAACAAGTAATACATAAAAGAGGTTAGGAATCTAGATAATGCTACAAAATTACAAATGGGCTGTTACATTAGCTCAACTTTTATTTATTCTGGCTATGATGCAAGTTGATATTCATTAAACAGCTGGGGAGGAGTTAAGTTTGTTTAAGCTGCTTAAAGACTCATATTCCTCATACAAAATATTTCTTGTCTTACATGCAATAAGTATCATCAGTAGCTGTATCATGTACAAAGCTACATGATGAAGCACTCACATGGGGGACTGATGTGACTATGAGTAGCTACCTATTTGGTGGCCGTATCTATACTAAACTCAAGAGTGTCTATGGGATGAAGTCATGAAAAGAGACTGCTTCTTCTGTTACTTCAAAATCACACAGATGCTTTTTCTTTATACAAGGCAACCTCTAACAAGCACGAGGAAAACCCGTCATATGATCCCTGCATTTGCTGACAGTATTTTTTTTTTTTTAAGTAGAGACTTAATGATCATTTGGTAAATAAGAACCATAGTTATGAACCATTAATGACATCGAGGACATTTGCCTTCCCTATAAATAGCCATATGCACCTCTCAAATACTGCATCCATTAGCAAGTAATTCAAGCTGTCTTGCCAGTGGAGTTGGTAACAGTCCTAATCTGACATTCCAAAGTAGCTGTATCTCTTGGGAAAACAAGGCTATTACCCACTATCATTTCTGTTTCGGCTTGACATCTGTGGAAATTTCAACACAGGTTATCCCTCCCCCTGTCTCCATAAAACTTTTACATAGCAGCTGATTAATTTTTTGGACAGAAGGAAGGCAAGGCCTTATCTGTTTTTCCCTGTCTGCCCAGAACCTGCCCCACCTCCAAGTGGGTCTCAGGCCACACAGTGAGCTGCAAAGCCGTCCCGTCACAAATCCCACAGCGTCGGGCGGGTGATGCCCAAACCAGTGTTCCGGGCAGCTTAGGAATGGCACCATTTATTTTTCAATTTCTGCATTTCAAAATGGGGCATTCCCATGATGTGCTTCTGAGTGTTTCTAGGAATTCCATGTAAAGGAAATTAAGAGAGATTAATACGAATTTCTGGATAATGGCTCTATATTGTTGATGAGCTCAGGATTCCAGTGTTCAACCGATATATATATGGTTTTTCCAACATGGCATGCTTTGGAAATAAATGTCTGCAGGGTAAAAATAGTTTTTAAAAGCTACAGAATATTATATAAGTATTTTAAATAAATAGAAACAGTGTTAATAAAATTTTTAAAGTCAAGGGAAAAAAAATCTCTTCCTCACATATTTTTCCATGGAGTATAAACCGTATGAGACATTTTTATTAAGAGGTAACATATTACACTTAGTCAAAAAGGTGATAAAGCTTGACATTTATATTAAGGAATATTTCTTGGCTTCACTTTAGTGCAATCATCAGATGGATCATGGTGGGGAGGGGAAGGGGACAGTGCACAACCAGTTTGGTTTAGCAAGGACTCCCGATTGCACCATTTCAAGGCACCACAGGAACGAAGGGTTCATTTTCCACCACTGAATGTGACTCTAAAGGGGTGATGAAATGGAATTTGGTGGATGAGGGGAAGGAATGTAGAGGTGGTTATAAGAAAGTTCCAGAATGTCCAGAACAGTTTCTGGCTAGTTCTGTCTCCTGCTTTGTGGTGATCATTGCTAGGCTCCCAATTTCCTTCTCTCTCTCCATCTCCTTCTCTATACTAGGGCGAGGGAGAGGGCAGGAGGGCAGTGGAGCAATGAGGCCGTCCATGGCCACCTGGGTGCTGCTGGGTGGGGAAGAGGCAGGTGGATGATGTGAAAGGGGGAACCTCGTTCTACTGAGGGGGAAAAGGCAGAGGGCTGGCAAAGAAAAATGCCTGTTTCCTCAGGTGTAAAATGACCCGGGGTTGCCTGGAGGCTATGAGGGCCCATTTGGTCTGAATCCTGTGGTTCTTCCCAGTTCTTTAATGGTTCAAGTGGGCCTAATGGAACCCTGTTTTCATAGTCTTTCAAACATCAAAATTCACTGAAATGGACACCAGTATTGTGTTTAACATATAACCAAAGATAAAAGTTATTTACTGAAAACCCGATGGATTAATAAACTATGCTGCTTCCACTAAGTGACAGACAGTTTTATGGGTAACTGGAGGTTACATTAATAAAAATAAGCTTCATATGTCTGTTCAATAGGGGCTATAAAATTGTGTATTTCTTAAAAAAAAAATTTGATAGCAACAGTATCTGTGCTCGAAGAAGTAGCCCGATTCTCAGCAGTTTATTAAAACAGGAAAAAAGCCTCTAAAGTACATTTACGACCCTTTGTGTAAATAACGTTTACATAATTTAAACAATTTCTTCAGATTTGCTGCCCCATCTGCCCAAGGCCCTGACGTCCCTCCCGTCTCCAAGAGGAAGCAGGGAGAGCCATAAGGTCTCACGGAGCTGCAGAGTTAATGGCATGTATCATTTACATTGAGGGCATGGCATGTTTGCAAACGGGCTCACCACTGAGTGATGAAATGTACAAATGGCTCGGAGAACTCTCCAACCGGAAGGACGGGCGAATCCTGGGATGGAGGAAAAACAAGTCACCAAAAGTCACAACAATTCCTTTTCTTCCTTTATATGCACCACCCCCCCACCGCCCCCCAAGGAGCAGGATAAAGATGAATCTATAGCAAGGATTCACCACCATGTGGAAAGGAAAATAAGGCCTCATCCAATTAAAAAGGCTGTCTACACCCTCTCCCACATGTTTACGTAAAAATGCCAAATTTAAAGCCACACAATTTTACAATGGTGAGAAACATGAGAGCCAAGAGGGAGGGGAGGTGAAAACAGGACAATGATAGCCACAGGGTAGGAAAGAAGGTACGAAAGTGTAAATGAGAAATTAATGATTATTTAAGTAACACACAAATGGTCTTGTAATTAACAAAGAGCTGTGAAATTATTCTTGTGTTGACCTTTGTTTCTTTTACTGGATTTGCTATTTATTTACATTTGTTTGTATATTCAACTGCTCTTAACTGCTTGCTGAATCATTTGGGTCAGGTTCGTTTTGTTTTTGTTTTTTATTTTAATAGAAAGGCTTTTATGGGGGAAGCTGTTTCCTGAAAAGGAATTTTAGCCTGTTTGCCAGTCTGGGCAAACTTGTCATGTGAGAGAGGCAGTGAATTAAGGACACAATGAAAAACTCCCACCTTGACCACCAAACAGAACTGGGGTGGAGGTGGGAGCCACTTAAGAGAGCAGGAAACAACACGGCCACAAATGACAACCACTGAGTAACACAGGGAGCAAACCCCATTACCATTTGCAAAGGAAGGCTTTAAGAATTTAGGAGTTTTTCCAAGAATGACAGAGAGCGCCACTGTGTTTATAGTGTAGCGGCTCAGGATGTAATGAAATTACACTGCAGAGTACTTTAACAGTCATCTCATTAGACCTCCAGTTGGAACAAGACAGCCACATAACGTAGGCAGCTGCAAATGACTCCATTCCCATCTATTCTCATTTGCTATTAAAAATACCTTTCGGCAGCTTTTTTCCTCTCTGACATCCCTACACAAAGTGCCCTGCAAAGTATGATACATGCACCTATTTAAATTAACAAAGGAATGACTTATTTTAATCTCACTGTGCTTTGGAGTGCTTTGGCCATTTGGATGAGCAATATATCATTACATACAACCTTCCAGCGCTGCAGGCAAGAAACTCAGAGCATGCAGCATTTGGTGGGAGCCAAACAATTTCTCTAGCACACAACTGTGTCAAATGCATGCATGTATTCATTATTGAGAACAAGAGGAAATAGCTTTGATGTAGTGGAAAAAAGAAGATGATAAAAGCACCTCTGCAATATGCGTGTCATTATCAATGGTGGCAGATAGATACAATTGCACAGCCTCCTATGTGATTAGTAAATATACATATAATTGCTGTGGCCAATTATCAGAAAAATGAGATCGGTAATTACAAGACAGAAAATTAACTAGAACTCTTATTAAGGCTTTGTTTCCAATTCAAACAATTGGAAACTGCTGGAAAATACAATTAAATCAAAAGGAACTGAGGTGGTCAAAGCAGCCAAAAAAAAAAAAAAAAAATCCCAAAGAGGTTAAAAGAAACTGAATGTGAACAAAATGATCCTTAGACTTTGCCTATCTGCCTCTTTGAATTTACTCTATTCATCTAGAGCAGGAGAAGGTTAGTAATCATAAACTTAAAATTCTCATCAGTAGAGAAAGGCTTCCAAGAAGAAAGGAAAATGGGAGTGAAATAAAATCTTGCTAAGTTCAAAGGATTACATGCAGGCATTACACAGAGAGGACATGAAAAACAGGGGGCTGATGAAACCGTCCACTCAGAAGAAACAGGCACGCGATAATATGACGAGTCTTCGATAAAGGTACTATAAAATGGTCACAGAAGTCCCATTGGTTTGAAGAGCAAAAATAAAACATGATATCAATTTCAGCCCGGCCTGTTTTAGGAAAGCCATATATATATCACTGTGCCTGCAAGATTCTACAAGGCCCAGTTCAAAAAAATGACATTTCACTGTCTCAGAAACTATTAGTAAAAAAATGGTTCAAAGTCTGAGGTGCCAAAACTATGGACTCTGATCAAGTAGTTAGTCCTCCAAGTTATCATTTCCGAAATTCTTTTGGAGGCTCTAGTACTGGAAGTGTCTGAGTAGTAGTTGATTTAAAATGCAACGTTTAGGAAGATAAAAGCCTACTGCCTTAATGTGGCTGAATATTTACTAAGATGGTTAAAATTCCGGACCGGTTTTCTACAAAGATCCTAGTATAAAACATGATGCTAATGTGGGCCTCATTTCAAAGTATGATACCAAGAGTAAATTAATGAATTATAGACTAGGCAACTTGATGAAGATGTCATTTTAACATGGATGAGAAACAAAATGAGGGAATGTGACATCTTTGCATGGGTAGTTAATTTTATTTAAGACCTGATATTGTAGCCTGTTAAGTTCCTCATAATATAAAACTAAGGAACACTGGGTGGTACCCATGAATAATTTATTTCACTTTGAAAATGCCAGCCCAAGTCGACTTTAAAGAACCGCAGAGAGTGGAGTCTCATCTCAGGGGTGCCTGGAAAGAATCACTCATCAGAGATGTGGGGGAAATTCTAATCTTAATGCATAATGCCAGATATTTCTTTTCCTTTTAAAATCCGTGTCTCTTGCATACCTCAAAGGAGAATTTTCTGAGACACAGAAGACTGACTGGTGGGGGGCAGAGGGGAGGTGGTCAGAATGTCACGCACAAACATGGGGCGGAGGGGTGAGCAAAGGAGTCCTTTGAGAGCCTCCCACTCCACAAAAGCACGCAGGCTGTTAGCACTCCAAAAGAAAACAAATGAAGAGACCTGACGGTGTTCACCACACTGGGAGGATTTTAAAGAATACTTTTCTCATTTTTAAGCAAGTAAAATCAGAAGTTTGTTTAGAAGAGCATTGTAGAACACCTCCGAGAACCTGCCTGTTTCTTGATGGAATTCAAATCTGCGCGAAGGAGGGAGGGAGGCTGAGTGGACTGTCCCAGTTTCCCCCGCAGTTCCCAGGGAGGGGGAAGCATCCAGTCACCGCTGGGTTAGAGGGAGCCTGAGGACCGTGTCAAGGGGTTCAGGGATCTAGTAAAGTCCTTGCTGCTACTCATCACAAACGTGTTCTGTGAAACATGGGTTCAGGGAAGATGAACAAATACATTTCAAAAATATAAACATGAGCTGGAGAAGCAGTTACACTAGTAAACTCTCAGGCCTGGCTGAAACCGACTCTCAACTCTTAATAAAAGTCACTCTTTTTAAGACCCTGGGTGCCATACTTCACCTTAAGGGCTTTTTTTGGGGATGCTTTTCTGTTGAGCTTTCTAAGCACAGAGGTATGGAATGAAACAGTGGACACAACCTTAACCAGAAGCCTTAACCTGAGATCCTAGTCCCAAATCAACTTTAGAGTCCTGCTAAAGGGACACAAGCTGGATCTTGTTATCGAGCCGGCAACTGTTACATAAAAACAGCGGCCGTAAACCATTGCAGTAAGCAATTCTGGTCATCAAGGAGGACAGTCTCCAAGTCTCAGAGGTTTCAGTAACTACCTGGTCAGCCCCTTTTGCTAAACAACTGGAACACAAGCACGTGGCATGCTAGAGAACAGCGAAGGACAATGGGAAAAAAGTTTTGAGTGATGCCTTTGCCTTGTGAATAATGAACAGTTCAGGAAGGTCAACCCATTACAACTGAAACTGTTTAATTATTAATTATGCACAATCTATGAGCAAAAGGACAAGTTCAGAATGTTTAATGTATGCTAACTTCAACTGGACTCTCTCTGGGTATTTTGTTATTAGCACTTGTCAGCAAGGTACTCAGGCATAAAAAAAGGCAAGCAGCAGAAAATCTGAGAGCGTGTGTGTGTGTGTGTGTGTGTGTGTGTGTACCTACACACTCAAAGAGCAGGGGAGGGGAGGAGGGAGAAGGAAGGCTGATTCCAATCACTGCTGTTGCTAGTTCACTTGCAGACTAACTATGCCAATAAACACACTTTGTGACCTTGAGAGCAGGCAGATAGGCTGGGTACTCCAGATACAGAAAATATAGATGAGGCAAACGCTTTTGAAATCAGTTACTTAAAAGAGAGATCATTATTTCAAAGGCATAGTTTTTTTGTTTTAAACTATGATGTTTCTTGGCTTTGGAAAGACCCAGGACAATGTTTGTGCATGTACGCGCACCCACATGTGCAGCACATGCATGAGTGCATGGAAAATGGGTAGAATCTGAATTCAGCGGATTCTATCAATGTCAATTTCCTGGTTGTGATATTGTACTATACTTATAAGCTATTAACACTGGGGGAAACTGGGTGAAGGGTAAACAGACTCTCTCCATAGTAATATTATTTTTAAATTATTATTATTGGTTTTTTTTTTTTTTAGAGAGGGAGAGGGGAGGGGTAGAGGGAGAGGGAGAGAGAGAATCTTAAGCAAGCTGCATGCCCAGTGTGGAGCTTGATGCGGGGCTCGATCTCACGACCCTGAGATCCTTATCTGAGCCACAATCAAGAGTCAGATGTTTAACCAACTGAGCCATACAGGCGCCCCTCTCCATATTATTTCTTACAACTGCATATGAATCTCAAATGATGTTGAAATAGAAAGTTTAAAAAGAAAAAGGTAAGGAACTATTTTTAAAAACTCTGATGAGGTCCAGATTCTTGGCGAGCTTAGCTTTGTGTAAGGGGAAATGCTCATATAACTACTCGATAGAAAAAAGTTAAGGGAACTTTGTCTGAAAAAATATACCTGCGTATTTAATGTTTGCCTTTAATTCCTAATTACAGATAATAACAAAACCTGACAAGGATATGGTAGTTAATTCAAACATTGATAGGGCATAGACATAAAGTGCTATATAATAAAGATGATAGTCATTCATTGCTTATTTACTGGTTTGTTCATTGAGTAATTTTCTTGACCACCTACCATGCCAAAGGCTCTGAGCCTGGCATTGTGGAATGACTAATAATTAATCCATAACCTTAAAGAATTTGTGTACTATTCAGGGGGACAAGATGTGTACCACTAATAAACAGCCCTGCAAGATGGAGGAAATGGCCAAGTAAGAGCTGGGCAATCGGGCTGTATTGGGGGGCACCACGTTTGGCTGGTACACATGAGTTCATAAAGGAGTGACAGAGAACAGAGTATGAGTCTGGAGGGCTGTAAGAGACCTCCTTTGCCTTCTTACCTTCTTCCTTCCTCACTTCCAGAGAGCACCTTGGGAGGGGGGTGGGAAGGTACCTTGAACATTTTCATCTATGTCCTGTTCCCTTCTCTTTGTGCAAAACAGAAATTCCTTCAAACCAAGATTTTATACTTACTAGCAGTAAAAGAAGGAAGACAGAAGAAGGGCAACTTCTCAAAAATCTCTAGGTGTTGGCCACACTGGCGAATTCTAAAGGTCAGTTGTGATGTGATTAGATTAAACCAGCCTGGCAAGTTAAAAAGAATACGGCAAGCCTTCTAACATTTTTTAATAGCTTATTTCCAGATTTCATGGTGTCAAGCCATCAAGTCAACAGGTAGTTAAAATCAGAGAATCACCTAGAGTCTGATCAGTATCGAGTTAATGCGCTAACATTTTAAAAATAAAATTTCTAATTCGAGTCTGATGTTCCTTTGGCTTGGCCCAAGGATTTTGGTTCCCACACACTGGGATTCACACTAATTGCCACAGCTCTTTTAGACTGCTCCACTTTTGTCCACAGTGTTGGGATCAAAGGTCGTTTGTAATTCCAGTGGCTTCATGTCAGGCAGAACAGCATTTTGCCTTGTTAGACCCCAAACTGGTTTTTGATTCTCCACTGTTCACTACCTTAAAATAGCACTTTTGTGAGACAACTGCAGAATCCATAGGACAAATCTCCTCTTGACTGAGGAGGAAACCTGGTTAGTTGGGGAAAAAAAAGGAAAAATACACACACACACACACACACACAAAAACTGTACCCTCCCCTTTAAAGATCTCCACAGAGGGGCACCTGGGTGGCTCAGTCATTAAGCGTCTGCCTTTGGCTCAGGTCATGGTCCAAGGGTCCTGGGATCGAGCCCCACATCGGGATCCCTGTTCTGCGGGAAGCCTGCTTCTTCCTCTCTCACTCCCTCTGCTTGTGTTCCCTCTCTCGATGTGTCTCTCTCTGTCAGATAAATAAATCTTAAAAAAAAAATAAAGATCTCCACAGAAACTAATCTACAAACCAAAAATCTATCTGTCCAAAGTGCAATCCAATGGTAGATTTTGGGAAATTAGCTCAGTTTTAATATTTTGAAGGTCCTCAGTGTTTCTAACTGTAGGTTGCTGCTCTAACAGACTGTAGTGGGGGTGGGGTGGATGGGGAGAAGGCAGTCACATCTTGTCAGAGAGAGAAAGGTGGGCACTAGATGGACAGGTGCTCCAGGTCAGCCAGAGAATGAGACAACAGCTTAAAATATAAGTGAAACATAATTACACATCAGAGTTGTACAAGTTCAGACAGTGCTTCTTAAATCACTCACTTAAAAATGTGGTTACTCTGTGAGGAAACGATCAGCATTTTGACATTATGTGTATTTTTGATTTCACAATGCAGACAGAACTGACCGAATCTTTGGGGTGTTAGGAGGGACAGTGCTGGGAATGAGGCTGTGAATTTAGGAAGGCTTGCAGATGGACGTCATCAGAACAGAAAGCCTTTGACCCTCCTCAGCTGGAGACCAGAAAGCCCTCCTTTTACTCATCCCACTCCACATCAAGCCCTGAGCAGAGAAAGTGAAAGATTATTCAATTTCCACACTGGGTCACCCCATACTCTGGGTTGCCAGATGTGACAAATTACATGTGTGGGCACTTTGGTTTGAAGTTCTGTCCACTGGGTCTGGGCTGACAGTAGCAGCTCATTTAACTTGTCTCAGAAGGACCTGGAACCAGGGGCAAAAGGCCTGAATTTTTGCCACTTAAACACCCACCTGACCTATAAACCCTTAAATCAAGGGAGAACCAGCTGTTAGCCAAATGAACATCACAACCAGATGGCTTATAAAAAAACACAAAATATAAACGAACAGGTCTAAAGGAATCTGTCTGTAGGTAATTGGGACTGAAGATTTCTATGAAGAGTTTTCCTGTTTTTTTCTCCTAAACATGTAGAAGTTCTTCAGTACTGAGATAAAAAGAAGAGGAAAAAAACTTTGTCATTAATATCAAAACTAACCCATCATTTAGTCTACAGTTTGTTGGTCACTTAAAAGATTTATATTTACTTAGAGATTTTCTAGACCTATGGCAAAGATCGTGGTGTTTTATTAAATTCCTTGAAAAGAGGTAGAGAACTGGAACGTGGATTAATCTTTGAAACCATATTTACAGTTGCTTTCTCTCTGAAGCTAATGAACACATTTTTTTCTCTTTTTATCTTATGTCACTTGTTGGTCATAGGCTATAGGTCACTGTATCATTTAGAGGTGTCCATATGAACAGTACACACACACACACACACACACACACACTTGCATACTAACATCCACATATACCTCCCTTTTTCACGGTGTGGGTAGAACAGCAAAAACATGCCTGTCTCATACCAAAGGGATTGCATTTACAAAAGTAAAACCCGTTATTGTCCTCTCTGTAGCCTCCCAATGCATTTCCATTGCTTTTCCATAAAACATTGCTGCAAATAATCAAGCATGACCACTGACATCCACAAGATTGAGTTTTAGGAACCATTAAATGAGCTCACCCTCGTGGGAAGCCTCCTGCTCAGGCTGGTCTAAAGGTAATTATTCAGCAATTCCTACCTGTGGTTTTACCTTGTCCCTATACAGTGTTTGAATTTCATATGCTGGTAAGGTCAATTTTTTTTCCTCAGGAAAAGTCCAGCTACACATGTTTGATCCAGGACTTAAATTATAATGTTAATATACACACTTCACCAGGTTCTATGTGCAGAAGTGCTGATTAAAAGCCATCTTAGATTAAAGGGAGATCATAAACTATATTAAACAAAAACGAAAGAGGAAAAATCTCAGGGAGAATAATAACCCTTAACAGATTCCGAAATGAAAGGAATTACTCCACCTCTTTCCATAGGTAAGGGGTTAACACGGAGATATCTGAACTACATGCACACACCGTTCAAGGGCAAGAACCTGGCAGGTCCGTGTCCTGAAAAATCAACAAGCCATAACACTATCAAGTCAGATTCTGAGAACTCACTGAAATCCAAAGACCACATCGTCACACTGTATGTCCTCCTGATGTTCACTCGACTGTTAGTTAAAATAATTACCGCCATTTGCCACCTGCACTGCAAGCTACGGAGAAGGGGAAAAACAGAACTTCCCGGGGCTGCACAGTGCAGGAGTGCGGGTGGTATTTGCTTACCTATTTTTATAAACAAATTCAGAGGCGATGTGAGCTGTGACTCAAAGGCTGAAAATTATATGTGAAATTGTGCTCTACCTGGTTCCAAGCAATAAACTCGGAGAGAAGGGAACTTAAAGCTGGGTAAAGAAGATCGCGCATCAGTTTAAAATTAGTCGATATGAGAGGAACAAAGAGAGGGAGACAGGGAGGGAAGAAGGGGGAGGAAGTGAAAAAAAAATAGAACTACATACTGTGAAATGAACAAGTTCAGTTAGAATGTTCATCAGGATTTGGAAAATCATAATGCCATCTGCTACTCTGGACCTCAGAACATCAGGGATCTCGTGGGCCCAGACGCTTCCATTTCCAGGAGGAAGGAAGGAACTCATACTCCCTGGAACGTTGCCTCCGTTCTGGAATGGAGGCAACACCCCAGCCGACCGGTTTGGAATCTCTTTTGAGAACATTTGCACTGTTCACATATGCGTTTTCCCTGGTTTAGGGAAAATGAACGGCAGGCAAAATGATTACAGCAACTCGGCAGTGAGGCGGAGCGGTGCCCCAGCCCGAGCTGCTGGGTAGCTGACCCTGGCATCCAGCTTGGGCTCAGGGTGTGTAGGTCCCATCATGGTGGATTAAATGAGCATTGTCCTACGGCTGGATAAGACTTCACAATAGAGCAACACATGTTAAATGACAGCAGCCAAAATTGGCCCCACCAGGCAACTGCCCATTCACAGAACACTATTCATAGGCCTCCACCACCAAGAAATTAATTCATTAATAATACATCAGGCTTCATGGACAATTCAAAGAAAACAACACAAAGCTACTTGTTCAATGACTGCCTAAAGATGCAAAATTTTTCCTGGTTAAAAAAACAAACAAACAAAACCCAAATCTAATTGACTTGCTGAAATCTAAATCATAGTGATGTTTATGCTAATATTTTGGTTAGTAAACAAGAAGAAATGGAGAAAGTCTATCCACTGAATTCACTCAGTGCCACGAGGAAATAATAAAAATACAGATTTTTCTTCAGCATTAGCTAATAAAATCTGAATTTATATAACTGTGTATTTAAAAATTATTTTTTTCCCATTTAAATGATTTTGTACATCCTTCAGACTATCAGGAAAAATTTTGCTTTTAACTTGTTTCTTCTGTTACATTTTTTAAACTCACTTTCTTTCTCCTCCCTCCTGACAACTCATAAATATGAATTAAATATAATTATAAATGAACAGAACATTAACTTTTGGATTACTGCTGGGTTTTGGTAGAATGTTAATGTCATTTCTAAAGAAACAGTTATTACCAATAGAAAAAGTAATTACTAAAGGAATCATGGCCTTAATGCTAACCTATTTTCAATCTTCAAACCAGCCAAACTGCATTAATTTAAACATACTGGACTTTTCAAAGGAGGTATTAGATTTCTAAAGGTTGCCTTACATAAAAGAGGAGTATCAGTTTTCAGGGTCCCAATTATATATTCCCAACACTATGGGATACAGGTCTAGTTCACAATATCGCTGGAGGACAAGACTATTGTGTATCCACTTGTATTAACTTACCAAGTTACTAATGCCTCGGTCATTAACTCATACAAGTTACAAGCATCATGGAATTGTGTATCAACACTCATGTACTTGAGTCGTAAGAGTGTTAGCCCCTGCGGTCAGAAGCTCGGGCCTGCACAGGTCGTCAGAGAGCTCAGGCCAGGGAGTCTTGTCTCAGGGTAAACTGCCCACAATTTTGTGTCCCGAAAGGAAAAGGCCAGCCTTTGGATGCTGGGAGCAGGAGAGATGGGCATGTTCTTTTTACTTTTTGCTAACTTCAGAAGCCAGAATTATGGCAAAGTCCCCCAGGCAAAAGAAAAAAAAAAAAGAACAGATATTATTTCCTCTGGGGTTGGCTAATACCACTTTTTGAATTCCAGGGAGGTTTCTTTAGGCAACCATTTTCACCCCCACTGGCCACCCCCAGAGAGCACCTGCTATGTCCATAGCCCAGTAGCTTCTCACTTAGCCAGCTCCCAGTAACCTGTCCGGAAATGAGTGATTCTGCAAGAATGATTTTTTTTAAGATGACAGAGGGTTTAAGAGCCAAATCTTTTGTATATATAAATCTTTCTAAAAGGAGCCAAGCTCCTTTCTGCCAATTTAAACAGATATGCAGAATAGAATTCAATTTTTTCTTAAAGACCCGGAGTCATTCTTAGAGACAGCGAAACTTAACTGTGTTGCAATAGATCTATGCCCTTGGGGCATGTCTGCAATGCTTTCTAAGTTGTTTTCTTTTATAGCTTTTAAAATAATCTCTCCTTTTGATGCCAGAATGTTCAGCTGTCACTTTTTGCTTCCATCAAGGTCAGTCATAGGGTAGTAAGTGGAAAGAGCCATACCCTTTGACTGCCACTCAGTTTCCTCATCTGTAAAATGGAGTGTTAGGGGAAGCAACATGTTTCCTTGGAGAAACATCTTGTAAATCATAGAAGTTAAGCCTAGACTTCTGAATTTCGATAAAGGACCATGTAAATTAGCTAAGTACCTTCTCTTCGTATACTCTCTTACTTTTTTTGGATTTGTTTTTCTGCAATCTTGAAAAAACAAGTAGTAAGTTCTTACAATTATGCATACACTTCATTCAACAAATATTTGTAAGTGACCACTACACGTGAGGTGCAGCAGTATGAAGATAGAAATGAAAAGCCTAGGAACTTAGAGTCTAGTTGATAAACTATGTATAATTGGGTCTGGAACAGGAATTAATAATACAGTTTTTTTTTTTTAAGATTTTATTTATTTATTTGTCAGAGAGAGAGAGCGCACAAGCAGGGGGAGCGGCAGACAGAGGGAGAAGCAGGCTCCCCCTGAGCAGGGAGCCTGATGCAGGGCTTGATCCTCGGACCCTGGTATCATAATCTGAGCCGAAGGCAGACGCTAACCGACTGAGCCACTCAGGCATCCCTAATAATACAGTTTTTGAATGAGGTTTGCGGTATCATCCTATGAACAGAATGCTAATCATCTTCTTCCCGTAAACATGCCTTTCCCTCTGTGTGACCCATGTCGGCGAGGGCCTAACTGCCCAAGCCACGTGCTTCATCTCTGACCCCACCTCTCTATGCTCCCCTACAGCCAATTACTCGCAAAAGTCAGTTTATTCTATCTCCTAAATACTCTTCAAACATGCTCAGGCTAATTAAAAGCCCTCGTAATCTCCAATCAGAACTATGGCTTCCTAACTGCCCTTCCCAAACATCTTCCACAACCCTGTCAGTGATTTTCCTGGAACAGAAATCTCGTTCCGTTGATCCCATTTAAAACTTTCAGAGCCCTCCCCCCAAAAGTGCCTTCAGGCGCATTGCGTAGAGATCCTCTGAAATGTGGCCCTTGTCCCATCTCTGGATACTTTGCCAAGCACTGCAGCCATGCTGAACTCTGTAGGGGCTTCCGGATCTGAGACTAACTGTTAGTGGCCCTTTGGAGTCCCATTCTCTGTAAAAGACCTCTGGTACATTATCATCTCCTCTATCATCAGCCGTCTTGTCTGTACTTCCCAGCACCTTGTCCACACTTTTATTAGAGGAGTTATATAGATACAAACATCATTAAAAGCCTTATCATAAATACCTATTTACGTGAGTCGTTAAAATGAGACTCAGTGTGGTCCTCTGAGAGCTCAGTCCAGCAAGTCTCATACCACTTATACTACCTCCAATTTAGTTTAAAGTGATCTGTTTATATCTGACTGTTTACTGGTCCGCCTCGTGGACTAGAGCAGAAACATTTTAATGGCGGCAACTGCATCCCTATCCCCAATACCTAGCTCTGGGATTAATACAGGTTTACAGAATGACTGTTTGGGATATAATCAGTGGTTTTCATACTATAATCTTCGAACTTTAAGAACTTTTATGAGGGTGCCAAGGGTGGGGATAGGGATAGGGTCGAGGTCTAAGCCTCCCACACTCTGATGAAATTAAAATGGCTTTAAAGTCCAAAAACATAAATTTAAAACTTTTGTGTGCCAAAGAAGACCAAGAAAGTGAAATGATAATCCACTAGATGGGAGGAGATATTTAGAGTCTTGTATCCAGAATACATAAAGAATTGTTACAACTCAATGAGACAAATAATCCAATTTAAAAATGGACAATGGAATTGAACAGACCTTTCTCCAAAGAAGATATTCAAATGGCTAATCAACATATGAATATATGTTGAACATCACTAATTACGAGGGAAATGAGAACCAGAACCACAAGGAGAGACTGCTTCACATCCACCAGGATGACTATAATTAAAAAAACCCCAGAAAACGCAAGTGCTGGCAAGGGTGTGGAGAAATTCGAACCCTCATGAACTGCCGCTGGGAACAGAACATAGCACAGCTGCCATGAAATACAGTCTGGAAGTTAATCAAAAAATTAAACAGAATTTTCCTATGACCCAGCGATTCCACTCCCAGGTACATATACGAGAGAGCTGAAAACATATGTCCATGTAAAAACTTGCACATGGATGTTCATAACATCATTATTTGTAATAGCCAAAAAGCAGAAACAGCCCAGTGCTCATCAACTGATAAACAAACAGAATGTGGAATAGCCATACAATGGAACATTACTTGGCCATAAAGAGGAACAAAATACTGACAAACGGCTACAACATGGAAGTACCCTGAAAACATGTTAAATGAAAGAAACCAAACATACAAAAACCAGATAGTATATGGTCCAATTTATATGAAATGTCCACAACAGGGAAATTCACAGGGATAGAAAGCAGATTAATTAGTGGTTGCCAGGGATTGGACGGGACAGAGGAATTATAAGTGACTGCTAACAGGTACTGGGTTTCTTTTTGGAGTGATGGAAATGTTCTGGAACTGAGTTGTGTACTTTAAAGGGTGAACTTTATGTCATGTAAATTATTATTTCAATAAAAAATTTTTCAAAGAAGCAGAGAGAAATGAATTTCTCTAGGCTGGTCTCTGTTCTTAGCTGCTGTGTTATAGGACAGAGGCCCTTTTCTGCTAGATAGCATGGACCTCAGTAGAAGAAAAGACAAACTTAGACCACATTCTGTTTTGTGTAGGACTAGCCCTGCCAGAAAAATCTGTTTTTTAGTTTACTCCAAGGAGCATTTACTGAGCCCCTGCTTGGGCCATTATCTCTACCAGGTGTTGGGACAAATCCCTGTGCTGGATGACTCCATGATCTAGTGGAAGACAAACTCATGAACTAAATTTGATTCCGTATGATAAAAACTGTAATAAAGCTTTTGTAACCAACGCTATGCTGGATGCTGCCTAGCACTGGACAGGAGCGTGGTAGGATGGAAGAGTGGGAAGGTAACAGGGACAGCTTCAAAGAGGAGATGACATTTGAGCTGAGCTTTGGAGGATGCTTAGGGCATGGACCAAGTGAAAAGGTAGAGGAGGTCATTCCAAGCAGGGGGAGGGGCACCACCACATGTGTGAAAGAGTGGGGCAACTCTGAAGGTCACTGGCTGACCCACAGTGAGGCCGAAAAAAATATGGGTGAGAGTCTCAAATGCCGTGCTAAGAAGTTTAGATATTATCACTGGAAGGTTTGAGAGGTTAAGATCTGTATTGTTTTTTTTTTTTAATGTATCAATTATTTACTTATTTATTTTTATTATGTTATGTTAATCACCATATATTACATCATTAGTTTTTGATGTAGTGTTCCAGGATTCATTGTTTGTGTAAAACACCCAGTGCTCCATTCAATACGTGCCCTCGTTAATACCCATCACCAGGCTAACCCATCCCCCCACTCCCCTCCCCTCTAGAACCCTCAGTTTGTTTCTCAGAGTCCATAGTCTCTCATGGTTCATCTCCCCCTCCAATTTCCCCCCCTTCATTTTTCCCTTCCTACTATCTTCTTTTTTTCTAAAAAGATAATTCCATGGAGATGGAGTGGTAGGAGAAAAAAGACAGAAAAGCTTAGAAGCTTTTTAATAATGTGCTTTCGAAAGCAGACTCTTCCCTCCTTTCCTTCCCTCTTTCCTGGTCCTCAATCTTCTCATCCCCTTCTTCGTGTGTCACCCTCTGCTAGAACAGAGATGTTAGTTGCCTCTTGGTTTGCCCGGTTCATGTCCAAGTGTCTAGCTGTGTGATTAACCTCTACCCTCTTCCGCCAAGTGGGTGCTGGCAATCAAACGCTGTTTTCTTTTAGCACTGGACATGTTTGCCGGCATTTCTAGAAACTATTAGATGAGCCTCATCTAAGTGAAGAGTTCTTGTGAGTTCAGGTGTTTGGTGGGGTGGATGACTGTCCCCATTCATAAGGACTCTTTCTTTTTTCTTAAGTAGGCTCCAAGCCCAGCGTGGAGCCCAACGCAGAGCCCAGACACATGACCCTGAGGTCAAGAGGTGAGCTGAGCGCACCTGGGTGGCTCAGTTGGTTAAGCGACTGCCTTCGGCTCAGGTCATGATCCTGGAGTCCCGGGATCGAGTCCCGCATCGGGCTCCCTGCTCAGCGGGGAGTCTGCTTCTCCCTCTGACCCTCCTCCCTCTCATGCTGTCTCTCATTCTCTCTCTCGCAAATAAATAAAAAATCTTAAAAAAAAAAAAAAGAGGTGAGCTGAGATCAAGAGCCAGACACTCAACCGACTGAGCCACCCAGGTGCCCCTTATAAGGACTCTTTTTAATGCCACTATAATGATGTGCACATGCGAGTCAGGCAGCTAAGTAAAGAGTGGAGGCTCTCATGTCTTCATTAAAATTTATGGTTAGACAGAGTCCTAAGAACTCAGTGAAGGCACAGACTTCTTATAAATGGAGGTTTGTAATGATGGGCTATTAATTATTATTACTGTTGTTATTATTATTTTTGGCAACAGCCTGTTCCCATCTTAAGCTTTACTTGACTCTTTATGGACAACCCCATAGCA
Source organism: Leptonychotes weddellii (assembly GCF_054177405.1). Taxonomy (NCBI): domain Eukaryota; kingdom Metazoa; phylum Chordata; class Mammalia; order Carnivora; family Phocidae; genus Leptonychotes; species Leptonychotes weddellii. The sequence goes on along the minus strand of NC_138377.1, from coordinate 95,701,590 downwards.
ACACCCACACCCCCTCCAGTTCTTGCCTATCACTCAGCTGGCCATTTGTTCCCATCCTCACTGTGGCCTTCTTGTCCAGCCCCCCTTCCTAGCCACAGACCTTACAAGGGAAAACATCACCTCCCCTACTTCCCACCCGGAGGCACACAAGTCTCCTTTTTAGAGCTGTGGCTTGCCACCACTCTGACTCTTGGCCTGTTGCAGTGATTCTACTTCCTTGATGGCATCCTTTGACACACAAACATTTTACATTTTGATGAAGTACAGTTTTTTTCCTTGCTTATGCTCTTGGGTGTCGTATCTAAGAAACTGTGACCTAAAATCACGGTCATGAAGATTTACATCTATGCTTCCTTTTAGGAGTTTCATAGTTTTAGCTCTTACATGTAGGTCTTTGAACTCTTTTGAATTAATTTTTATGTATGATGTGATCGGGAGGGGTCCAAATTCATGCTTTTGCATGTGGATATCCAACTGTCCCAGCATCGTTTGTTGAAAAAATGATTCTTTCACCATTGAATGGTCTTGGCATCCTTGCTGGAAAACAACTGAGCATGGATATATGGGTTTATCTCTGGACTCTCAGTTCTATTCCATATGTCTGTCCTTACGCCAGCACTATACTATCTTGTTTATGGCAATTTTGGGGTTTGAGGTCAGGAAGCATGAATCCTCCAACTCTCTTTTTTTCCCCCCAAGACTGTTTTGGCTATTCCAAGTTCCTTGCATTTCCCTATGCATTTTGGGATCAGTTCATCCATTTCTGCAAGAGCCCACTGGGATTTTGACAGATACTGTACTGAATCTGCAGATCAATTTGGGGGGTACTGCCACCTTAACAATATTAAGTCTTCCATTCCCTGAACATGGGATGTCTTTCCATTTATTTAGGTCTTAAATTTCTTTCAATAATGTTTTGTAGTTTTCCACTTTCATTAAATATCTTCCTAAGTCTTTTATTCTCTTTGATTCTTTTGATAACTTGAATTGTTTTAATTTCATTTTGAATTACAAGTGTACAGAAATACAATTGATTTTGGGGCACCTGGGTGGCTCAGTTAGTTGAGCGCCTGACTCTTGTTTCGGCTCAAGTCATGATGTCATGGGTCATGAGATCAAGCCCAGCATTGGGTTCCACACTCAGGAGGGAGTCTTCTTGAAGATTCTCTCCTTCTGCCCCTCCCTCATTCATGTGCATGCATGTGCGCACTCTCTAAAATAAATAAATCTAAAAAAAAAAAGAAATATAATTGATTTTTGTGTGTTCTTGTATCCTACAACCCTGCTGAACTCATTTATCAACAGTTTTTCATGTGTGTATTTTCTAGTGTTTTCTGTATATAATATCATGTCATCTATAATACAGTTTTGTTTCTTCCTCTTCAACCTGGATATCTTTTCTTTTTCTTGACTAATTTTCCTTTGTAGAGTCTCTATACAAAGTCAAAGAGTAGTGGTGAGAGCGAACATCTTTGTCTTTTCCTGATCTTAGTTGGGGGGGGGGGTTAGCTCTCTGGCAGTGTACTGTTTCTATATATTTGTATTTTCCTTCTGTTTTCTCCCTCCTGAGCCCCTTGGTTCCTTGGCCAGCTGTCCATTTAGTATCCATACTCTGTCTATGCCACTGTCCTCTATCAAAGCCCTGCTCTGCATTCATCTTCTTCAGAAAGCCTTCTTGGAGTAAGCAGAAGGGATAAACTCTCCAGCAGACCCACCCAGATGTTCTACATAGAGTGCTATGCCATGACATTCCTAAGACCAAGTCCTTTTTCCTTTCTATTCACAGCAGGGAAGAACAGTCAGTGTATCTCAGAATTATTGAGCTAGCACCTTCAACAATCAAGCCTATTGTTTGTCTACACACCTGGCCCAATTACAGCCCATTACTGACCACTAAAAGTTTGTGCTTCTATTTCAGAATATAAATTTTGGAATTTCACAAATCTTGTAGTTTTTTAAAAATTTTTTTACTTGAGTACAGTTTACACACAATGTTATATTAGTTTCAGGTGTACAATACAGTGATTTGACAACTCTATACGTTATGCTATGCTCACCACAAGTGTAGCTACCATCTGCCACCTACAATGCTATCACAGTACCACTGAATATATTCCCTATGCTATAGCTTTCATCCCTGTGACTTATTCACTCCATAACTGGAGGCCTGTACCTTCCAGGGCTCTTCACCAATTTTGTCTCCACCCCCCGCCCCGCCCAAGCTCTGGCAACCACCAGTTTGTTCTCTGTATCGAGGAGTCTGTTTCCACTTTTATAGGTTTTTTTTTTTTTAAGATTTTATTTATTTATTTGAGAGAGAGAGAATGAGAGACAGAGAGCATGAGAGGGAGGAGGGTCAGAGGGAGAAGCAGACTCCCTGCCGAGCAGGGAGCCCGATGCGGGACTCGATCCCGGGACTCCAGGATCATGACCTGAGCCGAAGGCAGTCGCTTAACCAACTGAGCCACCCAGGCGCC
>NC_138377.1:95695226-95698613 GCF_054177405.1 Leptonychotes weddellii | reverse complement strand
TTTTTTTTTTTAAGATTTTATTTATTTATTTGAGAGAGAGAGAATGAGAGACAGAGAGCATGAGAGGGAGGAGGGTCAGAGGGAGAAGCAGACTCCCTGCCGAGCAGGGAGCCCGATGCGGGACTCGATCCCGGGACTCCAGGATCATGACCTGAGCCGAAGGCAGTCGCTTAACCAACTGAGCCACCCAGGCGCCCTGTTTCCACTTTTATTTATTTGTTTTGTGATTTTAGAGTCCACATATAAGTGAAATTATATAGTATTTGTCTTTTACTGCCTGACTTATTTCACTTAGTATGATACCCTCTAGGTCCATCCATGTTGTCACAAATGGCAAGATCTTATTCTTTTTTATGGCTGAGCAACATTCCACTGTGTGCGCGCACACACACATACACATCTTCTTTATCTATTCATCTATCAATGGACACTTGGGTTCTTTGATATCTTGGCTATAATAAATAATGCTGCAATGAACACAGGCACGCACACACCTTTTCACATTAGTGTTTTTGTTTTCTTTGGGTAAATATGCAGTAGTGGAATTAGTGGATCATAAGGTAGTTCTATTTTTAAATTTTTGAGGAACCTCCATACTGTTTTCCACAGTGGCTGTACCAATTTATATTCCCACCAATAGTGCATGAGGGTTCCCTTTTCTCTATATCCTCACCAATACTTGTTATTTCTTGTCTTCTTGATTCTAGCCATTCTGACAGGTGTAAGGTGATAGCTCATTGTGGTTTTGATTTGCATTTCCCTGATGATTAGTGATGTTGAGCATCTTTTCGTGTGTCTGTTGGCCTTGTAGTTCTAAGAAATCAAACCTTTCATGTAGAAGATATTTTTGATCAGGTATAAGCATGACTTAAAAGAATTCACTTTTTACTAGTAAAGTGAATAAACAGAAGTCTAAATCAGGGATTTGCTAATTGTCTTGCTGAGCACCTACAGATGTTAGATAGGAATTTATTTTTAGCCATAATATGTTTGAAACATATATATATATGTATGTATGTATATATATATGTATATATACACATATATATATATACACTGAAGTAATAATCCATTTTTCTGGTTGTCATATTTTAGACAATCTGAATATTCTGAAACACATCTGTGAACTTAAAAATGATTCACAAGAAGGATTCAAACCATTCTGCCTGACATTTACTTTTTTCGTTTCCTGACCTGGGAAGCTCCTAGTCATCCTTTAAGACCTAGCTTAAATGCCACTTATCCTGAGGGGCCTCTCCTAATCACCCCCAGAACAAACCCTGGGTCCCTGGGTTCTATAGACGCACCCTACACTGAACCACACTATTCATTTCCATGTCCATATCTTTTCCAAGGCTGTGAATACCTTAGGGGCAGGCTCAAGGGTGAGGTTCTCACTTCCATCACTGCAATTCCTAGCACTGATGTCTGGTTGACTCCAGCCAGCCTGGGATTTGGTGACCCAGAAATCATTGTTGTATTCCCACCTGCCACACCAATGTGGCCAATCCTTTGTTGCCAGCCAAGCTGGAACCCTAGGCACTGGGGAGAGTGTTAAATGGCTATGCAGCTTCCTGAGTGCCAGCACATTGTATTGGCTCAGGACGTGGGACTGTGCTTCTGCCTTTCTACTTTCACTTACACACCTAGTTTGCAGTTGGCCTGGGTACCTTGCCAGAAACCCAGTTTCTTTCTAGGCTTGGAGGCTGTCCTCACCATGGTCTGCTCAACTTGGGCTATCAAAGAGCAGGAACTTTTGATAACTATCTGCTGAATGACTGCACACAAGCCCACCCATTTTACTTCATTAAAGAGAGGCACAAGCCTCTATCTTTCTTTTCAGATGAGCTTTGACCTTACACATACTAGTTGGGTTTCTGATTTCATTTGGTACCTGCTAGTTTTACTAGGGTCACTATCAGGAGAGCAAAGACTGAAGACAGATGGTTAGATCACTGGGGCAGCAGGTAGTCACTGTCAAGAACGAAGAGTGACCAAAGAAACCAGAGGTGATTACAAGAGAGAACATGGGAAAGCACCAAGAGGAGCCACGTAAGTCTATTTGGTCTCAGAACAAATGACTTTATACACCTCAAGAGGCCCAAGCATATCACTGAGTGCCAAGGTCAAACACAGGCAAAGGGTTGGTAAAATTCAGTGAAAAAATAAGGTAAGCCCCACACAGTTTTATAGCCCTAGAGGGCATCAATATATCAAAGTTTAGTTCACTATCATGTTAGTTCACTATCAAGTTTAGTTCACATCAAAGTTTAGTTCACTGTCACTAACAAGGACCTGAGTCATCAAGAAAAGGTTAAATGATATTCATTACACACTGTCAACAGGCTGCTAAAACAGGCTGTTTTAGAAACACTTCTTTCCTAAAATGAAAATTTCTCATTGATGTCAGAGCTTAAAGTGGTAAATCTCAGTTATCTAGACAATAGGGGCTGTCTTATTCCCCACAGATATTGGATGGCTACGGCATCACGGCATACATAGACACTTATCACTTAACAACTAATCAAGTATTCAAATCACAGGTATTTGGGGCCTAGAGAGGGCCTGATTATATAACAGTTTTAAAATAAGAAGTTCTTTTGAGAGAAGCAAGTCTGAGGCATTGACAGTATCATTAAGATATCACTCATATCCTGAGTTAGCCTGATCTAAGCCAGAAAAACTCTGCCTACCAAAATTAAACTGGATTGCCCTGATTTCTGGTTGGAGCCTCTCTTATTACCTTGACTATCCTTCCAGTTCCTGATCTGCAGTCCAAATTTCATGTTCATGGTTCTTACTCGTGTTTAACTTTTGGTGTCTTCTGTCTGGACATCTGGTAGCTAGCTGGCTTTGTTCCATGATTTTACTTCCTGACTCCCGCCCTGGCTCTGACATTCACCTTTAGCCACTCCAGGGCTGGCTCCTGCCCACCTGGCCTTGTTTTATTACTTCTTCACTGTTTACCAGGCCATGCAAGAGGTCAAGCTGGGTATCCACATAATAATGAAGTATGTTACCCTGGGCTTTACTTAGCTATTTTATATATGACTCTGAATACATCCATCTTGTTTGAACTAGGCTCCTTTAGGGGTGGTACTTTTTCATCTGACTTATCTCGAACAGTACACACTACCACTGGATACACATTTCAAAATGGGGCATATCCCACACTCAAGGAGTAACATGGCTCAAATCCTAGCTGGTTATATTCACACAGGAAAAGAAGCCCTAAAAGTCAGGTACAAATGAAGATAGATGACTCACAGCCCTCTGGGATCTAAAAGGGCAGATTAGCCCCGAAACACATTACAGAAGAGGTTCTCAAACCTGAATGTGCAGAGAGCCACCTAGGAAGCTGGTAAAATGTAGATTCCTGGGCTCCAC
>NC_138377.1:95660226-95690226 GCF_054177405.1 Leptonychotes weddellii | reverse complement strand
TTCTCCTACGATAGGAGATCCCTTTGGAGTTTGCTTTTATTTTTTCCAGATACACATGCATACTCTTCCCCCATCCTCCATTCTTCTCAAGATATATCTACTTCAACAGGAGAGGTACTTGTAACAAACCAAGAATCAGAAATCCATTTCTGGCAAAGAGAATGTTTTTCACAAATTTCCAACAGGCAGGGGGATTACAACATTCTCTGAGGAAAAACATGAGGCAAACATTCTAAGTGAGATGTTTCAAAATAAATTCAGGAATAAATTGTACAACATCATTTCCAGCAACACATAAGTTGTGTGAAATGAGCTCAGGGGAGAACATTTCCTCATGAACCGAGTGAGCTCTTAGAGGTCTCCACTTTGCCCTATTCTGTGGGTAAAAGAAACCATGGTTTAAGACAACTTAAAATTTTACTATTTTAATGCTTTCTCTTTACTATGAGACAGAGAGAAACAACAACATCAAAGTCTTTTTTATGATCTTATAACTATACTGTTTTTCCCAGGTTCTTAAAGAGAGATGTTGTTACCAGGTTTTATTACACGGCTTTGAAAGCTACATATTATATGAAATCATCTTCATAAATTTTGTATTAAGGTAGCAGTGCTAGTACCTGAAATTGATTCAAAATGCTTAAGATACTCAATTACTTTTTAACACTGTTACACAACACAGTGACTGATATCTTCTATTTCACAAGAACTTGATGGTGCAACATCATTGTAATTGATTCATTTTCTCAATTAAATAAAGCTACTGTGCTTTTCTTTATATGAATGCCACATAGACGATAGAGTTAGATATATTCTTTCCTTTCTCTGTCTCAGATATATTGCCTTAAAGGTTATATTCTGTTCCTCTGTTTAATTCCACCGAAAATTTAATGCCACAGTCGTATTTTTCAAATTCTGAACTGCCATGGACTCGACTGTATTTATATTAGGCCTATTTTTCACTGCTAAACTCTTTGTTGTTTACCTTTTTCAAGATCACATTGCTGGACAGGCACAGTGCCCATAAAACAGACCGCAACAAAGTCAACCTCTAGTCATTGCCTCTGCTTTTGCACACAGTTCAGGAAAGAGTGAAGCCCCTCATTTTACAGCACATTAAAAGTGGTACTAAGGGTACTCGATATAAAATGTTAGCTTTGTGAATGTCTCTCTTTATTCTAGGTCTGCCTTCCAAATGCTTCGCTGCGAGAGCAGAGTTCAGAAGAACACAATAACATCGTTAGGGCTGATGAACTGCCTGTCCCTCACAACATATGAAATGCCGTTTGTAACTAACTCGTCCAAGTCCAGAGTCCTGCCGGCCCACTTTGCTGGAGTTGAGTTTCCTATGTGTAACTAGTACTCTGGGACAATGAACAGAACAATAACTGCTCCGATCATTACACTTTGCTAATCAGTCTCCAGAACTAGTAGCATTTGATAAACTAATTAGATGACCCTCTTCTGTCTTCTGGGCACAGCTTTTTTTTTTTTTTTTTCTTCTTTTCCCAGCCCTTAGCTACAAGACTTTAAGTGACACTAAGCGGGGACAGTTAAGCCTCAGTCTGATGTAAGACAGATCTTCATGTGTTTAAACGGGGAGGACTGACTTCATAACAGGCAGGCCTAAGTATAAGTTACGGGGTGTTCTTGCAGTAACACTTATCATTTATTTCCTTGCAAGGACCATGTAGTTGGCAATTTCAAAAGCTCCTATAACACGACTAATGACTTTGGAAAATGATCCTTGAGAGGAAACTGCCAATGCGAAAGTTTGCTTGTGGGGCCTCAACTTTGTAAAGTCCACGACTGGTGAGAAACAGCAACTCTGGGAGCCCCACGTTCCATTTCCATCTCTGTGGAGGCGCTTTTTACACACAATGGGAAAGCCGACTCTGCCACCAGCCCTTTTACATTATGTGCAGAAGCACAATCAGAAAACTAAAATGATCCACCTATGTAACTGCGAGAAGACACTGGCTAGACCCTTCATTTTCTCTTTTACTCTCTGAAATTATGGCTTGCCCTGCAGCCCTTGTCAGAGAGATTTATGCGTGACCGAGGTCAGATCTTCCAATATCAGTTGACAAATTTTCTCTTTACATATTTACTGCTTTTCAAGCTTGTGTTATTTTCTCTTAAGTAGAAAAAAGAAATATGAAATTAAATGATATGGTTGGCATTTTTTAAGTACACCGGGGGTGCGTGTGTGCGCGGACTGGCACCGTTCCATGTTCAACTCTATTCTTACCGTACACTTGTTTTATGTTTTAGCAACAATAGCTATTTTGCAGACTCTCTTCTCAAATCAGATGCATTAAGCTTAACCCTGCCTAATATAAACCAGGATTATGGTAAACTGAGATTTTTATATTACAAATGAAGAATAATAACCTAAAAATTTTTTTCTTAATGAAAAGTAGCTGCAGGGATGGTCTACTTCAATCTACTCATTTTGCTATTAGGGATACTGTGGTTTAGAGGGGCGCAGTGTCCAAGGTCACAGATACAGCCTGGCCTAGACCTGACTGCTGACTCAGGAGGCTGTCTGGTGTGGAGAAAATGCATATACGCTGGAGTAAGAAAGACCCTCAGAATTCCAGTCAGACCCCCATCGCCTCAGAAGCTGGTACTGGCATTCAATCTAATTTTATCTGGCACGGTGCTGGGTGCTAAAACTTAGGGACACACCACCTCCAATCAGTTACAACTTGCAAAACTGAAGTGCCCAAATCTCAAAAAGGCTTCAACAAGAGAAAAGAAAAATTATTTCCACATGACCACAAGCTAAACACATACTGCTTAGCACCACTACCTTACTGTAAGATTTCCTAAACAAAGGACTGCTTAAAAAAAAAAAAAAAAGAGTAGAACAAAATGTACCCTAGCTAACCATAAATGAGAATTCTGATAAACTGATATTTTTAGATATTGAATGCAGGATGAGACAAAATAAATGAATAATATATAATTACTAATAATATAAAATGAACAAGTATAATTCACTTGTGCCATTGTATCTCTCCTGTTTATCAGCCTTTGTCCTTGTTCAAGTTCTTATCATGCCTGTAAGTCTATTAGCATATCTTATATAAAACAAAAGGAAAAAATAAGTCACGAGAATTAAACAACTAAGGACTTAAAACAAAACTAAGTGGCAAGAAGATTTAGCAAGGAGCTACTCAACGGGATATGAGAGAGTCACTAGGATTCCCACCTTCTAAGATCTACTCATGGCACCTTCTCTCTGCTGCCTTCAGGAATGACCAGTTTTGAAAAGCTAAAACTAGATATCCCTGAATTTCACAAACAGCTGGGTGGGACAGAAAGGCTCTAAGATGCCTAGAGGAGGGCTCAGCTCAGATGGGACCAGACAGAAAATCATCAAAGCCATAAATTAGATCACTTGGCTCTTACTGCTTCCCGAGTATCAAGGACAATGCATTTTCACACAAAACACAGCAGCTGGAGCATCAAGGTACAGTGTAACATTATTCATTTGCTGGGTCTGCCAGTCAGTGAGCAGGAAAGAAAGGACCTGACTGCCAGTCTCCACTCTTTTATCCCTTGTGTATTTAAAATCGACATAGCTCATGTCCCATTCCGCATAGGTATATAGGAACCCTAGTAAATCATCCTCTGGGCAAATATGAATTTAATATTTAGACCTGAATTTTGTGAGAAAAGCAGGGGCTCAGAAACACAATTTAAAATGATCAATGTGAATTATAAAATTAACCTTCTCCCTAATGTCTCTAGGCCTGGCCAAGATGTCCATTAAGCACTTTCCTTTCAGATAAGATTAGGAGATTTTCCCTTTCAAAGAAGATTCATTTGCTGTATCAAACTTTTCTCTTTTCTTTGTTCCAAAAAAGGGTGGTCTTATTTCAGAGTCTAGCTTAGAACATCAGTTATGTGTGTATGTAGGGGGAGGCAGCAGGGGGAGATGTGGCTTTTTTGTGGCTTTATGGTCAAACAAATCTGCTGTAGCAAAAGATTTTTAAGGTGTCAAAATGTCTCACAGGGTTTTTTTCTGGAGCTCTCATTTAGTCTGTTACCTCTATTAGCTTCAATCCTCCACGTGCCATAGAATACAGAACGATGTTAGAGGTCACCTGGTCCAACTCCTTGCTCCATGTGGAAATTCACTTTATGATATTCCTGACAGACAGGTATCCTGTGTTTGCTTGAAGACTTCCAGAGATGGGATTTCAATGATTCTATCCTGGGTGGCTTAAATTGTTAGAAGGTTCTTTCTTTTTATGAGTTCAAATATGTCCTCCTGTGAGATGTGCCCATGGTCTGGAGCTGTAGTGATTATGTCTAGTGATGGCAATTCACATATCTGAAGATGGTTGTTTCTCCATCATGTTTTCTTTCCTGAGTGAACGTCCTGTTTTCCTCCTCTGATCATTTGCTATGATTGGCTGTCTTCTATTCTTCCCCCTTCAATTAATAATGACACTCAAATCCCATTTCCGTGCCCCTAAATAGCCCATGTGCTTCCCCCACCAGCTACTTCATCATCAGCTTTATGGGTGGGGCATGTGGTTCAGGCTTAAAGGAGTCAGCATCATCTAAATCCCCCATGCTTGGGGAGCTAAGCTGATCCAGTCAAACTGAAGCCTAGGGCCTCCGGTTGCCTATAGGAAAGAGAGACCTGCTCTTCCCTTCTCATTGGGAAGCCGATAGCCCTGGAATTCCAAGAGCCAGTCTTTTTTTTTTTTTTTAAGATTTTATTTATTTATTGGAGAGAGAGAGAGTGAGAGAGAGCATGAGAGGGGAAAGGGTCAGAGGGAGAAGCAGACTCCCCACCGAGCAGGGAGCCCGACATGGGACTCGATCCTGGGACTTCAGGATCATGACCTGAGCCGAAGGCAGTCGCTTAACCAACTGAGCCACCCAGGCGCCCACCAAGAGCCAGTCTTGGTCTGTGAAGGAAGAAGCCCACCAAGAACAGAGCCAAAAGTGACTTGTTGGATCAAGTTCTACCGAAAACCAGCAATACTTGATTTTTGGCCATGCAGTTCAATCAAGTCCCCTTGCAGTTGAGGCAACTTGAGTTTGCTGTTACCTGAACTGGAAAGCTGCCTGGAGGAGTAGGCAGGGTTTCACATTCTCCACACTGTGATGGCTTTCTTGGAATGTGATGCCATGGGCGCGTGTCCTCATAAAGCAGGACACCCACACCCGCACGTATACCTCACATTGACTGGCTCAGTCATCTCGTTCTGGACATTATACACCATTCAGTAGAAGAAACTCCTGGAGGCTCTAAGTCCATTCATGTTGTTTTTTTTTTTTTAAAGATTTTATTTATTTATTTATTTGAGAGAGAGAGAGAGAGAGAGAGAAACAGCATGAGAGGGGGGAGGGTCAGAGGGAGAAGCAGGCTCCCCGCCGAGCCGGGAGCCCGATGTGGGACTCGATCCCAGGACTCCGGGATCATGACCTGAGCCGAAGGCAGTCGCTTAACCAACTGAGCCACCCAGGCACCCAGTCCATTCATGTTTTTGATAGCCATCACATCGTTGGCTCAATGGAAGGAAACACGGAAGTTTATAAATCTTGGACTGAAAAAGAATTACTTCTTTCCTATACTCTTCTATCTCTTATGTGTTTCATACTGACAGAGTATTCGAGAGTCAAAATGAGTACATGATTCAACCAAGTGCAGAATCTAGACAAGTCTGATTTCTACCTATTGCCCCTCCCCTGCAACAGATAGGAAATACATAATCAGCCTTTTGGCTCTGGAGAGGCCTGTCCAACACTGAAGTTGAATCATAGACTCTTGGGGCCTGGAAGAATCTTAAAGGTTTTTTAGTCTGACCCACCTCTCTCTGATCCCTGAATCCCTTCTTCATGACACTCCTGGCTGATGGGCCTTCTGCCAGGATGCATACAATGATGGAGAGCTTATGTCTTCTGACTGTCCATTCTACCTCTCATTCCAGTTCTACGCTCCTGACAGTACAAATCCATGTCTTTTCTTACATAAGAACCCTCCAGTATCTTAAGACAACTCTTTGGAAGCTTTTATCCTTTGGGTATTAATGCTGGCAGGACAGAGTGGAAATACGGACACAGAAGAAAAGGGGACAAAATTATTAATTTAAAGCCTAAAAATGTGTATTGATTCTTAGTTCCTTCTAATTCTAAAATCTGCTATGCCGACATGTAAAAAAGTCAAGTCAGACTAAATCACTAACTCATTGATTCGTATACCTTTATCAAGTATATACCAGGCACTGTACTGGAGTCTAGGGCCTAGAAGATGGACAAGCCACAATTGCTGGTCCACAAAAATGAGGGATTTATTTAAGGTCGCTGAAAATTAGTGACAGAGCTAAGACTTAAGCATAGAGCTTGTATTCTCCTCTAAATGCCACTCAATATTTGGACAAAATACAATTTGTTAGATTCAAGGTGCTGTAGATTTCTAAGACAGTGTCCCCCCAAAAAGGGATGTTTTCAGGCATTTTAAGGAATTCTTTCTTTGTGGGCTAAGACTCTACATATCGCTGCCTTTTTTTTTTTTTTAAAGATTTTATTTATTTATTTGAGAGAGAGAGAATGAGAGACAGAGAGCATGAGAGGGAGGAGGGTCAGAGGGAGAAGCAGACTCCCTGCTGAGCAGGGAGCCCGATGCGGGACTTGATCCCGGGACTCCAGGATCATGACCTGAGCTGAAGGCAGTTGCCTAACCAACTGAGCCACCCAGGCGCCCACTGCCTTTTTTTTTTTGCTACGATGTATTTGACAACATTGTTTGGCCTGCTGAGATTCTGCGATAAGCGGCAACTGCTGCCAATACATGTTTCATATGGAATTAGGAAGGAAAGATTCTTGAAATACAGTCACATGTAACCATGTTAACTCACATGTGTCTTACTGGTTTGACTGTGAATGAGATTCAAAACAGGACTTAAAGAAAAGAAGTCATGGATCTAGAATGAACTGAACAAAGCTTGATTTCTGTTTCAGAGTTGTAGGGCACACCTCTCATACTTTGATACAAGTGAAATCCAGTTCAATGGAGTCCAAGAGCGTACTTGGGAGACGGTGATGAGAAAGGTAGCTGAAGGTGTGGAAAAGAGGGGGACACTGCTCATACCAGATAAAGGAGACCACAGAAGGATCTGGGACAGCGTTTTTTAGACTCTGTGTTTACCAAAGTTCACATAAGATATTACTTAGACATATTAACAAAAATTAACAGAGCAAACCAGAACTGCTCTGGTATTTGTGTGTGCATGCATATGTGTGTGTGTGTCCAGGAGTAAGTTCCCACCGACTTCATGTCCTGTCTTCCCATCATTCTGCAAATCACTGACCTAGCACACCTCTATCCTTTTCCAGATGAGAAAACTGAGATCTGTGTGTGGGTGTGGGTGTGGGTGGGGGGATAAACCATAATCTGACAATGATTTAACTTGTCACCTGCCGGGTGTGTCACTTGTTGCCTCCGGGTCCTCTCTGCCCTGAGTCAGTGAGTGTTTACGGCTGCCTCGCTATGGTGGCAAAGGGCTGTCCAAAGAGCAGGGGCTGGAGGAAGGCTTTTAGTCGGCAACTTTCTCTTGTTTACAGTATTTTACCACATTAGAACCAGGACTACACTCACGGTCTCCTCGTGCCCAGAATGGTGCTCTTTGCAACCTGTTTCTGAACAGAAAACAAGACAAGCTTCATTACCCTCTTTGATCTTTCTTTCCTCCTCTGGCCTCCTTTCCTCATAAGACCATTCTATTCTCCAGCTTTTCTTTCCCTCTCCCCATGGCAGTCACCACCTACAGACTTTGACAGAGTCCACACTTGGTTCTGCTTGGTTGCCTCAGTTTCCCATAATGTGTTGGAGCTGACACCCTGACTGTGTGCATACACAGACAACTGCCTCCCTTCCTAGCTCCTAGCAGCCCTTGGGACCCTCTTTCCACCTGGTGTGTCCCAGGCAATCTCCAGTCCTAAATCGAATCAGCTCTTTGCTCCTTTTAGACAACTCACTGAGTTTTCAATGAACTTAACTTGTCCATTTTATTGGCACTAAAGAGGGTTGGGTTCTTAGCATCATTAGCATTTTAGTTGAGGAAGAATTCCCAAGCCGCCCCTGGGCATTAATCCAGAACTGCTAAACATCTAAAAAGTAATCTGTGCTCAAACAAAACTTGGGCAGGTCTGCCCCCTTTTTAACTTAGAGCCCCAAATCTACCCAAGTTTTCTATACTGAAAATAGTGATAAGTAAAACACTGGAGTACAGTAAAAGCTGATGTCTTTGTTGCTGCTGTTACCGCTGCTGAGGACCACATTGCCCCCAGAGATCTGTACCCATCAGCAATTAACTGGCAGACAGGGAGCATCCTGGGACAGTAACTTCCAACTCTGCAGACACACCAGTTCGAGGCAGTACTTGAGTGGATGGTTTTGTAAAATAAAAATGGCCATCTGGGCTCTTTCTCCCCGCACCATCCCTCTAGAGTGGGAACCAGTCTGACCCTGTGGCTAAATACCTGGTAATCATGAGGGAGTCACCAAATGGCTATTGGAATCCCATTTCCTCCTCTATAAAATAAAAGAGTTGGAGGAGATCACTGTAACATCTTGTCACATTCTGAAATTCTCTGATCCCATGAAGTAGCAGAAGAGCACGAATAAAAACCAAAGGGGAAACAGTGCAAGGGCTCCCAGACCACAGAGCCCGAGGGGGACAGAAGATGGCAAAGTGGCCACCTGAAAGCTAGATTGGGCGCCAAGTTCATGACTTCAAACTTCAATTCTATTTCTGGGCTAAGCTGATGATTTAAAAATCGTAAAAGAATCAGGGTCCCCAGTTACTGAACTAAAAACGACTAGGTTCTGTATATAATTCTATATATTATGATTGTGATTGTGAATGATAAATTGTAAGTCGAAAAAGAAAGACTGTAAAGGAAGGCTCTTGTGGGATCAGAAAAGTAATTCATTTTAGTCCTACCTGGTGTGAGACATGAGACACGGTCATATATTTTCAGAGTTACATAGGTAAATCCCTAAAGTACTTTCTGGAAATATAAATAATACTAATATTACCTTGCTCTTGTTTACCCTCTTATGTTTTTCAAAGTGTCCTCTTAGGCATTAGCTCATCTGAGCATGACAGCTCCCCACCTCTGAAAGTCTAGAAAATGTCCTGTGATGTGCCAAGTACCTTGGGGGCAGAGATCTTAAAATGTAATGATTTCCAGCCTCAGACTGGCTCCCAGTCATCTCAAAGGGATTCACGAAAATTCTCAACCCCGATTTCATTACCTGGTCTCTGCTGCACTTGCTACCTCCATCCTGACATACCACTTCTCTCCTCTACCACTCTGCCCTCCCAGTTCTTCCTTCCCTCCCAGTGCTGCTTTAAAAGTCACCTAGGAAAATTCCTAAACTGGTAGGAAGACAGAAGGAACAGCAGTAGTAGTGGTACCCTACTGAATTAAAGTCCTGGAAGGCTACTGTATACAACATGCTGCTTCAGACCTTTATCTTTTACCAGATGAGTCTCCTTTTGACTAGAATGCCTGGAAAGTTCTTTCCCACCCTTTTAGCCTCAGAGCCTCAGCTCCAGCATTACCTGCTCTGTGAAACCTTCACAGCTTTCTAAAGTGACCTCTTCCTCTTGAGGCCACAGCATACCACATCCTGTAGGGTTCCTTTTGCATCAACTGCCATGTGTTTGTTTTGCATTTTTCTTTCCACTAGACTAGACTCTTTGAGGGCAGGGACCACATCTGTTTCATGTCTGTACTTCCGGTGTTCAGCATAGTGCCAGGGCAGAGTACCTGTGATGATAAATACGTGTCAAACTGAACTGAGATGTATGCCATACAATAGTTTAGTAGGAGTTGCTATAAAATCAAACCAACATGGGGTTAGTGTTTTAAAAAAGACAGGGTTCACTAGCTTAGCTGGCTAACTGCATATACCTCAAATGAGGTATTAACAAGTAATTTATCTTTAATGAAAAATGTCATGTTTCTAAGCTACCCACATTTTGGGAGTTCTTTTTATTCCATTTCTGCTCTATTTTAAAGACATACTAGGAACCCACTTCTTACCTTTGCAATAGGCTAAGCAAATACCATTATGAGATCTCTTGATAAGCATGAGATAGATAATGAGAGAAGAATCTGACATTGGCAGTTTCAAAATTCCTGGGGAGAAGCAAATGTATATAAGTGAACATCTTCCTTAAATTTTAAAGGAATTAAATTTTACCTTTGCCTTTCTTTTTTTTTTTTTTAAGAGAGGGAGAGAGAGAGAGAATGGGGGGGGGGGCAGAGGGAGAGAGAGAATCTTAAGCAGACTCCACGCCCAGCATTGAGCCCGACATGGGGCTCGATCTCACAACCCTGAGATCATGACTTGAGCCGAAATCAAGAGTTGAATGCTCACCCGACTGAGCCACTCAGGCGCCCCTCACCTCTGCCTTTTATGGAACATGAAATCTTTTTTTTTTTTTAAGATTTTATTTATTCATTTGAGAGAGACAGACAGAAAGAGCACAAGCAGGGGGAGAGGCAGAGGGAGCGGGAGAAGCAGGCTCCCCACTGAGCAGGGAGCCCGATGCGGGGCTCGATCCCAGCACCCTGGGATCATGACCCGAGCCGAAGGCAGATGCTTAACCATCTGGGCCACCCAGGCGCCCCTGGAACATGAAATCTGACTTTGTATGACTTTAAACATTACTATATGTTATTATTTATTTATGTATTGTTTTCATGGGGCTTGAACTCATGACTCTGAGATAGAGACATGAGCTGAAATCAAGAGTCAGGACACCCACCCGACTGAGCCACACAGGAGCCCCTAAATTTTAGTATACTTTAAATGTCTATATCCTAAATAATGAGAATGAAAATAAATAATGAATTAAAACATGTAGGCTAGAAATCTGTTTAGCAAAAAAACTGCACACACATTGCTCTTTTAGACTCTTGCTAATTACAGGTGAGTACCTGAAGTTTAGGGTAATTACCTACTGCTGGTTTTTTCCCTGTGACTAGACACCTCACATAAAAAATTGGATACATATGATTCTGTAGAATCCTTGATGTTCTGAACTTCCAAAAACTCATGTAACAAAGGATAAATTCCAAATACCTCTTTTCAAAGAAGGTCAACTTTTTAGGTATTATTTTGCAATTCTAGGTTGCTCTCGTCATGATCAATACATTAGTACATAAATAATAAAAGCTATGATCTGAATTTAACATTGAATATAAAACAATATTAAATTATCAAAATCAGAATTAGTAGTAGCATAGTCAAAGGCTTTTAAAACATGAATAAAATTAGGTATAAAAACTAGAATTTCAGCACTAGCTTTAGAAAAGTGTTTAATATTTTAAAATAGTTTTAAGAACATATGCTTTCTACTCCATTATGAGACAAATGCTCTATCCAGAGCACAATTTATTACTACAGAATAAATGAATGTTTAAAAGACAGTCTGTCAATTAAAAAAAAACACACACACATTAAAATAGCAGGTTTCCAAGCCAAGTTAAATAAAATATTTTCTCCTTGACAAGCTGCTTACATTTAAATGAAAACAGGGCAAATTTGGTCAATAATATGGATTGTATATAATAAAAAGGACCTTAGATCATGCTAATACAAGGATCAGAAAGCAGTAAGTTCAATTAAACCCACCCAATTACTTAGCAAACTTTGATACAGCAAATAAATTAATCTGTTTTAAATGAAAGTGCTCAGATAAGTAGGTTTTTGACCTGAGTAAGTTTCACTAGCAGCAATCATAGCAAAGCAAGAATCTGCTCAAGCAAGGCAAAGCCCCCAAATCAAACAAATGGTATTAGTAATCAAAAAGCATTTGCAAAACGTATTTCCTTGGCTAGTAGCAGAGGGTTCTGAGTAAACGCCACCTACAGCTTCCCTCATACTTTGACAGATAGTGCACAGGGGATGAACACACATTCCTTTTACCCACAAACAACCAGGGTATTCTGCTTTTAAAAACAGGGTATTTCATTTCTGTACTATCTTATGAAAAAGCCTGTTGTTATACTATTAAGAATGCATGTCTTTCACTTAAAATCCTCTATTACCCACTTACGTTGAACTTGTACTGGGATTTAAGAATGCCTCTTTACTGAGACGAGTAATATGTCATCATTTTGTTCAGCTAACAGGCCTGACAGACCTTGTCTCCTTGAGTTAAGAACAGTAGATCTCTATTTCGTACATTGGTGGCAAAAGCTAGCAGAATAAATGAGAATTAGCCAATTGGTAGTAAAGGTTTTTAATCCCAAAGATCCAGACTTTCCTTCTACCTTAGCCTTAATTATTCTATTTGGCCAGATGATGGTACGTTCTTTTCAAGAAAAAGGATCTCTAGATATTACAATAATTTATTTGAATGCCATTCTTATGTATTTTTAACAAATAACGTCGCCATTCACTATATCTCTTATGTTTTTGATCCTTTTTACTACTTATCATCTTCTTTATTTGAAGCAGATTTTTAACAGATAATCTTGATCGTTACAACAATATCTTGCTCGCATTTTATTCAAATAATTCTTAAAAACAGCTTAAAAAGCCGTTTGGAATAACATCAAGCTTGCCATCAATCAAACGAAAAAATTCCGCTGGCGGTTGTATAAACATCAGATCAAGTCTGATGTCTTCAAGGATTTCAGAGTGAACCATAAAAAACTCCATTAACTTCTGACAAAGAATGCAAATTAATCACAACATGGGGTGAAATGAAATTAAAGGCTCTTTTCTAATCAATGACAAGGCGGGATGAAATATCTGTTACTCTCTCTGCACTCAGACTGCCTGGGATGTTTGCGCTTCCCTCGCGAAGCCCCAAATGTAAGGTGTGAGTACAGATTCACCCGCAGTTGCCGTACAACCCTCCTGCCCCCCCAGAGCTATCTGCTTACAAGTCGTGGAGATTCACAAAACACACTAATCATCTGAATCTCAGGTGCATCCAATTTGTTATTCACACTCTCCCATGCCAGTGAAAAGCCTGGCGCAGACAGATGCACCAGGAACCCTAAATGACAGTTTTGGCCTCCGGAAGTACGATCACTACAACAAAATCTAGTACAGCCTCCAGGTGAAATGTCTGGAGCTCCATATGGAGCAGGGAAAATTAACAACAAGATGAAAATCACTGCAGCAGCGGGGAGTCGGAATTTTTGAAAAAAAAAAAATGAAATTTAAAGATGAAGAAAGAGAAGTAATAAATTAATGGGGTGTGAAAACATTCAAAGCTTTACAATACCAGGGGCACTATTTGCTCAGATTTTTTTCCTTTTTTTAACTTCAGGTCATTTTGATGTAATTTATTAACCAAGATCAGGAATTGTAGCCAAAAGAACAACAACATTTTTATACATACAAAAGTACTTTAAGTACATTTATATCTGTATTACCTTCACTTTCCTGTGGCATCCTGCTCACCAAATTTCCAAATGCCAGAGCTGACACACCCCCTGAGAAGTCTCCTTAATGGACTTACTATCATCCTATGCAGGGCACTATTGTAAAGTTTGAATGAAGGATGACAATTTGTAGCAGGCAATCTTTTTCATTTCTCCTAAATTATGGTGTCATTAAACAAACCATTGCCCACCGTCATGTTTTTTAAGTCTTTTAAGTCAACTGAATTTGGATCTACATGATTAACTATACACAGCTCCAGTCCTTGTCCAGACCTGCACCTCTTTCCAGATTACTGTTAATGCTAAATTATTCAAGAAATGAAGATACTTTTTTGGTTGCGAGACATTTAAAAACACAATTTTTCATGATCCTAATGCTTCACAGGCACCCAGAATTTAATGGTACTGGGGTCAGGGAGAGCTCTGGAGCCCTGTGGACCCTCCCATCCCTCTGCTAAACACACAGTAGGAAAAGCAAAAGGGCTCTAGGGAATGGCCTTGTCATCATCTACCATGGCATGGCCCCTGATGTTTGGCATTTCTCATCCACATAAGAGGCCTCCTGGAGTGGAGAAGGCAAACCAGGAGGAGGCCTTGGAGGGACTCAGTGGGCAGAAGAAGAGTGGAACGAACAGCCAGCCACATTCAGAGTCCACAGAGCCCAGGCATTTGGTTTAGTTGCCTGCAAGTCCTGGGTCTAACTGCACCCATTCAGCCCTGAGGCAAGGGGCCTCACCTGTCCAGGCCTCCGTCTGCTCACCTGGAGGTTGGGAATAACAGCCTCTGAGGGTGGGATGTACAGTCTGAATCAGATAATAGGACGTGATCTGAAGCTCGATGTCTGAAAGGTGCTAGATGGATCCAAGACATCGCTGTTGTTCCTATCGTAAGTTGTAGTGATACGGCTGTGCACTTACAGTGGCTCCTAAACTTTTGCTCTATACAGTCCTAAACTGCATGCCAATGAGGCTATGCAACTTTGAGGCCTAAAGGAAAGGAAACTAGACAGTGCTTCCCAGTAACAAGTAAAAACCTAACGCACAAAACAATGAAGTTCCTATAGAATGATTATCTCCACAAAAATCCAGTCCTCTAATCTTTATGTTGGTCCCCGGCCACCAACTCTCCATGATACCTTCCTGACACCCTTCCCTCACCTGCATCCCCACTGGATACACACTGTGTCGCCGGTGGGAAGAGGGGCCGTTAACGACATTGTCAGCAGCACTGACACTGGGCCGGTGGAGGGACAAGTCTCCAAGCGTGCCTCTCCTCCCTGCTTTCTGCTTTGCTCAGTTTATGCTCTGCTCCAGCTATAGCTTGCAGGTTGCCAAGCACATCCTTTTGTGAACTTTGGCAGACGATTAGAAATTCTGTTCTGTGCTACGGCCCAACATCAGGGCCAGTGGGTTGGCCCTTGGTACTTTTCAAGTGGTTTCAGAGCACATTTGCATACTTGCTCTAATCAGATAGGAAAGGTAGGTATCAGGAACCGCATTCTAGATTTAAGGAAACTAAAGCCCCAAGGAGTTACAAAGCAAGAATTTAAGGCCTATGGTGACCACAGTTTGTGGGAGAGTTGGGTCCCTATTCTCATCTTTTGCCTCCTGGTCCGGAGTTCTGTCCAATAGGCCGGTCTTCTCAACTTGCCATTAGTGAAAAGCTCAGATCTGGTGCCCTGATCAGACTTTGAGTTCAAAGTAGCAGTGTGTTGGGACTGTCCCCAGCCCTGGACAGAAGGGATGCAAAACTATGTGATCATGAGGATCTATGAAAGGCTTTCACATGTTCAAGGACCAGACCAGCAGGTGACAATTAGGATGAAGCAGTCAGTCCTTAGCTTGGTAAACAGAACCCTGCTTTGACTGGATGGCTGTTTATAAAGTAGTGAGTTTCCTATCACTTGAGGTATTCAAGCAGAGTGTGGATATCTGTTTCCAGAAATATGGTACAGAGGTTTGATTCGATGATGTCTGTGATTCACTCCTGCCTACTGCACTTGGGATTCCACAGAACCAACCCCACTGCAGTTCAACACTGAGCAAATCAACCATTGCGTATGCCCCATTTATGAGGGGATGCCATCTCACAGAGTAGCTTGGGGTTCAAATGAGATACAATGGGCCAAAAAGAAGATATTATTCATAATCCAGTGTCTGGAATACTATGAAAATGAACATTGTTCCTCATGTACTTTCAGGACAAAGTGAAGGGCAGGAAAGACACCGATACGGTACCCTTTCCCAGTCTCCAGTCTGTCGTACAACACGAGTAAAATAAATGCCAAGTCCACCAAACGTCATTGCTGATTCTAGCCAACGAAGCACACAAACTTCTGTTGAAAGATCTGGGAAATAAGCCTAATGGCATCAAAGCTGCTTCTATTATTTCAAATAAAAGTCCCAGTTTGGTGACAATATTCTATCACGATTCAGGGAATATGGCTTTCTCCCCACTCTGGCATAAAGGTTATTGCTAACTAGGGAGTCCAGCACGTTAGAATTTTCCAGCTTCCACTTGACTGATCAAGTAAATGTATACTTAAACATTCGAGAAAACAGAATTGCAAAGGTGTACAGTCTCTTCCCAAATCTGACCAGAGCATCCAAATGCTTCATTTGTCAAACACGACAGCAATCCGTTTCTTAGACTCATCACTTACCAAATCTCACTGGTTAATACTCGACACATGAGGAATCTAAAGAATATAGCTATGTTCTCAATCTCTGGCACTTTTATGAGATGGCTTACAAGTTTTCTACTAAGGCTTCTTTGAGAGATACACTGTAACAGGGTCTCTGCATTTACAAAATTTTAGGGGATTGTATAAATTGGCCAAACAGTGAATTGTTTAAAAATTACTGACAGAATAAGAGGCTTACCAAGATAAATATTCTAATGAGCTATAAATCCTGAAAATGTGATTTTAATTTGATGGGCTACCTAGAGCTAAGCAGCAAGACTGTATATCCTAAAATCTGACTAAATGCTAGCATGCATGCCAAGCGATTACATTTTAGATTTTCTCTTTAAGGAAAAGATTATGTTTAAACAAAGAAGCCCACAAATTTGACAAGTGAGTGTAACACTCTTGAACCTAATAACTTAGATGATTTCTCTCCCACTCATCTGATGGCTTTAACTGTAAAAGAAAAAGGATACAAAAGACACATTTCAGCAAATGAAGGGTCTTTAAATGTCCACATGGGTACCAGGAGAATTCGCTTAAAACAGCTTATAAAGATGGTAGAGTGAATGAGCCCCATCCTATTATTCAATAACCATGTTTGTGATGCATCTGCATAATCTAACCATGCATAAATTAGTATGTGTAATACAACACTTATTTGCATAATAATAGCAAGTTAATAGATGCTTAAAGAGCAGAGACCAACACCACCTTTAAATCAGACATGCCTCCAGGCACTTTGGCCTGTACAGACCAAGATGCCAGAAAAACAGGGAACACCAACCAGAGGAAAACAGTCAATCCATGCATTTTTCATCCCTCTAGACATTTCACTTATTTTGCCCCCTGCACACTGGGGAATCATTTTCAAACCACAAAACAGCTTTATATTTTAAGTGCTAGCACCCTTCTAAATAAAAATCTTAAAGAAATTATAAAGATTATCATCAGCAATGGTAATATAATGGACAGTTTATTTTCTTACAAATGTGGATAGGAATGGGCAAATTTTTAAAAAATTAGTATTTTCAGAATCACACCCCCATAAAATCAGGGGCCTGACTATTTGCTTAGCAAAAAGAATGATCTAGATCGGGTATTGTCACCCTTCATCTCAACCCTTTACTTGAAATAATTTTAACTGAAACCAAAAGCTCAAACAGTGTATCAAGAAAAGGCTGTGCCTCTCCTCTAACCTCAGTATGAGCACATGGCACTGGGCTAGGATAAGGAAAAACATCACCAATGTCACACAAAGGAAGAGCATGATGATGCCTTTCAACCTTTAACAAAGAGAAAAAAAAAATCTGGAGTTTAAAAAAAATCAAAAATCAATAGAGACTTCTAAATGACTCTTTTAAGATATCACTTTTCAATTTAACAGGACAGATTTATTTGTATGTGGCTCAAATGTTCACAATTGCTCCCTGCACCTTCATACATAGGAATGAATGTCACAGTGGCAAACGGCAGTAATGAACAATCTTACCTGAGGATATGGAAACCTCCCAAGAGCAAGCTGGGAAAGGAAATAATATTTGTCTAGTTATAGATTTGCATGCAGGGCAGATCTCCTTAAGACAGACAAGTACTAAACTTCAGAACTATACCCAGCAAATATAAAAAGCTCTCAACCCCGGATGCAGGAACTAAACTACTGCTGTAATTACAGTAAAAGTTGCATTTAGAATGGACATTTTCAATGGGCAATACTGCATTCCTGATTAAATATTTTAATTTTAACAACTAAACATTACCATTATGTGGTTTCTCTTAGGAACATTCTCAGCTCTATGGGCATTATTCACATTTACCTGTGTGCGACAGTTTTCATTTAGACAGAGATATAAAGCCAGAGCAGACCGAATTGTTCCCAGCCCACAGTTCTGTAGAGTTTTTAGTAACAAGTACATAGGCATTGTTGTAGGAAATGGGGAATGGGCCATATGAAATAGAAAATTTTGCCACTATTTTCATCAATTTATTTGTTTTTTCATTCATTTTTCTATCCACAGAAAAAAAAGAGCTACCACTAGTAGAAAAGTGGCTATTTCAAGGCTGCGAAGTCAGAACTATAGGTCTAAGTCTGAAATCAGGAACGTGGATCTTTGGAGAGCTTCCAATTTTGCTTGATTCATAAACTGCCATGTGTTTTTAGGCCAGTCACTTAATTTTGGTCTTGGAATTCTCACCTGTTAAAACTCAATGATTCAACCAGGAATAGAGTTGATATAAAGTAATAAGATAAAATTTACCAAATATACCGTAACATATTTTAAGAAAATAGCAGCAAAACTTTGAAACTTTGTAATGTAGCCTATCCTCAGGCCAGAAATCCTTTATATGTATTTGTAACTACTTTCAAAGTAGAATTGCTGTATCAGGGAACTTTGAAGCTGGAATGAATCCAAAAGAGCATCAATCCACTTCACAGATTAGAACCCAAGAGTGCCATTGAAGAAGTTCCCACACATTTAATCAGGAGAAGCCTGGGGCCTGACCCTAAGCCTTGCAACTTAATCCAGTGTTCTTTCCAGAGTTTTACATGGCTTTTCTACATCTTGAGAAGTTGTGCGTTTATTTCAAAAACAAGGACACTATGGAAACATTGCTGAACTCTTTTTTAGAATCATTTCAAATAACAAAAGAACACCTATTTCATTTTATTAGAACTGCATTTTACCTTGGCCTTAAAATTATACACCTCAGCTTTTTGATCATGTAAATTATTTGTTGACTAAGGTTTGAACGGCCTGTGGGTATTACCAAAACCCAAAGCCACCTTTGAAGAATAAATATTTTGTTCCTTAATAAGGATAGACATGAAGATACTGAGTTAATTTTTAAAGATTTAAAACCAGTCAGAGCAAAGCAATGTAATAAGGAATAAACCATATGACTTTGTAAGGTGACTACTTTGAAAAGGCCAACACTCATTTGGATGTATATTTATATATGTATGTGTGTTTTGCAATGCCTAGTCAGTTTCATTACCTTGTACTCATTCTTATATACTCAGAGTTCATTGATTTTCAAGATACAAAGTTATACTACCATTATTTCACTTAGTAAGTATCATTAATCAAGGGATTAGTATAAAGTACAGATAGCAAAAACATCACAAGATGGCAGGATGGAAAGAGAGTGTGGATGTTAATCAAATGCCCTCTCAGGTTCATGTGATTTTGTTTGTTGTCTACACACTGTTTTAAATTAGGAAGGGGAGAGACTCAGCTCTCCACTCCCTCTACTCTAATCCTACCCAATACAGGCAATCCATTTGCCTTATATTTTGTAAATACAGTGTGTTTCTGGCCAACGAGAGTGTGCACATTGATTCAGGGGGAGCTGCTGTGGTCTACACGGCAGTAATGATAGGCTAAGCGTTTGCACCATTACATTGACCTGACCGGCAGTGACAGCTCAAGAAAAGCTGTCACCTATCATCACACTCATCGGTGGATGACAAGTTTCGCACATCCTTCCATTTGGAATTATCAAACTACCAAGAGGAGGATCTCCCATCTAAAAAAGCTAACAACTTAATGACTAGTAGACAACATTTAGAGTATTTTATCTCAAGCCATTCTATAGGCCCTGTGCCACTCACTCGGGTATACGGTTCACGTATCACTGAGGACTGTGGAAGAATTCTGTCCACATGGCTTACCGGCAGAAGAACTTGCCCACGACACACACAGTTAAAATCTAAGTTAGCTGGCTGGTACCGATATGGGACGCTGGTTTTTGCTGAAGAACTAAATAAGCAATGATAAATGGAAGGCTTAAAAAAGAAGTGGCATAAAATGAAAAATATGAATTCTTTCCACTTGAACACAAAGCCTCAAATTCTCGACTTATTATTGTTCTATGGAGAGGCCAGGCTACAGTCAACTTGGGAATGTGCACTCATCTACTTGGTGCCCCCTGTCATAACTGGTACGATGTACTAAGGATGGCTGCTATCATTCCTCTACCCTGTAACATACCACCATGCACACAGAAAGAAAATTCAGTGCAGGCTGGTCAGCTGGGAGCCTCTCTGTACCAGTCTGCTTGGAACCAGGTGGCTGGCAGTGCTTGAACTGGTGAACTCATCGTTCCCGAGCCTGGCTTTGCTTTGTGTGTACTTTCCTGACATCCTATGAAATCTCAGTCCTGTCAACTACATTCCTGGGAGAACTGCTCTAAGGCATCTTGCAGCTCTGACCTCTTTGGAGCCAGAGGACACAGGATGGTTCCTCGTCCTTGACCAGAGCAGCACAACCATTATTTCCTCTCTCACGCAGCCTGTCACCACCGCGCTGCTCCAGCAGGAGGCCAAGGATTCCAGTTCTGCACCAGCGCAAACTGGCAGCAGCACCAGTAGGCTGGCACCAGAAGCAGTCATTTTAAGGCCCCGGGAGAGGAAGCTGCCTTCCACGTACGTCCCTGTCGCTCTAGGTTTAACGTAACTGTGGTGTTTTTGCTCCCCGCTATTTGTCTTGTGGCAAAATAGAAGGAAATACATAGCCAGGCCCCAGAACCTTTTTATCAAGTTCAATTAGGAGAAGGGAAGAAAGGAAAAGGTCTCTTAGCAGATATGGCTGCATGAAGAACAGGCTCCTCACGAGGCTGTCAAAAGTCAAAATAAACACGGAACCCTTATGAGAAAGAGGGAACACATACGCTGTGAGTGAATATTTCAGAGACAGACGGACCTGGGCCATTCTGTATCTTTTACCCCTACTGGTCTATTAATCTACTTGCATTTCCCCAGTTTTTATTGTCAAGGTATTATAAATTAGGAAACTTACAAAAGAGAGTATGTAATCTTCTCTGAAATGGCCTGCAGATATGTCACTGTACTAAATGTGTTTCAGATTTAATGAAGCTTTAATGTCCTTTTTAATTTTGCCTGTTTCTGTATCACCAGGGGTCGGGCAAGGCAATCAGCACTCAAGAGGGTGGTTTGGTTTAAAACTAGGAAAAAACTCATTTGCTTATGAGTTGCACTGTATTTTCTTAATTAAATTTACTGAGTAAAATGGTTTAAGTTCAGCCAACCAATGACCTTTGTATGTAGATTTAGATTTATAAATAGGTTAACAGTTAAAGGAAAGGGGAAAAAAAAAAAGAATCACAACAAACCAAACAGATTAGGACTAAGCCAATAGAAATCTTTGCTCTCTTTATCATCTTTACAAAAGAAGCATTTAAATATAGGCAGCTTAAGTCCAGTTAAAAAAAAAAAAAAGTATATTGAAAAATGTGGATGCACATAAGCGCCAGCAATTCATCAAATGACTCTCATATCCTTTTCATTCCCAGGAGGGGAGCGGCCTGTGTTGTAAAAGATTTGGAAAAGCTTTATTTATTTTGGGGGGGGGGTTGTGGTGGAGGTAGAGATGGGGGAGGGAGAGGATTCTATTTAATGTTAAAGAAAAAAGTGCATTTTGAGTCCAAATACTTAAGATTCAGCAAACTGCTAAATACTCTGTTCGTTGTGGGAAATTCACTATGTAAAAGGCAGAAAAAGAATGCTCTGAAAACATTTACCATCGGGAATACATTTTAATAACAGTAAATCACTAACATTTCACTGTAAAACTAAAACTGTTCCTTAGTGTCATCTTACTGATCTTTGATTTGTCCAATCATAACCTATGAAATACTCTTGAGTTAGCCTCATTTGAATATGTTGGATTTTATAATTTAAATAATAAATATGTGTATGGGGGTGTGATCATAACGACTGCCAAATGCATAGCAACTGCATGATAGAAACATCTATATTTTAACAAAAAGAAGATATTTATTTACAAAGCAACAAAAATGGCTTCTGTTGGTAACACGAATAATTATGGTCATGAAGTCACAAATGATAAAGAGAAAAAATACACTGTAGCAAGAAAGCAAGTGGGGAATACAAATTCAGAATATGTTTTTGGTGAATCAAGTTTCTTAGAATATCAACAATGTGCTAATAGTTTTAAATTTACAGTTATACTGAAGAGCCCTGGATTTTTTTTTTTTTATTCTTAATTTAGACATACTCTGTGTTTCTCGGCATAACTGCAAATTGAAAATAAGCATTTTCAATATAGCCAGTGATCTAGCTGAAGGAGGACTTTATAGTCTGAAATGTTCTAAAATTTGTTCTTAATTACCTTGTGCACATTTTACACAATTAAATTTCCATCTAAGGATCTTGCATTTAGATTGTGCACTGCAGTTAAACCTTCATTTTATAGAAATGCAGCAGTCACTTTGGAACATTCAGACACGGGGAAACTTTAAAAAATCAGACTTAACTACTGGATTACATAAAATTCCCTAGGTGAGATTTCATCCCAAGACCAATTTACACAGTCCTAGAGAGAGAGTTTAAATCATCTGAAACTATGCTGGTGAAGAACCATAATAAATATTAAATACCTCAAGATCTACCCTAAGATTTGACTTTTCTTCCCATGTATCAATTTCACTATCCCCTTACTGAATGGTTTAAAAACAATCCAAAGGATATAACAGCAATTTACCAGTGTTAAAGTGCTTTGGAGGTTAAACTGACAACAAAGAACAGAGAAACACAAAGCGTCTTGAAGTAGGGTTTCAATTAAATGTGGAGGATTTAGTAATGCAGGACCAAAAAAAACAGAGTTACAAATTAATTTAATCTTCTGCCTATAGTTTGCAGCTGCACTCCAAAGTGTCTAGGGCTTAAGAACAAAGCCTTAAAAGGCCTCGGAGTGAGGAAAGCTTCAATTTTTAATGTATAACGCCATTAGCTGATAACTTGTGGAATCTGCGACCCCTGCGGAGGGGCATAAGTGCGAGTAACAGAGACTGATGAAGTGACATATTTGTTCGTGTCTAGAACTATGAGGAAGAGGGTTATTACTAACACCATCAGGCCCAACAGAAATATGCCCTAATAACCTTAGGGACCCTCCACGTTATCAGTTATCCCTACATCAAATATATTAAAATCAAAACCTAATTCACTTTAATTAAAGACAATTAGTTTGTTTTACTATTATTGTTTTAACTTGTGTGATATTATAATACACTGCAAATTAAAGATGGGATAATAAATGTAATGAAAGCGCCAAACTAGGTACACCTTTCCACCCTGCTTGGAGAAATAAGCGTACCACTGGTGTCTATTTTAAGGAAATGCATGGACGCTATCATTAAAAGTGGTGCAGAAACATTTCACTCTACGATGAATACAGTGGGACCCTGCATATCTCTTCCCTATTCAATTTATACTTTTCACATAACACTTTCCTATAAACTGTAAGGATTTCCTTAACACAAACAGAATTATGGCCCAATGGAGGCACCAGAAGCTTAATTAATTTGCCCAAGGTCATACTGCAGGTTGGTGGCAAAGCTTGTTAAATCACTAAGAACTGTGGGCTCTACAGATGTTTTTGGCAATGGCAAAGGACCCTGTCTGCAAAGGCCTCGGAGACTTCCAGTGCAGTGGGTGAACCACGACAAATAACTCATTACGGCTGTACAAAAGTGCTAAGTGCTCCTGAGAGCTTGCAAATAACATGTTTTCTTTGTGTCGAAAGAGCCTAAATGTGAGGCTCCCATCAGGAGGGCTTCTTAACATGTGCCAGTATTTAAAAAAGAACTACTCATCCTCACTCGAGTCCATGGATAAAAAGTAAATTTATTTTAACTGAAGGAGGCCAAACGCGGTAACACAAAGAAATAAATCAAGTCCTTCTCCATCATTCGGAAGGTCCTCCATTCTATCCCACAGATTACTAGTAATAGTGGAGAAAAGACAGCATTACAAATAAATGTTTCCAATAGAGTGTGGTGGTTTTTTTTTTTTTTTTAATTAGAAATGGGCTTATTACAGTGGACACTTAAATGGGGAGAGGGCAACGGTAATTCACAAGTACAATATTCTAGTGCTGTTCCATTAATTGCTTTATTTGTTTCACAGTTGAAAATGATTGCTTGCTGTAGCCTAACCGTGGATGCTGAAGAGCATGATACATTGAGGTCTCAACCTGGGCAAACTGTACCTAAACTTACACTTTATTGCAGCTTAGTTCACAGTCTTCACCTAATAGAGGGGCATATCCCAGTGCAGCAGCAGGATAAATCACCCTGGAATATTACTCCAGCGAAGTTTAGCTGTGACTGCAGCATATGTGCTTTCGAGCCACTGAAGCAAAGGCCCATAAAATACACTAATTACTGGAAGTTATGGTCACTGAGTGATTGATAGCGCTCTGCAAGGCAGCTTCCTCATTTTCAGCTCTTCTGACGGGCTCGTCCGCCACATAGCAATTATTAATTCATGACCCACCCCTCGGGCACCAGTACCTTTACTTCTAATTCTCCTGCTACCAGACTACTGCTACAGCTGGACACTGTCTTTCTTCATTCTGATGGCTGGGTAAGGATGATAAAAAGGAGATTTCATGCTAAATGCTATTGTTTTGAATCTTTAAACGTTGCTCGGTCCTTCTCACCCTGCTGTCCCAACACATAAATTCTCCTTCCCCTCCCACAATGCTATTTCACTTGCATCATTTTCTTTCGGACTGTGTGTGTTTGTATATGTGTGTGTATATATCTATCAATCTATCTATACTACACTGGAGCAAAAACTTTGAATAATTTTTTGCATGAATACTACCGTTTAAATGCAATACATAATTTCAACTTGGCCATAGTAAATATGAAGCAGCTGATTAAAAAAAAAAAACCCTCTCTATTTGAAGAGACCCACTTTTGTAGCTTTGAAGACACTCTGATTGTTCCAAGTTGATTTCCACCGGTATCTTTACTCAGAACAATGCTAATTGGGTAATATAAATCTCTAAAAGTCACTGAGAAACAACTGCAAAGGTCTCTTTTGATGGTGTCTTGTGCACTGAAAGGAAATTCAGTGAGAAACTCTAAATTAAAAAGAGATAACGTCCAGTCATGATGGCTGAAAGCAAACAATTTACTTTTCTAATAGAAAAATGAACTTCAAATTTTTGCACAACTCAAAATGCAATACTGGAGGTAGTTTCTCTATCTGGATTCTAAGATGGTGTAACAACAGATGAACAAATGGAAGTCCGGGTTACCTATCCTTTCAGGACTTGGTTCAAATTACTACTCCTTTTCTGCTGGGAGTTAATCCCAGAACACAATTTTGAAGACAAAATTCCTATCACTCCCTGTCCATACCATTCACTGGGCAGCGAAGCACATCCTAGCTGGTGACATTTCCTAGTGTTCTACATCTTCCTGTGTCTCTAAGGCCTGGTAAATTTTGAGTTTTGTTTAAGGGCAGACTCTTAAGTCATATACTTTTGTGTTCTTCATGACACCAGAAATGGTATTTTGCAGTCGGCTGACAATAAGCATTTGTTGATTATGATAAACCCCCTGATGGTGAGGTCTTCTAGAGCTTACCCAACCTGGCAGTGCATGTTAGTTGTTTCTATGCTATGATGCCTTTTTTTTTTTTTTTAATGTAGGCTCCACACCCAGCATGGAGCCCAACGCGGGGCATGAACTCATGACCCTGAGATCAAGATCTGAGCTGAGATCAAGAGTCGGACGCTTAACTGACTGAGCCACCCAGGTGCCCCTCTGCACTGCACTACTTTAATGAACATAGTATACAAACTCTTCAGTAATATGGGTTGATAGTTTTAACTGACAAGGCCCTCTTACACATCACTGCTTAGAATAATCACTTTCACATATTTAAGCATTATGATTAATTTAAATGGCTTATTTCTTATTAAAGACTTAGGGGTTGCAAGCAGGGAAAAAGACTGGAGTTAACTGTCCTCCAATCCACCTCGTGTACTTTCAATAACCATTTTAATCTTCACAGTGAGAATTAAGAAATGACACCCTTTCAATATGTTTGTATAATGCTGACCTGTGTCCTCTAACAGTACACAACTTCAATCATGGTAACAGTCCCTGCAAACCTAGCTCTGGGTATGGGGCAGGGCATGGGGGGGTGTTTCTCCATTTCTAAATTGCTCACTGGAGTCATGCAGCTGTGAGTAGCTGAGAAAACATCAGTGCTGGGGTATAGTCCACTGGTTCAACCAACTCTACACTTCTGTTTCTAGACATTTCAAAGTCAAGGGAGTCATCATCGGGTAGTATTCTCATACTTCTAGCATCTGTATGCTGCTCCTAGGAGAGAGAGAGAGAGAGAGATGGAGTGCCCACTCCCACCAAGGTGCCATGCATGCAGGTGAAGTCATCTTGGATCTTCCATTCTTTTTTTTTTTTTAATATTTTATTTATTTATCTGATAGAGAGAGACACAGCAAGAGAGGGAACACAACCAGGGGGAGTGGGAGAGGGAGAAGCAGGCTTCCTGCCAAGCAGGGAGTCCGATGCGGGGCTCGATCCCAGGACCCTGGGATCATGACCTGAGCTGAAGGCAGCCGCTTAACTGACTGAGCCACCCAGATGCCCCTTGGATCTTCCATTCTTAACCACCATCTGGCTGCACCCTCACCAGAGCCCCTGGGGATACTGCGTCTAATGGCTGAGCCCTAAGATTCTTGACCCATAGAATCCTGTAAATAAAGGGTTGTGATGTTAAGCCACTAATGTTGGGTGCTTTATTAAGAGTAATAGATAACTGAAATGCTTTCCTTGACATCGATGTTAGCCCTCCCTCTCATCTGCCCAGTCCTATGCACTTCCATTGCACTTTTATTTATCTTTCTACCTACTAGTCAAAGAGCTCCTGAGGGCAAAGTTGGTATCCTTACTGCCAACACAGAATAGCATTACATAAATATTTACCGATTAGATGGAATTCTCACCTACGCACTTCCTAACAGAGCAGACACACTGGAGATTAGGTTAATTTTTGTATTTCTTTAGAAACATAAACTAAGGGGCGCCTGGGTGGCTCAGTCAGTTAAGCGTCTGCCTTTGGCTCAGGTCATGGTCCCAGGGTCCTGGGATCGAGCCCCACGTTGGGTCTCTGCTCAGCAGGACCCTGCTTCTCTCTCTCCCTGCTGCTCCCCATGCTTGTACTCTCTCTCTCTCTGTCAAATAAATAAATAAAATCTTAAAAAAAAAAGAAAGAAACGTAAATGAGGTATTAGTTTCTGAAAACCAATGGTACCTGTACACTCTGAAATATGGTAACGCTGAAGCAGCTATAGGGAGAGGGTCACGGTGTCGGTAGGAAGCCTGGGAAAAGCAGTCTTGACTGACAAGCAGAATCACAATAAACCAGTCCTTTCCTTTATCTAATTTCCTGCTCATTTACGTTTACCATTTCTCTCTTCTCTTCCCAAACTACTTGATCTGCTTATTCTCTATAGCATAATGAGAGCAGCAGAGTCGGGGGACATGACTGCCGCTGCCTGGCCAAGTCACTTAACCTTTCTAAAGAAGTCCTTTAATTTCTCTAGATTTCAGTTTCCTTACTTGCAAAATGGGAGCTTTGATGCTTATATGGTGGAACAATCTTGGGGTGCCTCAAAATACTGATTTTTCAGTCATTTCCCATCACAGTGTAGGGGAGCCTAAATGAGGTAATATCAAGTGGTTCTGTTAAGTGTTAGGTACATGCAAAGTGTTATGGTGTCACCCTTCTTGTGAGAATGACACCGAGCAAGAAGACGTCAACAACTGCAAAAAGAGGACAGAGCACCAGACTTGACAGCAGAAGTCCTAGATTCCAGTCCTCTTCTGCACAGGACTGGCTGCGTGCTGTCACCGTGGGCAGGTCCCCTCCCTCCCCTGGCCCCCAGCTTCCTCACCGGTACGAGGAGATATCTGATTTAACAAGTTCTAAAGACTCTCTTCTAGTTAAAAAACATGCTAATCTCTAAGTACAAGATAAGGTGTGTAAAAGAATTGTCTACATACATGCTATAAAAATGTTGGAAGTTTTTATTAGCCAGTTCAAAACCAAAGTATGTGCTATGGTCTGTAGGATCTTCAAGAGGATTTTTTTTTTTTTTAAAGATTTTATTTATTTATTTATTAGAGAGTGAGCGAGAGAGAAACAGCATGAGAGGGGGGAAGGTCAGAGGGAGAAACAGGCTCCCCGCCGAGCCGGGAGCCCGATGTGGGGCTCGATCCCAGGACTCCGGGATCATGACCTGAGCCGAAGGCAGTCGCTCAACCGACTGAGCCACCCAGGCGCCCCTTCAAGAGGATTTTTAAAGTGATTTCCAGGTCCCTGGATTTGAGTATTGACACAATTCTAGGATCAGTGCTTTTTACCACCGGACATCTCAAGGGAGCGGCCGTGGTTCCCTAAATTATCACTCACAGAATTTAGAGTTGACAGATGTCACTAGAAGACTGGCCCTTATCATTTAGATCTCAATTTAAGAGATCTTAATTTACACACCACACCACTCAGTTACTCCTATCATATAACACTGCTTGTTTCTGTCTAATGACTTGCTGTTGTCAAACACCTTCTTTAAAACGAAGGTTCCATGAAGGGATTTTATCAGTTTCATTCACAGCCATGTTCCCAGTGACTAGCATGGTGCTTGCCACATACTAGACACTCAGTAAAAATTCTCTGAGTGATTAATGAATAAATGACTGCACCTTATCTAACCTCATCCCTGTTTCTTCTACAAGGCATTTCTTCTTAAGAAATAAAACAAAACAAAAACTTGAGACATGGCATGTGGTTATTCAGTCACTATGTAAATGTGGCATTTTTATCCCTAAAGGGGATTCCACTGTAGAGTAGGGAAGGATATAGGGATCTATCCATTAGAATTTTCTTCTTTATATTGAATAGAAAACCATGGGCTTTTTTTTTTTTTTTGGTCATGTTAGCTTCAGAAAGTTCAGCCTGGGGCGCCTGGGTGGCTCAGTTGGTTAAGCGACTGCCTTGGCTCAGGTCGTGATCCTGGAGTCCCGGGATCGAGTCCCGCATCGGGCTCTCTGCTCAGCGGGGAGTCTGCTTCTCCCTCTGACCCTCCTCCCTCTCCTGCTCTCTGTCTCTCATTCTCTCTCTCAGATAAATAAATAAAATCTTAAAAAAAAAAAAAAGAAAGTTCAGCCTGCCAGTCATCAAGCAGCAGCTTGCCTCTTTTGACAATCCTTCAAACATCTGAATATGGGTTGTCAAATGCTTGCTTTGTCTTCTCTTTATTTCTTTATTCTTCACATGAAGACTTTGTTGACTTAATGTTTTAGAAGTCCAAATTGTGTGTTTGTGTGCACACAAACACACATGATTTGGACATGTGCTGTTGGAAAAACTTTCAAACCAGTCTGAAATCCATCAAAATAATAAAATGCTTAGCTGGGACTGCTAGCACCTGTTCCATCTTGTTTTGTCAATCTCATGGTTGTTCAGATAGCTCCGAGCACAAAGCCAGCTCAACAATGCCTCATTCAGCGGGAAACACTCACTTTGTCTGCCAGTTGCACATTCACTGAGATCACTGACAACCTTGGAAAATGCACATTTAGGCATGGTAATCTGAGACAGCTGGATCCCTTCACAAACCTTGCAGCGGACTGAACTAGTCAATCCATCATCTCCCAAAGGCCATTTTAATGGCTCCTTTTTGCAGTAAGTTGCAAAAAGTTTTAGATTTAAAAAATGACAATGGAAAAAACCAAGTTAAGACAGAATTACAGAAAGGGGAGTTAGAGCAGGGGAATGAGTGGTGGAAA
The DNA here is from genome assembly GCF_054177405.1 of Leptonychotes weddellii. Lineage (NCBI taxonomy): Eukaryota > Metazoa > Chordata > Mammalia > Carnivora > Phocidae > Leptonychotes > Leptonychotes weddellii. The sequence goes on along the minus strand of NC_138377.1, from coordinate 95,660,441 downwards.
CTGTTACATGTGTAACATGTAATTTCCATTTATAAGCAAACACAGAAAGCTCTGAAATGAAAATAAAAGTATTAACAAAGTGGCATAGATCACGCAGCCCAGTACCCCTGACGGAAGCCTCTGGAGAAGTTTGATGAAGAGTGCGTAATTTTCATTCTGTGAGAAGATTTTCAGATTCAAGGGCTGCCATCCTAATTCTTGAACTCTTAACATGC
>NC_138377.1:95602116-95659726 GCF_054177405.1 Leptonychotes weddellii | reverse complement strand
GCATGTTAAGAGTTCAAGAATTAGGATGGCAGCCCTTGAATCTGAAAATCTTCTCACAGAATGAAAATTACGCACTCTTCATCAAACTTCTCCAGAGGCTTCCGTCAGGGGTACTGGGCTGCGTGATCTATGCCACTTTGTTAATACTTTTATTTTCATTTCAGAGCTTTCTGTGTTTGCTTATAAATGGAAATTACATTTCATTTTCTTGGTATCTAATGAATCTTATCTAGCATCCATTAAAAAAAATATATATATATATGTATATATAAAACCAATATGTTAAAAATGGGATATGTTCACAGTTTTTAACATTTCCATAAAACAAGGTGGTTCCATCCAACTATTTTTACCTTTAAAAAACAAACAAGATTTACTTATTTTAGGGGCGGTGCAGAGAGAGAGAGAGCCTTAAGCAGACTCCCCGCTAGCACAGAGTTGGATGCAGGGCTCAATCTCATGACCTGAACTGAAACCAAGAGTCAGACATTTAACTGATTGTGCCACCCAGGCACCCCAACTATTTTTACTTTCTATGCTAAATTTTCCTCGGGAAAAATTCTATTGTAGATTATCTATAGAAAATTCAAAAATTTTACCATTCCCCAGTAAAAACTCCATTTCTCTGGGCAAAACCATTGGCACATATCATTTAGAAAAAAAGTTAGGTTTTGTTTTTTGGGTTTTTTTGTTTGTTTGTTTATAGGAATACTAAAGAGGAGGGCAATCTCAAACAACATATAAATATTTATCTCGTTATAAAATTAAAATGAAAACATTTTCTCTGGTGATTTCTTCCCCTGTTTCATCTACTCTTCCTTCCTGAAACTTCTGTTTTTCACATTAGACTTCCTGACCTGGTTCTCGAATTTTCATTTCTGTTTGTTCTTGTTGTTCTCTGAAAGTTCCTTTGTTACAGCAGCCTGTTCTTGTCTCCTGAATGCAGTATTTTCTCTTACCCCTCTGAGAATCCTACAGGAGCTCATCTGAATTCTTCTTCACTGCATAGTTTCCAAGGCCCTCCAAGTTGCTTTTTTTCCCAGTTATTTTAGGTCTCTGTCCTAAAGGCCTTTCTCACATGTCTTGCTAAGGGTAAGGCACTAAAAATCTGTCCTAAAGGCCTTTCTCACATGTCTTGCCAAGGGTAAGGCACTGTGCTCATTGGTGGAGCTTGATGACTGACATAACATGATGTAACATGAACCCCCAATGTCTGGATCTTTAAGACTTCTTGGTCAGATTTCCTTAGCCAAAGTCTCTCTGCCTGAAAGGTAATCTTGGCCGCCGGTGTCCTAGGAACAGGGTGTGATAGGAAGGTTGGGAGGTCTCAACATTTATCATTCACTTAATGCCTCTGTACTTCAGGAATGAGACACAGTCTTCTACAGTGCCAGCTATCACTATTTTACTCTTTCCAAAAAAGACCTCTACCTTCTTGTGTTGAGGTTGAGGAGTGACAACTGTGCACACATGCTGAGTTACCCGAAGAATCTGTGGGTCAAATGGATTTAAAAATAATTCTCTTCTCTTTGGTCCCACCTTCACGTCTAGTTCCAGATAGCTGGTACCACCAATTCCCGAGTCTTTTTGATGTTCTACAGGAAGTGGGGTGCTTGTCACTTTCTTCACAGCCAGCTTAGGATTTCAGCATTCTCAGCACTGCTAGGTAGTTTGCCACTGTCCATCTGTTTCCCCACACCCAAAATTTGGTTGTTGTAGTCTCCTTTCCCTTTTGCTTTGTCTTCATGGTAGTATGTCCTTTTTTTTTTTTAATCCCTTTATGGTTATTTTTAGTGGAGTTTGAAGTGAAAGTGAAGGGTACGGCATGTTCTGTGTTCCATGCTTTAACCTAATTAGTGGCCTTTTTGAAACAAATAGAAGTATTTCAAGAGGTAATTCCTTTTATTTTTTATTTTATTTTTTTAAAGATTTTATTTATTTATTTGACAAAGAGAGACACAGTGAGAGAGGGAACACAAGCAGGGGGCATGGCAGAGGGAGAAGCAGGCTTCCCGCAGAGCAGGGAGCCCGATGCGGTGCTCGATCCCAGGGCCCTGGGATCATGACCTGAGCTGAAGGCAGATGCTTAACAACTGAGCCACCCAGGTGCCCCAAAGTAATTCCTTTTAAAGAGAGGGGATGATGGCTTAATTTTCTCATTGTGACCTTTAGCCAGAAGCTCTGAAGTAAAGCTTCCATCTAAAGATGAGGACCCTGAGGCCCAGAGATTCAACGACTTATCCAAGGATCTACTGTTTATACTGACAGAGGTGGAATTTGAATCTAGGTCTCTACTCCGGCAAAAGAAAACTCTTCTCCACATGCAAGACATTTGTGATCTATTCAGCAAACATTTATGTGTGCTTATGTTAAAGACTCCATCAAACTTCAAACTCTAATCTTTATTTTCAGAAATGGCTTTAAAACTATTAGAAAAGTATGAAAAAACGGAGCCAAAAAGATTTCTTGAGTGCCCACTTAGGGACAGTGGAATTGTGCTAGAGATTGTAGGGGGTTTTGAGAGTATCAGATTTGAATGCTGTCATAAGGAACTCTGACATGCCTAGAAATTATTATAGCACAAGGTGGAAAAGGCAGATGCCACAAGGAAGATGTAGATGAAGGTCAGAAGAAGAAGGTATTATTTTTTGCTGGAGAGATCGGAGCAGGCGTCATGAAGGATGGGTATTTTAACTGTATCTTGGGGAGATGAAGAAAAATGATATTCCACATAGAGTGAACACCGTATTTTTGTTTGTTTGTTTGTTTGTTTGTTTATTTATTTATTTATTTATTTATTTTTAACTTGGTAAAGGATTTATTTTTAACTTGGTAAAGGTGATTCTAAAACTCACAAGAAAAACTCTCTTTATCAAAACAATAGAACTCATAAAAATCTTCAGAAGATGGGTGTTACTTTGATGACAATGACCTTGTGTGGCTCTCTGAATATGTTCTTCACCTATCTAGAGACATTTTTCTAAGCCATGGACCTTGCTTTCATCATTTAACACATCATTCAAACCACTTCCATAAAACAGGGATCATGCTGAAGAGGGATCTCAGAGGACTAGATGACACTCCAATTAACCAAGCACATCGAGCCAGATTGTTCTATGCCTCAGACTCAAGAGACTGGCAGAGAGAGGAGGCAAACAAAGGCAGAAAGAGCGAGGACCCAAGTGAAAAGAGCAAAATGCATGTGTTAAAGATGGGCTTTCAGTCTGACTCCTGCAGAAAAACCTGTCAGAAGATTATACACCACCAACCTTAATAAGGTTTATAATAACTTGCCAGATAGAATCACAAACCAGAACATGTACTTGTAGAGCATACTCAGTGAGAATAAGAACATTATAGGACTGGCCTGGTGCCTTTTTAAATGTGTATGCATTGCTCTGGGTACTGCAAGTGCAAGGCTGGAAGAGGGTGTATGCTGTCTTCTTTTTTGACCCAAGGAGGGCCAATGGAAAAAGCCAGCTTTTGCAAACATGTCGTGACTTAAATGACACAAGAATATGAATGGAATAATTAATTAGTGAAAACAACAGTGGGGCTTCTCTCCTTAAGCCATTCTGTGGGAAGAGAGATACACACTGGGCTGCCTGTGAAATTAAGAAATTGTGCCCAAAAATGTTTTAGGTATACTCCTCTCCCCTAAGGATTAAATAACATCATCAAACTTGGTAAAACAAATCTCTTATTATGGACCAATTTTCATTTTAAAGTCTAGCCCCGAAGTCTTGAATGGCAACTGCCAGGGTGAATTGTCCGAAAAATCACCGAGTTAACCGAATCATCACGAGCTTCCTAGAAGAGTCAAATATTCTGGGAAGCAGGATTAGTTCTCCTAGTTTGTCCTAGTTTAGTTCAGGAATTTTGTACCTTTGTCAGTGTGTCTTACTTCTTTTTTTCTTTCCTTCTTCTTTTTTTTTTTTTTTCATTTCCACTGATTTCTGTCATGAAACTTCAAGGAAGAAGGGCAATTCTACATGGATTCTTTTTCCCATTACAAAGTGAGGCCATACAAACCCTGCACATGGTAAGGGACTTTATTTGGCTTCATAACTAAACCACATGAGGAGAACTACAACACATTTAAAGATCTGAGTTGAAAACCATAAACAAAAAAACACAGAAAGGGGCCAAATTCTTCTCATCTAGTAAAACTGCCATGCTCTAGTGAAGCTGAATAATCTCATTTTTTCCCTTCTTAAGGGTAATCTCCATGTTTATGTTATTTCTGCCAACTCCAAATACTACATGCAGCTGACAAAATCCTCGAAGAGACCCATCTTATCCCACAGGGACGCTGAACGGAGAGGAGATGGGGCAGTTCTGGCCCTGGATAAAAGTAGTCTGATATTAAAGATTCTTTGCTTAAGGCACAAATGTACCTGTCTGTGACATTTTTAATGGCACATTTTAGTGGCATGTAGCATCATCTTTTATGAACGAGTGTGCGAGAGGCCTTGTTATGACCCCCATGGGGACTGTGACAGCACATTAACGAGGGGAGAGCAGTATGGAGAAGGCAAGCAAAGGTGAACCTCGCTATTTTAGGAGTTTAAAACAATGAAGGCAACTTCTGATTCCTGCATCACCAAACCTCAGGGAAGGATTGAGAGTTTATGGGACTTGCAGGGGGCAGAGGTAGAAAGGATAGAAAACTCTAGTTCCCGTTTTGTCTCTAGTTGATTCTTGTGTAATTTCAGAAAAATTCCTTTGCTCAGTTTCCTGTATTTTTATCTCATCTGTTTCTTTACCACCAGTACCCTAGGGGAATAAAATGACTCAAAACACCTTGAGGAAGGTACCCACACAAATAGGAAGTGAAATGGCCTAGGCGAGACCTTGCAGGCTCTGACACTAGATCTCTCCTGAAGTGTTCACAGAGATCTACCTTAGAATGTGCTCGGTGATGAGGAGGAGTTCTTCCCTCTTTTTCTTCTTTCTCCCAGTGGCAAACTCTTCAAGACCAACCCAGCTCAACTGTCAACTCCTTTGAGAAACCCTGCCTCTCCCCTAGCCCTGGGGCTCAGGGTCCTCTGGAAACAGCTTTACTGAAGATGCTGCTCTTCACCTCATGTTATGTCACACTAAGGTATATCATCATCCAAGTCACTCAGCTCTAGAGTTGATGCAGAAAGTTAAAGAAAGATAATAGACTGCTTAGAGTCATAGAATGCTAGTCTGGAAAGGGGCTTAGAGATCATTATCTTACAGAGGAAGAAATGAGGCCCAGTGAGGGACACTGGCTTGCACAGGACACCTAGAAAACCAGTAGCAAAGGTGAAATTGCTCTCTCTGTCTTTCATTCCCAATCTGGGATTCTTATCTCTATACCACGTACTTCTCAAATGTTCTACATTCCATCTGGTCGTTTATTAAATGCATTCAATGACAATGATTTAAACATGCAAAGGAAATTTATGTAATGGCAAGGCCTGAGCTCCACAAATCAAAAGTACTAGCTTCCTCCGAAACAAGTTACCTGAACAAGCCCTTCAGGATTCTGTTGGGAAATTCTGTTATGGCTTCTGTCTGCCGTTATTGCTAACCTCTCAGCTGATGCATACATATTATATTTCCTCTTAGATTCTCTTTTATGAAGAAGCAGAAGAATATGGTTTAACAAACATTGACTACTTTATTTTTGCTTTCTATAGTGCAGGTGAATTGAGTCTAAAGATATTTCCTTATAAATTCAACTGCATTCATGCATTACAAAAATCACAGAGAAAGTATTTGACCCCAAAAAAGGTGATAAAATCATGATTGCAACTCTGTCTGTGATCTTATTTAAGGAATCCTTTCTAGTTTTTAAAAAGCCCTCCTTTCTCTGAATCAATGTATGTGAGAAACAAATCTTGAAGTACTGGTGAGTATCCAGATTCTATACTAGTGTAATTCAGCCAGATGTCCTTTTTTTTTTAAATTTTATTTTATTATGTTATGTCAATCGCCTTCTAATGGAAACTATACATTTCCTTACAGATCAATAGTCATTGTACAGAAACCTTAGCACGGAGTTCTAGTGGGGTTACATGTAGCGCACTAAGATGAAGTCCATTCTAAATACAGCTCTAAAGAGTAAAGACATTAAAACTGTGCTAAATACATACCCTTCATCCTCCCCCAGATCATATCATGCCCCATCCCCCAACACATGAAATGACTATATTGGAGCAAGGTGGTTTCTTCTTTCTAAACATACAGTACTTATACATCCAAATGAGTAGGGCTATATTCTTTAAAGTAATCACCTTTGGAAGTCATATATGCTTTCCAACAAGGCCACCATTACACAGAACTTCTCTGGAATCTTTCTTTTATTATAATGCAGGCTCTCCAGATTTAGTGTGCATAAGGATCACCAGGGAACATGTTAATAATGCAGATTCTTAGAGATTTGGATTTAACTAGTTTTAGAAGGAGTCTGGGAACCTATATTTTTAAGAAGCTCTCCAGGAAAGTTTTATACAGGTGATGTGTGAGAAACAGCACCTCGGAATAGTCTGCACAAGCCATTCAAGGATACCAAAAGGATTTTGGAGTTAAACTTGGTGTACACATACAAATAACACATTGGAGGTTTATTATTATTTTTTTCAAAATCTTCATTCTTCCTGATATTAGGGCAGATATACATAGAAGCATCTATTTGCAAACAACATACCTCCATGAAAGAGATTCCTAAACTCCAGACATCAGAATGGATTCCATACTGCTCCCCTGAAATTCTTTCAGGCTGTAAGAAAATAGAAGCTGGTGAGTTGATGTGAGCTACTCCAGGAAACACTAACACGAGCTCAGCTAAGGCAGAGAGCCACCAACATTTTGTGGCACTTTATGAAGCACAAAACAATTGTGTGTGTGTGTGTGTGTGTGTATGCATAGGTGTATTATATAGATAACATACAGAAACGATATAGGTAATACGGATAGATACCATCTCACTGAATCCTCACAAAGTCCCTGTGAGGAAAACTTTATTACCTCTGTTTTACAGATAAGGAATATGGAGGCTCAGATTGGTGAAATCATTTAGGCAAAGTCCTCATGAGCTGAGACTTGGACCCAGGTCCTCTCCCTCCAAATTCAGCTGAGGAAATGAGCTGAGACTTGGACCCAGGTCCTCTCCCTCCAAATTCAGTGGTCTCAGCTGTGAAGTGACAAACTACACAACATTATATAATGTTATCACTTACTTGCACTTTTTTAAAAAAAAATATTTTATTTATTTATTTGACAGGGAGAGACACAGTGAGAGAGGGAACACAAGCAGGGGGAGAGGGAGAAGCAGGCTTCCCGCCAAGCAGGGAGCCCGATGCGGGGCTCAATCCCAGGACCCTGAGATCATGACCTGAGCCGAAGGCAGATGCCCAATGACTGAGCCACCCAGGCGCCCCTTATTTGCACTTTTGAGAGATGGGTCTGGATCACTAGGGATTCTATTTTTATTTTTTTAACTTTTCATTCGGAAATAGTTTCAAACTTACAGGAAAGTTGAAAAGGTAAGATTAATACAAAAGACATCCGTATTTCCTTTGTCCAGATTCACCTATGGTTCAACATTTTATTCCATTTATCAGGGTTTCTTTTGATATGAACCGTGGAACAGTTTGAAAGGTCCATTTGGGACAACTGGTTCTCCATTCAAGACGTGTAGCAAATACCTGGTTTAGAAAGCCACAACATGCACACTCTCTACTTCAACATGAATAGTCTCATAGTGAAGTGGGTGCTGTCTGGTGTCTCTATCCCACCAGGATCTAGCATTCAGTATCGTACTTCACAGAATCTTTTGAATGAACACAGGAGCACACGAATAAGAGAAACCGAAGTCTCATGGCATTGGAATGGTCGCTCAAGGTTACAGAGCTGGACGTGGCAGGGCTGGGATCATAACCCATGCCTCCTGGCCCTCAGGGCACCATTCTGTTCATGGGTCCACCCCTGGAGTTCCTGGTGGCCACCGCTGGCATCAGCCTTCGGGAGCTTTCATGGGAGCCCTGAAGAGTACCTGGGGCCAGGATCAGCCTGGTCCACTGCACATGGGGAAAGTAGGCATCCACCACTCACCAGCAGGGGATATGCCAGGGGAGTGGAAGATGTAAACCTGGTGCTCTCAGGTGATTGGCACAGTCCTACATCCCGGTGAGTTGGCTTAGCTGGGACCCAGAACTTTGTGATCTACTTTCTGCCCACACCTATCAGGCTACCTCAATATACTTATTGCCTTCTCCTGGGACCACTTGCCCTAACATTACATAAAGCCCTGTCCTGAGGTAGCAGGATGGATCGTCTTATTTCCCTTCCTTTATTTATATCTTTAATTTATAAAACCACTTTCCCACCAAGAACAATTCTTCCCAAGGGCCAAATGTCATGTGACCATCTCTCCCAGTTGCTACAGACACAGTCATTCCAATTCCCTAGTACTTTTACGTTCAAATCCCCTACACCATCATTTTGAAGTTCTTGTTCATGCATGAATGAACCCATTATCCAATTCCACTTAGTTCAATAGGTACTAGGATGAAAGCAGCCAATTAGTTACAGGAGTATCATCATCATCAACACCATCATCATCATCATCAACAACAAGACTACTGTGTGCATTTACTGAAGAATTTCCATATGCTTGGCATTAAGTGCTGTTCATGCATGTCTCATTTCAGATTCATAAACACCCATATTAGATTGGTACTATTACCATCCCCTTTTAACAGATGAGGAAAAGGAGGCATAGAGAGGTTTAGTTTGCACCCACTATATAAGGACAGTAATAGCTATCACGTAATGACCAACGAGTATATGCCAGACACTGGACTAGATACTTTGCATCCTCTACGCCTTGGGACAATCTTGCAAAGTTAGATATTATTGCCCTTGTTTTACGGGTGTAAAAAAAAAGATTAAGTGACTTGCTGAAGTCTAGAGCTGTGGGTCAGCATTAGGTGTATTTGTTTAGGAACACAGCCAGGATTCAAACCCAGGTATGTCTGAATGCAAAATCAGGGTTCTTCTAGTGTGTCACACTGTCCCCAGAACTAGAAGTCAGAAGAGCCACACACTAATCTCGATCTGGTCAGTATTTCTCAAAATACAGCCTTCAGTATTCATTTAAAAAAATAATTTCTCTGGGTGACTCTTTGGTATACTCAGCCTCAGTCCCTAAACATTTCCACATTCCCTGCAGAGGCAATGCTCTGTCTTACTCCTCTCTGCTTAGTGAACGTTTCTTTTATAAAGGCCCTGCTCATGGACTACCTGTTTGGTGAAACGTTCCTCTACTTCTCAGGAAGAATTACAAATTCTTGCCTCTGTCCTTCATGAAAATGTTGGTTGTATCTTTAATATTAATTCATTACACTGTGATGTAACCATCCGATTACTAGCCTGTTTCTCCTAAGAGGCCAAGAGAGTGTCTTATTCATCTCATACCTAGTACCACGGCTGACACACAGCCGGTAAGCAGTCAAGGTATGTTGCCTTGAAGGGATGCAATACATGTTTACTGCACATTTGGTTTAAAGTATGTATCAATTATTAAGTCCCCTGGAGTGTTCTACTAATATAACTTCCCCAGTAATATCGCTATCCATGCCCATCAAGAACATCCAGCAAACATGAAAATCCTAAAATCTGCCAGAATTCTTAAAGAAATAACCAAATGTTGCCTTCTTCCCTGTTTCTTCTCTCCTTACTCTCTCCTTTTCTTCATTCCCCTAGCTGACAGTTATCACTATCTAGCACTCATGCAGAGTACAGGAGTACACAACAAGCAAACAAATGCAAGTGGAGACCAGATACAAAATATTTTGGCAGGACCAACAATAAGATTAAATACATTCATAATATTTGCCCACTGAACTATCAAAACAAATGTAAACTGGAAGCTGAAAATAAAGCATAAAAAAATCGGGGTACCTGGGTGGCTCAGTCGGTTGAGCATCTGACTCTTGGTTTTGGCTCAGGTCATGATCTCAGGGTCGTGAGACTGAGCCCCATGTCAGGCTCCATGCTGGGTGTTGAGCCTGCTTAAGATTCTCTCTCTTCCTCTCTCCCTCTGCCTGCCCTCCCCCTGCCAGCTCGTGCATGCTTTCTCTCTCTCTCTCAAATAAAATAAATCAATCTTTAAAAAAAATAAAGCATGAAAAAATTAAATTAAAAAAGAAAAAAATAAAGTGATAATGGTCACAGGTGGCAAATAAGAGGGCTCCTTAAGGACGAGATTCTGATAACCTCTCATTGGAGAAATAATTCTTGCAATAAGCTAATAAAATGAGATCACTGTTGTGATGCTGTGCTCAAGCATGAATGCTCAGTGAAAGTAGGTAGCCAGCTCTACGGGTCTACCTGAAGAACTGGTACAGTAGATAAAGACTGGGAAATGTGCCCAGGCCCCTGAAACAGACACAGGCACAAGATGAGCCCCAATCCACTCTGAATTTAGGGAGCCAGGACTTGATGGCCCGAGGCTGCACAATTCAAATCTGTTCTCACACTTGAAGCCAAGGTGGCCTGCCCTGTCCTCTCCCGTCTAAAACAAAACAAAACAAAACAAAACAAAACAAAACAAAACAAAACAAAACAGAAAACCAACCACCAGGTACCACGTTACTGACAGAAGATCTGTGACGGACATTTTGCAGTTAAAAATCGAAAGCTGGGTTACTTTCTGACATGGCAGCAGTCACCAGTGTGGAAAGCTAAATAACAGGAAAAACATGACTCCCGTCTCAAGCACCTCTGTACTGAGGTTTAAGTGCAGGGAGGGAAGATTCTGGTCTGTTCTTAATGAGAACAGTAGGGAGTGGTGATGGAATAAAAAGCAGAGTTTACAGAGGATCTGAAAGGGCAGTAGCTCCAAGCTGCACAATGCACTCCTTCCAGCTACACTCTGTGACTTGTTATTTATCCAGGACCCCTGTTTAGCTGGACTCACTCCAGAACTGTCTAGGTACAACAGGATTCACTTGTCAAAAGCAGGAAGATAGCAAGGGACATCCCTTATCTCTTCTGATAAAGAATTTCTCCTCAGGGTTACACTACTCAGAAAATAACAAAGTATGCACAAATACTTGAGGTTAGTAAATAATCAAAATATATATTACAAACAATGGGGAATTCTTTTTTTTTTTTTTAAGTTGGCAAGATCCCTGTGGGTAGTAAAGCATACTAGTCAGACCAGGGTTCTGGAGTCACACTGCTCTAGCTTAATCTATCTTCCACGTCATGAATTCTCTCTTCTGCTATATCCCATATGCTACCAAGTAGTGAGTTTTTACATTTTAATCTAGTAGTTTTGCTTGAGATTTTCTCCATCTACTATGTCACTTTTAAAATCTGTGATCTGAAGTCTGTGTGTATCTGTTGTTCCCTCTGGTTCTTCTTCATGTTGTCTTGTTTCCTTGTGTGCCTGGTTTCTGTTGACTACTTGCCAGGTTTTGCTCTTGAAAGCATTTTGGAGAGATTCTCTGGGGCTTAAGGTAGATGTGCCTACCTCAAACCAGGTTCTTAGCATGAAGCTCCTTTTCCAACTCAGGCCATGAATGTAAATACTTGGTGCAAATCTGTGTCAGAGTTAGTCTATGGCCGCAACTTTCCCCCTTTTCCTTTTCCCTTGCTTCTCTGCTTGGCTCTGAGAGGCCTTCTTTTTTGTTCCTTGGGACTGGGGGAGGAGAAGGAGCAGCATCTTTGGCTCTGGTTCACTCTTCACACTGAGGGCGAGCCCTTCAGATTTCTAACATGATATGGAGAAAATCTCCTCTGAGATCGATAGAGAAGATCTCCTCCTCCTCTGAGACCCTCTGCCTTAGGAGGACCCCCAGAGCATTCACAGCTGTGGTGCTCCAACATTCTGCTTTCCCCTCTGTTGCAGGATTCCATCTGAAAATTGTCCTGGGGGATCCCCTTTGTCTTTTTAGCTCTTCAGTGAATTTGAGATGAATTTTAAAGTATTTTACCTAGCATTTTTCAATGGAAGGGGTGGTCCAAATAGCCCAACCTGCTGTTACCAGAAACTAGAAGGTGGTGTCCTAATTAAATCTTGACTCTCACTACTTGATCCACTTGAGACCCTGGGATGAATTCACTTCACCTTCGGTTTCATTATCTGTAAAATGAAGACAATAATAATATGTATACTTCATGGGGCTGTGTGAAGATTAAGTGAATCCACTCGATGTGCTTGATTCAGTACCTGTCACATGGGAATGCTCAGTAAATGCCAGCTTCCTTCTGATCACCAACACTGCTATGACCATCACTGCATGAACATGGCCAATGTCGCTGTATTATGTCATCTGTATAGGTTTCATTCTGGGTAAAGGTAATTTCCCAGGACAAGAACAGCCCAGGTGGGAAAAATGTTCAGGAGATAAGAACAGTCATTTTGATGCACTTTCTTTTTAAAAGACTTTATTTATTTATTTGAGAGAGAGCGAGAGAGCGCGTGTGCGCATGAGCAGGGGGAGGGGCAGAGGCAGAGAATCTCAAGTAGACTCCATGCTGAGCATAGAGCCCAATGTAGGGCTCCATCTCACGACCCTGAGATCATGACCTGAGCTGAAATCAAGAGTCAGACACTTCGCTGACTGGGCTACCCAGGTGCCTCTTGATGGACTTTCTGATCACAAAGCACAAATATTTGGGTAAGATTTTAATTTTAAAACTATTCATAATAATGTCAAACTTTTATATTTGATCAAAATATTATAATAATAAACAAACCACAATGACTGAACAATGGGTTGAAGTTTTAGGGACTTCTATGTTTAAAATAGACTAAAATTTTTAGTAATTAGAATATCTGAGAAATGGTTTAATGTGAGCCCCCAAAGCCTTCTCAATTTCTCTTGTAATCCTGTGGGATGAGGTCTTTTTAAAATGTAGCTGAAAATCGGGTGCCTGGGTGGTCCAGTCGGTTAAGCGACTGCCTTCGGCTCAGGTCATGATCCCGGAGTCCCGGGATCGAGTCCCACATCGGGCTCCCTGCTCGGCGGGGAGTCTGCTTCTCCCTCTAACCCTACCCCCTCTTGCACTCTCTCTCTCACTCTCTCTCTCTCTCAAATAAATAAATAAAATCTTTAAAAAAAAAAAAAATGTAGCTGAAAATCTTTCTTGCTTTGGCTTACAGTGTCTACCAAACCTAAATATCTGCCCCTAAAATATAGTATGTTCTTGGACTTGCCACTCCACTTTCCGATCTTGTTGGTCAATGAGGAGGTTGGACCAGATGAGTTTCCAAGTCTCCTACAAGTTCCACCCCTTAACATGCCCATAAGTTGTTAATTAGTATTATTTTTTCATGACTTAGGATCTTAAGAAAGCTGCCCTGTCTTTGTCCTAGTTACCATTTTCCTATACCTTATACTTTAGATTACAGAAGAATGAAAGTGAGATTGCACATGCAGGGCTATTTCTTTGCTTTACTTTCTTTTCAATATTTGGCAGCCTAGTTGACTGTGTTTGCGTAATTTGGGGGTCTTCTATACCTTATAATGCAACTGAGATACTTAATATGAAAAGTTAAATGCTCTGCTTATAATTAGTAAATAAGTCATTCTGGGAAGGCAGCTTTCATGAACTAAATCATTCATTTAGCCCTGTGTGAAGGACCAGATATAGAGAATGAGAGAATAAACCCTGCCTCCCCGAAGATCACAACCTAGATTGGGAGAGACACAGACATAATTTGGACATAGTGAGAGGCACAGCAGTTAAAAGTTTAGTCTCTGCAGACTGATGACTTAGGTCTGAATCCTGACTCCGCCACTTACTATATGTATGAACTTGAGTAAGTTACTTAACTTTTCTAGCCCTGTTTTTTCAGCTGTAAGATGAGAATGACATTACTTACCTGATAGAGTTGTTGTAAGGATTTAAAGCATTTATATATGTAAAAGTTTAAAAGGGTGACTGGTGCATGGGGTTAAATATTAGCTATTACGAGGGTATCATACCAGCTGACCTCTAACTGTATATTCCCACAACTTGTTATTTGTCCTCTGCCCCACATCCCGACCCCAACAATGTCACATTATCTTGTATTTCTAAGTCTTTGCTCATCCCTCCATAGTGATCTCTTTTAGTAAGTAATCCTTTTCACATACTGTTAAATCATCAAATTCGTACACTGTATCCCTTCTTACTTGAGTGGTTCTGCCGTAACCTGGCTAATAGCATGGAAGGTGCCCAGTAAATACTGGTTGATTAACCGAAGGTACTCAGTGTCAGATACAGCTTTCACTGGCATAGACCAGAGGCTGGCAAACTTTCTCTGTACACAGCCAGAGCATAAATATATCTCCCTCTGTGGGCCATATGGTCTCTGCTGCAACTGTCACAGCGACTCCACTCTGCCCCTGCAGCGCCAAAGCAGCCAGAGACAATACGCAAACAAAAGGGCATGGCCAGGTTCCAATAAAACTTCCGTTTCTTACCTAATTTTTTAATTTTGAAATACTTATTGATTCACAAGTTGAAAAAAATATATACAGGGAAGTTCTGTGCACCCTTCACCCCTCAATGGAAGTTCTATAATACAATACCATGGTATCTCAGGCAGGGATTAAGACCCGTACAGAATGATGTTTTTTCCATCTTCTCCTACTCCCAACCTCTGATCTCACACCAATCAGGTAAGTATGTGGCCAACGAGAGTCTGCTGAATTGAGCGAAGCTCACTATCAGCCTGTCACTCTGGGCTTTCTAGGTCTCTTACGCTTTTTACAGCTTGAACTATAAAGCTGGTGACTAGAATTCACTCACCCAAGAAGCAAAGCAATTTTAGCTGTGCCAATCTGAGCTAACATTTCATAATTTTAATCCTCACATATTCAATTAACAGATGGACGCATCACATTCATCCATTAACCAAAAGGAAAAAAGGTAATTTCTTTAATGTACACCTGGGAAAGACAACTGTAATCTAGATTTGTACATTCAAACATAATGCAATTTCATTATTAGAGCAATTTAAAGCTACTAAAAACATGATGGGTAGATGAAAAGTTGTTTCATTTATAGTAGTTTTGTTTATTTTTAAATCACAGTGGTCCATAATTCTTTCAAAGACTGAAATTGTGGCATTTGGTAGGGATTTATTAATTGTAAAAGTGGCTCACCAATCTCAGCTAACCTGGTGGGGCCAAGAGGGTGATTATGTTTTATATAAACAAATATGATGGCTTTAGAGGTTAATTTTTTTTCACATTACCTAGAAAAAGGAGAAAGAATGAATTTTCTTTAAAAACCAGGCAAGACAAAAATGAACTATTCTGGTATCTCAATAAGAAAAAAAAAAGGGCTTGTACTGTTCTGAGAATAATATCCAGAGTTCCATCCATATTAACATCTTTTTATCAAGATAATATATGAACTGAGATTAAGAGCCAGGGTTCCATCCATGCTAATATTGTTTAACTTCCTATAAGACTATTGGAAGTAAAACAGACTAACTGAATAAATCCAGAATGCTCATTTAAAAAAAAAAAAAAGGCCTTCAGGTGTTAAAACAAAACTTGGTTCCAAAAATGACACTTGATAACCTCCCTACTTGTCTCTCCTGACCACCCACTATTGAAGTGACTGTGGAAACTAATAAACAAAAGATTTGTGCCCCAAATAACTTCCCTTACTTAAAAGGTAGGAAAAAGAAAAGGTCGAAGCCAAGTCTACACTGGGTCTTTGAAACAGTTCTATGCTTCTAATTTTTATATGTGGTGAATTTATTTCAGAGGAATTAATAAGTTATCTTACGACAGGCATGAACCCAACAAGTATACAGAATAAAGATGTACAAGTTCGAAAGAAAATTTCCTGCCTAACCTTTACGTTCAGAGATCCATAAGTAAGAGTTGGTTGTGTCAAAAATTTAATTTTGATCAGGTGACAAAGCGTGTTTGTATTCCTAGGAAAAATAACCAATCTTATTGACTGATATTTTGGGATACTTGGGGGTTAATTAAATAAGCAATGTGGGAAAGTGGTCAATGTGCTACAAGGTGCAATTTTTCTGTAGGATTAAACTTCAAAACTCAGCAATTTCACACTCGAACCAACTAGTTAAGTCAACTAAGCAGATAAGTTGGCAGCTCCTGTAAAAACCCCAATGCCTTTTAGAAGGATTTAAAAATCGGATCATGACTGGATTGACTTTGTAATTTATGATCTGTTAGGATAAAGCTGTTGAATTAATTCAAGAATTCTACATTACCAAGTACATAAAGATAAAGATGTTGGTTTTAAATGCTATTTTTGCATAAGTTTACTTACCGCCATATAAGCATTTGTTCCAACATACGTCTTGGCTATAGAATTCACCAGCTATGAGACAAAACAGTCTGTTAGAACAATATAAAGATAATGTGGAAATAAAATGGGCAATTATTCCTCATTTAACCTACAATCATCATTTCTATAAATCAACTAAAAATTATGTAAAAGGGAACAAATTTATCTACAAAGGCATTAAAAATGATTAAATCTCTCTTTTCTTTTGAATGTGATTTCCAATTTAAACAAGCACAGCATTACAGTTTATAGCAGATAACCTTAAACAATTCACTTAAGCAGGATGCTTATTGCTTTAGTACCCCAAACCCGCCTGATATAAAAAGTCAATTTGAAGTAGAATTTGAACACACTCATTTTTTAGTCAGATGGCTCAGGATGTGAATGAAGCCTGTGCATTACTAGAATGGAATGAACACTAAATATGCTGGAGGGATAACAGACTTTGACAGCCCATAATACAACGATGACCTTCGCTTTGGTCTTCGTGTTTGGCTGGGAGTAAAGGTGGCTGCAATTCAAATCAACATCACAGCACGCTCATGGGTCACTATCACCGGGGTTCTCAGGGGAGGCCCAAAATGGAAATTAATTAAAATTTGTGCTGCACATTGTAATGGCCCTCCACCATTGTTGCTCCCAATATTAATTTTTATTGTGGGCCAGTTGGGCTCCCCAGGCACAGCTCCCACTCTGCCCTCCCTTTTGTCTGGTCAAAACGCTTTCATATCAAAGCTGCATATCAATGAAGTTTGCTATTCGTAAGTAGTAATTACAATATCAGCAGTTTTTACTGTCATTAAACAATGAACAATCATATTCTGATGAAGGAAACTCGCTCGGAGATTAAAAATGAGTAACAGACTCCCAGACGAGGAGAAGATGCAGAGGTCTGTTTGTCTGGCAGCTAGGTGATTTTTCAATCCAAAAAGTAGACTGAAAATAAAAAGTGAATGCTGCAGAAAGGAGAGCAAACGGGGGGGAAAAAAAGAGACCTACCTGAGTGCTAACTCCAAAATCGCACAGCTTGACCTGTCCTCTTGTGTTTACTAGCATATTGGAGGGCTTCACATCTAAAAAGGGACCAGAAAAGTCCACGTAACTAATTCCGGATCTATAGCGCCATGTTTTAAAAAAAGCACACATGCACACCATACCATATTGCAGAAATGACATCATCTGTTCAACCCGGAATTCTAATCACAAATTTAACGCAAAGCATTTTATCTGGAGGCAAAATGCAAGGTCCTAACTCCTTTACTTCCAACCATTTCTGGTTTCTATGGAAGCAAGGGTTCATTTCAAGTGAAAGTCAAATAAAATCTTGGCTTCCCACAACAGTAAATACATCCATCATCCTATCCCCAGGCTTTCAGGAGAAGTAGGTGGATAAGAAAATGTAATCTTCTTGCAAAGAATTTGCACAAAAAGGTTTAGCTTTGCTGTCGATGTGAAACTATTCCTCCCATTTAAGAAGCAGTAAGGCCAAAAGGAAGCCAACAAGAAAAAAATCATTCCTATGCTGCTGGTAACAGGTCATATCTGAATGAAAAAGGACAAAAAGAATGCAGTCTTGTTATCTTCCTGGTTTTATGTGACAAACGCTGTTTCAGATAATCCTCAGAAATTGGTCTAAAAGGCATGTGGATGTGTGTGCATATATGCACGTATTGATCTTTGTTTCATTTCTCCTTCTCTTCCCTTACATCACTTTTGACTGCTGTTATAGTTAACAAAAGAAGTGACATAGCTTTTGCCAAGGCAGTCGGTTGCAAATAATGACACAAAGGGTTTCTGTGAAGCATCGTCAGTGACAACAATGAACCATTTCAGGAATTCAGGGAGCCCACAAAAACCATCCGAGCAGGACAAGAGCGCGCCACTGTTGATGGTACAGAATAGCACCTGCTTCAGTGTCTCATCTTCAATGGCAAAAGTGGTCTGGAACAGACAACTTGTTATATTTAATATAGCCGTAACCTGAATTACCCCCAAACTGAACAAGAGACTCAATTTTTTATGCGACATTAAAAAATATGTGAGTTAATCCACCCCAATCTTCCATTTTGCAAAAGGTACACCAACAAAAGTATCTTGCCAATAGCAGGTACTTAATTTAAACTTCAAGTTCAAACTCAGTAACCAACAACTATTGAAGCCTACTTCCTATGTGATAGGCGATGTGCCAGGCACTTTCTCATACATGTGCTCATTTCACGTTGCCTGACTGACACGAGAATGTAAATGCCAAGAACGCAGGGACTTTGTTTCTTTTATTGACTACTATATTCCCAGCCCCTAGAAGAGTTTCAGGGCTATAAGTGCTTAATAAATATTTGTTGAACAGATGAGAGAATAAACGAACGGAAACCATACACACAAAGTATGATTTGATGTTGATCATTGTTTCAGTGATCAGGGGTAGGCTATAGAACAGGTCTCAGCAGCAGCACGCCCTTCACACAAGACATACTATATACTTCCTTTAGGGGCACTCTCTGGATACAAGTTAGGATGCCTAGGCTGGTATACGTTCTTTTACCAGCTAGTCTCTCCGTCTCCAACTTTCCTCAATTTGAATTATAAATCTTATACCACCATCATATTAAAATTACCATGTTTACTATGTCATCTCTCTCCTGGATGAGGAAATAAAATAGTCCCTGACCTCTGCTAACCTAAACGTGAACTCCGAGTTAGCCCGATACATAGGTATTGTAGATAGCCACAGTAGATACTCAATAAATGTTTGGTGAACTGAAAGAAATGTTAGACTCCACATAGGCTGGTCTTATTTTCCAAATCCAATTCTCATTATAGGCCCTCAACTTTGAGTATTTTTCTTTTGGACAACCTGCTCTTTTATATATTGACAGCTTTAAACCACTCTTAAGCTACCACATCAGGTGGAGACAGTTAATAAGCAAATATTTTGAGCTCCCGGAAGAAGGAGCTGCCTGGAAATCACGAGGTACGCCAAAATTAACAAATCTTTAGCTTTAATCAGATACACTTTTGACTTAGGTCGATCAATAGAGAGAGGAGCAATAAAACAACAGAATTGCTAGATTATACTCTAAAAGGCAAGGTGTAAATAAGAACTTCATTGAATTTTTCAGCTCTCCAACATCTTTTTTAATTTACATGCAAGCTTGCTCTGGGACTTTTGCACATTCACCTCCCAGCCTAGTTCTTCTCAGGGAAAATTTCATCTATGAAAGTAGTAAACATCCACTCATCCTCATATCCTTTGTATTCCACCTGGGCTGTTCTAATCATTGTCTCAGAAGAAAGAAAACACCCCATCACCAAGCCTTTGTTCATGCTGTGTGTTCCTCTCTCCCTCCTGCCTGTCCCTAGGTTGAGAAACCCTTCTGCAACATTTCCTGAATGAATCCTGCCTATACTTCAACTCAAATACCCCGCCTCCCTGTTGCCTTAACTACTCAGGCCAAGAAAGTCTCGGCTTCCTTTGAACTGCTAATGCATTTACTGTCTGTGCCATTTCTTTGGAACTAAGTATGTCACACGGTTTGACTAGCAGTTATTTACCATATTTACTGGTGTAGGTATTACCACCCCAAGTAATAAGTTCACAGGGTAGGAATATGCTTCACACATCACTGTGTGTATTCTGACAACTGTACCTTGTTCACTGGTTAATGGCTTTTTAAACAATATGCTAAATTTGCTAATAGAAGTACCTCCCGCCCCTTCCCAGTAGTATCTTGAGACATCATTTGAACATAAGAGACCTCTTTAACATAACATAATAAAATTAAAAAAATAAATAAAAAGAGACCTCTTTAAACAAAAACAATGGATTCAGGCTAGGAGACAGAGGACCTGCATTTTTGTCCTTTTGGCCCAGCCACAAACTTGGCATGTGAATTTCACAAGGCAGGTGACGTTTTAGTTTCTTCCACTGCAGGGAGACAATAATAGCCACTGTGTCAATTTTAAAGAACTGTGAGGATTAGATGAGATAATGAATGTAAAATTGCTTTTAAAAAACTGCCAAACACTCCATAACTATAAGGTATTATTATCTACTGGTAATCAATGAAACTGTTATACAACAAAAAGTGGTATATTTTGGTATATTTAGGAAGTAATTTGTTGTTGTTGCAGCAAATTTTAGCTGTATTTCAGTAAAATACTAGCTAAAATAAGGTAATTCCCAAAGTGCAATAAGTAGAACTATAAAATGTTCATGAGAAGGCATTTTTGTCAGACCGTGTGCACATATTCCTCAACAGGGCTACTGGTCTCCCTGTATTTATGCTTCCTCTACCACAGTCTGTGTTGAACACAGCAGCTAAAGTGATCCTTTTATTTATTTTTAAAAATTTTTTAGAGTTATCCTTGTAAAGCTAAATCAGACCATGTCATTTTCCTGCCTAAAACCTCCAAGGGCTTCCCAGCTCAACACAAAATGCAGCCCTCACAATAGTCTATGAGGCCATCTCTGAGCTGGGCCCCACTAGCCCTGTGCTCACACCCTTCCTATTCCTTTCTCTGCCCAGTCTGCTTCAATTCACTGGCCTCCTTGCTAGACATGCTCCTGCTTTGGGGTTCCATATCCCTGGAATACTCTGCTCCCCTATATATGCATAGCTTGCTCCTTCATTTCTTTTCTTTTTTTTTTTTTAAGATTTTATTTATTTATTTGAGAGAGAGAGAGAATGAGAGACAGAGAGCATGAGAGGGAGGAGGGTCAGAGGGAGCAGCAGACTCCCTGCCGAGCAGGGATCCTGATG
Source organism: Leptonychotes weddellii (assembly GCF_054177405.1). Taxonomy (NCBI): domain Eukaryota; kingdom Metazoa; phylum Chordata; class Mammalia; order Carnivora; family Phocidae; genus Leptonychotes; species Leptonychotes weddellii. The sequence goes on along the minus strand of NC_138377.1, from coordinate 95,638,661 downwards.
TGGGACTTGATCCCGGGACTCCAGGATCATGACCTGAGCCGAAGGCAGTCGCTCAACCAACTGAGCCACCCAGGCGCCCCTCCTTCATTTCTTTTAGGTTCTATTCAAATGTAATCTTGATAAGAGAAGGCTTCCCCAGTCACCCAGTAGGAACAGCAATACCTTCCCACCACAGATGTCTATATAAATCTGTTGGCTCAGTAGTCCACTCTTGAAGGGAACCTCCACAAATGCAGGGACTTATCTGTTTTGTTCACTACTATATCTAGAATGGTGTCTGGTAGTGACAAGAAACCATATTTGTTGAACAAATGGTTAATGAATGATATCTCTTCTAAACAGATGGGGAAATGTGCTCATCCAGAGAATTTGACCCGAGAAGGAGCTGAATCTTCCCCACTTAATGGCATATACTTCAGAATGAATACAGTTCACTATTAATGAACACATTTTTAAATGACATTTTTCATTCTGGAAAGAATCCATAGTCATTCAAAAACATGTATTCAACAAGTATTTACTGACACCTTAGTTAGTATGTGCCAGATATAATGGTAGGTGATGTGGAGAGAAACATGAGTAAGACCCTGTCTCTGCCCTTCAGGCAAATGCAGGCCAGGGACCTGCTGGCATATTTTTTTTTTTTTAACCAAAATACAGCACATGAGATTTCAGGATAACAACACTGGTTACGTATAATTGAAATGGAATTCTCTTCCTGAATAATTGGCATGCTTCCTATAATAAAAACAATGAGAATTATGCAACTAAAGAGCTTCCCAAACTTGGCTGTGCATTTAAAAACAACAAAAACCAAACCAAAACAAAAACCAAAAGCCAACTTTTGAGTTCCACCTCAGATCTACTGAATTAGAAGCCAATCTAACAAAGCCTGGTCTTCAGACCAGCATTTAGAAAAGACTAACATAACTTCCTGTATTGCTTCTGATTTAACTACTGTCCAGTTAAAAATATCTGAAGAGAAATTTCTTCTCTTATTTTACTTTTTAAAATCAATTTATTCATTTAAAACACCAATTTTATTGCAATCATTTTGAATGTATAGTTTGATGAGTCTGACAAATGTATACATCCATGTATCCACACCACAATCAAGATATGAAACATGTATGTGACCCCAGAAAGTTCTCTGTGCCCTTTCATAGTCAACTCCTCCCTGACCTCTGGCAACCACTGACAAGTTTCTGTTTTTGCCTTTTCTACATACATTATGAATCCTATAATAATTGGTGAGTGTTTAGATGGTATATCTACCATTAATATTCAAAGTTGATATGCTGAAGACAGTACGCAGTTGGGTCTTGTTTTTTTTAACTAGTCTGACAATTTGTGCTTTTAATTGAAGAATTTAGACCATTTACATTTAATGTAATTACTGATATGGCTGAGTTCAACCTTACCATCTCATTATTTGTCCCATCTGTTCTTTGTTTCTCTTTTTCTTTTCTCCTTGCTTTCTTTTGGATTAGTTGGGTTCTTTTTATCATTCCACTGATCTCTACTATGGACTTCTAAGCCAGGGGTTGACAAACCTTTTCTGTAAAAAAACATATTTCAGGCTTTGAGGGCCATATGGTTTTTGTTATAACTACTCAATTTTACTGCTGTAGTGCAAAAGCAATCATAGGCAATACATAAATTAATGGGTATGGCTGTGTTCCAATAAAATTTTGTTTATAAAAATAGGCAGTGAGCCAAATGGCCTGTGGGCTAAGGTTTGCCAGCCCGTTTGAAGCTTTTTTTTTTTTTTTAACGGTTGTTTTAGGATTTACAGTATGTTTCTTTAACTTCAGTTTACTTTCAAGTAATATTTGGTGTTTCATTTGTAATGTAAGAACTTACAACAATACACTTCCATTTTCTTCCTCCCATCCTTTGTGTTACTATCACATATCTTTTCTCTACATATGCTATAAGCTCCACACTACACTATCTTTATTTTTGCTTTAATCTTTTAAATTTAAAAGTGAGAAAAATTTATATATGTCTACATGTTTACCATTTCTAGTGCTATTTATCCCTTTGTGTAGGCCTAATCATCCATTTGGTATCATTTTCCTTCTGCCTCAATAACTTCAACATTTTTTTTATAATGTTGGTCTATTGGCAATAAGTAAAATTTTCTTCTCTGCTTTGTTTGCCTGAGGAAGTCTTATTTTGCTGTTATTTTTGAAAAGTATATTTACTAAACATAGAATTTTGGATTGATAAGGTCGCCCCCTACACACACAACATTTTAAGGATGTCTTTCCATTATCTTGTAGTTTGCATAGCTTCAGACAAGAAGTCTGCCATCATTCTTCTTCTTCTTCCTTCTTCCTCTTCTTCTTTGTTCTACTTATTTTGTTTTCTCTAAATATTTTAAAGATTTTTTAAATCACTGGTTTTTAAATTTTTTATTCTGTTGCACTTTGGTATGGTTTTGTGTTTATCCTGGTTAAGGTTTGTTGAACTTCTTAGATCCACAGGCTTATGGGTTTCATCAAATTAGGAAAGTCTGGAGTCTTTATTTTTTCAAATTATTTGTTGTTCCTTTTTCTCTCTCCTTTCCTTCTGAGACTCCAGTTACACATATATCCTAGACTTCCTGATACTGTCTCAAAGGTCACTGAGCCTGTGCGAATTTTTTTTTTTTTTTGGTCTCTTTTTTCTTTCTGGTATTTTTGGATATTTTCTGTATTTCTAACATCAATATCATTGATTTTTTTTTCTGTAGTGTCTACTCCACTGTTAATTCTATCATGTGAAATTTTTATTTCAGATATTTTTCATCTCTAGATGTTCCACTTGATTCTTTATGAACTTCCATTTCTCTTCTCATAGTGCTCATGTTTCCCTTGAGATCCTTGAATATACTTGTAATGTTTATAACAACTGTTCTAAAGTCCTTATCAGCTAAGTCCATTATCTCATGGTGTGTGTGTGGGGGGGTGAGGGGTCCTGTTCATATTGATTTTTTTTCCTCTCTTGGTTATGATCTTTCATCCATTATCAGAAAAATTCTTTGTTCACCTCCTAATTCTTATTTGGATGCCAGATATTGTGAATCTTACGTTGTTAAATTTTGAATTTATTGTAATCCTTTAAAGAGTGTCAAACTTGATACTGGCAGGTAGTTAACTTATATGCAGATAGCCAGATCATTTTGAAGCTTATTTTTGAGTCTTTATTCATGGAGAGCCTAGAGTAACCACTACTGTAGGGCTAGTTTAGTCCCACTATTTACCCTTCTAAAAAGTCTCTTTTGAATACTCCAATGTATTCAACAAGGTCTCTCCACTCTGGCTGACTGGAATTAAAAAAATTCCTAACCCTGTAAAAGCTTTGGGAATTGTTTAGCTTATAGTTCCCCAGAAATATTCTTTCCCAGACAGTAGTTCTTTGTCTAGCTTTGTAAGACTTCACCTATGAATGCAGAGGTTGATATTTGGCTAAAGACTTAAGGAGACTCTAATACAGCATAATTCCTGCCTCTTTAGGGCTCTGCCCTGTAACTTCTAGCCATTTTGGCTTTCTTGATCTCCAAACTCTGTCTCTTCAGCTCAGTAAGGCCTCTGGGCTCTGTCTGGGTCCCCTCTCCCTATGCTGCAGTCCAAAAACTGTGTCAAGGCAGAAAGCTTGGGTGATTACAGAGTTCACTTCATCTGTTACCTTTTCTCAGGGATCATAGTCCTGAAATGTTTGTTATGAACAGGTGTTTCATAAATTTTGTCCAGTTTCCTAGTTGTTTTTGGTGGATGACAAGTCCCATACCAGTGACTGCTTCCTGGGCAGAAGTGGGAATATCTCTTTATTTTAAAATTCTTGTCATTTATCTTTTGTTCATTGTTTTGACCTGATATCATAAGCTGCCTAAAATCTTTTTTTTAAGTTTATTATTATTATTTTTTTTTTAGTAATCTCTACACCCAATGTGGGGCTCCAACTCACAACCCCAAGATCAAGAGTCACATGCTCTTCTGACTGAGCCAGGCAAGCGCCCCTCAAATCCTTTTTTGAAATAGGGTATAATATTAAGGCTCTATTTAGTTAAGCTAAATCTTAATTCATTTGGCAGAATTTGAAGCAAATGGGATTTCATTTTTTTAAATCATAAAACTTCATTTATTTATTTTGTGATTTTAGGATTTATTTATTTTTTTGTTATTGATATAAATTTTTTTATTAACATATAATGTATTATTTGTTTCAGGGGTATTGGTCTGTGATTCATCAGTCTTACACAATACACAGCACTCACCACAACACATACACAAATGGGATCTCTTTTAAACGTTGGAATGAGTACGGCTCCTCCAATTTAAGTTTTACTTCATCTAAATAAAATAGTCCAATATATATATTCCTAGTATATAGCCACTGAACTTATTACTTCCAAGTTTTCATTTAAAACATGCAAATTCTACAACTCTTGAGACCCACTCCAGGAATACTGAAGTGTTTTTTTCTGGTTTGTTTTCAACTTCACTCCAAGCCATAAACATGACAGATTAGGCAGAAAGTTTCTTTTAAGGAGTATTTATGCTTATTTTAATGCAGTCTCAAGTTATGGAAAACAAACAGCAATTGAAAGCATATAGTTTTTTATTCAGCTTACTTAAAAACACCATAGCCCTTCTTCTATAAGCAAAGCACAAAAAAGATGAGTCATTAAAGTAACTGATTATAAATGGCAATCATCAGGGCAGATGTAAGTCATTTTGGTTTAATCAGGCCATTAATTATTAGGGTTTATCAATTAGTTTTATTGAAGGCAAGGGAGCTTAAATGAATAGTAGGGCATTGATTTTAACTGAGACATTTTCTCAAAGAAAATACAAATGAAGTGTGCAAAATTACAGGTCCTCTTCATACCACTAAAAAGAAATAAGCTTCATCTAATGTAAAACATAAGGCTTTCGTGAAAAACCAAATTAACTCTAACGCTGTTTGCATTACATATAAAATATGTTTTGGTGTTCCCTAACTCGCAGCAGTCTGATTTTAATCTATCTTGGCCAAGAGGTCAATATCATATTGGAGAAACTGAGATAAAGGTACAATGCAAAGTGACCCATTTTTAAATCAGGTATTTCTTATCTTTTTTCATTTTAGAAAAAAATTTAGTCATTTTATGCAGATAGATTTTTATGAGAATTGGAATGGATTTCTGTGGTCAGATCCTGTCAGAGGAAACAGAGATGACATGGAAAGTGTGCAACTGTACATGTGTGCATGTGCCCAGGTACATATGATATATAAGATTATGGGTGATATCTGATCTTCCTACACTGACAAGGTTGTTAGGAAAACTGAGTGGGACTGAGTGCTTAGCAGTGCCTGTAACAGAGCTGGACCTCAACATATAAGACAAAAGTAGAGAGTTTTCTACAGGAGCCTCTAACTGAATAAAAGTCAGCCTGAAAGTGTCTTTAAAAATTAAGGAGGGGCGCCTGGGTGGCTCAGTCGTTAAGCGTCTGCCTTCGGCTCAGGTCATGATCCCAGGGTCCTGGGATTGAGCCCCACATCGGGCTCCCTGCTCGTCGGGAAGCCTGCTTCTCCCTCCCCCACTTCCCGTGCTTGTGTTCCCTCTCTTGCTGTGTCTCTGTCAAATAAATAAATAAAATCTTAAAAAAAAAAATTAAGCATAAACTTACCACATAACCTTTGTGGTCACTTTCCTACTCTTTTTTTAAGAGATTTTAATTTTAATTTATTATCATTTAGATTTTGTTTATTTGAGAAAGGGAGAGAGAGAGAGAGAACACAAGCGGGGAGGGAGGGGCAGGAGAAGGAGAAGGAGACTCCCCGCTGAGCCAGGAGCCCGATGCAGGGCTCAATCCCAGACCCTGAGATCATAACCTGAGCTGAAGGCAGGTGCTTAACCGACTGAGCCACCCAGGCGCCCCATATTTTATTTATCTGAAAGAGAGTCAGAGAGAGAGCATGAGCAGGGGAGGAGCAGAGGGAGAGAGACAAGCAGACTCCATGCTGAGCATGGAGCTTGATGTGGGGCTCAATCCCATGACCCTGAGATCACGACCTGAGCTGAAATCAAGAGTTGGATATTTAACCAACTGAGCCACCAAGGCGCCTCTCTTTCCTATTCTATCCTTAACAAAATATGAAACATCAGTTAACTACAATGATCATAAACTATGGATCAATAGTAAAATGGTTATTCCTTCTCAAAAGTGGTATGTACCAGATGACCTGATTCACTGATTACAAATATTTAAAGATAGTAACCACCTGCACATATCTACTCAAGAGATATGAAAACAGAGAATCAAATAAAGGCTTGTATATGAATAACAGCATTATAATAGCCCCAAACTAGATACAATCCAAATGTCTACTAGCAAATGGATGGATAAAATGTGATCTATCCATACAACAGATTATTATTCAGCAATAAAAAGGAAAGGATGACATATGATACCATATGATACCACCAACCTCAAAAACATTATGCTAAGTGAAAGAAGTGAGATAGCAAAGATTTTATATTGAGGTGCCTGGCTGGCTCAGTTGGTAGAGCATGCAACTCTTGATCTCAGGGTCATGAGTTCGAGCCCCATGTTGGGGATAGAGTTTACTTAAAAAAAAAAAAAAATCTTATATTGTATGATTCTGTTTTTATAAAATGTCCAGAAAAGGCAAATCTATAAAGTCAGAAAATAGATCAGTGGTTCCCTGGGGCTGGGAGCAGGGACTGATTGCAAATGGGCATGAGGACTTTTTTGGGGTGGTGGAAATGTTCCAAAATGGATTATGGGGATAGTTGCACAATTCTGTAACTTACTAAAAATCCCTGAATCATACACTTAAAATGGGTGAGTTTTATGATATGTAAGTTACAGATCAATAAAACTGCTTAAAAAACCAGCCTCAAAACACAATTTGACTTATTCTCCATAGTGTGTCAGGTGCTTTGTGGTCACCGTGGTCACTTTCCTACTCTACTGATAACAAAATATGAAACATCAGTTAATTACAATGATCATATACTATACACCAATGGCAAAATGGTTATTCCCTCTCAAAACTGATATCACTAGAAGGCCTGATTGTGATTATAAATATTTAAAGACACGAATTTTTAAGTGTCACTTCTGTGTGTTTTAAGACTATTTCCCCAAATGACTAAGGCTATGTATACAAAATGTGAAAACAACTGGTTCAAACATGAAAAATTTGGTCAACCAACCCTGGTTGCCTCAAAGACCTCCAGAAACTGCTCTGATTTTCAGGCTGGACTGACTCATTTTTTTTTTTTTTTTACTGACTTGACCAAATTGACTGTGGAAATTGGTATCATGTTGAGACAACCCATGTTGCCACCCATAACCGCCTCATGCAAGAAACTGTATCTTGACACATGCTGCATCAATTAGCCATTAAACAATCCACAAAAACAGCATCAAGCTGAAGCTTGCTAATAAAGACCGGAGCCCACAAGAGCATGTGCTTTCTGCAGCTCTTCACAAAAGGCCCTGCCGCCCACAGCCCAGCCCCAGCTCCCAACACAATCAGGGGTCAGAGTGGGAGGCTACCCTCAGTCACAAAATGGCTGGGTGCCAAGGGGGCTGTTCAAAACAGATAAATAAAAGCACTTTCACTAAACTATAGTTGGAGTTCCCCAATGTGCTTTGTATAGGGATCTACATGTCAATTTTCTGGTAAGATTAGCTCCAAAGAAAATGTTGACTTTGTACAAGCTACCACGTTTTCTCCTGTCAGAAAAAGAAAACCACACAAATCGAGGATTCCCTTTTTGCTGTGATCTATTCATATCAAGTGCTGATGGTATCTGCTACTTCTGTTCCCTTTTGGTATCTGTTCTTGTTTTATACTTAAAATATTTAATTTGCTCTGTGCTTTCATGTGTAAGCTTCACTTTTAGAAATACGCATGGTTTCAATTTACGCGGTCTCAGTTTTGAAATATGGTACGTGGCTCTGTTGTGGATGACATGAGAGCAGAAATAAACTTCTCTTCAACTTCTTCCCTCCATAAAGCAATTACACGGTTTTGCCTGCATGCCAGGAAGCCACTCTCAGTTTGCCAGGAGCCAGAGGACACATTAGCAGGTCCCCCCTCCTGGTACCCTCTCCTAGCACTGTTCCAAGGGTGCTGCAGGAACCTCCTTTCATTATGTTTAATTGTCTTATGAAAAGACAACAACTAATGTATCTATCTAGTTATTTCTTGGGGACTGCATTCTAATGAATGAGAACAGCGGGTACAATATAGACTATGCCGACATTTTGCATTACAAATCCATCCGTGCACAACAGGAACGCACATAAGAGAAAACCACAATGCAATATAAAAGTTATTCTAATCACTCCGTCACGTAATAAAGGGTAGGTCATCCAAAGATTCTTGCAAAGCCTTAAATAAAATTAAGCAGTATAATTAGCTATCTGAAATGGCAGCTATTATCTAGAGTCTCATGATTCCGTTCAGAATGGAGACAACAAACCTGGTTTTCCCCTTCATGTATGAGAAAGGCAAGAGACACGCAGCATTTACAAGGCTGGTACCAAGGGCAAACGGCTGTTGCCTTCCCTCAATCCTTTCACAGTAAGTAAAAGAGGTTCCCTTCTAGCATAGTGTATTTTAGATTCCTACCTAGCAATATGTACACATTCTGGTCAGTGTGTAAGAAAGAGCAGGTGTGGAAGAACAAGTTCCTGAGACTCGGAAGGGACATACATCCTGCCCCAGCTCTGGAGGAACCTACTTCCCCACATCTAAGACACCACGAATTCTAAGACTCCTACTGACTACAAAAGCTTTTCAGTGAAAAAGGAAAGAAAGCAATGGAATACTACATTAAATGCATAAATAAATTGTAAGATGCATTTTGATTGTAGACTTCACTTGAGGCAGCATGTCCACAAGACCAACTCTAGTAAATTGTTTAAAAGAAATTAAAAATTCTAGGGGTGCCTAGGTGACTCAGTCGGTTGAGCGACCAACTCTTAAATTTGAGCCCCGTGTCAGGCTCTGCACTGAGTGGAGCCTGCTTGAGATTCTCTCTCCCTTTCCCTCTGCCCCTCCCTCCCCTAAAAAAAAAAAAAAAAGAAAAAGAAAAATTCTAGCAGCTAATACCTCTGTGGTACTTGTATATGTCAAACACTGAGCTAAATGCATTATCATCATATGCATTATTAACTCATTTAGTTCTCATTATAACCATTGAGATAAATATTAGCTCCATTTTACAGATGAGTAAATTGAGGCTCAAATTAATAAAATTACTTGCCTAGGGCTACACAACTAGAGTCTCCAATCCTAACTCTTTTTTTTTTAAGATTTTGATTTATTTATTTGAGAGAGAGACAGAGAGCACATGTGGGGGGAAGGGCAGAGGGAGAGGGAAAGAGACAAGCAGACTCCTCCCTGAGCAAGGAGCCTGATGGGGGGCTTGATCCCAAGACCCTGAGATCAGGACCCAAGCCAAAGTCAGATGCTTAACTGACTGAGCCACCCAGGTACCCCTCCAATCCTAAGTCTTAAGCCTTAACAAACTGTACTACATTTATAAGATACACTGCAACTGAATTTATCGGCTGGACTATTATCCCAGCTTTGGCATTGAATAGCTGGCTGATCTTCAGATGTTTTATTTTAGATTTTTCCACTTCTCACAGAAAAGCAGAGAAGGAGGAAAGTCTGGGGAAAGTTCTAACTATTCTCCCACATAGCGTCTTGCTGCTTTTCTTGTGAAGTGTTATTTGAACTATACAATAGCTATTATGTACGAGGCACAGCGCTGTGACCTCAAAGAGTAAGGAACTGATCCAAGGTCACGCAGCAAAGTTGAATTAAGAGGCAGAAGCAGAACTTAAACCTGGGTCTGACACTAAAACCAGAGCTCTTCCATTAGACCACCAACCCAATTGCCTTTTTTCTGACTAAATTCTTTAGCCTTATTCAGCCTTAGTTTCTTTCTTTCTTTTTTTTTTTAAGATTTTATTTATTTATCCCAGCGAGAGAGGGAATCCAAGCAGGGGGAGTGGGAGAGGGAGCAGTAGGCTCCCCGCTGAGCAGGGAGCCCAACACGGGGCTCGATCCCAGGACCCTGGAATCATCACCCGAGCCAAAGGCAGACGCCCAACGACTGAGCCATCCAGGTGCCCTGAGCCTTAGTTTCTTCATCTAAAAATGGGGATACAATGATACTTTTCTTGCAAGGCTATCACGAAGTTCGAATGAAATAATATACACAAAAGATCTAATACAGTAGTATATAGAAGGCATTTGGTGAATGATAATTATTGTTGCACCCAGTCCAGAGGGAACTTAATACTCCCAACAGCAAAATAATGGACTTGACTTCCATGGTACTGATCACTTCAAACTAGGTCTTTGGAGAAAAGAATAGGTGTGAAGAGGTCTTGTAACTGCTCAACATTCTGGAAGAGTGTTCTATCTGAGGATAAATCTCTTACTTTAATACTAGAAAGGGCAAACAAAAAGGATAACTTCCAATGAAGCTACATAAAACTACAGTACAATTTTTTTCTCACAGAAAAAATTCCCGGAGAAAAACATTATTCCCAAAAAGCTATGATTCAGTTTATTCATTTCATAAACAGGTGGTGGCATACAATCAGTACCACACATTAACTGTGGCCTCCATCCTCTCACCAACAGAAATGACCATCACACAGGTGTTCTCCGTCTTCCTCTGATAAGCTACTAAACTTCATGGTCTGCCTACAAGACAAAGCTATGATCAGAGCTGTCTGAGGGGCTTGGTGAATCAAACATGCATCAGGCCTCAGACAGAGTGCATCCTGCTGGGTGGCTGGACAGGGCTCACCATAAAGGCCAGGGGCTCCCTTTAGGGTACTATAAAAACCTGTGAATCAAAATACATAGGGATCGCATAATTGACACTAAATCCCAACTCCCAGCAAGGTGGAAGGACTTTAGGGGAGGTGACAGTGGGACTAACAACCCTCTCCCACTTGTATTCCTTCTCTGTATGGCACATGATCCCTTCTCTTTCCTCGAAGGCTTCCGAGGCTACTCATTTCAGAAAGGGAGGGGGAAGTGGCCTGCATGGTATTTCCCCTGGGTTCTTCATCCTTTTAGAGATGTCCTAACAGGGATGACTCTGCTATGATAAATCCTATCACAGATGCACAGGAGAAAGAAAAACTAAGTCCAGAACAACTCTCTTTGATTAAGTAGACCACCCACACAGACAACTATAGAAAGATCACATATTTCTTCTAATTAAGCTTTTTATTTTCAGATCATTATAGATCAACATGCAGTTTAAGACACAACACAGAGACATCCTGTATACCTTCTATCCATGGTAACATTTTGTAAAACTACAGTACAATATCACAGATGGGGTCCTGACACTGATGTAATCAAGACAGAGAACGTGTCCGTCATCACACTTTTTTCTAGCCGCACCAACTTCTCTGGCCCCGAACATTCTCCTCAGCTCCTGGTAACCACTAATCTCTTCTCCATTTCTCTAATTTGTCATTTGAAAAATATTATAAAAATGGAATCATACTGTATGTAACTTTTTGTGCCTGGCTTTTTTTCACTCAGCATAATTCTCTGGAGATTCCTTTTTACTGCTGAGTAGTATTATACAGTATAAATGTACAGCATTTAATTATTCACTCACTGATGGACATCTGGGTTGGTTCCAGTTTTGGGCTATTATGAATAAAGCTGCTATGAACATTTGTGTACAGGTTTTTGTGTAAGCCTAAGTGTTCACTTCTTTGGGATAAATGCTCAGGAGTGCCACTGCTGGGTTGGGTGGTAGTTGCATATTTAAATTTTTAAGAAATGCCAAACTGTTTTCCATTGGGGCTATATTATTTTATATTCCTATCAGCAATGTGTTAGTGATCTAATTTCTTTGCATCCTTGGCAGCATTTGGTGTTATCTCTATTTTTAAATTTTAGCCATTCTAGTAGGTATGTAGTAATATTTCATTGTGGTTTTAGTTTGGCTAACGATGCTGAATATCCTTTCATGTGCTTATGTGCCATTTGTATATCCTCTTCAGTGCAATGTGTCTTCATGTCTTTTTTACTGTTGAGTTTTCAGGGTTCTTTATACATTCTAGACACATATTCTTTTAAAAGAATACGTTTAAGTAATGTCATATGGGGTTTCCTGTCTTTTGAAGATCATTGCCACAAATACAGAAATTCCCAGTGATTACCCGTGGCAAAGAGAATGAATGACCAACGTGGGGAAGGAGGCTTAATTTGTAGAGACGTTCATTTGTGTGGATTGTCAGAGCTGGAGAAAAACCAACAACCCACAGTCTTTAAGCTAGTTTGTTTACCTCAGTTAATGGGCTAAGTCTTTCTTTTTCTCAAAAACACAAATGTTCGTGAGTTATGATCTACTACAGCATTGGCATGTGATTAATATTCACAGCTAAAGGACAGTATTTAAAGGATTTAAAAACAGGAGCCAAGGTAACTGTGCTTCTGTCACTAGCACTCACTTAACACAACTGCCCCTCCAGACACATGTGACTGAAGCAGTCACAGAGCTCAGGGAAGGAGCCTCCACACCGTGGCTCTCTCAGCCTCTCAGGTTCAACATAAACACAGCTGAAGATGATTCCTTTCTAAATGACTTGGGTTGCTCAAACACCAAGCAGTTCTTTTAAAAAAAAAAACAGCTGTGTCTGCCTGTCCAGACAGCAAAAATATGGCTTAGGTCAAAAGCTCACTGTAACCTATGAGAAAGCACACACGGAGTACATCTCTACAAAAGAGGCTGCTATGAAAGTTTTGTGCACATTTTTCCTAAGTTACTTAAAATTAACCAGGTTAGTTTTCAACTTTATCCAGCAAATGATCATTCCCTAATTCGTTTCTGCCAAAAATCCCAACTTCACTATCCACTAAGGTATTAACACTGCCACCTTGACATCAACATTTCTTTCCTAAGGAATTCAAAGGTTTTACTTCTACCATCTCATTTTCTTCTCTCATTTAATAAATAGAATAATTTGAGGATGTAATACAAATATTCTTCTAACAGTTTTTAGATCTTAAAGTTTACACCAATCTCGTGTAAAAGGCATTCGCAAATATATATAACATTTACCTGCCTATACTCTTTTGGATTATCAGCCTCCAATTCTCTTCCAAATTCCTTCCTTAAAAAGAATACCCTTGCATGGGACCTTCTTGTACCTTTTTTGGCAACTTCCTTGAATCTATAATTATTTCAAAATAAAGAGATTTTTAAAAATGTTTTTTTTCCATCTGTGTTGTGTCTCAACATGTTCTTTTTATAATTCTTTGTTAGTGAAAATACTTCATTTCAGTATACTTTATAGTCAAAAAACCCTTTCCCCTTAAAGATGTCTTTTGATTTTATTATACCAGTCTGGTTTAGAGAGCACCTATTTTCTTTTTTTATCTTTTTAAGATTTTATTTATTTCAGGGAGAGAGAGCTTGGGCACGAGCTTGAGCATAAGTGGGGGTGGGGTGCAGAGGGATAAGCAGACTCCCCACTAAGCAGAAAGCCTGACATGGGCCTTGATCCCAGGACCCCGGGATCATGACCTAAGCCAAAGGCAGAAGCTTAACCAATTGAGCCATCCAGGTGCCCCAAAATCACCCATTTTCTTAGCTAAGTCACACTGCTTTAATTCTCAATTATTTGTTTGCATTTCACAGTATCTCATCTTCAGTTCTAAACGATTTCATACTTCCTGGAATACCCCACTTTGAACACAAAATAGTCTAAACAAATCAAGCACTTAGGGCAGTGTCTGCTACAGAGTAATGCTTCATAAATATTCATTATTATTACTATTACTACTCCTACTATTATTTTCATAGCATAATCCACTCTCGGGGATTCCCGATCTTTTCTTTTTTTCTCCCATATACCTCTCTGATTAGCCTTATTCCCTTACCTCACTAGCCTGTCATACTTCCGTCTGTCCAGGATCACAGAGTATGGAATCCTGGTGCTTGAAGGAACTTGAGTGATCACCTAGCGATCCCTTCAATGTATATAAGAGGAAACTGAGGCCCAGAGAGCAGGAGAGATCTGCCTTTCCAGGGTCACACAACGAGGCAGTCAATCAGTGTGACTGAACTGGGAATTCAAACAAAGCTTTATTCCTTCTTAGAAATTAAGCTTTTTAAGTTGTCTAAATTGGGCCAAGTCAGTGCTGTATACTTGAAGTTCTTTACTAATATATAAGAGAAAAAAATGGCTTAACTAAGGAAAGAAAATTTTATCCAATTTCCAGATGCTCCCAATTCCTGGTCAACGACAACAGCTACTTTTAAGTTTCTCTCTCTCTCTCTTTCTCTGACATTGCAAATGTCTTTTAAATCATCAGGGATTTTTTTTTTTTTCAACCTACTGATTTGCTAGACCAAACATAGATAGGATTTTTCAGGAACCATGAGGTATGGTGATAATGACAGAATCACCGAAACTCTTTGAAAGAATGGTTTGCCTTTCTGGCAGGGGAAACTTCTTTCTAAAGTACTGTTTCCACCACACTGATGAGAAGAGAATTCCTTCTTTCTCTTCCTTTTTTTTTTTTTAAAGTCTGATTAACTGCAGTAAAATTCACACTTTCCAGGTGTATAGATCTATGTTGTTGTTTTTTTTTTTTAAGATTTTATTTATTTGAGAGCAAAGCAAGAGAGATCACAGAGGGAGAGGGAGAAGAAGACTCCCCACCGAGCAGGGAGCCCAATGTGGGGCTCGATCCCAGGACCCTGGGATCATGACCTGACCTGAAGGCAGATGCTTAACTGACTGAGCCACGTAGGCGCCCTAGATCTGTGTGTTCTAACAAATGTGTACAGTTGTGTAACCACCACCAAAATCAAGATATAGAACATTTCTAACACTCCTCAAAATTCCCTCACAGCTTTATAGTCAACCTGCCCTCCACCCTTTGGCAACCACCCATGCATTTTCTATCCATATAGTTTTACCATTTCCAGAATGTCGTACAAGTGGAATACACAAGACGTAGCCCCTTGAGACTGATTGCTTTCACCTTGCATAAAGTCTTTGATATTCGTCCATGTTACTGTATCAGTAGTTTGTTCCCTATCATTACTGAGTAGTATCCCATTGTATGGATTAACTACAGCTTGTTTATTCATTCATTGTCTAAAAGACATCTGGGTTGTCTCCAGTTTGGGGGGGACTGTGAATCAAGCCACTGGGAGTGAGACTGCTGGCTCATGTTGCAGGAAAGTGTCAAACTGTTTCCCCAAGCAGCTGTACCATTTCATGTCCCTGCTAGCAATGCAGGAGAGTTTCTGTTACTCCATATTCTTGCCGGCACTTATATTGTCTCTTTTTTCTTTAATTTTAGTGAAGGGCTCCCTTTTAACAGAAAAAAGTAGCAGGAAACATTTTTTATTCACTGCTGAAACTTCAAGCAACCCTGCCTCCTTTCTTTCTCTTTTTTTTTTTTTTTTTAAAGATTTTACTTATTTATTCATTAGAGACAGAGAGAGAGAGGCAGAGGGAGAAGCAGGCTCCCAAGGAGCAGGGAGCCCGATTCGGGACTCGATCCCAGGACCCTGGGATCATGACCTGAGCCGAAGGCAGACGCTCAACCATCTGAGCCACCCAGGCGCCCCCTTTCTTTCTCTTAATACCCGCAAGCAGTCCATTAGGAAAGTCTATTGATTCTACACTTAAAATATGTCCAGAATCTGACCACATCTCCCTATCTTCAAAACTGCCTCCCTGATCTGAGCCTCTGTAACTCACCTGGATTACTGCAACAGTTCCCAACTGGCCTCCTTGCTGTTCTGTGAACACTCCAGACATATCCTACCTGGTGTCTTCTGCTCTATTCCCCCATATACCTACTTGACCAGCTCCTCTCCTCCTCCAAGCCTCTGCTTCAGGCTCATCTTCTCTCTGAGGCCTACCCAGAGAACACTGCAACCTACTCTTTGGCTGCCCCAAGCTTGATCTACTTTTTCTTTTCTCCATACTACTAACCATCTTCTAACACACTGTATTTACTTTTTTATGTTTATTATTTTTTTTTCTTTTTTTTTTATTTTTTTATTCTTATGTTAATCCCCATACATTACATCATTTGTTCTAGATGAAGTGTTCCATGATTCATTGTTCGTGCACAACACCCAGTGCTCCATGCAGAACGTGCCCTCCTCAACACCCACCACCAGGCCAACCCATTCTCCCACCCCCCTCCCCTCTAGAACCAGAAAAGCGACCACTTTATGTTTATTATTTATGGGTTGTTTGCCAACCCTGTTCTACCCCTGCTAGAATGAGTTCCATGAGTGTAGGAATCTTTTTTTTTTTTTTTCTTATACTAATGTATTCCAAGTACTTAGAGCAGTGCCTGGAACATACCTGGTATTAAATAAATAGTTGCTAAATGACTGAACCAACAACACGACTTTGGAATCTAAGGTAGCACCAATTAGATCTGTGTGAGGCCAGATTTATAATAAGTAAAGCTAGGGGCAGAAGATAACATGTTGAAACCACAAGACTTAGTTTCTCTAAACACAAATCTATTTGCATAGCATTTGCCTTCAGAATAACATAAAAAATATATAGGGGCGCCTGGGTGGCTCAGTCGGTTAAGCACCTGACTCTTGGTTTCGGCTCAGGTCATAAACTCGGGGTCTGAGATCAAGCCCGGTGTCAGGCTCTGCGCTCAGTGCAGACTCTACGTGAGATTCAATCCTTCTCCCTCTGCCCTTCCCCTGGCACGTGTCACGTGTGCTCTCTCTCTCAAATAAATACATAAAGTATTTTTAAAAATTTAAAAAATATATTTATCTATAATACAAAAACATTAAAAAACTCTCCTATCAGAGAAAGCAGATGAAACGAACCAGGTTCATATATACAAAAAATGTCTTGGGACAACAACTATCTAGGTTTTTTTCTTTCTATAAACTTCTCCATCTGTGTAAGATTGCCCAAGCCGGATTGCCAATTTTATTTTCTTAATCTAAGCTCTATTCTCATTACCCTTCCATTTCTATTTTTTATCCTCAGGGAAAGAGAGAGCAGTTACTGCCAGGGCATTCTCACATCTTCCAAAGAAATGACACAGGTGTTAATCTTGTATTTATGTTTGATGTGGGTAATAATGGCTATGGCTGGAGCTGCAGGTTTATTAATATGCAGGGCTCTCACCTCATTAGTGGCGATGTATGTTTTGAAGTTAAGCTGCAATGTTTGCTGTAATGTCAAATCTGGTCTGCCAGACTTTTTCACTGTTCATTTTCTTTGTTTTTACCCAGTCAGTACATGCTATGCTTACAGGGCTCACACATGTGCTATTTAATAAAGACAATTTTCCACAGTAGTTAATCCTGGTGGAACTTTCAAACATTTTTAATAATTATGTCCTCATGTGATACCACATGTCTATCTTAGAGAAAAGGTTTTCATAATTTTTGACCCGGTAATGCAAAGAATAATAAACTCTCTTCCTGGCTTAATCTGGAAGTGATATGTGCTTAAACTGGATAAAGTGATTAATGCATAGTTATTATATAATAAAAACTTGTGCTCATTATTAGCATTTGTTAGTTAATGAAGTACTTGCATATATATCTCAACCAAATCTTTACAAGAACAAAATAAACAACAGTAAAACCTTATTGATGGGGCACCTGTCTGGTTCAGCTGGTTAAGTGTCTGCCTTTGGCTCAGGTCATGATCTCAGGGTCCTGGGACTGAGTCCCACACTGGGCTCCCCACTCAGCAGGAAGTCTGCTTGTCCTTCTCTCTCTTCCTCTGCCCCCCTCATGCTCTCTCTCTCTAATAAAATCTTAAAAAAATAAAATTTTAAAAACCTTATTGAATATAATATTTGATAATCCATTATGAACAGCAACTGTTATACTTTAATTCATAAAAAAAATGTCCAGTGGACATAATACATATCAAAGGAACAAACCTGTGCCAGACTAACAAGCCTCGTGGGATGGGTGGTCTCACTGTGCTGCTCAGAGTTCGTTCCACTCTACGGTCCTCACTGAATATGCGCTGCAGGAAAGACTCTTAATTTTTACCAGCTTGTCTGGAAGTCATTAACTGTGTTTTATAAATTCCAAAAGATACTATTTATGCATTTATGTTTTACGGCTAAAAATCCAGGACCACAGTATTCCAAGGAAGCCATTTAAATGTGAGAAATAGTATTTTTCTCTTCTCATTAGGTAACTGAACGCATCTCCGTTTCTTCATCTTTTAAAATTTGTGTTCATAAGTACAAGACCCTGGCTCTAGGGGCAGCATTTGTAGGGAAAGAAATGATGATCGAAGAACACAGGTACTTAGACTAAGACAAAGGAGAAAGAAACTTAGATCACTCATGAGCATTTCTCTGCACCATCTTCCGTTTACTCTGTTCTCACAGTACCTGTAGCGCCCCCCCAAACCCCGCCCCTACCCCCGCAGAAGGACCACTGCCTTTGATTTGACAATGTGACACATATTCAGCTAGAATTCCCATCATCGTTCATTTAGAGAAAGTAAAAATGAGTACATGGGCTTTTAAGAAGGTACAGCAACAAGCCTATATAGCAAAAGTGTATAAACAAGTATATTACCTATTTAATTGCCTTAGCTGAACTTGGAAGCTCTGATCTTTAATTGCCTGATTGAACTGATCTAAAAAGCTATAATTTTTTAATCAGGGAGAAAATTAAATAGCTTTTTGGTAAATAAAAAGGCATCTTTAATCTTATTTTTATGGAATCCAAGTTATTAAATATGGACAAAACCTCTAAAATATTAAGTTAACAACTACTCAATCTAGAGTAAATTTCTCATTACAATGCTTCATAAAAGTCTTCAGGGACACCTGGCTTCTTCCACTCTTCAAATAAAAACACATGCTTTTAGGGGCACCTGGGTGGCTCAGTTGGTTAAGCGGCTGCCTTCGGCTCAGGTCATGATCCCAGGATCCTGGGATCGAGCCCCGCATCGGGCTCCCTGCTCAGCTGGAAGCCTGCTTCCCCCTCTCCCGCTCCCCCTGCTTGTGTTCCCTCTCTCGCTGTGTTTCTCTCTGTCAAATAAATAAATAAAAATCTTTAAAAAAAAAAAAACAAACAAAAAAACACATGCTTTTAAATCCAGAAGGTAAAAGTTTCCATGAATAACCAGGAAACTCTAAAGCTAAGCATATAAATATATTTAATGAGGTGTATTACCACAGCATATTATTTCTTTAGTCAAATACTCATAATTACTGGGGAATAATTGTTCACCTGCACTATAATTCATTAGTCTTTCCATCTAGACAGATGCAGATGCACATTGACTCACTGGTATTTATTTAAAACCCAAATCCCTTGGGAGGGTTTGTTCTACCACTATCCCCACTCAGCCCCTCACGGATATCTTCCCTTAACTAGGAGCATTTTACAGTGGGTGATGCTTTAGGAATTCAGCTGGCCAGCAAAGACTGAGAAGAGAAGTACAAGTTCAGGATTCCTTTTTGAAAACTTTATGTCCTCAATCAGAAAAGCCACTAAGGCCACCAAGGTATGTGAAGCAATCTCTTAAGGAACAGTGTATCATGATATCTGAAATGTTAGTAAAAGGAAGGGATGCAATTGTATAGAAAGTGAAGGCTTCCGCAGTAACTGACCAAAGAACCTTTTCTTAGCTTAAGCTGCATCCAGAGCTGGGATGGACCTACTTGCCTCTGAGAGGCTCTGGTCGACCACACTTGCCCACAGTGATTACAGATGGTTGTTCTGGGAATCTGACGTACACCTTGTACTTTATTTTTAGATCCCAGGCATAAATCCACTTGAAACATGTATATCAAGATCCCATTTCAAAGAAAAATTCAATTTTTTCTCCAAAACGAAGAGTAAGACTAAAACCAATGATTGCAAAGAAGAAAAAATAAAAACAACTGCAGAATAACTAAACAGTATTTCCCTATCCACTATGGTTTTAAGTGCTTCTAAGATTGCTCACAGAAAGTTATGACTAAGGAGAATTCACTATAAGCCAGAAGTATGGTGTATGCCCAGAGTATAGGATGATCCTAAGGATCACTTTAATAGTAACATTTGCATTTCCATGGCAAGGTCCTTTTAATGAAGGTTTTGCTATTGAGAATTGATGTCTTCCTTGAGTTCCTTTGTCAAAAGGATAGCAGATGTCCATAAAAATCATTAAAATGACAAGAACTGACCACTGTGTTAACTCCTATTAAAATGGCCATTACCACTTCATGGGTTGGTGAGTGTGGGGAGGTAGGAGTACAGGGAAGAGAAGCAATATAGGTCATATTATGTTAAATACCATTCTCTCTCTAAAAAAAAAAAGAGAAAGAAAAAGAAAAAAAAAAAGAAATACCATTCTCTCTTAACCTTGGTCGTGAAAATGCTCCATTCTTTTCTCACCCACCAGATGCATTCACATGATGACTTCTTCCCAGGAAGAGTAACACTAACACAACTCAGCTCACTCCCCCTATGTCTACATTTTGCACCAACTATACTCTAGAAATAGACTGGACGGGCTTTAAGGGAAAATTTGGTTCCTGATTCCATTTAATCCGCATAAACACCTTCAAGAACTGCAAGTTTTACTTGCCAAAGTCTACACCTCCTCTTCAAAAGAGGACAAGGGATTTAAGAAGAAATCTGAAATCACTAGGATATTAAAACCACACAACAAAAAACAACCCCTAGGGACCAATGTGTTACTACAGTTGAAGGCATCAGTTGTTTACTTGCTCTCTCAAAGCTTATACCTTTTTTTAAAAAAACTTTCCTTTAATCACATCCAATGTGTATGTTGTTGCATTCCCCAAATGTGCATAAAGTGGGGCTGAGCAGATGTGTTAAAATCAACCAGTACTGTTAGTAATAGGAGGCCCTGAAGTTACTTTGCTATAGTCTGTTTCTCACTTAATAATTTGCTCCAAATGAATTCATGCATTTTGGGAACACTGAAAAATTCAAAGGGAGGTTCCTTTCACAACATTCAAGTTACCTGATTATTCTTCTCCAGTGTTCTGTTAATAGAACTGGGAGACTAATTTTTGATGCATTCACCAACTCCTTATTTAAAGCTTTACTTTCAAGGTATGTGAAGCAATCTTTTAAGGACCAGTGTATGGTGATATCTGAAGCATTAATAAGGGATGCAATTGTATAAAAAGTGAAGGCTTTGCAGTAATTAGAGTTAAGGATTAAAAATCAGATCCTGTTATTTTCAAATACTATGAAATACCTTTTTACATGTTTGGTAAATATCCACAAAAATACCATGCCTATAATCTAAATCAGAGCAGCTGAAGGAGAAAATAAGCAAAATATTTATAAAGCAGGCATCTTTTTGACTACCAAATATATCAGCTGGCTTAAATATCAGATCATTTATTTTATTTAAAAAGCAAGGTATCTGGAGAGCTCCCCACCCAACCTCACAAATTAATTCAGAGCTCGTAAGCACAGTACATACCTCTATGTAAAATCTTTAAACTCCACAAATAGGTAAGGCCTTTAACAACCTAAATTTAAGAAAGAGAAACAGTCCAATGATGATTTTTTATCAGAAATTTTCCACATTTAAACATATAATCATTATCAACCATAATTCTTCCTTTAAAACTCTGAAAACCAATAAGTGTTTATTACACATCTCCCATTTCTGTGCCAGGCTCTTTGAGGATGCCAAATGTGTAAACTACAGCCCTCCTTCCTTTAATGGGCTTACAATGTTCTGAAGATAAGCCACGATGAATGAAAAAAAGGAAGGTATGTGCATGTAACATGACCTGGAAATACATCTACTAAGTTCGCAGTGGTGGTGTGGGCAGGGAGGAAAGGCTTTCCCTTCTTATACTTCTGTATGTGGATTTTTTTTTTTAAGTCGTGACATTTGTGACTAAGGAAAGACATTTTTTAAAAGCTAACTAATGAAGACAATGGGTGGAACAGAGATTGCTTTTCCTGCCCATAATCAGGAAGGCTTTACCAAAGTGCTGAGCTCTAAGTAACAGATTCAACTGATGTGAAGGAAAGAGAAGAAGGTGTTCAGGACAAGGTAAAAATATACTGTCCAAGTGCTGGGGCCATATACTCTTCAAAAGATCAAGGTCAGGAAAGACAAAGAAATGCTGAGAGACTGCTCTGGGTTAACAGAGACCAGAGACATGACAACTAAATACAATGTATAATCTTAGACTGGATGCTGGACCAGAAATGTTTATTCTTTTGGTCTAGAAAGGGTATTCCTGGACAACTGGCAAAATCCAAGTTAGGACTGCTGATTAGATAGCAGTACTGTACCAATCAATGCTAATTTCCTGATTTTGATCAGTATACAGCAATGATGTGAGAGAATGTCCTTGTTCTTAGGAAATATACACCTGAAGTATTTAGGGGTAAAGGGCCATTGATGTCTGCGACGTACTCTCAAATGTTTCAGGAAAAAAACACATACCAAATGTGGTTAACTGGTAACAACTGGGGAATCTGGAGGAAGCATCTTTCAACTTTTCTGTAAGTTTAAAATAATTTTTAAAAAATATTTCCAAAAAATGTTTTAAATGATATTCAGGTAGGAAAGATCAAAGTATATCAAGATGAGCAGCCTCACAAGCCAAGCTGGTGGATGCAGGCATATGTATGGAGTCATGTAGAAAACACTGAAAGCGCAGGTCAAAAAAATAAAGGGAGAAAATACAAACATTCGAATTAGAATGGATTTTTGATTGAACAGCCTGTGTTAAGAATAATCAGTCAAATAAGATTCTGAAAAAAAGATGTTTCTAAGACCCTAAGTACATGGGTTACAAGTGCTGCCTTCTATGTGAGAAGTTGAATCACTAAACACTTTAACAATCTTTACATAGAAATGGTTGCAAAAGGGGATGCACATGTTTTTATTCATACCCACTGACGCTGTATGCACATGACTGTGAACTTGCCAATTTCAAGGTTGACTATTCATAATTATTTATCAGATACAATGAATGAACCACTATCACTCAAAATTTACTTCCAGAATTTAAAAGTACCCACCATTACAGAAAATTTTAGATGAGTCAGGACTATAAAAACAAGGAAACCTGCCATTATGAGGAATAACTAAGTGATTTACATATTTATTTTGAAAATGATGAAAAGAAGGTTGGGGCTAAATCTGGAAGGATTTTAGTTGATCAATTAAGACTAAGAGCAATTCTAAAAAGAGAAATGCAAAGAGAGAAAACCAATTTCCAAATACTAAAGATTTAGAAGAAGGTAAAATCTATATCAATTAATGCTGAGCAGAGATTAACATATTTTAATTCTTTTCTTAGAGGGGGATGTACTCCTGAAAGATTTGCTAGCAAGGTATGATCATTTCCACAGTAAGCTTATATGTTTTAAGAGAAGAGAATACATTTTTATAGCAAATTATTTTTTCTAGGATTTGGAATAAGTGGCATTACAATAAAACACATATGCTCTAGACAGTAAGATAGTAAAAAAAACAAAAAGAAAAGAAAAGAAAAAATCAAACTAGTAATAATGATAACCAACAGAGGAAGGAAACAGGCAAAAATATTGCCTTAAAAATCAATAATGAAAACAATTTTCTCTTTGGGTAGTAGGATGAGGCCATCTTATTTAGCATGGAAGTAATCACCTCCGAGTTCTGAAATTAGGGTTAAACTTCTCAATTTATAACCTTACTTGCATATTATAAAACCTTCCCATTAAAGATGGTTCACCATTAAAAATTGGTCCCACGAAAAATGAATAACCAGAAAACACACAAGGGGAAGGCAATCCATATATTCAGATTATCAGGCAGAAAAAAAAGTAAAACAAATACTGATTTTGTAATACTAAAATTACAAATCTTATTAGAGCTTCAAAAAGAATGTACGGTTCTTCCAACTTTGTCAAAATAGATTACGTTTTCCTTTAGAAGCATATAAAAAGCAGTGTACAGAAATCTGTCCATTGAAACTCTAGAGGGTATTATTGGTATTCAGTAGGCTAGGTTTCACAACAATGACCTGACAAAGCCTTGACACTGAATGTACTTGTATCTGCTGTCAATCACTCACTCCTTGACATGTCAAGTGCACATCCTTTCAGCGACAACTTCAATCAACATTAGCACTCAAAATACAGCACACAGTGTCACTGCTTCAGAAATGAGAGGAAAAACAAAACGTGCAAGCATGGCAGGGAATGGCAGGAAGGCATTCCTCTTTCTAGGAGACCACATTCAAATGGAAAGTGGATAAAAATCACTAAGCAAGTTGAAAGGCTGAAATCAGCCAGTTTATGTGAATACTTTTTTTTCCTGGGAAAATATTCTCTTGCCATATATCCTATGAGAGAAAATTCAAACAACACATCATATAAGTTGACAGGGGTCCATCCTGTAACGAACCTTGAATCTTTGGATGTCAACAGCATGCCAGGTTATTAGAACCTGGGATATAAAGCTAATTGGGAGGAGGAAGAGATGCCTAGATGTCGTTCTATGACATGAAAGGAATCTGAAGCAACTGTATGTGTCACTCCACTCCTTTCTCATATACTTCTCTTTTTTTTCTCTTTTTTTTTTTCTCTTTAACCTTGTTCTCCTTTTCAGGCCTTCCTCTCCTTTTTTCTCATTCTCTTAGGAAAGCAGAGTGAAAGAGCATGGGGCTTGGGGTAAAACAGCGCTGGGTTCAAATCTTTACTGATTAGTTATAGATAACTTTAATTTTTCTAAACCTCATCTTGCACATGTATAAAATATGATCAATAACCTACAATCTACAGAGTTTGCTATAAAGATTAAATGACATAATATTTATACATAAAACACTTCATCAACATTGGCACAACGAGGTAGTCAATATACACCTATTTCTCTCCTCTCTCCTCTGATTCTGTTGCTTCTGACGTGGCAAAGAGCACCCATATGCTTTTCGGCCTCACGGAGAGAACTCAAGGGAACAATGTTGATCTGTCTTCAGAACAGTAGAGGAGAGATGACCTACAAACATCAATTTGCTAGTCTTATTTTGATTGGGGGAATCCTTCCACTCGTGTTTGTCAGCTGCAACAAAGACTTATCCAAGTTTGTAATCTAATCAAATTACATTAAAAAAATATGCTTTGGAAGCATTATATAAGCTTAGGCCCCAGCAGAGTTTATAAAAAGTGGCAGGTGAAGAGCAAAATTATCAAAAGCATTTCTTTTACTCTGGCCACAGGCAGTTTCCATTACTATGACCTGATGAGCCATAAAAGCTAAAGAAATTGGACACATTTTAGGGGGGGAAACCCTAATTTTTAAAAAAATGTAAGGGCAAATGTAAGTAATGCTCTGGGCTGGCACTTATTTTAAGTGCCTTTCACTGAAATAATTTTTGTCATATTTTTGATTAACCAATAGGTAACCTTGGTATTTGAAGCCCGATTATTATTATTATTTTTGCTGACTCCATTCACTTTGCAGGATTCTCACTCCAGTAGAATTGAAAAGACCAATGGCTTTGTGTGGATGCTCTACACAAGATGGAGGTAAGATTTATGAAGTCCAGGAAGAGCACACTTCTCTGACTGAAGGAAGCAGATTCCTATTTTAGCCAAGTTCAACACATAATTGAGTATATAGAACTCATATACTTTTCTTTTTCAATTGGTATTCTAGCCTTTTTTTGCCCTGTATTATACGTGTTATTAAACTTTAGAGCCAAGAAAGCCAAAAGCCACAAAGCATTCATTCCCCTCTGAGATTAAAAGAGGAAATGAAACATTTTTATTTTCATCTAAAATAGTGATTTAAGTACTCAAATTTCATACTAAACTAATCTACCTAAACATGTAGATTAGAAGCTACTTAGCAATAGCATCAGAAAAGAAAGTTCTCATCACCCTGGGCAGTTCACACTAATAATTAGAAAGAAAAAAGGAAAGCTGTGAATTACAATGAACTAAGACTAAATAAGTGTCCATGTTGGATTAAAGGATTTGAGTTGTCAGTTTGATGTATAATGAATGTGAAAAAGAGCCATTTAATTAAATGGTACATGGTATAATCGCTTTGTTCTGCATTAAACTGCTTAAGTTATCAGAGTGCCTTTAGTTTAGCAACTGTTTTCTATTACACCACCCCATGACTTCTCTTAGACGCTGTTTAGCCTGCATTATTCCAAATTTCAAATCTGGAGCTTATATAGTAATGTTAGTCTAGTTGAAATATTTCATCAATTTATGTATGAATGCAGAAAACAGGAAAACTGCTTTTAATCACAAAGGGAATAAATTCCTAGATATCGCTGGTAAAAAAATTAAAAACCACACAAAAAGTCTGCAGAAATCTTTAAGAATAAAGTAGTGTTTTCTTATAAATAGTTTTATTTTAATAATTTGGCTTGAACAGTATTTTCTAATCATAAGCCTGTAACTACAAAATATTCCCCAAACAGCTTTCTTGTTGAAGAACCTGGAAATGTTACTGGTTAGCAAGTGTACTACAGTCTCTGTAAACACATGAAAGCAGAATAGGTCACAGGTAACAGGCCCCATAAGCCTGAAGCATGTCATGTGACTATGTTGTTACTGTGGGTTGGTCTATGAAAAGAAGAAAATGCAAAAATGACAAAAGAAGAGAGTTGAGAAGGCCCTGGCAGTCAACAGGGATTGGAAAAAAAGAAAACAACATCATGAGGATATAAGGGGAACAGATTTGACTAGAAAGATCAATCACCCCAATTTCATAAGGTTGAAGCCATATATACTCACTGCTATTGCAATTCTTCCAAGGACATGCTCTGGAATTTTTCTATATACATCCAAGGATCCCCCTGTAGAGACAGATATGTTGCATTATTATAAATAAAACTACCAGAACACTGCATTGGGCTCCTCCTCTGCGCATTCACTGTGAGAATATTTTTTTTCTTCTCTTCTTCTTACATTGTGCATTGGATATCTAAGGTCAAATTGGTTTTTAGTCCAATTTTACTTATGACATAATATCACACTACCAGATGAAGCATAACTAGATATTTCCATTTTATTTCCGAGTGTATTACATACATGTAAAAACTGAAAGAAACTAGTCAAGGGTAGGCCATGCCTCTCCACTTTATGTAAAATTAAATACATACACAAAACTAAAGATAAACAGGTCAACCACATTTAGGTATCTACGTTGTGTAACAGTTTTCTCAAATGTAAACCAGGACTCTGTCTTAGAATTTTCAAATTAACTAAACAAAAGGCAGTGAATATAAGGTCCAAAATACACATAAAAAACTAATAACATAAAATAGTAATATTAACATCTATCTAAATGAATGTTATCCTTCAAATTAAGACAAGAAATCAACCTATTCCAAAGATACTCGGTTCAAAATGGTTTGGATTTTATTTGTTTTAAAAATTCTCTTTGATACCACTTCAAAAACCACTTTATGAACTAAAAAAGAAAAACCAATCTCCTTGTATCATAATATTTTTCACTAAAATGGTATTCACTAACATCCTTCATCTTTACTAAATCCAGCTTTTAGCAGTTCCAAAAACCGAAACCATTAGACTGTAAACAGACGGACAGAGCCACATTGTTTACTGATTTTAAGTTTTCATCAACCTAAAAATGGGCATAACTAGCAGACAGTAGTTATTTGATAAATATCTGTCAAATGAATCAACAGATAAACTAAAGTCCACGTAAACTTCACCAGATAGGTATAGTTGCTCTGAAAGCAGTTTCAAAACAAGGAACCACAGCAATAGTAACATTGCTGAGACTAATTGCACAGCTTTCCCAGGTAACTATTTTAAAGGAACCAATATTCACTTGGAAGTATAACTTTGGGTATGGTTGTCACATTTTTCAATCTCACACAAGTAATATAAGAATTTCAGAAAGATATGCAAAGAACCACTACTTCACTCATATTAACAATATAATTCTATGAGAGCTATAAAACAGTATGCAATAACCTTTCTTTGAGTCAAGTTGAGGTGTAGTCTTTCCGTTCTTTTTTTTTTTTTTTCAGATTTTACTTATTTATTTGAGAGAGAGAGAGAGGGAACACAAGCAGGAGGAGGGGGAGAAGGAGAAGGAGACTCCTTGCTGAGCAAGAAGCCCGATGCGGGGCTCAATCCTAGGACCCCGGAATCATGACCTGAGCGGAAGGCAGAAGCTTAACTGCTTGAGCCACCCAGGCGTCCCTAGTCTTTCAGTTCTATAAAGGAATTATCCAGAATATTTGAGAAATAATGTCCATTTCAATCAGAGGCTAAAAATTCATATTTAATCACTTTACTACTAGATGATTTGTAAGTATGCCTCATATGATACTAAAATGGAGCATGTTATTCTTTTGAAATGAAGGTAAGTGCATTTCACAAGTATGAATATTTTTATGTGTCAAGTTTTCCTAAAGCTGAACATCAGAAAAAAATTATTTTTCCTATAAAAACAAATGATATCTACTGCATACATATAAAGCTACTGACTTTGTATTTATCCTGTTTAACGCAGAAAAATCACTTCTTTAGGTAACTCTGACGTGTAGTTTCCAGATTCTTACAATAAGCTGGAAAACCACTAAATAGTATAACTTTATGCTTTGGCTCTGGGTGCTACCCGGAAGATAATGAAAAAAAGACACTTCTGCAATGAATTGAACCATCTTTATTTACTAAAATAGCACTTTTATTATAGATGCAATAAAAGTGAAAATACAGTAAGAAAACATTTCATGTTCTCATTGATCTTTCAAATGAATTGGCAATTGCAAGAATAAACAGTCAAGAAGATCAAGCTTTACGTGCTGGTATTTGGAAGACTGACAAATGCAGTGTACTGGACCAATCCCTTGTGAAGTGAAGGGAAGCTTGAGTGCCTCAACAGTAGGAGATGCAAATCCATTCACATACACTAGTAAGAAGTCCTGAGATTTTTTTTTTTTACATAAGATGTAAATCAGGGTTTAATTAGCTAAACAGACAATCAATAGTCAATAAGCTAAATGGAAACGCCAAAGATTACATTACTACCCTTATTGGTAGAACAAGCCAAAAAATGATCTCATTTTGAGGCAGTTCACTGGTTTTTGTAAATATCCATTTGATTTCGGTTATATCCCACTCTCCTTAGCCACCCACATGAGTAAATCTTTATATACTGGCTTTGTGTCATCATCCTGTCCTTGACATAATCATTAGGGATAACTCAAAGGCAAAAAAAAAAAAAAAAAAAAAAAAGGATCTGGCAGATCCACTCAGAATCAAGAGTTCCTATTAAGCTTAAATACGTTCTCTTTGTGCGATTATGTAATTCTTAGGCTAAAGATGAAAGATTTTCAGTTGAATTGGTACTGAGTTTTACTATCACTTCTATCTTGCAGGCCTATCCCAAAAAGGCAATTCTTAGACTCATCAAGTCACCCAACATTAGTGCTAGAGGGACATTAAAGATCAGTCCAATGACTTTATTTGACAAATGGGAGAAACTGAGTCCCAGAAAGGTAAGTTTTCTAGTCATAGCCATGAGTCAGCTGATTGGTAGAGTTCAGGTAAGGTCTCATCAGCCTTTGAAGTCCCAGAACTGCAAACATTTAAAAGGTTTCCCCATAACATCATAGAGCTTAAGAATCACATGTGAACTTTTTTACAGTTTAATATAATGTGATATTACCATTACTCAGATAGTTTAATCTTAGTTGAGACATTGGTATTCAAGGCATTTAGAAACTCATTTCTATGTTGCACAGTTGGTTTGAACCTTTTATTCATGATTCTAAGGGGACATCACTGGTTTGCTCTCTGTGATCTGTCATTTCTCTGTGTTCCCTGGCCTCAGACCACCCCTAGCCAGTCATTTCATTGCACACCACTATCCACCATAGGAACCAGGAGAAGAGTGCTAAAAATAGATTAGCAGGGCGCCTGGGTGGCTCAGTTGGTTAAGCGACTGCCTTCGGCTCAGGTCATGATCCTGGAGTCACAGGATCGAGTCCCGCATCGGGCTCCCTGCTCGGCAGGGAGTCTGCTTCTCCCTCTGACCCTCCTCCCTCTCATGCTCTCTGTCTCTCATTCTCTCTCTCTCAAATAAATAAATAAAATCTTAAAAAAAAAAAAAATAGATTAGCAAAAAACCCCATCTCAACTGCCAAACCATATACTTCTCTTGATGAATTAGGGCTATCATTTTCATGGAACTAAGCCAAAAGGATTCATGGCATAAGGTCTGTGCTTAACCTAATACGGGGCTAAAATATAGTGTCTTGCATGTAGGATAAACACAAATATGTAGTAAATGAACTTCTCAAGAAGCAACAATACTGTCATATTCATCCCAAAATTTTCCTTAAAATGGCCATGATTATTATCAATACTAATTAAATTAAAATCTGGAACTATAAGCAAAAATTTCAGAAGAAGCCCTTTTAGCTTCTGTTAGATGAAAAAATAAAGAACCCTTTCTTTCAAGTACTCAAGGGAGTACTTGATCCTCCCTTTCTTTCTCTACAACATGGGTTTTTGGGGAAAAAATGTTATTCCCAAGATGGCAATCCAAAACCATAGGCATATATTCTGAGATGCTATATTTGAGCATTTCTGAGGACATTGTTTTACTCAATGAGAAGGCATATCACCTCCCTCATTTGAATCCTTCCAATGGCATCCTAATTCAGATTGATACACAACTTCCTTACATGGCCTACACAATCTAGCTTCTGCTTACTTCTCTGGCCCCTTGTCCAGCCCCAGGGCCTCTCATCACTACTCACTAGTCACTCTGGCCTTCTTGAGGGGCCTTGATTATATCAAGTTTGCTCCCACCTTGATGCATTTATACTAGATACTACGTCTTCCTCGAAGATGTTCCCCATGACCTTCCCTGAGTGGTTCATTGACACTAAAGTCTCTGCTAAAATGTCACTCCCATAAAAAAGCCATCCTTGCCCATCCTCTCTAGCTCCTCCTCTCCTATAGTCATCATCTGCCCTGCTTTATATTCTAATGAGACTTCTCCCTCTCAGAGAATGTACTGTGTGTTTCTTCTCAGCCTCCTGTTCTAGAATTTAAGTGCCATAATGACAGGAATTAAGTCCTATTCACTACTGTATTCCCAGGTTTAGAACAGTGTCTGAAGGAAAGTGCTCAATAAATATTTGGAAATAAAGGACTAATATGAGGTTAAAATAGTGAGAATCTACACTAAAGGAAAAGTACTAGGGTTGGGAGAAAGTTGTCAAGAAGTTTAACTGCAATGGGAAGGGAAGAGAAGAAATGATAGAGGGCGGTACATAGTTTTTGGTCCATATATTTTTGGGGTACATTTTGCTGTGTTATAGAGAAGGAAGATCCAAAAGAGAGAGGGTGACTGGTGGAGAGAAATCCACTGAGTGGATGCGCATGCGGAGGGACTGACCTCGTGCAGCCCTTCATGTGCAGGGAGGGTCAGGTGGGTTCACGTGTGGCTAGGCTACAGGTGGAAGCACAAGGAAATGTGAGAGCTCACATCTGAAAGTCTACGTGATCTCTGAGGGAGAAAGGAGGAGGTCAGATCTGGGAAAGGGTAATAAAATTTTAGGATAGTTGATGTGGTAAATAACAGAAAGATGGGAACTGGAGAACAATCTGCAAAAAGTGGGAAATTTTAGTGTTCAGGGACTGATTAGCACGGAGTAAAGGGAAGCTGCCAAGGAGCAGTTAAGAGAGGGGCTTTAGGCAGCTCAAGTCTAGAAAGGAGTCATCTCAAAAAAGACAGTTAAATATAGACTGTAAAGTGAATGTTTTAGGTAAGGACTTAAAGTATTAAAAATATGTCATCTTTGGGGTGCCTGGGTAGCTCAGTCGGTTAAGTGTCTGACTCTTGGTTTTGGCTCAGGTCATGATCTCAGGGTCATGAGATCGAGCCCCACATAGGGCTCTGCGCTCATCCTGGAGTCTGCTGGAGATTATCTCTCTCCCTCTTCCTCTGCTCCTCTTTCTGCTCTCTCTCTCTCTTTCTCTAAAATAAATATATAAAATCTTTTAAGAAATAAAAGGGAGTCCTTCAGACTGAAGGAATTTCAGAGGAAAGTTACTAGACAGTAACTCAAATCCACACAAAGAAATACAGTACACTGGTAGAGGTTACTATATAGGTAAATACAAAAGACAAGATACATGTATTTTTTGTTTGTAAGTCTTCTTCTGCTATCTGATTTAAAAGAGAACTGCAGGAGCACCTGGGTGGCTCTGTCACTGGGCGTCTGCCTTTGGCTCAGGTCATGATCCCAGGGTCCTGGAATTGAGCCCCGCATCGGGCTCCCTGCTCAGCCTGGAGTCTGCTTCTCCCTCCCCCCTCGCCCTGCTTGTGTTCCCTCTCTTGCTGTGTCTCTCTGTCAAGTGAATAAAATCTTTTAAAAAAAAAAATAAATAAAAAAGAGAACTGCAAAAAACAGTAAGTATAAATCTGCATTAATAAGCATACAACTTATAAAGATGTAACTTACATGGCAATAACAGTATAAAGGAGAGGGAAAGAATGGAGCTATATAGAAGCAGTGTTTTTATATACTTGAAAAAAGTTGATATCAATTGGAACTAAGTTGTTACAAGTTAAAATGTTAATAATAATCTCTAGGAAATCCAAAAATATAACTCAAAAAATATAGTAAAAGAAACCACAAGAGAATTTAAGCAATACATTAAAAAATATCTATTTAACATAAAATAAAGCAGTAATGGAGAAACAAAGGAACATAAAAGATGTAAGATGTAAAGAAAACAAGTAGTAAAATGGCAGATATGAATCCTACCTTGCTGGTAATTATATTAAAGATTTAGTTATTATTTGGGGGTGGCAGGGCAGAGGGAGAGGGAGAGAGAATCCCAAGCACACTCCACACTGAGCACAGAGTCTGACATGGGTCTCCATCTCATGACCCCAAGATCACGACCTGAGCCAAAACCAACAGTCAGACATTTAACTGACTGCACCACCCAGGCACTCCTGGTAATTATATTAAATGTAAATGAATTAAATACTGACAGATTGGCAGAACAGATTAAAAAAATGACCCAACTCTATGTCTACAAGAGATGCGCTTTAGATTCAAAGATTCAAATAGGTTGAAGGCCAAATAGCAAAAGACATAATAAGCAAATAAGAATCAACAGAGAGCTGGGATGACCACACTAATATTAGACAAAATAGACTTTTAGACAAATACAGTGACTAGAGACAAAAACATTTTATAACGATAGAAGAGTCAATCCATCGTGAAGATATAACAATTATAAACACATACGCACCTAACAACAGAATAACAAAATATGTAAGGGGACATCTTGGGGATTGGATTATTCTCTTCTTTTGTTCATATATTTCTATAGTTCTTTTTAAGACTCTTCTCTTAAAGATTTATTTATTTATTTGAGAGAGAGAGAGAGCATGGGGGGGAGGGTCAAAGGGAGAGGGAGAGAATCTTAAGCAGACTCCCTCCTAAGCACAGAGCCTGACGTGGGGCTCAATCTCACAACCCTGAGATCATGAGCTGAGTTGAAATCAGGAATCAGATGGCTTAACCAACTGAGCCACCCAGGCGCCCGCATGATCATTTCAACAAACACAGAAAAACCACCTGACAAAATCTAATGCCTTTTCATGATAAAAATACTCAACAAACTTGGAAGAGAAGGGGACTTTGACAACCCAATAAAGGACATCTACTAAAAACCCACAACTAATACCACACTTAATAGTGAAAGACTAAAAGCTTTCCCTCTAAGATCAGGAGAAAAAGAAAGATGTCCGCCCTCACCACTTCTACTTGACACTGTACTGAAGGCTGTAGCCAGGGTAGTTAAGCAAGGAAGAGAAATAAAAAGCATCCAGATTGGAAAGAAGAAGTAAAACTACATCTACTTGCAGGTGCCATGATCTATATAGAAAACCCTAAGGAATCTACGAAAACCTATTAGGGTTAAGAAACAAGTTTAGCGAGGTAGCAGGATACAAGATCAATATACAAAACTCATTTATATTTCTATACACTAGCAATGAACAATTAAAAATGAAATTAAAAGTTCAACATATAATAGTATCAAAGAATATTTAGGAATAAGTTTAACAAAATAACTGCAAAACCTGAACACCGGAAACTATAAAACACTGAAAAAAATTAAAGAGGATCTGAATAAATGGAAAGACAGTCTGTGTTCATGGAGTGAAAGATTTAATATTGCTAAGTTGGCAGTACTCCCCAGATTGATCTATAGATTCACTGCAAGCTGTATCAAAATCCTATCTGGACCTTTTTTGGTGTGTGTGCAAATTTAGCAAGCTGATTACAAAATTCATATGAAAATGCAAAGGTCCCAGAATGGCCAAAATCATCGAGAAAGAATAAAGTCAGAGTGCTCACACTTCTTAATTTAAAACTTACCACAAAGCATCTAGAATAATAAAGTAAAAGCAAGCAAGTGCAGTCTGGTACTGCCACAAGGATGGGCAAATAGATCAATGGAATAGAATCAAAAGCCCAGAAATATATTTCATGGTCAATAAGTTTTTGCCAAGAGTGCCAAGAAAATTCAATGGGAAAGAATAATCATCTTAACAAATGGTGCTAGGACAACTGGATATTCACATGCAAAAGAATGGATTTGGACTCTATACCATATACAAAAGTAACTCAAAATGGATCAAAAACTCAAATGTAAGAGTGAAAATTATAAAGTTCTTAGAAGAAAACAGGTATAAATTTTCAACAGTTTCTTACATATGACATCTAAAGCACAAACAACCAAAGAAAAAACAGACGAACTGAATATCAAATTTTAAAACTTTTGTGCTTCAAAGGACACTATCAAGAAAATTAAAAGACAACTCACAGAATGGAAGAAAATATTTGCAAATCACATATCTGATAAGAGTCTAGTATCCAGAATATAAAAAGAATTCTTACAAACTCAACAATAAGAACACAAGTAACCCACGTAAAGATAGACAAAGGATTTGAATACACATTTCTCCAAGGAAGATATACAAATGGCCAATAAGCACATGGAAATACTGTCAACATCATCAGTCATTAAGAAATCTAAATCAGGGGCGCCCGGGTGGCTCAGTCGTTAAGCGTCTGCCTTCGGCTCAGGTCATGATCCCAGGGTACTGGGATCGAGCCCCGCATCGGGCTGTCTGCTCAGCGGCAAGCCTGCTTTTCCCTCTCCCACTCCCCCTGCTTGTGTTCCCTCTTTCGCTGTGTCTCTCTCTGTCAAATAAATAAATAAAATCTTTAAAAAAAAAAAAAAAAAAGAAATCTAAATCAAAACTAAAGAGATACCATTTCTCACCAGGCTATAATAAAAAAAAACACACAGTAACAAGTGTTGGCAAAGATGTTGAGGATTTGGAACCCTCATACATTGCAGGTGTAAAGGCAAACTGGTGTGAAATAGAATGGAACAGTTTGGCAGTTCCTCAAAAAATTGCACATAGAGTTACCATATGACCCAGCAATTTAACTTCTAGATATAGACACTTAAGAGAACTGAAAACGTATGTCCACATGAAAACTTGTACACAAATGCACAGAGCAGCACTATTCATAACAGCCCAAAAGTGGAAACATCCCAAGTGCCCATTAACTGATAAATGAATGAAGAAAATGTGGTATGTCCATGCAATGGATTATTATTTGGCCATAAAAAGGAATAAAGTACTGATACATGGATAAACCTTAAGAACATTATGCTAAGTATAAGAAGCCAGACACAAAGGCCACATACTGCATGATTCCGTTTACATAAAAAGTCAAAAATAAGGAAATCTAGAGACACAAAGTAGATTAGTTGTTGCCACAGATTAGTGGAATTAGGGAAGAGCGAGCGGCTGCTAAAGGCTAAGAAGTTTGTTTCTGGGGTGATTAAAAATGTTTTGGAATTAGAGATGATGAGGTTGCACAACCTTGTGAATATACTCAAAACCACTGAATTGTATACATCAAAATGGTGACTTTTTGGTGATTAAATATGCCATCTCAATAAACACATATTTTAATGAAACTGAATTTAGAACACATGATATACCTTATTATATTATCAAGGTACCAATGTTGGCTTATTAAAAAGTCTTGCAAGGCATGAACTAGTTGCTTTAGTAATATACTGAGAATCCCCCAGATGAATTAAGTATATTAAAAAAATGTTGAGTTTTAATGCGCTAGACATTGAAAAACTGATATGTAAAATCTAAAGATTGCTTTGATTTAAAATGGGTAACAATGATGACATCATTTCAGGGATAGGGTACCAAGAAATCTGCATTTTGCCAAAATATTCAGATCAAGAAAGAGTTAGCAACATAGAAATGAATGAAAAATACAGATGAAAGGAAAGGGCTAGAGTCCAAAGAAAACTAAACGCATCTTGGCTAAACAGCTGTGTTGAAAAACAATTTCTTATCTTGCAATTAAGAACCGATTTCTTTCTAAAAGACACAGGACATTGGGTTAATAGATTTCTTTAAAAGAAAATCTGTTTTGGCTATTGAAAC